>NW_026913921.1:0-600000 GCF_034315485.1 Pezoporus occidentalis | reverse complement strand
TTAGTTGCTGTAGTACTTGTTTATAATTTTAGGTGATGTAGTGAATAATTTTATATAATTTTTAATGGCATACTTACTAGTCCCTTTACAATGGCAATAGGGCTGACATAATCTCTGATAGGACTGAAGTTGTCACAGGCTTTCAGGTCTCTGTTAATTGAAATATCTTCTGCAACATTTCCTTTTCTAGATTTGAATTCAACTTCACTGTCACACTTTCCATACACAGTATCCTGGAAGCAGGAAAGAAATCAGTGTTTTTTTCATGCTGTCAGACATTTTCTGATCTAGCTGAAAGGTACCCTTTTTGATCTGAATTAAGAGGTCTCTTGAAAACGGTGTTCAGGAGTAATTCTACTAGGGAAGGTTTCTTCCATTTGTTAAGGAAATAAAGTGAATACTTTCAAAACACCTACCATTGAAACCGTTTGTACGTTTTCTACTGTTTCTGTTGGCACAAGTAGAGCTGAGATGATCCCTCTCTTGAGATTCAGTACATTCAGAGGTTCATCCTTCTCTGGATACAGCTTGACTTTTGTTCCATCCTGAATGCTGAATTTTAGTTCATGCCTGCCCCCCCAAAAAACACATTGTTAGTGTGAGATCACATCAAAGCCACCCAGTGAAGAACATGTTATCAATAAACTGCTGGCAATAGCTAGCATGAATGAAGCAACATGTTTATCTTGGTCTATCATTATTTACTATTCACTGTTACTACTAGAAAATATTACTACAAAAGCAGCAAAATTCTAACCAAGGTCACTCTGATACCATCAGACTACATCATCTAAGGACAAGCAAATACCAAAAGCAATGGCTGGAAGTTGGAATTGCACAAATTCAGAGAGGAGAAAAGTCAGTTTTTAGAATGAGGTAATTATTAACTACAGCAATAGGCTACAAAATGATGGGAAGGATTCTCTACTAGTAGCAGTCTTTAAATTATACTTTGTTTTCTGAAAAACATAGTTTAACATTGTCTCAAGTTGTTTTGAGATCTATGGCTTCTGAAACAAGAGGGAGTTGATACTGAGGCATTGAAACAGCATGAGGATGCATGAGTAAAACATGCACTGACAAGCACTAGAGACTAGCTGGGTGGAGGGAGTAGCGGCCATAAGTTACAAAAGCAGATAAGTAAGGAAAAGATAAGTTGCATAGGTCATTAAAGATTTGGATAGGAAACATGGACTTCAGTCTCAAATGCCTTTCTATTGCACAGTCTTTGTACCACGTCAACAGAGGAAAATTATCTTAAAATGGCTGCACAGAGCCATTTAAGATTTGTTTATAAGAAGAAACATTCCACTTGTAATAATCTTTTAGGAGACTACCCAACAGTTTCTTGATGTAGATGATATAGATGACAAAAATATTCCAGGTGAAAATTCTGGATGGGAAAAAACCTTCTCTACTAGCAATTGAGAACTCTGCCAAGTTAGATCTAAAAAATTTTGCTGTGGAACCAGCTTATAAACCTAACATTATCGTGAAACATGTTCTATGCCTAGCGAAACATAGAGTGAACTGTAACACTGAATCCTGTTCCATATTAAGGCTACAAGTACTGATGATAATTGATAATGCTTACCTGGACATGGCATTTGCAAAGTCCTCAGAGTTCTTTGACTTCTTTAGCATTGTCCTTCCTTCAGTGTCAACACCAAATGTCTCCCTCAGGGAGCAATGCATTGCCCTCAGGATGAAGTGACACAGCTGTGGTACCTCCAGTTCAACCTGGAAATACAAATATGACGTATTTATCCTTTTTTCATTATAATTTTTCCAGGATCATCCATTACAGTTTTGCAAATATGATATGCCTTGGGTTTTCTGAGTGTCACAATCACCCTGCTAGAAACTTTTGGGAAACATTCCAAAGTACTCTAAATAACTTAAGGTAACTTGAGGGAAATGATATAAAAGTTGGTCTTTGCTTGGTTTGATGGTAGGGAGTATGCTAAATACATGCTAAGCAATCAGCTTAGGTTCTGAAAATTTATGGTACTAGAAGAACTGTATGAAAATTTGAGTCATTGCACTGATCACTGTCAGTGATCTGTCATTAACAGTGTGTGCTAAACAAAAAAATATTTTCCTTAGTTATTCATTTCAGAAAAAAAAAACACAAACCAAACACATGATGGGAAAGTTTGGGGTTAAATGGAGGGAGATTGGGTAATTTAATGAGCTACAGGATCTTTTACTCCTATAGCTCCAGTTCTGCCTTGACTGTTACCATCAACAAGCAATTAAGTGGTCTTCATGGCACCAATAAGCTGTTTTAGTTCAACTTCTAGAATTGTTTGTGGACATTGGCAAACTCAGCCTGAGAGCTAAGGAAAACTGAAATACCATGTCTTCCCCTCTCTCATGTAAAAGTACAGCTAGATCTGGATTGAAATGCATTTGGCACAGTGGTATGAAGGACTTCTGACACCCTCAGTGCCTTCTCTGGGACAGGAAGGGCTTAGTCTTCAGGACTCTTAACATGTGCCTTTCAAAAGAATTATCTTGTTTGGAAAAACATTGAAGAATGCTCCCCAGCTGCCAGCTTCCATGTTATTCCATACAGATATATAACAGTCCAAATCAGTTTTATTTACTCCTCTTTCTCTACCTTGCAAGTAATCTTTGAACCACTTCGAGAGTCTGCTGTTCCCGTGATCCCATTTGATGTTTCTGCTTCATATGAATAAACATACTTTCTGAGGTGTTTAAATCTGGCTGCATCTTCTGAAATTGGGAAAACAAGAGTGCTTTTATGATTTGTGTAGGATATGTATATGTAGATCCTTACAATACATGCTTAGTGTTGTGTAAGTAAAATGAATGCCACATTTAAAGGAAGCATGAGGACCCTCCCACTATTTCCTTGTGCAGAACAGCTTTCAGACAAAGAAGTAATGTCAGAGAGATACATTCTGAAGAGTAAGACAAAACTTGTGGGGAAAACATAATTTTTGGGGTCCACTTCTCTGTATGATAAGATCTGACAATATGACAACATCTGGCCTTCAAATAATGCCCCATTAAAGTTACCGAAAAAAGCAGGAGAAAACTTCAGATATGGAAGTTTTAAAAATCATAGAATTGTTTGGATTGGAAGAGACATTACAGATCATCTAGTTCCAAACCCCTGCCATGGACAAGGACACCTTCCACTACACCAGGTTGCTCAAATGACCCTATTGCTTCCAAATTAAATCAGCCAAATGGTAGTTTTCAAACTGGTAACAAAATTATTAATTTCAGCTTAGATTTTTCCATCATAATTCAAACACAAGGAGATGCTTTATCTAAATCACATGATTGAGACTGAAAACAAATAGACACAGAAAGAGACAAAACACCAAATCTAGCATTCCTCAATACCATTTCACCGAAATCTACAGAGTATCTTTCGGCTCCAGACTCTCCCGAAACATGGTCTACTCTAATTCACTTATTAGATCATAAAATTTTACTAATGGAGATAGACATCAGTTATATGAAAAGCATCCAGAACAAGGCAAAATCACTGATATGAGTAAGAACAAGGCAGGAGGAAGTATCTGCAGAGGTGTTTCTTTTTTTTTGCCAAAGGAAACCTCAAAACCTAGTGAGCTTCCTCAAAGGGATGAATTTCACCTGTGTTTTATCTGTTCCCATTGCTTTTAGAGGCAATTCACCTGTAATTCTAAACCTTAAAAGCAAGAATAAACTTAGAGACATAAAGAAAAGGATAATTTTTTTCAGTATTAAATATAGGGTTATAAGATCCTTTGGCGTCTGGAATGCATAATGTAGGCCTAACAATGTTCTCAATTACAATTCATTCCCATTATAACTGCAGGATTTATTTTTAAGCTGAACATATGATGATCAGGTATTTTAAGTGACTGTGTCAGAGCAGTTTAGGTATATCTGAACCAGAAGTTACTGCTCCTTCTGTTTAGACTGAACAGCTTACTGGGATTATGACATTGTTGCGATGCTGAGTGAAAAGGAATTTCCTAAATTGCTCCTTTGCACTTATTTGTGACTGTTTGAAAATATTAGAGTCGTGATCTGGTTTTATAGGAAAAAAAAGGTAAAGGTATCTTGGTGTAAACCCACGTGCTCACCATCAAATCTGTATGATTTTGCCTATCTATATGTGCCATGAATGTAGTTTGCTCTTCTTCTTTTATAAAATATTTGTCATGTCAGAGGCTAATGGAAATGTTAACTTGACCTTTTTATGTGACAGAATTACATATTTAAAAGGAGAACAGAATAGTACTACAAATCTCATATTTCCTCCTTGGACTGTCACTTTTATAGACTTTACATACTGTAATAATGTTTCAATTGAGATTACTTTCACGTAATTCCTAAACAGAATTAATACAATTAATACTATCATGCAGTAATCAGCATCAAAAACATTTGCAAACTGAATTATCTAATTAACACTAAAATTAACTGCTATAAGAAAATTCAGCATTATCCCTGTCACTTTTGGCTGTCCTGATCTATAATACTGTTTAACTGAACGTTCTCAAAAATTTTCTCAACACCATTATCTACTATGTTAAAGCCAAAAGGCTGATTATGCCTCCATGTCCTGCTTTTAAACAGGAATAAATGGAAAAGGAATAGGGAAATTATTAGATTAGAATTGTAAATATAATGTAATTTATTGTATCAAAATACATAAGAAATTGGCAATGAAGCCCAAATTCTTCAAGTTGATTCAGGCAGCTGAAATAAACCCAGTTGCCCGGAGATGGCGCTATAGCAAAAAACAAGGGGGAAAAAGACACCGAAGACGAGAACAAAACACCTCCTGCAGTACTTTGACCCTATGGTGGAACATTATATATCTAACCAAGCAGTCAAGGCTAGTCAGAGTTCACTACAAAGACAGGGCATAAAGTCAGCGTTTCCCGAGTCTTGACTTGTTTAAAGAAACTGCTGTCCTTGCTGACAGAGTTGATGATTTATTCTACAGGTATTTAGTTAGATATCCAAGTGCAATTCCGTGGGTTTAGCAGTCACTGGAAGGTGTAAATGGGAAGAGAAATTCAGCCCACTGTAGAGTTTAATATACATAACCTCACTGCTAAAGTATCACATCTAATAAACAGGGATTTCTAGATTAGGGAATTTGCACCTGACAATTAAGACATCAACAAAACAAAGGAAAGTAGTTTATTAATGGCAGCTTTTTAAAAGTTTAGAAACTCAATCACTTCTTAGGAAACTTTCGAGATTCTTTGAGCCAAGCTTTGTGGCTAATTAAATATCTAAAGTAAGTGGCAATAAAGAATATTACTATCACTTCTGTTTCAGAGGAAGAGATTTAGGGAAAAGTCAGGCTTAGAAAGATGCATTCAGTTAATATAGCAAAATAAGATAACAAAAGCAGATTTAAGAAATCAGTTACTTGAACATCCTGGATTTCCACTTTCGGGTGTTTCTTCTTCTGTAAAGAATAAAAAACCCAAAGAATTAAAAGCTGGAAAAGCAGTTTACAGCTATAAAACAAGGGCTATGGAAATATAATCAGAAATACTATATTTTCATTGTCAGGCTTTTTAAATTCATACCAACTTTTGAACATTGATTTAAATAACAAAGCTACCCTTACCAGTACAGAGTCAAATCCAGAGGGAATTACAGTAGTTGCCTTGTGAACTAAGACCTCAGAATAATGTCTTGAAGTCACTGAATTAAATTATTTTGATTTAAACTGAGAAGCATCAGCTTTTTGGTTAACAAGTATTTTTAAAAGCACTATGTTATGTGAAATAGAAAATTTATAAATTATGGACAAACAAAGTAGAGGTAGACAAATTAAATCTGCCATATAACATGGTTTACTTTAAAATTTTAGCCTATTTGAGCACACAAAAGTACTGCATAATGAATACATGGCTGTATTTAGCTTCTTGTGCATTTAAAAAAGGAAAACCGTGAAGATTAATACTACTATTCTTTTCTATTAAATATTTTCTGAATATTTAGAGTTTATTCTTTGAAAGAGAAGAACACTTATTGGAAGCCTATTCAAATTATGTAGAATCATTTGCTCCAATCTGTTTTAGATATGTCCCATATGACTCTATTTAAAATAAAGTATATCATATGTATAATATAGCAAATCTGTAATGCAGCAAATCTATAATTTGCTGCATTCATTTGATGCTATGTCATTCTTTAGGATATCATACATGAACACCAGGACTTATCACAATATTCTCTGCACACTTTCCAAGTTTTCATTCTGGACATTCTAAGAATGACCACACTATAGAAATAGGGTGTCTCATTAGCTACAGTAACAACAATAGCAATAGTTATACTACAATTACTATTACAATAGTAAGAGTAATAACACTATTAATAACCACTGGAAAAAAAGTGCATCCTTTAAAATTGTGTATCATCATTCATCAGTAGAATATTAGTTCAACAAAGGTGTATTTATGGTGAATTTAATTTATATATAAACCAGACCTGTATAATTGGCCTCAGACTCAGTTTCCTCCTAAAGCTTCCTGAAGTCTTAAGTTACACTATAGTGTTATATTCTAAAAAAGCCACTTCTTGGGAAGGAAGGATATCTTACAATCCACAGCACCATATTGATCTAGGCTGTCTTTTCTGATTTTAGGGGAAAAATACCTTTTATTGGCTTACTTCTTTAACCACCACTACTACTGATGACCATGAGCCTTTTAACACAAAATTGTGTTTCAAATGTCAGTATTACCTGCCAAAGACATTTTGCTTTACTGCTCTCTATCTTCACATTTGCCACAAAATAGGTTAAAACCAGCTGGGATAAATCTGTATGGTATCTCCAAACTTCAGTATCTTCATGGGGGTTTAGAAGGACAGCATTATAGAAAAACTATCAGGCCAAAATAAATTATGTGAATTCCTTACAAGTTGCAAAATACATTAAATCTGATAAAAAGATACCAGAAAACATTTGTGAATTTTTGATGTGATCCTCCTGATTTCCCATTCCTACAAAGGGAAGAGATGAGATCTTTGCCACACTTACCCTAATTCTATAAGCCATTGTCCTGTTGATTTTTGCATTATTGTTGTTTTAACGGGTTCATAAATAAAGCAGCAAAAAGCACTAACATTAAAAGCAGTACTTACGTGTAAGAACACCACTGCTGAGCAGCAGCAAGAGCAGCAAGAGCTGCACAGGGCCCATGGTGAGCCCTGGACACTCTTGTTGCTTTTTATTTTCCCCTGTTTTTCCTTCCCTCCCCTCTTCACCTCTTCCCTACAGCCTCAGAGGGAGAATGAGCCTTCTGACTTGGACTTCCATTTATATAGTGTGCAGCAAGCAGCTGAGGCAAACGGTTTAGAAAGCTCAGAGCAAATTGCCAAAGGTCCAAAGGTGAGAGTTTCAGGTCCTCACTGCACTCCAGACAATGCTCTACTTTGGTTGTTGGGAGCCCCGGAAGGCAGAAGACTAAGCATATATTCTAGATAAGTCACTGTTCCAGTTCATTTTTTTTTTTTTCTTTAAGAGACTCTTAAAAGCAAAGTCCTCCAGCTAACAATGTATTCAAGTAAATTTCCCACATCTACACAGGAACAATTACAACTCAGAAATTATAGCTAGAAGAAATGATCGCTGTAGCATGCTTTCAGTATAGATGCTGAGAGGCTTAAGGGTATGGGTACTTGAGAATATGAGAGTATTATGCAATTTAGACATCTCCTCTTTACAGGCACAAGAATGAAAGTTTAAGGGTTTTTTTCCACTGTTGCACCAAAATTTGTCATTTACCATTCTAAAAATAATTTTATATCTACTTGCAATATTCCAGTCATGTTCATGCTGAAAGTAAGCTCTGCATAATTCTTTTGTTTCCTTATTTTTAGATTCAATTTCTTTATTTGCTAATAATAGCAAAAATATGAAAATAGATGATAAAATTTATCTGAATGAAGAAGATAAACCTGATCAAAATACAAACAAAAGAACCTTCTAATGAATATGAATATTGGTAAAAAAGACTGGGTTTATGGCTTGAAAAATTCAAGTTTGGTTTCTTTCTCTACTTGTATCTATCAAAGCTAACTGCAGTAAAAAAAAAAAAAGACTATGGAATTAGTTAAGAATATTTTGTTCAGCAAATTTAATTTTCATGTATCTGATGAAATGGAAATGTTTTGACATGCCCGAATCAAAATATTTCCTCTTAGCCTGTTGACTCAAAAAATCAAATTTTGGCTTAGCTAAGCAGTAATTTCTTTTCCCTTGAAGTGTTACCATGTTACCAAGCATCCTGGTAGTTACCTTTAAAGTCTCTTATTTCTTCATACCCTCTCTCTCAGACTTGAGAGTTGGGTTATATTTCCTAGGATGCACTATGATCATGTAACTCCTAACATCAGTTCAACCAAATGGTAAGCACTGATGTACAATGAATGGAGTGTACTGTCCAATAACAAAGACATCTTCCTTTGTAATTAGGATTTTGTCTGATTACATTAACAAGAGCATGCTATTTCAGAGATTTTTTTTGCAGTGATTTCTGTTGTGGATTCATCAGTATTGGAGGCATCATGAAGAAAGCATTTCTTAGATTTTTCCATTGTGGTTTCTGTCCTTGGCTTATATCAATCACAGATACAATAAAACAACCAATAGGAGATAATTAATTTTTACTTCCAAAAAGCAACATAGCTTCTTGTTTACTTTTGTGTCCACAGTTGCCTCAATGTGTTTTGTGATACATAATAATGATTTTACTTTGTAGCATGATTCTACCAAAGAGACTGTACATAAATATAAGATTTTTATTCACATAGAATTTAATCCTTTAAAACATCAAGACATTTTGATTATTACTTAAAATACACATATTTATTCACTTAGCACTGCAGATAAATAGACCTCTGAAGCGTCCAGCATCGAGAGATTTGTTAGCTATCTCCCAATTTTGCCTGTGTCTCCTCACTGCTTCCAGTTGGCCATTTGGGCTCAGACTGAAGCTGATTGTATTAATATGACATTGCATGGACATAAACAGTTTACGGAAGCTATGACTCAGCCCATAAGCATGCAGATAACAAGGGTGCACCGCTCTACTGTGACAGGTTTATATTGCTGGATTACCTAGTCAAGGGACAGCTTTTTTTCCCATAACAGGTGCCACAAAATGCCACACACTGCTTTTACCTATTCAATCATCAAGGAGTCCTCATGTTTTCAGCTCATTGGAAGAAGTCAATGTTCACATGGAGTTAGACAACAAAGTTCTTATTTCACCTTTGTCTGTGAAATCTTGGGCTTTGACCCCAGAACACAGTTTATCTTCCATACTAATCTGTTTTAAATCACATTATCTTATTTCATTCATTGTGTTTCTCAATTACATTTGGCTAAGTCCACTCTCCTCTGAGTGCATCTCTTGGAAGTGAAATTAAGACTTTGGAGATGGAACCATTCTAAAGCCTGTTGACTAAATCGCAGGTCTTACATCTTTGTATGTTTTTCATGCTTTATGGCAAAGGCAGGCAAATTTTATTGGTGCAGATTTGAAAAGAGAAAGGATGATGAAAGGATGTTGGAAACCTCAAGCTCTACTCCTTGATGTTCTACACTGGAAATTGCTCCAACCTTTGGTATATGCTGTGTATCTCTAATTTGCACAGATTTAGTCCTGATCTAAACTCAAACCCCTTAAACAGAAGTTCTCCAGGTGTCTTTGGATCAAGACCATGTGCGATGACTGCTTTGTTCTTTCTTTTTCCTTAAGATTATTCTTTTTTTCCTTTAGTCCACAAAGCTCAGAAATAAGGACAGTTTGGGCCTTGGTGCTCACCATTATAAAGTAACATTGTTGAATTAGTAGGTACCAAGAGATCGTTAAGTTGGCTCACCATTCCATTCAAAAACCTTAAATACCAATATTAAAAAATACTAAAAAACAAATATGAAACTATATTTAGAGAGGAACCATTTCTGGACATTCCACACCTTTTTTCCTTAGGAAATCCTAGTAAGGGGAAAATTCCCTAAAGGAGATAAAAATGTCATCAGCTTCTGGAAACTAACCATTCTGAAATGAAATTTCATGGCTTATTGAGGAAAGTGTAGGGCATTTATTAATTCTGATGAAATAAGCTAGATAGAGCTGTCATATATTTAATGAATTTTGCCAATTATGCCTTCTTTCATTCTTCATTCTTCATTTCTTTCTCTCATTCTTCAATCTTGTCATTGGTTTAGGATGTTCTGCATGTTCATATGTTGGTTGTACCTAAAAATTAAAAGCATGGAATATGCACAAAACGTGCACAGATTCTGTGTATAACACAGAGCAAGTGCAGTTCATATACATAAAGAACGACTGATAAATTGAAATTGTCACACATATATATGTATGGACTGTGTGTTCACAAAATCTTCATGCATTCATCAGACATACTCAAGTATGAAACGTAGGAAGTATGACAATACTTCCAATATGCTGAATTAATTTTGCATGGAGAGACAATTTGTGCATGGGTATTATGGATATGGAAAACCTCTGACATCATATGGAAACCTTAGCAATTTTAGACTTATAGAATAAACTTGGTTTGGAAGGGACCTCTAAAAGTCATCTAGACAGCCCCACACTCAAAACATATCTTACTAGATCAGGATGCTCTGGGCCTTGTACAGTGGAGTCCAACCAGTTACGAAGGTACGATCATTTAATGTTCTGTCCTTCATGGACTTCAGTCTAGCTGCAGTATTAACAGGCTACTGCCTTCTCACACATACATGATGGAGTTATGTAACTGGTTGGGTAACTGTACTTTAAATGACTGATAAACAGGTGAATTTCCATTGGAACAGCAGCACTTTCTTGAGAAGCGGCTGACCAAGTTTCCTGCTTTGCTATCATGAGTGAGGGTTTGATTCTAATAGGGTTTGATCCTATGTATATATGTCCTAAGTAGAAGGCTACATGTAATTTTGGGTGGGAGCAGCCTTTCTGATGAATCTGGACTACTATGTAGCACAACTGGAAGTTTGTAGAGCCAGAAAACTGAACAAGTAAATAATGAAACAACTCCTCTGCATGTTGGGACATGTATCTGGAAGTACAAAGTCCTAGCTGCACACATAATAGTTTTCCTCTCCTCTCCTCTCTCCTCTCCTCTCCTCTCCTCTCCTCTCCTCTCCTCTCCTCTCCTCTCCTCTCCTCTCCTCTCCTCTCCTCTCCTCTCCTCTCCTCTCCTCTCCTCTCCTCTCCTCTCCTCTCCTCTCCTCTCCTCTCTCCTCTCCTCTTTCTAATATACCCACTACACAGTGTTCATTTTTTTTTTCTTTTTTTTTTTTTTTTTTTAATGCTATTACTCATTCACATTAATGCCCAACACTTATGATTCTTTAGGAGCTCCTTGGAAACATTGGTCTTAGTCTTCCACTATGTTTCCCAGATCACAGTGTCGTCTGTTTAGGTCTTTGCATGTCCCTCATCAGAGAAAAATGGTTGTATTTTCTGGCGAAACACCTATGGTGTTAACTATAACCCAATGGCAACTGGAGGAAACTGTGTCTCCCAAAGGAGGTGTTGGAGGTGCATAAACATACACTCTATTTGTCTAAGAACCACTGCCAGAAGCCTGCTGAGGCATCAGGAGTAGAAAAATATTTGGCATAAGCCATCTCCAGAATTTCTCTCCTTGTAGGTAGTGGAAAATGTTTCCTTTTTACATATTTATTTAGTTCTTTTGAGAATATTCCTGGGCAAAGGGTCTGTCCTTTTGCGCTAACAAGAAAATGTACTGATTCTGTTGAACCTTTTATTCATGCACTCCTTTCAAAGTATTAAACTTCCCCAGTTCCTTCATTTTCTGTTTTGTCCCTAGGCAAAGTAATGTACTTTTGAACTGAGACAGGTTGGGATCTCTAAATTCAGTTTTGAATTCTGCCACGAGATACCTACGAAGACATTGCAAACCTCTACTTTATTGTCTCTCACCAACAAGGTGACACTGCAAAGTGCTCAGTATATTTCTAAACCAGCATCTTTTTTATGTTTCCACCTCCCCCTTTCTTTCTCACCCCCATCCCCACCCCATTAATTCCAATTTCTTATTTATCCATACTTTTCACTCAAATGCTCCCTTCTAAACTCACCACTAAAAGACTGATCTTCTGCTGTCTTTTTTTGTACTAATAGCACTGTTTCTGGTACAGATGTTCAGTGCATCTGCAAAAAAGTAAGACTAAGAAATAACCTATTTGCTTTCACAATGACAATCCAGGGATTTCCTGTAGCAAAATTAACTGCTGCTGTCCTAGTAAATTCCACTGAACCAGTGGTGTTTTTGTCATCCTTTTTGTCCAGGTTGCAATGGTCCAGTATTGCCAGCCTTGCCAACATATACTCCAGTGGAGTGTCATGACATAAGTGGTTCAGTGAATCATGGTTTATGAAAACTCCAACTTGAAAATCTGTGCACCTCTTTGCTTCATTTTTCCCATGGTTTCAACCCTTCATACTGCCAGAGCTTTCATGTACACAGGATGCCATCTCTGCCTGCAAAATTCCAACTGCTTTCCCAAAATGAATTCACACCACTACTGTGCTTTCTATGATGCTTTTCCTCATCTCTGCATCTGGCCACTTCTCAGAGACCCAATTTGTTTTCCAGACTTATGAACTGAGTTCATCAACGTAGAAACAGTTTCCTTCGTTTTTCTATTCTTTCTTTTCAAATATTTATCTGTCACATGTTAATTTTCTACAGAAGACCGTGCTCCTCAAATGGACAACACTACAGTTAAATACTTAGCCTTTGGCGCTTCAAATAAATGGAAGCTTTGACAGTAAGAACTATCGTTTATAGAACTATTAACTTGCTGGTTTTGCTGGCTTCTGCTGCTCAAAAATACACCAAGGAATAATGTTTAAATCTTTTCCAGTTGTTTTGGGAGCTCATTTTTCCACTACTCTGAGAAATTCATTTTTCTTTCTGCTTCTGAGAGCTGTTCAATAATCACTCAAAGTCAAAGAGTCTGACATGTCACCTTCATTCAGCGTCTGAGCTGATCCATCAGTCTGATAGTTTTAACTGATAGGTATTGTGCCACACAAATTTCTACATAATATTACAGGGAATTTTACTAGATCATTCTTAAGCCTTTTCAAGACACTGTTCTGCTTAGGGAAAAAAATTTGTCTTTACATTAGTAATAGGGAATAGAACCACACATGGACTAACTTGCCTTGCAGAGCATAGGAAGCCCTGATTACTAGCTTTCTCCTAATGTTAGATAATTAATACTGCAGAAGATACCCCCTGTGACATATTAGCTGCTTGAAGGCCACAATGAAGGCTCTGTGGACAAAACTCTCACATGATAATTAAGGAAATAGTTAGGTTTGCCCAATGTCTCATCTGAGGAGGAGAAAGAGATTTTTTTTTCATTTTACTAAGGCACTGATGTAATACAAGGAAGAAAAAAAAAATAAAAATGAGTCAGTACCTTTTGCATTACATTACCAGGAATGATAACGAAATATATGAAGCCACAAAAGTGATAGTAGATATGGCTGTCAGGTGGGGGTTGAACTTTAATCTATATATGGACCAGGTTATAAATTTCATTACTGGATGATGAACTGCACCTGTTAGGCTTGAGGCTCTGAAAAGTTAGAAGGAAGGGGACATGTCATTCATCTTATTGGTACTGACATCAAAGGCTTTTCCCTTTCTGGTCACCTTCATAAATACAGCCTTAATGAGCAGTGGGTTCAGTTACCTTCCCAGGGTAAAAATTAAAATTTAATTCAAAATTAAAAATGTTATTGTAGTGATTGCGATTCTAAATTCTAGGACAAGCCAACAGTCACAGAGATTTGAGAAAAAAAACCTGTCTTTTATCCCTAAAGGGGCTTTGCATTGTGTCATTGCCATATCTTCAGTTTACCCAGCTGATTAAACAGCACAATTCTACTAATGATAACAAAAATTCTTGATTTTTAGAAATGTCCTCTAAGAAGAAAGGCCTTTTTAACCTCTGTTTGCATTCCTTTTTAAACTCAATATAGCATCCTAGATGAACATACAACTGATAGGAATCAGATTCATATTTTAAAGAGATTAAAAAAGAAATGTAGCAGTCTTCTAACCAGGATGAGACTTTGTTGTTGTTTTTTTTTTGTTATTGTATTGCTGAAGATGAAAATGTGTCTCCTAAAATCCAAATTTTTAAGAGTTATAAGTTTCCAAATGAAATTCAGTTTTGATGGAATATGAGAATATGATATGGAATATAAATGAGCACAAAAGAAGTGTATTTATTCAGAATACTAACTTGTCCCTATTATTTCACATAGTAAATAGGAGTTTTACTGTGAAGATTTTTCATGTAGAATGCAAAATCCATGCATTGATTGATATGGACTTCTGACAAAATCAAGGGGTTTCAAAATCTGAAGTGTTGGTTAAAACTTATGTCCAATATTAGTACATTTTTATTAGTAAAATCATGTTACTTTTGTTAATGCCACAATACAGCCAGAAATAATCATGTTGGAAATAAGCACGCTACCTCTTACTGGCATTCCCTACACATTTGATGATGTCCCAGGGGCTACAGTGACATTGTAACATGATTCCAATTTGAAGTATCAAATTATATGGTTGGGTTTTCACATTGGGCACTGAATTCTTTTTATACAAAGATTCTGTTTTGAGGTCTGAGGATTTGAAAATCAGTCCATGATATCTTTGAAAAATGTGTCTCTCTGGCTAATACGGGGTTGCAAAAAGTTGCCACTTTAGCTAAAATTCCTTTACATCAAGGGTTTAGTGAAGATGGAGCATTTTGTTTTGTATTTGTGTCTGACTGTCCAATTGTCTCTGCTATCAACAATGTAGTGATTCATTATGCTGATCATTCAAATGAAACCAACCTCATTTAACACTAAGATAAGGTATAAACTGCAAAAATAGGTTAAAGTTCATCTTTCAATAGTATCTGGGGCTCACAAAAGAAAAGGGAACATCCTTTTGTTCAAATGTTATTTAGTTCAGATGTTATTTAGTAATAGAAGGAAAACTTCCAGAAGTTAATTTTTTAAAATTTGAAAACATGCTTAATCAAGTTAAATAAAACATTTAAATATTTATTTAGTTGGCAAGAATGACGATTTCTGAATTATATGTTTTTGGCCTAAAATCCAAACATATCAACATGCCAATTATGAAAGAGTTTAATGAAAAATGACAGGTTTCATAAAGAAATGTTTGCACTAGCAGTCACTTTATCTGCAGGAATGAATTGGTTGACAATGATGGAGTTAGCTATGTTACTCTATCTGGTATGAGGATTTGGCTCCGTTCTGAAGCTTCCTCTGTAATTTGATGCTTTCAGCAGCTACTTCTCTGCTGACCGCTCCACCATTCACCATTCTATTCCTTGATCTTTCACCATCTTTTCCCTTGCATCGGGTACCTCTGTTTGATTTTTCATTGCCACAATTGCACCTAAGGAACTTTATTCTCTAGTGTTATTCTTTTTTTATTCCTATTATTTTCTCTGTTTCAGCACATTACTTATGGTATCCCAGTGTTACCTTTACTTCTTTGTCATTTGCTAAGGCTTCCTTTGGCGTCAGACTGCTGAAATAATCTCTTCACCTTCCTGTTCACTAAGCCTTTGTAGTCCACCATCCCATCCATAATTCCTCTGGGAGAACAACCTAGCAGATTCTCATCACACACACTCCAGCTCCTTAAAATAGCCAATTCTGTTGCATTAAACTACCTATAACTTCAAAGTGCTTTACTGTGGAGCTTCCTCAATAACCCTCTGCCCATTTTGTAAGCTCATTATGCAAGGCTTCTACACTATTTCCTCGACTAGTGTAGACTTCATGCCTACAATGTCCCGATAGTAAATTTAGATAAGATGTTTTCCACTGTAATGGTAAGGATTTGCTGGGCAGAGAATGTGGACATAGTTTTGAGCAATTCAGAATTGTGGTCAGTGTGTACCAGTGGCAAAAAACCAAAGCACATAATGAAGGAAGAGAATGGAAATCGGTGTCAAAATATTGTAACAGCTTTCTAGTAATGCAAACAATGGTATGTTCTCAACAGTAACAATAATAACAATAGAAGCAAACAAAGCTATTATTCAGCTCCTGTGGTTCCAGTTCAAGAAATATGTAGTAGACACTGAGAAGTATCAGAGATATGCAGGTCAGAAATGGAAAATATTACTATCTATCTGAGAGAGACTAAAGAGACTGTAATTGTTTGCTTTAAAGAGGAGATAAGATAAAGGCACACAAACCAATTACAAATACAGAGAAAGATGAAAAGCACTGAGAGACTCCTTTTCTTGCAGTACTAGAAGACATTTCGGGTGCTTGCATGTGAAATCAGTTCCTGAAATATAGTCATTGAATTTTGTGTTCAACTCTTTGGGTATCAAGGACACATGTATGGTGGTTGGAGATAACAGGAGATTTGCATACTTCTCAGTCAGAAACTGAAGGTCAGAGAAGATAGACAGCCCATTGAGGAAAAAATGATACTAAATGTCCAAGTTTATTTAATCTTGCTTTCAGTGAATTTGAAAGTTGGCAATAAATCTGAATGTAAAAGTTAAACTAACTGAACAAGAGCAAGTATTAAACATGATTCAGAGGTAGCTCTGGAGACCTCTGTTTTAAGTCAGTTCATTTATGTACCTCTTGGTTTAGATTATCTCCTGGATGTCCTATTCTAGCTGGACTGGGATCTTACCACCTGATGTTGCTGGGGAAAGAGTGTAGCTGTTTCTGAATGTCTACTTTATATTTTATAAAAATCCATCTTTTAGTCTGAATACTAATTCATGAGGCAGGATTCTTGTGCGGCTAGAAAACACATTTCAAAGTGTCAATTATATTCCCACATAAAATTTGCTCTCAACAGACTTACATCAATATACATTTATTTTCCAGTATCTTGAGTGAAGTAATTCATGATTCACCCAAGTAAGAATGTAGAATGTAGATTAAGGAAGAATGTAGAATGTAGAATCAGGTTCCCTCATGATGGATGGTAGAGTTTGAAATGAGTAAAGCTAAGAATGTAAAACTTCTCCAGTTCCTTGAAAAGACAGTTGTGCTTAGAAATTCAGATGTTAGAACTTTTATTACTCAATTTCATGGAATTAATATCAAGCCTAATGTTGAATTTCAGTTAGCTGAGATTTATGTTGGGAGAGTGTTTGAACTTTTCCCATGAATTTACTCTTAGGTAAAAAAATTATCTTGAAATGAAATTACACACAGGCTTAACATTTCTGTGTCAGCTCTTAGCTGAGTCTGTGCTGGAAGCTTTCTCCCTTCAGTCACTGTTGATGGACATCTAAATCAGCCACAGCACAGAAGCAAGACTGCATTGAAACACTAAATGGTCAGCAGTCAGATAGACTGCAAATAGGCAATTTTGGATGGTATTCTTTTTCCTTATTTCCCTAAAGTTAGGGTCCAAAGACAGTGATGGTTACGATGGTTTGGAGAGAGTAAGTCCAGAAATCTAGAAAGTGTATTATCTTTAGATCAGGACCTGAATGAAGCTAAGCATTTAAAAAAGTAGAATATAAGGTGGAGAGGATATCTGAGGAGTGAAAAGTTGGTGCTCAAATAGGGATGGAACAGAGAAGTTAGAAGAATGAATGGGCCATTGAAATATTCACACACCTAAAGATGCCCAGAAATGCAGATAGTAACTTTCATGAACAGAAATGAAGATACCCCTTACTACAGAAAAACTGATTTGACAAACAGATTTTCCTGTAGAATAAGAAACAAACAGAAAATGTCTGGCAAAGAAGAACAGAAATTCAACTAGTTCCAGGGGAAAATGGTAATGAGGACAGCTGGGTTTGTTTGTACTAAAAAATGAAATGTGTAAAGGATCACTTTCTGGCTCTGAGTCCAGGGGTTGTGGTACAGTCCATGTCCACCAAGTTAAATTCTCTCATGTCACCAAACAAGGAGCTCACATGCAGTATGTGTATTGGGAATGGTTCCTGACTTAAGATAAGTCTCAAGTGGTGACTCCGCATTATCTGGGAAAGTGCTTGTGGGCTGGGCTGAAAAGAGTCTGTTGACTATGCTATTTAGCTGTAAGAAAAAGGTAAAGCCTAATTGCCATCATTCTGTTTAGTTTACTAGTGTAGGTGTAGCTTGGGAGAGTAGAGTCCAAGGAGACATGAAGATAATATGCAAAGTACTGCAAGATAAAATGGAATGCCATGACCTGAGGACCTAAGAATATCAGGGAGGAAAAATGCTGGGATTTCTCTCAAATACAGGAAAGATCAAGTATACAAACCTGCAAAGCATTTTAACAAGAAATACTTATAAAGCCACCAAAGCCAGTACATTTTCTTATCAAAGTGTATCCAGTGAACAGAAGGTTATGTTTGCTAAAAGTAAGGATATGAAATACGAACCTGAGGAAGCCTGAAAAACACTCTGTTAATTTTTAGTTGCACTGGAAAACAATGATTCTGCTGGTTTCTTACTGGAAGAGATCTAGATTGTGCCAGTTTAGAGAAAACTTTCAAGAAAGTGGTGTTATTCTCAGTGATTCTTCCAGTGGAATTTCAAAGTATTTTTCTTCCAAAGGATGAGGGTAAAGATTTGACAAGGGAAGGAAAATAAGTAGATTATTAGTATTTCTAGGAAACTGAGACTTGTTCAGCCACTAACAACCGTTTATGAAAAGAGAACTGTTCTTGTGAAAGAAAAAAAAAAAAAAAAGAGGATCATGATAAGTACATGGAAGAAGAATATAACTTCTTTACTGCAATACCATTTCAGAATTTCCATGTTAAACAACAGGAAAAAACCTGACAGGAAGAACTCCAAGCCTAATTTAATAAGTGACTATGTCAGAAAATGCCACTAAAAGAAACAGAACATAAACAATGAATAAGAAAAAGGAACAGATCAGCAAAAATGTTAAATCTTGGAAGGGTTAAGGGAGAACTGCCAGAAGTCCAGACGGAAGGTATAAGTCCTGTAAAAAAAGAAAGCAAAGGAAGGATAGGAAGAAAGGAGTTCATAGAAGGATGCTGTTAAGGTTGGTCTGAAAATTAAATTGACATCAGCCTCAATTCTCACCTTCAAAACTTGGGGCACATGTAGAAACAGAATTGTTATGGTACTTTTTTGGTGATATAATGACAATGCCATCAGAGATAGTGAGGTACTCAGCAAAACCAGCAAATCTAAAATTTTGACTGAATCCTGCTGTATCTTTCTGTGGATCTAGCCTACAGTCAACACAGAAGAGGTTAGAAGGTCACCAGGAAGGGACCAAATTATCTCAAGAACTAGGACATTAGGAATAGCATGAATTTCTATAGTAAAAAGGGAAAGGTCATTCACTTAAGAACAGATAGGAGTAACCTCTGCTTTAAGCTAGAAAATTTTACATTGGGGAAAAAAAAAAAGGAAAGGAAGGATTTATATATATTGTTATGGGCAGGATAACTGAATACTGAGCTGTGATATAAGTGGAAAGCAGCTGCTATCTTAAGCTCTATCAATGAAAACATTTGTACTAGTGATAGGGACGCATTACATGTTACTCATTAGAATGTAACAGCAATTGCCTATTACTTTTCCTGTGAAAATAATTTCAGCTGGGAGTACATGTAGAACATTCTAAGCACTTCTTGTTACTCACATTCAGAAAACATGGACTGAAAATAGATGGGAATGAAAGGACTATTCAAATCAATACAGAAACAAAAAGGGTTTTGTCCAGGAGGATAAAAAGCAGCCTGATACTTCTATCCTAGAAAAGTCTGAAGGCTATGGCTGAATCCCTGTAAATCCACAGGCAGAAAAAAATGCCATACAAGTTTAAGGATTATGTTGTTACAGGCCCAAAATAAAGCAGTCAAAAGTACATCAAGGCTGAAGACTGGAAATTACGTGTCAATCTATGACCATTAGCAGAGGAATGGTAGTATCTAAGGGGCCAAACCCAAACATTTTTAGAGCTTAGTTCAATAGATTTATGACTAGCATAAGAAAACAGTTGCTCATGATAGCAGGCAGGACTGTGGTCCTAAGGATTTCGATAGTTCCTTTCCCATCTTACACTTCAGAAATGCTGCAGAACTATGTTAAGCAGAAATGAACTAAGAGAACAATGAAAATACACAGTGGCTACTTCTTAGACTAAAACTACAGAGTTCTTAAAGAAAAACTTTTCTGTTTGAGTACATTTATACCTAAGATTAAACATTACCCTGAAAGGTGAAGCCCCTCATTGCAACATCAGATGGTATTTTGATTCTAACACTAACGGGCTTTTGAAAATCAAAAAGACAAAAAATCCCTCTAAAACCTACACCAAAGATTTCAGGAATGTTTTCTAAAATAAGAACTGTGTCTAGTGTCAATGGCTGACAATTATGCAGAAAACACAGATTATTATACTGTTATGACACATACTCAGGCCCAGTATTGCAATTTTATGTTTTTATTAGATGCATGATTATGTCAAGGAATGCATAAACAGAGAGGAAGACAAAAAGCAAGATTTTCAAAGGCACCCAAAACAGTTTATCAATGGAAATTAGAATGCCTAATGGATACTATCCCTTTTCATATAGATTCCATAATTTCTCCAATTAATGATGTTTATAGGGCTACCAGTACATGCAAAAATGCATGCAATCATAATAAATCTGGGAGTTCTGTCAGAGCAACTGCTCTGCAATTGGATATATTCTTTCTTTGAAAGATTCTTTCCCTTAAAATCTTTAGTCAAATTTTGCTTTGACTAAAGAAATTAGCCTCATCACACCTCAGTCAAAAATCCATACTTTTATAACACAAAAAAAAAACATTAAAACAGACTTATTTTTCCACAATGACCAGAACTGGTTAAAAATCTCAGTTTTTATGGAGGTATCTAATTTAGTGTGACAATATTATTCTCCTAAACTATCTGCTAACCCCAAGTTAGTCAGCCTGCTCCCAAGAACTCTGCCTATAGAATCATAGAATAGTTAGGGTTGGAAGGGACCTTAAGATCATCAAGTTCCAAACCCTCTGCCATGGGCAGGGACACCTCACACTAAACCATGTCACTCAAGACTTCGTCCAACTTGGCCTTGAACCCGTTCCAGTGTTTCACCACCCTCACAGTAAAAACTTCCTCCTTATATCCAATCTAAACTTCCCCTGTTTAAGTTTTAACCTGTTACCCCTTGTCCTGTCACTACAGTCCCTAATGAAGAGTCCCTCCCCAGCATCTTTATAGGGCCCCTTCAGATACTGGAAGGCTGCTATGAGGTCTCCAAGCAGCCTTCTCTTCTCCGGGCTGAACAGCCCCAACTTTCTCAGCCTGTCTTCATACAGGAGGTGCTCCAGTCCCTGATCATCCTTGTGGCTCTCCTCTGGACTTGTTCCAACAGTTCCATGTTCTTTTTATGTTGAGGACACCAGAACTGCACACAATACTCCAGGTGAGGTCTCATGAGAGCAGAGTAGAGTTCGATCTGCTGCACGCTCCTTTTGATGCAGCCACCTATATAAAGCACTGTTTTTATTAAACACTCCAAAGTATTACTTAATGTTTAAAATAACTTCCTCTTAACTATGCCAAAGGGGCTGGAATAAGTGGTGGAACGAATTTAAGGAGAATCGTACCCAAGGACGTAGATTTCAACATTGTAAGAAGCTGCCCATGGATCATTCCAACTTTCTTCAGCATGAGGAATAGTCACCTCTATTGTCAGTCACACCTTGCCAGGTCCTATTTTGCCCTTTACTGGCTTTTCTCCCAAAATACTCGTTAAAAAATTCCCGACAGTGGGGCTTTTTATTAAGACAACCGATCATTATGTTGCACTTTAATAGAATATGCTTAATAATTTGTGATATTCTGTAACAAGAAAAGGATTATAAGGAATAGAAGGCATTTTAATGAACGGATGAATGGCAGCAGAACTCATCAAACTCTCTTTGAACTTTATGTTATAATTCTGGCAATATGATGGCCATGCAAAGAGCTTCATAAAGCACTTAATGTCGTTAATGAATGTTGACACTTTACAGGTAGAAAGTAGTGACTATCCTCATATTTGCAGGGGGAATCTATTAATCTATTATTCTGTCACTAGCCATGATAATTCTTATGAATATTTAAACATTTTTTTACCATTGGCTTACAGTTAGCTAAGTTATGTCAGCCAAAGAATGATTTCCAAGTGATGTAGGGAGGCAACATGTACATTGTATTTCACAAGCACAGGCATAAATTCAACAGTGAAAAACTCATGATATCATGAACAGAGTTAAAAGAGAGAGACTCTTAAGTTACATATTTGTTGGTGTTTGATATAGATAGAGTCACAAAAGTTAATGATGGAAAAGAACTGAGCCAAGATTTTGAAAAATGGCAATAATTAAAATGAGGCTGTTAACTGTGCTAAATATGAGTGCATATTTAACCAATTAAATAAGGATCACAGAGATTTTTTTCAGAACGAGGTAGCCGCCATTAAATTTTAAAAAGTTGATTAAAAAGTTAGTTGCAGTGGAAATCAGGCTACTAGTTTCCAATACAAAATATAAACTTGGGAACCTCATTTTTTTAAAACATTTGGCCTTGTTACACTAATAGCTTGTTGCCACTCAGTGATACCTTTCATCCTTTTTTGTGATGGATTTTTAAAGGTACTAATGGAATGCATTGTGTTCACTAACGTATCTGGAAAACTGGTGTAAACTAGTTCTCAGAGTTCTTGACCAAAATGGTGACATTTCCCCAAGTATCTGAAATTGTTTAAAGGTAATAATTCTTGACATACCATTTTGCTGTTTGTGAAATGCGTGCCCTGTGTTGACTGGGAATACATGTGAAAACCTGGAAAGAAGCACAGGCTCAGAACAGTTGCTTCTTGGAAACAGCACTAGCTGCTTCCATGGAATATCTCCAAGAAAGTAAGCAGTGTCATCAAAAATGCTTTGTCTTTGAATTTGTATTCATTTTAGTACAATACATTTTTGCAATTACAGACATTAAAAACCATGTAAAGTATCAATTATTTTCCAACCCTAACTATTCTATGATTCTATCAGTTCTTTCTGCATCAGTAAAGCTGCTAGTATTTTGGTACAACCTGAGTATCAATTCTGGTTTTTAACAGTAAAATAGGGGGAAGGACAATTTTAGACTGTTATCAGTCACGATAACAAAGCTGAGAGAATGCAGCAAAACCCACCTTAAGAGCTGAATGAATGGTTGGGCAGTGAAGCTACAGTGAGCTCTGCCTTGCTCTGACTGTGCTTGAGGGCAGAACCACTATTACCAAGTTCAAAATAATCTCCATGCACTGCAGTCTGTACTACATAGATATGTGTCAAGCTGAGCTCAGTCTAACTGAGGAAGGGGTTAAAGACTGAAATATATGGAATGAAAAGAAGAAAGGTAAAGAAATTCAGCATGAACTTGTTAACGTAACAGATAATAAAGGCATTAAAAAAGAAAAAATAAATATTATTTTGATATGGGAGAGTTTGCCATGACATGATTGATTGACAGAATCTCTTTTACTAGATAAAAAAGAGCAAGACCTGATAGAAAGAAGTTTAAGGGATATCAGGGCAGGCTACTTTACAGCTGACATGGTCTCACCACCCTTATATGGCACCACCAGTATATTCCATGAGCCCTTAGTGATACGTTTAGTGGTGGACTTGGCAGTCCTGGGGTAATGGTTGGACTTGATGATCTTAAAGGTCTTTTCCAACCTAGTTGATTCAATGATATTATGTGTCCTAAAAAAATTAGATAACAAAATGCCTTATTATTGTTCCTTCTATACTGATTTTGGCAAATGCACTAAGCATTCCTGAAGTCTCTGAACATTGCTTGTTCTGACATTGGCTTGATGAACTACAGGGCTGTCATTTGACAAAAACACAACCTGAGGACATAGATAAATCAAAGCTAACAAATATGACCACTGCTTCCATGCTGATTCTTTGCTATGTAGCTCAGCTGGAGACAGCAGATGATGTTTCCAGAGCTGACAAGTAAGCAAATAGTGATGTGAGGAAATAATGTTCAGCACTGAAATATGAGGACAGGCACATAAAAATTCACAAAAGATTATAGCTTATTTCTTAGAAGGGGAGGTGGCTGTACTGGGCTCATAGTGAAATAAACTTACATGGAGACAAAGTATTCTTAATTTTTCAATTCAGTAAAACCTATGCAAGATTTCCATACCACACCTTTTCTATTAGGATAAGGTTTGCAAGCTGTGCTATGTCAGAGTTTCCATTCCTTTTGCTTTCTTTCTTATACTTTTCTCATTTTTAAAGTATGTATTTCCACAATTTCCTCAGTGTCATGCATCCTTGTGATCTTCTAGTTAAAGTAGATCTCCCCAGTACCTGCTAAAAACAGAGTTCATCTACAGATAACCAGTTACTGTCAAGTCAGTTCCATTATGCACCTTATGGCCAGAGAAAATGATGTAATATCAGAATTTCATACAGGAGTAACAAAATAAAAATTCCCATTTTCAAATTACTCTCTTCCTCATGATGAGCAAACAAAACAGAACAGGCACAAATGAAAGGATTAAAAAAGATGTTCTCTATGAGCCTGTCAGTTCCTCTGATAAGTACTAGTATGATTTTTGTTATCCTTTTATAGCAGAGAAGGGACCAAAATGTTTGTTGCCAACAAACCAAGTAGATGCTTTAATTACATCATCACAAGTAGAAAAAGGAGTAAAGGAGAGCACAGAAAAAATTCAGTGGGAAATTACTGATTTACTCACCTCACTCCAAAAAACATTTAGGTGTACACTAGATACTAACTTTTGTCCCTGTCTGTGAAGTCTATCCTTATTTAATCTTGGAGGGTATTCTCCTAACGTGTGGATATTTCACTTTCAACTACTTAAAACTTCCTAGGCTTGTAGATGGACACCCAACACCAGAAAACTCCACATTTTCAGAAGACTTTTTATGTTAAATCACCTCCAGTTTGCTGTTGGTTTTGTTTTCTCTTGATTTACATCCTCAGACAACATTTTGATGGCATTTATATACATACAGGTATGGAATTAGAGTGGAATTATTTTCACTCTGTAATCATAAATTGACCATCTAGATTAATCTGTTCAAACATTTTTAATACAAATATATGTATTTCACCTAGAACCCAAGTTCCTCCCATACCTAACAGGAGAGAAAAAGGAACCTCTAGGTACATCTCATCTCCTTCTATAAGGTTAAATCTAAAATATAGGAGGTGACTTGTGCTAAACATGCCTACTTCTTTCCACTGTATATAAAGCTATCTTGGACAAGTGGTCCAGATTTTAATGCTATACATACTTATAAGATGCACTCTCCTAAATTCCAAAGTCTAAAGAGATTTTTATGAAATCTCAAAGTTCTTATTTTCTTATTTTGGTGCCTTAAGAAATTTTATAATACATCCCTCAGGAGTCTTGAGTCTTGCTTAAACAAAATTATAAATACCTTTATTACCTAGGAGTTATTTCATATCACTTTGCACATCTAACCTAGTCTAACTTTTATGAATTACTTAAAAGAGGAACCTAGTGATTGTGTGTTTACAGTTACATAAACTGTGCTGAATTTCGTCCTCTGGGTGTTCTTAAATGGTCAAAATTTTTATTACTCCTCCTTAAAAGAAATGCTATGAGATTATGTTACTGCTCCATAGATATCTTGTTTTCGTGCATGCATTCTATGTTTATGTCATCATTCTCAGTTCTTTCTAAACCAATGATAAGACATTTACTACTTGGGAGACTAAATAAAATATAAATTGCCTTTTATAATCTGAAATGGGATCCTTTCTCCATACCTTTCAGACAGCACTGTAAGGGAAATTGCACGGCTTTCATCAAGGACAATGAATTAACTGTAAACTACTATTCAGGTCGTGTAAAGATTCAACCTCTGACGATAAACTAGAATAGAGAGGATGCCAGCATTTGCTCATGTTTTATAGATACAGTATGGAAATTAGAACTGCCCCAAGCTCAGTTTCACAAACAGACGTGTGAATTTCAAGTAGCAGTCTTGCTATACATACATATGATATGTCTTCTTATGATTGTAGAATCTGGGAAAAATAGTTTTCGTAAACTAAAAATGAGTGCAAAAAAAAATTTTAGCAAGTAAGTTCTTTCCTGACTTGGAAATACTTTTTATATAAGACATGGCAGTGGAAATGATTAGACAAAAGGTGATTACTTCACAGGCTTATCAGAACTCTGTTAAAAGATTGTTGCAACCCCTGGTTAGGGTCACCAGTCCTCCAAATACAGGATTAAAAACCTCAGTAAAAACAATTTATGTAAAAGACCTCTTTCTCTCTCCTCTGTCTTTTAAAGGATGAAGTATCTTTTCTGTGGCCCTTACAAGCAGCAAGAATGATTTCAAGATTCCTCTTTGATAAGAGACACTGAAAAGTAACGTGCAAATTCAATATTACATCAGAAAATTTTCTCATTTGCATCAAGTTAATTAGCAGAGGTGTTCTTTTGTGGCACAGAGAAAATGAACAGACCACTGCACCCAGCCAGTTTTACTCCATACAGGAAAGATGTCCCCATACTAAATCAAATCTACAAAACCACAAATTGTTTTCTTGTATAAAGCAGCCAATAGTGGGATACTCATTTCTAACTGCAACATATACACAAATGCCAAGTAATTTGTGGATATATTTATAAAATGTAAAGCAAATTATTTAAAATCATTATCTTGTATCATGTTTTTAAATTGTAAATTCAGTATTTACTGACACTTTCATAGGTACTCTGTTAACTGCAGTTCTTATTTTTCACTTTCTCTTGTAAAAGGTGGAATCATAGAATCATAGTGGAATAGGACTGTACAAAAAGAGTCCAGCTCTCACTTAAACAGTGAAAACCAGCTCATAATCACTATAAAGTCCTGTGCCATTAGATATATAGCACCACTCTGCCACTTTATTAATTATTTCCTTTTAAATAGCAATCAGTGAATCCAGATGTCTGAACGTGAGAGACTGTACCTGTGGCATCTGGATCCTTCACAGATTCCAGAATTAAGTCTGCTATTGGCATTTAAACTGAATCACACTCTAAGTATTTATACTGCCTTTGGCTTGCTGTGTTATTGTGCATTTATTAATAAGCCGGTGTGCTTACATATTCTGTGCACTTTGGCAGAAAACTTATTCCCATTGAAGTCAAAGGGAGTTTTGCCATCAACTGCAAGAGAGCCAGGATTTTATCCTTTGAGTTTTCACTCACAGGGATGAATCGAGCTCACCTTAGGCAGGCTCTTCAATCCGCTAAGCCCTCATTGCTTATCCATTAAAAAAATCTGCTAAAAGAAGAGGTTAAGCCAAAAGATCCTGGTTGCTCTGTCTTTATATTATCAGCACAATCATATATCTCCAATTTCAACAAGGGTCAGCACAGAACATGCTCAAATTGAGACTTTCAAAGCACTCACAGGATGGGTGACAGCAGGCAAAGAGATTTTGGCTCAAAGTTAAAGGCAGGATCCACTGGACTCACAGTTCTGCTACTTCCTTCTTGCTAAAAGCAGTCATGCACCATGTTGCCGTGGACGCTCCCTGTGGTGGTTTTGCACTTCCAACACTATTTGAAAGCCATAAATATTTATAGTTAAAGATATATCTTTAAAAAGAAGAAAAAAAATACCAACAAAAACCACAAACATCACTGAACTCAAATCTTTTAAACTAAAATTCATCACATATTTTGTGAGCTTTTAAAAGCCTTTTAAAGACAGAAAACTCAGGAACAAATTCGAATACAAATCAAAGTAGTTTGAGAATGGGGTTCTTTTTCTTTAATCTTAAAATATTGTTTCCATGAAATGGGAATGAAAAGCGCTGGGAAACTTTCTGTGTACTTTTCAGGTTCCTGGTTATTTTGCCAAAGAAATCTAGGGCAAATTTATTTTAGTTAAACATTTATTTGGTGGCCACTGTTTCTCCAAAGATCATTTTGCTATCCTCACCATTAACCATTTGTTTCTCTGAATGCCAATAAGTGCCACAACATTAATCTACAAAGAGGTGTAAGGAAGTATCATTTATTAAGGAAAAGTTGCAGAACTAGTTTTCATAGTTCAAAATCTTGGGTTTTGCAGCTCAGTATCATTCAGGTCATGAACCATTCCCACTGCTATATAGTGAATTTTAAAACCTATCAATCCTTATTACCCCAAAGAATAGAAATAATAATATTTAAGGTAAATAGCTACATTTTTTTTTTTTCATATGGTGGAATGCTTACCCACTAAGAAAAGAACAAAGGTTTAGTCGAACAGCCAAGTTACCAGAGTAATTCTCCATGTGCTCACTCTTAGCCTGCAGCAAATGAAACTCTCAATGTCAGGTTAAGCTTACATCTCCTTAGGGTTAGGCATCTGTATGTCAACAGCTAGATCAGTTTAGCTGACATGGAATAACTTCTAAAGCCAGAATAAATTGAGCATATATCTGAGTTGAAAGTTGAATGCTAATATTTAGGTTTTATTTATTTTTATTTTAATAAATATAGTATTTCAGTCATGGAATTCTGAAATGGACCAGCATTTGGTTACAACACTTACGATCTGTCTGCACTTTATATCTGCTGCTCCTCAAAGCTACATAAATTCATACCTTTTCGGATTAACAGTATAGTCCAAAGCTCTGCCTGTCTGTATATTTTAGCTTCCTTTTTCTAAGTGACAGGATATTCTGATTACAGAAACATGTCTGGCTCATAGATTTTAAATTTCCATTGAAAACTGCCTTTCTTGCCAGTTCATTGCCATGCCTGGAAAGCTTGCTTTTCTCTACTTTGCCCACTGTCAGCAGTTATCTGACACTGGTCTCCTGTCTTGTCACATGAGGTTATTATTTTGAGCTGGCATATTTTGCCTGGTTTTGCATTGGCTTCTGTGTATCCTTCTTCTGATCAATCTTTCTCTGAGAATTCATATGAAAACTGTGAGAGAGCTCAATATTGCTTACTGCTCTCTATGCTGACCCAGGCAGAATAGATTCTGAGGAAACCATGGATGTGGTAATGAATGGCCAACACATTCCTACCAGGAAAATAAAACAAAAAAAAAGTAAGTGCACAGCAAATGCTGAGGAAGGAAACAACTTCATATTAATTTTTAAATAATCCCTGGGCATTAATCTTACTATACCTTCACCAGGAAACACTGCAGTTCAGAAGGAGTGGACATGGAGAGCATAACTGTTTCTGCCAAAGACCTAGGAGCCATAGTATGCACTTTTTGTGGACTTCAGACTAGTTTTGATCTAATTCTACAGACAACACAAGTTAGGACTGGAGAGCTTACAGTGCTCTGGTTTAATCTTATTTGAAAGGAATGCAGTTTGTGTAGTCCAAGACAGCTCTGTAATGTGGATCAGAGCAGAGTAAGAGAGAGGTTTGCTTTAGAAGCACATGCTGGATCCACATTAAGAAGTGAATGTAGTTATATCTTTAGGTTATCTGAAGTGATTCACTGCATTTTTGAGTGCCTACCTGCATCACGACCTACTTCTCATTAACCTGTTCCTACCTCATAATAGAAATAGCTAGAATAAGCTAAAGGAGCATTTTGTATCTCCTCTTACTCTTGCAACACTGTCACTGGAAAAGTTTAGCTATTTCTCTACTTCAACTGTTCAATGATTTGATTGCTTCTTTTTTTCATCTCTTTAGGTTGTTTCTTTTTAATTTTTTTGCTTTTATTTTATGTGCTTTGGAAAGCAGAAAGGTTACAGTGTCTCTTCCACTAAAGGACATGTAAGATTAAGCATTACTTCTCAGAAAGTGGCATTTAAACAGAGATTAATTCAAGGAATCAGTATAACTAACATTATAATCTTCCCAGAAATTAAAAGGATGGTGTTAGACTTCTATTGTTACTTTTGGTAAGAAACAAAGCTTAGTCTTGTATTCTTTGCTTGCTCAGAACTTCTTATCTAGGTAGGAATTTTGACTGAGCATGAAATACACAGGTAAAATATCTGAGTAAAAGTAAAAATAAGATGTTCTTCAAATTTACTTACTAAATTATCTAGTAAGAGGAGTGGTGACTGGTTCACATTGCATTTTTGTCTATCAGCTAAGGGATAGAGCAGTCACACGAAAGCTGAGTAAAATCAGATAGAACATGTATGGACCGAGAAGAGTCTGGAAACCCTGACTTCCATTTCCTGGGCAACTGGTTTAACTCTCTAGACTGTTATACACCAGTCTGATGCTTCCTCCAGCTGCAATTTTGGATGAAACTGTCTGTGACGGCTGTACTTTGTGTTGAAGTAAATGTATGTTAGAGGTGTCGAGAGACCTCTGATTGAACTGACCTTCCAAAGGAGCTGAAATTGAAATGCCTTGTTTGTAAATCATAAACAGCTTTAAGGGATAGAGCAGCACTGAGAAGCCAAGATGGTGATGCTTCAGGGAACATAAAATATTTTGGCACCAGATTAAGTTTTCACTAAAATAATAAGCAATATCTTAGGTGCCAAAAAAAGATGTATATAAACAACTCTAATGAACTGAGTTGCCTACAATCCTAATTGCATTGAATTTCATGTACCCAAAGGTTTTTCTTTACCTTGTCCTTTGAAAGCAAATGGATGAAATTCAGGCTTTGTGTTAATCCAATGCACTTTCATGAGCAGCATTCTACACCATCTTCCTGTAAAACACGCATGTTAAAAATAATCAGATAAGTTTGAACACTGGGAATTAACAAAATATGAGCATTTCTGAAATTTACACCTGGATTGATTTTTTTTTTAAAAAAAGAGAGAAAAAAAAATATTTGCAAGTAGCTTGCATTTCTTTTTCTAACCTAAAGCATTTAAAACCATTGAAAATAGAATAGTGGCTATACCCAATTTTCCAAAAGTGTTAAAACAATCTTAGGTTACATAAAGACACCTAATGGGAATTCCAGTTTAGATTTTTTCATTTACGTCACTACTCCAAGCAACCCCATTAATGTCACTTGTACTTTGCTGCCTGGGTGCTTTAAATAATTCTCTTGTAGGCCCAGTTCCCTTAAAAATTCCAGCTCTTAACACTAAAACTATAGGTCTGTTTACCTGACTGAAAATTGCAAAGGGGAAATTTATGAAAATATCATGTGTATTTTCTGCTTTTCCCAGGGGAAAAAAAAATAGTGTAGGTGTAAACAACTACATACAATATGAATTACTTATCTGGTTTTATTTTTCCATGAAGTGTATCAGAGTACATCTAGTATTACAGCTGGCACATATTAAATTGTATTTCTAGCCAAAAGGTACTTTTTTTTTTGTTTGTTTATATCTGACTTCTGTGTCTGACTAAAATTCAAATATCGCTTTAAAGCTATGATTCATTAACAGTACTAAACGACAAAGACTTTTTTCTTCTCAAGATAATTTCTTCATTCAAATATATGCTTTATAGCATATATTTGCTGTAAAGCAGTGGTTCCTTCTGCATTTAAGAATATTTTTACATGACTAACTTTAAACTTTTTCTTTGTTTTTCTGTTACTAACTCAATGAGCTCACTGTCACGCAGCAGACAAATTTATTGTGCTGTGCAAAGGTTGCGGCCAACAGAGATTTGCTACGTGCAAAGTCCAAGTATATGGGATCTTAGTAATTAAACCGTGGTATTCCTTGTTACTTCTTTATAATCCAAATGGGTTCAGATAGAACAGCTTCTTTATAACTTCTCTGATAAGAACTGTGGTAAACAGGAGGCACAGGCAGACACTGGTTTCAGGCTTGAGTTTGTTCACTCACTGACACCACTTTTAACCCACATGCACAATACTGATAAACAGTGGTAGAGTCAGCACTGTTGATAAGACTCCTGTTCCCTGTACAAATACTGCACAGGTCTTGCAGTTGAAAAAATTCACAAGAATGCTTGTCAAAGTTGTTTTTCTGCTAAGAACCTACTACACTGTACATGCATCTACAGAGTCTAACCTATCTGAGCTTCTCCAAGTCCACATAGTAGACAGGAAATATCAGGAGATATGTGTCATAGTCTCTTCAATGAAACTTAATCTGAACCATGAATCTGAACTAGGAAAGTTTCATTGTTCTACCATTAACTAGAGTTTGTAAGTACTCCTCTCATCTCATTCTCCACTGGATGACAAAACTATAAAGAGGACAAATATCTACAGAAGGAATTATAACATTAGCCATAAAAGTGAGATAATCAAGTAAGCAACTATACACTAATTGGCAACGCTTAAATACACACACTCCTGACTATGTAGTACAGAAAACAACTAGCTTATATTCCACTCCCACATAATGGTCTCAGTGTTACCAGGAAGATGTATAAATTTATGAAAATATCATTATTATTGTGTCCATTTTTCAGTTTTCAGAGCTGTCACTGTGATGTTTGCTAATTACCCACAACATCACCACACACTACAGGAAATTGGTACTGAAGTCTTTCTACTTCCAAGGAATAGGTTCCATTTAATTTCTTAAGACAGCCGGTGATACAGAGGTGGTTCTGCTCAGTACTCTTTCATGACTCAGACATGTGCTGATGTATAAGACTGACAGGGTTTAACTGGATTTCAGTTTTGCTTCTGTCCCACTAGCAGTTTTCTAGCATTACACACAGACAGGTTCAGCACATTTCTTTCATCCCCAGGTAGGAAGAAGATAAACAGAAGACAGTAAAAAAAACCTTGCCTGCACCCTAACAAAGGATCAGGCAACAAACTGCTACTGGAAAGGGCCAAAAGCAAATTACCTCCTCTCCAAGAACCCATACCTATGACAGGCAGTTATTTATCATTTCTATATGGATATGGTAGTTAAAAACAATTGATGCCTGAAGCACTTAAGAGCTTTGGTAAAAATAAGCTATAAATACATTTCATTGCTTATTTTAATTGAAAAGCACCAACATGAATGGCTATGCTGTAAGCAATACTAGAGTATTGCTAGAGTTACTGCTCCTCAAGGTGAAGAGACATTTTCAAGACTAACCTATATCCTTTCATTCTGAAAGGAAACATTTTTAAAATGGTTTCAGAATACAGAAACATTTTTGTGACATTACAGAAGTTGAAAAGCATCCAATTGAGACAACTGGAGAATGTTTTCAAAAGCTGCATCTTTCAAATTTGGACCACCCAATATTTCTTATATTTGATATGAACTTAGATGAAATGTTATGTATATTTGTGCCATTAACGTTACATTTCCTTCATATTTTTTGAGGGATTTTGTGTTATTTGTGTAGTTGAGTTTAATTTTTTTCCTTTTTTCTCTATGAGAAGTTAAATTATTTTAGCAATTATAAATGGATATTTTGATTTGTGGCAGTAACAAAACCGTATTATCCAAACTGAGTGCAAGAAAGTCCATAAATTATGGAAATTTAGCATTGAATGGTTGATCCACTTTACTGGTTATATCACAGAATCATATAAGAAATTAGGCTGGCAGGGATCATCAGGAAGTCATCTGGTCCATCTGCTTCTCAAAAGAGAGTAGACTTCAAAGTTATATCGGATTGCTTAAGGTTGTGACCAGCTGATTTTTTAATAATCTCCAAGGATGGAGATTCTACAACCTCTTTAAGAGACCTGTGCTATCATTTGATCACAGCCATCCTATGAAAGATGTTCTTTTTTGTTATCTAACTGGAAATTCCCCTGCTGAACTTTATCTCCCCCGGCCTTCCACTGTTCACACTTCAGAAGCATGTGGCTCCAACCTAGGTAGTTGATCACCCTACAACTCTCTTTTCCTAAGGCTGAACAACCCAGCTCTCTCACATCATATATCAGGTGCTCCAGACTCCAAACCATCTTGTCAGCTTCCCTCCAGACTTCCTCCAGTTTGCCAGTGTCTTTCTTATACCTTAGAGATCAGAACTGGACACAGTATCCCAGATGCAGTTTTAAGAGTGCTCAATATAGAGGAATAATGACTTCCTTAGACCTCCTAGCTACTCTGCTGCTCTCTACAGCTTCTTATAAGGTAGGCCTTCATAGCTGAAGAGACATACTGCTGACACGTTCAGCTTGTCTACTAGTGCCCTTTCTGCAAGTCTTTTTTATCAAGCCACTCCCTGTTCTAGCCACTGACTGTTAACTTATGAAGCACTGCAGTCTAATCAAGTCTTCTAGGCAACTCTAGCCCCTTTACCCAGTACACACCTCCTCACCTTGATTTCAAGAAGCTATTACACACTATTTTGAAACCTTGCTACAGTCTACATAAAGAAATGGGAACTTGCTGACACAATGCTAGCTTTCCTCCAGTCCTTAAGAAGTATCTAAAGACTTACTAAAATGAGTATTAAAAGTACAGAGCCCCCCTCTGGCATCTTAAAAAAAAACACAAAAAACAAAAAACCCAAACAGAACACATTTGGATAGAAGTTACACCTATATACTTATTTTAAGGTATGCATTATCACAGATCACAGAAACACAGAATTGTTAGAGTTGGAAGGGACCTCTGGAGATCACCAAGTCCAAACCCCTTGCCAAGGGGGTTATAATGGCTGACATCTAATTTCTCCATTAGTTAATATTGGAGTGGAAAATATTTGGGCATGACCTTACCTTAGATTCACCTAATATCCTTTCAAAAAATGAAAATAACAATAGTTCTAGAAGACTTTTTGTCTATTCTGCATGATTATCAGCAGCCTATCTTTCTATTCCTACAAATAGACAAAAAACACTATCAGAAATCCTTTTATTCCTGATATAGTTAAAACTTCTAAAACTGTCTTTAATTCTTCCAAACATGGTTTTCTCATGTCTTTTTACTTTCCTTTTAACCTTTCTTGAATGTCTAACCTCTCAGTGAAATCCATTTATGTGACTTTCACCTTTCTGCATATTTGATCCTATTGTATTTGTCCCCCCTTATATTTTCAGTCCTTTGTGATTGTTTTTATGTGGTTTCCCAGGACCTAGTATGCTATGAAAATAAAATCAGTTACCACTAACATTTTCCTATCTAAATTTACAATGAATTGGCTCATGATTGTTCCCTAATTTTAAGATGTTACAAGGGTGCTTTAAGACTAGTGGAATGATGTCTACAGGTTGTTGCTCATATTAAAATCTCCATAAAAGTACAGCTTGCTTTCTTCTCCTTAAGCAATCTAAAGAAAATAAACAGATGGGCTATTCTTTTAAGCTCCACTCACAGTAATAGTTCTGTGAAAGACAGTAACAATCACTGTCATGGTTAGAGGAAGACAGCTTATGCTGAAGACAAAGACTGTAACAGCCTCATGTGACTATTTATCTGGTCTGCTTTTACTGCCTCCGCTTCCCTTAGGTCTCAGAACCAGCAGGCTATGTATGCCTGCAGTAGTGGCCAGCTTTTATCTGCTGCTTATTGGAAACAGTTGAGGTTCTTTCCTATCATGTGATAGACATGTACATAGGGTGATGATCAGTGACGTACTGAAACACTAGTCACTGAAGATAAGGAACAGAAATGCTATGATAGAATAGATTCATAGAATCTTAAAAACTTAGAATCATAGAGTCATAGACTTATAGATTCAAAGAATCAAAGAATGGTTCAGTTTAGAAGGGACCTAAAAGATCACCTAGTTTCAATCCCCCTGTCACAGGCAGGACACCTTCTACTAGACCAGGTTGCTCAAAGCCCCATCTAACCTGGTCTTGAAAACTTCCAGGTACGGAGCATCTACAACTTCTATGGGCAACCTGTTCCAATCCCTTACAACACAGTCTGTCTTCACAGGAGAGGTGCTCCAGCCCTCTGATCATCTTCTTGGCCTTCTCTGGACTCACTACAACAGGTCAATTTCCTTCTTATGTTGAGAACACCAGAACTGTACACAATCCTCCAAGTGGGGTCTCACGAGAGCAGAGGGGCAGAATCACCTCCCTTGACCTACCCGACCTTCTTTTGATGGAGCCCAGGACACAATGGGCTTTCTGGACTGCAAGTGCCCATTGCTGGCTCATGTTGAGCTTTTAATCTACCAACACCCCCAAGTCCTTTCCCTTAGGACTGCACTCAACCCAGTCTCTGTGCAGCCTGTAGCTGTGCCTGGGATTGCCCCAGTCCATGTTCAGGACCTTGCACTTGGCCCTGTTGAACTTCACGAGGTTCACACTGGCCCACCTGTCAGCCTGTCAAGGTCCCTCTGAGTGGCATCCATTCCCTCCAGCGTGTTGACTGCACCAAATAGAGTGGTGTCCTTGGCAAACTTGCTGAGGGTGCACTCAATCCCACCGGCAAATATGCTAAACAGTGCTGGTCCTAATATCAACTACTGAAGAACACCACTTGTTGCTGGAGTGGACATTGAGCCTGTCCATGAATACTTCTGCTTATCTTTACCCAGATTTTCAAATAAACTGATTGAAGCCTTCTCCTCCCAGTCACCATCTTTCTAAATTGTCTTCTGGCACAGGCAGGAGTAGATTTTGGGCAATGAATTATATGTCTGTGTTATACAGTTGCAGTGCACTGCAATTCATCACAAAAATCTGGCATTTCAGAGAAGCACTCAGAAATATACTGGACATGCATTGGTTTTCTGTGTTTGCAGTAACTCTGATAGTGTGAAAGAAATAACATATATGTAAATAATATAGCTGGAGATGCTGGGGGAAGAAGTATCTGATCTTGACATATAGGCTCTACACAATTAGAACAGTCATCTGCAAGCATTCATTGTCACTTGCTACAGAGCTGTTGGCAGCACGGTTATTATTACTTCATATAAAAAATGTTGCTCCCTCTTCTTTTGCATAATGTTCACTGTCCAAAAACCAATAACCCACTAACTCTAACCTTTCCAGGTTTCAGTACCATCATAAACTGATTAAATTAAGTGTCTTTCATTATTCTGACTCCTGGAATTAATACTGGCAATTAAATATATAGGCCAAGACATCTGACATTAGTAGGATAAACTGCATGAACAAGGAGCATCTACATATACAAGGACAGAGTCATGATATCGATATGTAAATTCTTTAGGGCAATGTCTATGTTTCTTAGCTCCATGATACCCGATTGTGATAAAATAGAAACATTTTAATTAACAGAAATTACTTAGTAGTCTGAGACTTAGACCAGCAGTCTCAGTAATCAAAGATTTAAAAAAAACCAACAAATTAAATGAATGATAAAAAGACAGTATTGATATCTCTGACCCAGAAAAACAAAAATGCAAATTAGTGGTTGCCAAGGCCAAGGAAGGTAATGAATGTAGTTAATGTCATCACTAATTGCATGGCAAAAATCTGCAAGCAATAGCAACTTAGCAGTCCTCAAGATAAATTCAGGATTTGTAGTTTCTAGATACACACACTTTTTAGTGTGAGTTAGCTCATAGTTACACAGAGTGAGTGTTTACCAAATTCAAGTTTTGAAGTGTTGCTTTGCAGATTGAGCAATCTTCATTTATTCTGCTTTGTCATAAGATCAGACATACTGGTTATCCTCAGTAATTTACTCCATGAAATTACCATGAATCTGACTTAATTTACTGATTCCAAGAAAGGTTCATATGAGAAGTCACACAGATGAGCATCCTTCCCCTTGACCCAACTTTCTGTAGACCTGTTTGTGAAACTCGTCTGCAAAACGATTTTTTTTCTTGGAAATCATCAATACATTCTTACCTTTAGGGTTTGTTTGCAAAGGCCCTTTTCTCAAGTCACTATTTTACCAGGTGTTAGCTCACTCTTGAAATGCGGCCTCAGTATATCTGGGCACAAACAAAACAGAGAAATATATACTTCAGAAGCAGCTATGAATTTCACTGAGACTTTCCTAGAGCAGGCATACTTAAGGGATGCCAACTATCAAGTCCTCCTCAGTTCTGAAGTAGCTGGAAACAAAGATTGCAGTTGGATCTGCCCATCCCAAGATTGCTTTTAATTTGATAGAAAACAACAATCACCACTTTACATGGTACTATGTATCACTTGCAGTTAATTCTATAGGATTTGAGGCACAGTTTCAACTCAGCTCATGAAGGTGGAAGCCTTGTGAGACAAACTGCTCTTAAGAGAACTACTGGCACCACAGGACTGGCCCAACCCTCAGTTAAAACTTAAGTCAGATAGATTTCCATTTGAATTCCAAGTATAAATAGAGTTTTTCAATATATATAAAAACTCCAAATGAAAAGAAATTTATCAGGACGGGTCTGTCTCCACACCTGTGATTTCAAAAGCATTTACATGACTATTCTTATTCTAAGGCAAATAAGGCGGTAAATAAATGTTAAGTTTAATGTGGTACTGGTAGAGACGAAACATTAATCTGCATCTGAGAAAAGAAATGAGAAAAGATACCATGAAGACAGTTTGGCATTTAAGATGAAAAATAGGACTTACTTGCTTAAGAGAGAAATCTAGAAAGTCTAGATAACCTCAAACCCATTAAGCTCTGGAGTTTTATGCAACTTCAAAATCTGTATGAGGGCATTATGTACATTTTGATCCTGAAATTTCCTGGTTTGTCAGTGTCAAATCCAAGGACAAAGACAGATCAGGACAGAGTTCTGAATGAGTCTCAGAAGTTCATAGCTAATGTGACAGAAATGTATTAATTGGTATTGAAGAAAAATTTAAAACTCAAACAAAATCCTACTAAAGCCGTTTTTCTTTCATTTAACAGAAAATATTCCTAATCTCTTAAAGTTCTTAGCAAGTTCCTGATTGTAAAGAAGTTATTTTCATACTTGTGCTTGATTTTCAGTTTTACTAATGTCTTAACTGCTCTCAAACATGTATTTAATTGTTTTCCTTTTTTTTTTTTTTCTTTGGGGGGGGGGAGAGGAGGGGAAAGTGGGGGGAGAGCTGGGGAAGGAGTCCCAAAAATGCCAAGACTCAAAGAACCTGGTACCTAATTCGGCTGTCAGTCTAGCTATTTTGTGAGAATTCACAGCAGCTTTTCTCTGATGGAAGCTGTCACTGCAACTGAAGGTGTGACTGCAGTGGAGAATGGTTTAAGCAAGCACCAAACACATTATCTGAAGACTATGGATGTCAGAGCAGAATAGCAAGTAAAGCATATGCCTAAGGTCCCCACTATGATTGCATAATCCATGGTGAAGTCTGTGCAACTGCCTCTTTCCTGCTGTTAACCCACGGTAGCCAGTTCAAAGCTACTATGTTTATAAACTTGCTTATATTCAATAAAAATTTACATTCTGATTTTTATTTTGCTGGATATGTACTGCTTGTGTATGTAGTTCTTGAATAATTTCGTATTTTGTCAATTACTTATATTTTGTACTTGCTTGTCTATTCTTGCTACAGAAGATCTTTTAGAGGTATTGCACATTGTGTAATTCTTTGTGGGGGGGTGGGAGGCAGAGAATGATAAGAATTATGCAAAGCAAACACTTTTAGGGCTTAGATTGACAGATAATGCTCAATTTCAGACCACACTGACCTGTTCAGCTGAAAGATCACCCTGACACAGAACACATGAAAGAAAATGAATCACTTCAATGAACCGCTATGACCATTTGACTGAATGTGACCCTCAAACTCCTCCTACCTTTTCCAGTCCCTTGCATTATCCCATGTAACAAAGAAAATTGCAGTAAAAATGTCAGTTAAGCTTCCAATCAATTTGGTTTGGAACCATTCTATGATTCTAGGAAAATTGAAAATGCTTGCTTCATAGACTCATAGAATCATATACAATCGTTAGGGTTGGAAAGGACCTTAAGATCATCTAGTTCCAACCCCCCTGCCGTGGGCAGGGACACCTTACACTAAACCATATCACCCAAGGCCTCGTCCAACCTGGCCTTGAACACTGCCACAGATGGAGCATTCACAACCTTCCCGGGCAACCTATTCCAGTGCCTCACCACCCTAACAGGAAAGAATTTCCTTCTTATATCCAACCTAAACTTCCCCTGTTGAAGTTTTAACCCATTACCCCTTGTCCTATCACTACAGTCCCTAATGAAGAGTCCCTTCCCAGCATCCCTATAGGCCCCCTTCAGATACTGGAAGGCTGCTATGAGGTCTCCACGCAGCCTTCTCTTCTCCAGGCTGAACAGCTCCAACTTCCTCAGCCTGTCTTCATACGGGAGGTGCTCCAGTGCCCTGATCATCCTCGTGGCCCTTCTCTGGACTTGTTCCAACAGTTCCACGTCCTTCCTATGTTGAGGACACCAGAACTGCACACAATACTCCAGGTGAGGTCTCACATGAGCAGAGTAGAGGGGCAGGATCACCTTCCTCGACCTGCTGGTCACACTCCTTTTGATGCAGCCCAGGATACGGTTGGCTTTGTGGGCTGCAAGCGCACACTGAAGCCGGCTCATATTCATTTTCTCATCCACCAGCACCCAAAGTCCTTCTCCGCAGGGCTGCTCTGAATCTCTTCTCTAACATGGGTAGGGGTGTGCTCTCTGCAGATGGAGAATGAGTAATTTCTACTTTTAATAACCTTTCCTTTACATTAGGTAAGTGACAATGTAGTTTTTCCAATGAAGTATCTAGAAAAGTCACTGTGTACCCTTTCAGTGGGAATGAAGTCAGCTTCTTAGAAATCAGCACATAGAGGCTACATCTGTGCCCCAGGTGTGCCAAAAAGGATCTGGGATTATTCTCTGCCCTTTACTCAACTGGCATAATACAGTTGCACCCTCATCAGTAAAATTCCATACTCTCCAAACAAGGTCACTGCATCCAAACCTACTGTAAAATAGTTCCTGACCCAAGCTGAGTTTATAATTATGCCCAGGAAGTTTTTTTGTTGACTCATGACAAAACTATGACAATGAAGAGTCTGTACAGAAGAATTGCCCCCTTTTGCTGAAATCTTACATAAATCTGTCACTAAAAAAATCTAGACTTTTCCAGATTCAATCTGTCACTGACTTCCATAAGGGTCAATTTTCCTCTTTATTTCGAAAATAACATATGTGCAAATTTCACAAACCATCTAAATTTAGCCTTGAGATAACTTCTTAATAGAAGGGTAGAGCTAATGAAGCATTCTTTCTATTTTTTTGTGTCTTGGTTTTAATTGACAAAGTTTTATCCATAGATTATGGAGCTTGATGCAGGAATTAACAGATAACTTTTTAGGAAGATTGTCAGGAGGAATTGTGACCTACATATTACAGATCTACTAAAAATTTAACAACCTGCTTCACAAATGATAACATTTGATTAAACTCAAACTAGAAACATAGTTTTATTTTAACTTAGTTAAATAATTTATTCAGCTTTTAACCTACAAAAACTGTCTGAAGCATAAACTTCAGTTTCACAGTAACATTCTTTGGGAAGTAAGATATTAAGGAAGGATTCAGGATTATTGTATTTACATATGAATAAGATTCTCATTAAATACAAAACATTTGTAATTTGTGCTCTTAAATAAAGCTATCAGGACTGTATTTACTTTAGACAAGAAGAAAAAAAATCTCTATAAACATAATTTGTATGTGAGGGTTTTTTTACTGAGCTCATATTTACTTCTGTATGCTGTAGATAGATACACCAGTAACAAACTTAGCAGGTCATCATCCTTTATTACTCAAGAGTGTACTGGTTATCTTAAATGCTGGTCTCACCACACTAAGTATTTCAAGGTTAGATCATGCATTAGGTAACACATGAGTACCAGCACTTTGGTGTTAAGTATGTTCAAGAGTGTGGGAATTAGAGAGCTAATTTAATTTTGTTCATACATGGATTGTACATTAGCTGTGTGTAACTGCCCCTTGGGGGGGCACCCTACTCATGAAGATGATTGGCTGTCTCAGTATTTGAAATCTATTCTTAACATACATGTGAAACACTTTTTGTTAACAACATCAAGTCATGCCTTGTAACTCCTTAGTTTAGAACATTCCCTCTTACTGTATAAAGAAATCTGTATAGAAAAAAACATGTACTAAGAATTTATATGGAAATCCATAGGGTAATATTTAGAACTATGTTTATTCATCCTTTTTAGCCCCTGGTTTAGATGTTGCTGTTTTGAAACTGAGGTACGATGCACTGTTAAACCTCATAGCACATCTGTGTAGAGTGTAAGGAGACGTAGGTTTTGCATTAAGGCAGTTGAGCTGATACCAAAAACCTACAATGTACAAGGCCTGAATGTGTTTTACATGGCTTAGACTGCAAGTAAAACTAAAGTATATGAAGCAGAAATCTCCAACTGCCCAGAAATACCACTTTACATGACAGAGAAGGGGAAACTTAAGGGCAGACTGAATGCTGGGAAAAGAGCTTAGCACAAAGTCTGGATCGAGAGGTGCAACTTACATAATTTTCTGAATGTGGCCAAGCTCTGTGCCAAGCAGGAGTGAATTTCAAATGAAAAATCATGCTACTGAGTACATTTTATCTTTTAATCATAGTACTGTCATCTTGATCCTACAATCAAATTCACAGATGAAAAATTCAAAGAAACGCTTACAGGCACATGGATGCAGTTGTGCAAGTCTGACAGTCCAAGAAAAACTTTTAATTGAAAACTACCCATGTATCATTTTTGCTTTAGTGGACGTGAGAATCAAAACCAATCTGCAGTACAAACACTGAAAAGCCAAACAGAAGCTGTTTTTTACTTTCCTCACAGTATGAGTAACAACACAACACTTTTCTTGTTGCTTACATATATGGAGTGAAATCCTTGCTCCAGCGAATTCAATGGGAGGTTTGTCATTGCCTTCCAAAAGGACAAATTTTTCTTCCAGTGCTCATGTGATTTTCAGCCTGTATTTGTCTCTTTAATGCATGCGATGAAAAAATCTTGTACTTCAATTCCAAGGATGGATCAGCACCCCACAGCAATTAAAACTGCTGCAGTATATCATACTTTCCTAGTATATTGTCTGAAGGAACACAGCACAGAAATATTTTTGCTTTATGCTGTACGAATAGATAAAATTTACAAGAAAAATAGCTTTAAGATATTTTACCTTCAAATCTATTTCTAAACCCATCTCTGAAAGTATGAAATTGTATATGCAGGTATGTTAGTACACAACAACCTTTTTTTTACCTATCTGAAGGTAGGATTTAGTCATTCATTAAAAACAGTAGTGCTAAAGGCCACACACATCCATATAAACATCTGAGAGTACTAGTATGAAAGAACAGGTTGTGCATAAAGTATGAAAAGGAAGCACATATTGTAGTGAACATTGCTACGGTTTGTGCTATGATTTCAAATTTAATACAAATGGCCAACATCAAATGCTAGAAGAGTTTGAGAGAACTCCTGTTTGTAAACAGAGACAAGATGTAAAATATTTAACAAGATGGATATAATGAATAACAGTCAAATCTAACATTGTAAGGCTTTTAAGAAAAATCAAACAAACATGGGACTAGCTTAAACCATAGACATCAGCTTCAAAAAGATGCTGAGCACTGCTACAGTGGGAAATAGAGATGTTCAACATCCCTAAATAAAAAAGCCTGTTACAGATTATAAACCTGAACTATGAGATGAAGAAACTTTTCCCTTTTTGTATTTTTCCTCTCTGGATTATGTTTTTACATTTAAATGAAAATTGTGCATAGAGATTCCAGGTAAGAATATGTTCCTTAAACATTATGCATCCAGTGGAAACATGCATAGACAGTGTTTTCGGGAAAAAAAACCCAAAACCTCTTTTTTGAGACTGTGGGAAGTTTCACTTTTACTTGAATGTGTAAAATTTCACAAATAGGTTTGCTAAAGTTTTAAGTGTGAATTAAGACCACAAAAGTGCTGTCAGATATGTATAATCCAAAATGCAATCCTCTGCAGACACTCATGGTATTCATTAAATTCTACAAGAGGCTGTGGGTCTTTCTTCACATACTCTTTGTATGGCTGGGGCCAGAACTTAGTTAATCGATTTGGATGATAGAAATGACTCATGTGAAGAACCTATTAGAACATTCAGTTTGTCTCTTCAGGGACAACTAGATGATTTAGCAGGTCTTTTTCCACCTTTTAGTTCCTGTGACTTCATGACTCACAGTTCAATGAGCTCACTCACCATCAATACATGCAATAGTTTGTTCCACCACTCATCAGAAATATTATTCACTATTTCTAATGACAGAATTGCTACTGCATATGTAACTTCCTTATTCCCCTCAGAATAAACTGATCTCAGAATTCAGAAAAAAAAAAACACCAACAATGAAACAAAACAAAAAACCTTGTTGATCTATACATCTTTAAAAATATTTGCTGTGCAAAATGGTACACTCTGAATCCAAAGAACTGAAATTATTAAAATTTTATTCTCCTTTTCCTGTATGGTCATTCAACCTCTCCACTAGCCCTGCTCTTCCACTGCCAAGCTGAAAGAACTGGGAATTTACCCAGGGTGCCCAAGTCTAGCTTATCTCTGTGTGCTTTTACATTAGTTTACATTTAGTGAAGAACAGGAGGTGAATCTCCTTACCTTTCCCACTTACCCTGCTTTGATCAGCACTGCTGACCTATTCCACAGTGAACAAACAAATTCTTTGGAATGAAACTCAAAAACACTTTTCAGCTGCTAGTAGACATCCAGTCTGCATGACTACACTAGAGCTAGTCTTAAATAATCCTCTGTCCCTTAAACCCTGTCGGATATTGGGTCACCAGCACCAATAATTTAACTTTACAGATCTACTCTGAATGTGCCACAGCAATTGCTAATGCAGACGGACGCTAACATTCTCTCATCCCACACATCAGATGCAGGTACCCAGGGTAAGAGTGCAGTGCAGGGTCTTCTTATGCATGTTTCTGCATTATGTGCCTGATATTTAAGATAACATAGTCGGCATGACCATACTACACAGCATCATACAAACTGCACAGCAGAGGAACCCAACCTCACCACTAATACCAGGTCTGGACCTGTATGTGCACAGATGTACTGGTTTGGTGTAGTATATGGCAAAAAAGAATCTATTTTGGGAGGCCCTTATTAACAGAAATTCTACCTTCTGCTTTGTGTCCCTGTTCAACAAGTCTCAATTCATTCTTTCACCTGTAAAATGAGCATGTCTTCCAACATAATGGGCATCTCTTTCTCTGCTCTGACACTTACTGACACTGAAACATGCAACGTGAATTTTAAGAAGCAACAGATCTATTGCCTACTGCTGAAAGTATTTTGTAAAAGCTGTTTCAACCCTCTGCTTTTGTACATGTGAATTGTTGATTTAGTGACTAATTTCATATAAGTGATGTTATTAACATAATTTAAAAAATGACAGTGGTGGTAAGATAGACATGTGATGTAGCAAAACATTTGAACTGAAATTTTGTCTGCGTATTGAGTAAGCAGACACTGCAAATTGAAAATATTTCAAGAGTTAGTGCAGGTTACCTGAAAATAATTAAAGTGGTTTCAGATTGTGTGATAAATGTGATGACCTGCTAGCGAAACTCTTCAGTACATACCGCTCCATATTTCATTGAAGGTCAGACTGAATTAGTTGCTTCTACACTTTTTCCTTCTATTAAAATAACACAAGTGTATTTTCCAAGCATCCAGCTAATCTTGTGGTTGTTCCTGACACCTAGTGGCTATCTTTCAAGTTAACAGAAACACAAACTAAGGACACATTAAGAGACTTTGAAAGGCAAAATAGGAAAAACTGCAAAATAGGAAAAAGTTTTGAGATAACTATTTTGAGTCCCGTTGTTTTTAAAGTGTTTGAATACATCAAAAAAACAGCAAACCCTCTGGACTGAATTCAGAGGGAAAAAAAAGAAAAAAAAGGAAGAGTTATAGAGATTTTGTAGCGTGAAAAGTTCTGAAGAGACACAGATTTAAACAATAAATATGGGCTTAACTAAGCTGGGGAAAAAATCTCTTTTATTGTGAGATTTATCTTAGGTGGAGGTGTTTTCACTGTTCATTTTTAGATCTTTGAAATGTCCTGTATTTCTGCCATTGTCACTCATTTCTACCTCTGTCTTACACGTATTTTCTCTTTCAAAGCTATTTATTTAAAAGACAAACACAAGTGATCTTTCAAGCAAATGTTGCAGTCTCTTTCAGAAAAGCAATTTGATTACATGCAATAAAAAAATGTTTCTGGCAACCAAAAAACACTTATGTACTTTCAGGTTTCCACAAGACTCAAACTGGAGAGGGATGGAACTAATCCAGGGAGTCTAAATTAATCTGTCCATACAGTTTGGCATGTCATGACCTAATCAAATCCCAAAGGAGACAATTTCAAAGTACTCTGGTATGACAGATTGTCCTCCCTAAAAAGTAAAAAGTGCAATGATTATCTATTTAAGTAACATTTTTATGATATTAATATTCAGGAACAATCTCAACAACACAAAGGATGGATAATAGAACAGTCGTGGGGATTGAAGGTTGGAGATGCTTTGTTTAATTCTCCTTCTCTCCCCATGAAATCAAAGGAGTTATGATTTCTACATCATTCTTCATCAAAGTCAAGTGCTTCAGAATGGGATTCATTCCAGTAAGCATACACTGCATAGAACTAGCATCATGAGCATTCAGACATTTAGCCACCCAAAAAAGAAGCACTAAGGAGAAGATTAAGCCTTAAACCCTCCACTGGGGAGAGAATCCGATCCTCTTGTAATCTGTATTTCTTGCCTGCCTCAGAGGGTGGTGGTTACCTAATCCTCTCCTCACTCTCCCCAAGGAATTCAGCGAGACTCACTTCTATTTTATAACTCAAACAGAAGGGAAGATGCTGATAACTCCTCTCCTCTCTTTAAATGGTATCCTACAGATTGCATGTTTCTCCCTTTTTTTCAAAACAATTCATCAAAACAAGTACTATTTATCACCTGCCAATAATATTTTAAGAAGGCTGCAGACTACTGTTGCTGTTTAGACTGGGAGATGAATGTCAATGCTATTAAAAGCCATCCATTCAGTATCCCCTTCAGTTTTTACAAGTGATAGCTTTGTCTTATGTTCCCTCTCCTCAAAATCAATTTTCAGAAGTGTTGATAGTTAGCTAGAACTGTGGGATAAGTTGTTTGTTATCCAATTTCAGCACAGGAGCTCACTTACACAGTGCTACATTCCACTTCCTGGCAGACAGCTGGCAGTAGAGCTTCATTTATGATACTCCCTTAAGTGGTGGCGTAATACTTTTACTCTCTTTACACTTACTACTCTTGAGTCTATAAGGAAAACTAGTATCCACTCTTCCACAAGATATTTCATGTGGAAGTGTACTGAAAGTAGTCAAACTCAGAAACAGACCATAATCCCTTACCGAATAAAAATGGTTATGAACAGACACTTCACCCATGAGCACAGAAGAGTTCTTTTGTGAAATGTTCAGGTTTTTATTAACTGTTTTTAAGGAATATACTGGAGTCCTAGCAACATTTTCCTGGTGAGAAATCAATCCTCAGTGATGAGAAATGATTCCTCAGATAGAGTCCTATTTTGGAAAACATGAAGAAATACCACCTTCCTCAGTAGTCTGTTGTAGACAAAAACAACTCGAGGCTCACTTTAGAAGTTTTGTCTTAGTCGAGATTCATTATGAGAGTAAGGCCTTACATATCAAAATTCTTTTTCAATTGTATTTTTATGGAATATAAACTGGAGTTTGTTGACCTTCCATACTGGACAAAACAGAAAAAAATATTTAACGCCTTCCTCACAACAACGACAAGGAAGGAACACATGGCTTTTTGTGGGAGTAACAGCAACACAAAGTTTGTAAAGACAATAAAATGGAAAAGATGAAAACCCAGATTTGGTTGTACTACTTACACAGTAAACAAAGCTGGGAAAAACAGTTGAGTTTTAGTACTAATCAATGTGGAATGTGCAGTTTCACCAATATTTTAAAATATTCACAATTCAAATGTAAACACTGAATAAGTTTTGCAAGCCTTCTGAAGTACACTATAGAGATGTTGTGGGTTAATACAACACTGCTATTTCTGCTTTTGTCTGCTATGTACACTTACAATGGCCTATAGTGACTCTTCATGTCTCAGATGTTATTGGAGGAGCTTACTTCTGAGATCTGGCAGTACTTTATGTATACTTAACACTTTCCAGTGTAGATACGAAATCAGGGCAGGAGATAATTAAAAATTATACTACTCTTGAGTAAACAAAAGATGAACCAGCCAACCCCCCCCCCCCCCCCACTGTGTCAGAAGAGACATATTCCTGTACTGTCTGAAATGATATAAACTGCAAAGAAATTCTGTAACAAAGGCATAACAGCAAAAAAGCTCTTCTTTCCTTCCAAAAAAATCAATCAGCCCTGACAGGTTGCCTGGTTATGCCTTCTGTTTTCTCTTCCTTCCCTGCTTCCCTACCCCCTCCTCCCCCCCATCCATCCCATAGCAGCACAACTTCAAACAAAAGGGACACTGCATTCCACCATGCATAACCATCCATGGTTAAGGCATGCTGCAGGGAAGTAGTACACATTTTCTTAAATTCACTCATGCTGCAAGAATCTGACTTCTTTAACCATGGGATTATTATATTACAGCTGCCATCACCACTGTAATTTGAATAGGACAAAATGTATGTCTTGCTGCCTTTAAAGAAAGCCAGTGGTAGCACTCTGCCTTCAGGAGTAAAGCCTACATCACAGGGAAAACACAGCCATACCCCATACAGCTTTGTAATATTTAGTAGTCATAAGCTCAAGACTGCTTCTTACCTAGTACCTTAGTCTTCTGAGCTGCCATTCTGGGGCAGCACTCCTCCTTTACACTGCAAAGGATGCCAAGACACCTACCTTGGGTTCTAGATTTCAGTCTGAGGTTTTAATCGTGCAAGAACATAAAAGATTTGGTCTTATCTTTCCCCTCTAGAAATATGGTACTATTTAAGTTCAGTCTTAAGGAGCTCTGCCTAATTACACTGACAACTCCCATGTGAAGGCTGATCACCTAACACTTCTGCCCTTGGGCCGTGCTGATTGGCCGGACGCTGTTGTCGCGTTCCCACCAATCAACCTTGAGCTGCGTCTTCTACACAAGCCTCTGGCGGCGCGTGCGGGAGCCGGTCCTCGTGCCGCCATCTTGCTAGCTCGGGGAGAGAGGAGGTATTGCGGGTGGCTGGGTTCCGTCCGACTCGGCTTCTTTGTGGTGAAGAATAATCGTGCTCTGGCGGTTGTGGCTCTCATCCGTCGCTTTCGCTCTTGCGCGTGGTAAGGAAGCTGCTGCTGAAGGGTGGCGGTCTTCGCTTTCAGGTCTCGCCTGGCGGCGGCGGCGGCTCTCGCCCGCCGGTCCCCGCGATGTGGACATGAGCACAGCTCCGCGCCTTGCTCTTCTCAGGAGAAGGATGCCTTGGGCGTCAAACAGCCCCCGTCTGAGCAGCCGTTTTGTGGAGCAGCGCACATGCTTTAAACTGTTACTTGCGTCTTGTATCTGTTTGTATTTCACAGTCCTTTTATTATGTAGTAAGTTTGTTTGTACCTAGCAATACATGATCGAGTACAGATTTGGATGTCCGAAGTACTGTAAACAAAAAAACCCAACTATGTGACTGCTATTGCTTAGCAGGTATTTGGTAGACTATCTGTATAGTGTGCTTCTGATTGGCGTGGTTTTTGAGCTACTGTGAAGAAAGGATGGTCTTACCATAGTTTTAAGAAGGTGCATTCAGTTTTGTAGTTATGCTTTTTTTTAAAGTCTTAGCATTCTAGATAAACTGGGTGTGAGGAACTCTTCTAGGATGTATTTGTTGGGCAGAAGGAGGATTTACAGAAGTAGTTCAAGCATGTTTTAATGGTGGGTTTTGTTGTTTGTTTTTTTTTTTTTTTCTTTTCCCCTTTCTTTTTATCATCTTTCCTTAGATGCAGAGTTGTTAACAGGAGGGCTGAGGCTTCTGGACGTGTGTTCTGAATGAATTAAGGTTGAACTGGTATGTAGGTGAGTAAAAAGCAAAAGATGATTTTGTGAATTGTAGAAATGTGACTGTATGTCATGGTTTAAAAGAGGAAGAAAATAAACACTATCCCAGCTGAAACCAGGATGCTGTATCAGTGCAGTGCTGTTTTTTGGCCTGTGACCAGGAGCAAGCAAATGTTGATGCACACGTTCTTTTCCTTTGTTACTGTTTCTGCAGCCAGGGCTTTGTTTCAGTAGTGGGGGAGGGGAAGCAAAGGTGCCCAAAGCATAAGTGGTGCACCTTCAGAAGTTCGATCCTCTGTAATGATCAGGTGTTTTTTCCAGACAGAATCCTTTCTTGAAGGCTATTTGCTTCCATTAGCGTACTGTCCCCCACCCCTGCAAATTTAGTTTTCTATTTTATTACAGGAAAAGTGAAAAATAAGGGCGCTTATTAATTGGGCATTTGTCAGACCTCAGTTTGGTACTGCTTTTACTGGGAGGTGTTTTGGGGTAGCTGGTGGTTTGGGGTTTTCTTGGAGAAGACGTGTCTTTCTTCCTCCTGCCTGAGATGTTCTGTTCTGGTAAGCTTTACAGTAGGAGTGGTTTGAGTCTGCTTTTTGGTTTTTGTTGTTTTTTTTTGTATGTGTGTGTAAATAGAATGATAGGGATCAATATTCTGAAGACAGATTATATAATCACTAGCATACTTCACGGATACTTGCAATAAAAACTGTTTTGGCATTTCTGTTGAAGTTTTTTTTGCAGGCTGAGAGAGATCTTGTCATAAGAACTTGTAGTTGAAACTGACTTTCAGCTTTACGTGCAAATTCATGTATCAGGCATATGCTTTGTCCAGCCTATCCTTACATGTTTTTTCACTGTCTTGGCATTTGACAGGTGTCTAACTGTAATTACTTTGTTAGAGCAGTGATTTATTTAATGGAATTGCTTGGTTAAATTGTAGAAGTGCTGTGCATGCCTAAACAATATGAAATCACAGATCCCCTGACAACTTTGAATGGAACTGAAAGCTGATCTTCAAGAGCAGATTATAGATGAAGTTCAGAGAAGTAACTGAAGGGTTTAAAGGTACATCTCAACCTGAATGTTGAGATGGTGCAAAACACACCTGGCACAATTGTTGCTTGATGCACAGTGCAGAAGTGTTGGACATAAATAATGTATGTCCTTGAAAGTACAAGAGCGTAAAATGTGCTGCAGCTATAACTGATAATGTATAGGCAGCCAGATTATGTAAATAGTAAAGCACAGAGCTAGAAGATACTATTAATTTGAAGAGGTGATTTACAGAGAAAATGCAGGGTAAATAGGGGTTGATCTTTCACGTTTTATAAAGAGAGAGTAAAGCATGCTGGAAGTACTTTTGTGGTAAGCTCCTGCAAAACTTGTAACAAGTCCAGTGCAACAAAATAATTGGATCTTCTTTGAAGAGATGTGCAGTTAAGTTTACTGAATGTAGATAATATTTGTGAGATGAGCAGAGATTACGTAAATGACATTAATTGCTTTCCACTCTTTTGTTTCTTCAAACAGAAGTACTTTTATTTGAGAAGAAATACAGTTATCTTCCTAGTCATCTGTCCTGTCCTGTTCCGCATTCTTGCATGTCCTTTGCCCCTGTCTGTGACTGTCTGCCTTCGCCTGTTTTCTGATATAATCCTTAGTTCTCTGTGTTACTCTGGGAGCAATTTTTTGGTTATGAATTATTCTCAAGTGATAAAATTGGTCTGTAGCCGCAAGAGCAAGTCCAGAGGTACTTCTTTTCAGATGTTACCTGAACATGTGTTTACAAAGAAAATTCTCAAGTGTATCCCAGTTGCATAAAACATGACATTGTTAAATACTTAGTATACAGTTTAACGGGAAGTGTAATAATATGCTATTAAAGCATACACAAATTTTGTGTAAGGAATTAGATGACAAAAATTTGGAAAATTATGAGGCTGATCTTGCTCCTTTTCTTTGCAGACAGGATGGAATCTCTGACTCCCTCACCAAACACAGTAGATATGAAACTGAAGATAACTTGCATAGAATGCCATCCTGAATGCTTGGTTATAGTGTTCCAAGGCCAATACAAGGCAGGATATGAACTTGGCTATTACATACTACAAAATGAAATTCAGCGTGTATTCAAAGTAAAAGATAAGATCAGTGTTGGTGGATCTTGTTTGGTGGAAGACACAGAAGGAAAATGGCATAGGGGAAGAGTTCTGGAAAAGAGAGAGAATAACTCTAAAGTTTTTCTTATAGATACTGGGCAAGTTCTAGTAGTTAAGGAAACGCATCTTGCTTCTGCTTGTGATGAATTGTTTAAACTGCCTCCAAAGGTGGTTTTGGGTGTTTTTGCAAGCGTACTTCCTCTTGGAGAAAAATGGGGTCCAAAAGCCATTAACTATTTTTCATCTCTGGTGGGATTACAGATTACAGGTCATGTGAAAGCTGTTATGCCATACCAACTGTTTATTCTAGAAGTGCCAAAGATAATTAGTGATGTTCTTGAACTGCAGTTAGGAAAATTTATTGATGTGGATTCATTTTGTCTTATTGTAGAAATGTTAAGAGCATTTCCCCAAGAAATGCTTTGTAATAGAGTGCCACAGTTGTTACAACGAAAGCTTCCAGTCAAGGATTTGCTTACTTTCAGTAATTCTGAGAAATTGACAGATTTTTGGCCAGTTCCAGGTAATCTCTTTCCACGTCTACCTGTTGGCAGTCAAGAAAACGTAAGAATAACTGTTGCAATTAGCCCAAATAGATTTTACTGTCAGATACAGAAATGGCAGAAAGAGCTGGAAGATTTGACAGGAGCTATGCATTTATACTATGAAGCTATTAGTACAGAAAATACAAAATCTTTTGATAGTTTAGGGCTACTCTGTGCTGCCAAAAGTCAAAATGGGAAATGGCATAGAGGAGTGATAAAACGGTTTCTCTCTGACTATGTGGAAGTCTGGTTTATGGATTTTGGCAATATTGAAGCTGTGCCATCTAGTTGCATTCAGAAACTTAAAGTAGAGTTCATGGCATTACCAGTGATCTCATTTCCATGTGCACTGTCTTGTTTTGATAGTCAGGATGAAATAGTAATAAAAACCCAGCTGAAAGAACTTACACAGGCCTTGATAGCACAAACTTCTGTGTATGTTCGTGTTGATGTATTCAATGACATTAAATGCTTGTATTATATTACGCTGCAAAAGCAAATCCTTGGAATTCATGCTAAGCAGTCAGAAAACCTGAATGAGGCACTTGCTCCATGTGTCTCACTTCCAGAAGCAAAAATCACAAGTATTGCTGTAAACTACAAACCGTGTTATGAGAGGTACAGTTCATTAAAGAATTGTACTGAAAATAAATGTACAAAAAACTGCTTACCCGAAAGGGATATTTCTTTGTCAAGCCACTGCAAAAGGGTAGAAATGAAAATTAATTCCTTCCACACTGCTTTTGTAGTATATGTCATAAATCCATCTAACTTTTGGATTCAAACCTGTGAATATCAATATGAATTTCAAACCTTGATGAAAAATATTGCAGCTACATATAACCAATGTGGAGCTGATGAAATGGTCCTTAAAAACCCAGAGCCTGGAGTGCTGTGCTGTGCCCGGTATAGCAAAGACATGCATTATTATCGTGGTGTTGTCATTGAAGTGCTTCATGTAAACATTACTGTTTATTTTTTGGATTTTGGAAATACAGATACAGTACCCTGTTATGATGTGAAAACATTGCTTCCTGAGTTTTCCAGTTTACCAGCTTTAGCTGTGTGTTGTGCACTTGCTTACACATTTCCTGTGGATGAGGTATGGGTTCAAAAGGAAATTGATTTCTTCAAAGATACTGTGTTTAATACACCGTTGCTACTTCATGTAGTTGGAAAGGAAAACAACAAGTATATTGTTAATGTGCATTACAGGAACGGTTTGAAGCAAGGAAATGTTGCCACATGTATGGCTCAAGCTGGATATGCTGAATACCGGGAAAGGGCACCAGATCCTGCTCAAAATTCAGCAAAAAAAAGTCAAGCACTGAATTCTTACAAAATTAAGAAACAAAAACTAAATGCACAGAGCACATGTAATACTCGTAAAAATAAGGTATCTGGAAATGGAGAGATATTGCATAAGGAAAAATCATTAAATGTGCCTTCAGCGCCAAGAGAATCTGTTGTGCTGTCCTGTTTTGGAAAAGATGCTGTTGCTGAAAGGTGTAAATCGGTACATGAGGAAAAATTATTTTATAAGGAGTTTGTGTTTAAGCCAGGAGCTGTTTTTGAAGTGGTGTGTTCTTGCATTGTTTCTCCAGGAGATTTTTCATGCCAGTTGCAAAGCAAACTGCCAGAGCTAAATAACTTAATGGAACAAATCCAGACTTACTATGAAGGGCATACCAGTCCTTACAGAACTGGACAGCTTGCCTGTATTGTTAAATGTCCCAAAGATGGGAAGTGGTACAGAGCAACTGTTGTGCAGCAAGTATCCACAAATGAAGTTGATGTGATATTTGTAGACTATGGTTATCGAGAAAGAGTTTTACTTAAAGATCTTCAGGGTGTTCTTCCTGATTTCCTTACTCTGGAAAGTCAAGCATTTCGATGTGCACTTAAAAATGTACTTTTACAGACTGATTCGCTTAATTGGTCTGAAGAAATGTGTAGATGTTTTGAAGACTTCATTTCTGCTTCTAGAGGACCTCTGACTTGTATAATTTATGCTCTTGCTCTTGTAAGCCCCAACTGTTTATGCAATATAGTTGACTTACAGACTCCATTTACTAGTGCAGAGGAATTCTTCAGAGAACTGGGTGGTGGACTCAGTCAGTCTGAATATACTGGTCTGAGAAACCTTGCATCTTTGGGTTCTCTGTACAGTTTTTGCTACTCATCTTTTAATTTAAAAGTTGGAGATGAGGAGGAAGTTTATATAACTCACATACATAGTCCCACAAAATTCTATTGCCAGCTTAATAGAAACACTGAAACTTTAGAGACATTGATGAAGCAGGTGAGTGCCATAAGTAAAATGCCAAATAATGCAAAATATGATACCAGCAGTACGCAATTATGTATAGCCAGATATTTTGGAGATGGTCTCTTTTATAGAGCTTTGGCTTTTCCTGTGGGATCGACATCCTACTTATGTGCTGACTTTGTGGATTTTGGAAATCAGAGTATGGTAGAGAGAGACCAGTTGATGCCTATTCCAGACTTTGCCACTGACCTAATAGTCACACCTATGCAAGCTATTAAATGTTGTCTGTCAGATCTTAGGGAGACAAAAATTCCAGCAAGAGTTACTAGATGGTTTGAGGAAACATTTCTTGATAAACTGCTGAAGGCTGTAATTGTATCCAGAGAATCAGACGGACAGATTCTTGTGGAGTTGTATGATGGACAGCTCAAAGTAAGTCAGAGAATTAAAGAAAAAGTATTGGAAGAGTTGGCACTGAAAAATTATACACAACAATGTATTGGAAGTAACAGAGGAGTGGTATGTCACATGGAAGATGACAAAGAAAGTAACAGAGTAACTGCTAAAAATCCTAAAAGAGTTGCACTGAAAACTCAAGTGAAATGCCACGGATGTAGTGAGTACTGTCAGACAGATACTGGACAGAATCTTGGAGATGAAGAGAATGCTGCATGTATCACACAAAAGTTGGGTAGTGGGTCCCCAGAACCTCCAACTTCAAAGGACAGGGAAGAACCAGTTTATAGAAATACTGTCAGTGCTGTTCTGGAGCACAGAGAGGAACTTCTGGTTGGAGAGCCTGTTTTAAATTCAAAAGAAGCAATTGTAAATGCTGTCTCCAGATCTCATAATGGAAGACCGAATTATACAGGTCAGCAGGAAAGGAGTAATGAAAATGTACCTAAATTAATCAGTCTTCCTCAACGTGATATTCGGGTAAATTCTGAAGTAGTGGGTTATATTTCTCATGTGAATAGTCCATCAAGTTTCTATGTTCAGTTTGCAGAGGATGAAAACTTAATAATGCAACTAGCAAAAGATTTAAATGAAACTATGAAGAACATAGGTCGTGAAAGTGGCTTAGATGAGCCCATGTTAGGGGACCTCATTGTTGCAGAGCATGACACTGATTGTTTTTACTATAGAGCAGTTATTAAAGCTCTGAAATGGAGAAACTCTGTTGAGATAGAGTTCATTGACTATGGTAATGCAGCGATTGTAAGTCCTTCAAAAATCTGCAGGATTCAGAGAAAGTTCTTAACTTTGCCAAGGCTCAGTGTTCATTGTTTCCTTAGCAGAGTAAAAAGTGTTCCCAGTGAAAGCTGGACTAACAAAACTACTTCCTGTTTAGTAAGCAAAACAAATAACAAGCCAGTCATTTGCAAGTTCTTACAGCAACATGGAGAGCAATGGGAAATAGATGTAATTTGTGATGGAAAATTTGTGTCTAATGACCTTCTGCGGAAAAAATGCAGGGCAAGGTGGCAAAACCCACCAATACATAACCAGGAAAATAGGCCAAACCAGATTCTGGTTACAAGCAGTAATACTCAAGATAGGAGGTCTAGGAATGGTTTAGTTGATCAAAGCAAAACTAAGGCTGTTAGGATGAAAAATACTTTCAAAACACCCTTAAATGTCCTTCCTCAATATCTAAATTCTGGACAGGTAGAAGGAGCAGAAGTAGTTAATATTTTAGAGAGTGGAGAATTTCATGTGCAATTACTTAGAAATGTGGAAGTATTGCATGAGTTAAATGTACTGCTTGTCAGAGAAGCACAGAGAAGTGATTTGCTTAGAGTGGATGACATTGAAGAAGGATTGGAATGCATGACAAAATCTGAAATTAACTTGGAGTGGTATCGGTCAAGAGTGATAAAGAAATTTGTCCAAGAGAAGCTAATGCTAGTTTTTTTCATGGATTGCGGAAGGTATGAGATGGTATCTTTATATAATGCAAAGATGCTCAGTGATGAGATTAGAAGTATTCCTAAACAAGCTGTGTTTTGTAAATGGGTTTGGTTTAAGAAAATGAAGAAAAATCAGTTTGTCCATGTAGTAAATGCACTCCTGGATCATGGAATTAGGATCTTGTTTTTGAGATACTTGGAATGCTCTCATATCTGGGAAGTAGATATTTTAATAGGGGAAACTCTGCTTCAGGAGTATTTGGACACCCTATTAAGTCATTGTCAGACTATTGGACCAGAAAAATCCAGTATTACAGATTGTAAGGAGTGTGATACATCATTCAAAAAAAATTCAATCACATGGTTGCTGCGGAGTGGCAGAAGGTATCCTGGGTTTGTAACTGCAGTTACTGATCCTTCAAACTTCTGCGTCCAGTTTGAAAGCTTATTTGGTTGCATGCAAAACTTGTCTTTGCTGCTCTCTGACCTTCCTGACAACTTGCCAGCTTTGCCACAAGAACTTGTGGCTCCTGGTGCTAGCTGCTTGATCAAGTTTGGATTGGAAGCACAGTGGAACAGGGCAGAAATTAGTGAAGTAACAAGTCAGTCTGTTGTTCTTAGATTTATTGATTATGGCTTTCTGAAGAGCATCCCTTACTCTGATATCCATAAACTTAAAGTCATAACAAAAAGTCTGTCTTATTTACCACACTTGGCACACTCTTGCTCTTTACATGATGTAGTTCCTGCCAAGGGGGAGTACTGGAGTGATGAAGCTAAACTTCTGTTTCAGGAGCTTGTTAGTAATCCTGGTCTGGTATTTCATTTTAAACACTATGGCTCTGAAATGAAGTTAGAGGTGGATGTTCTGCACAAGGAGAACAATATAGCTCATGCCTTAATTGCTGCTGGCCATGCAGCCTGCTTTAGAAGTAGGTGCTGTCTTATTCCAGTTGACAGAATTAAATCGGAAAAAACAGATTTGTAGGCTAAGCATCCAAATCCTAGTTACTGTGCTTCCCTTTATGAACCAGATTATAATTATAACAAAACTTCTGTTTTGCTGACAGAAATAAAGCAAGAGTGAAACAAACAAACAAAGTTACCCAAACCATAGGGTTATCTGTGATGAAGTTTCGAATAAGGAAATCTGGTAAAGTGGGTGCTGGAATATCATTAACAAAGGATGTGAGTTCATATACAACACTGAAAGAAAAGCTGCAAAAGATGGACAATACTGTGAAGAAGTTGTTTTTTTTTTTTCAGCACTGTGATAAGTAGAATGACTTAATATTACCAGAAGCACTGGATGAGACTTGTGATTCTACGCTCCACAGTCTGGAAAGGCAGTTTGTGAAGATGCTATCAAAAGATTTGAATAAGTAGACTGCAGTCAGGGAAGTACTATGTCAATTCGTCTAAAAAAAAAAACCAAAACCCCAAAAAAACAACAACAACAACAAAAAAGGTATTACTCCAGGTACTTTTTTTTTTTTTTTCTTCTCTCTCCAAGATCTCTAGATGTATTTATTTAATTAGACAATCATGGTTTTGGCAAACATCTATCAGAGTGCTTTACTCTTCTCTTTGTTCCTAATTACAAAGTTTCCCTATGAGTATCTTTGCTCCTGTTAGGAGAATGTTTGCTAAATGATAAGCCAAAACCTTGGATCCCCATTTATGGGAGAGATGCCCATTAGGTGGTTTTCATTTAGCTCTTGATGCAAAGATGTTATTGACCTGTCTCAGAGCTCTCTTGCTGTCGTGAGTTGCATCGCAGTTGGGGGTGTTTTCTCTGCTGAGTGTGCCCCTGTTCTCTCCTCCATCCTCCCCACCTGTCAAAATGAAGACAGGAAGTTTTCTCTGTGCTTTAGGCCATTTATATCTTGAAATATTTAGAGCCTATTTGGTTGGGGTTTTTTGTTTAATTCTTTGTAGTAGGTGGAAATTTCAGAACTGGAAAGTGATGGTATGCTGCATATGTCTCAGTAAGTGTTTTTCAGTAACCATTCTGAAATTACAAGAATTTGTTAGGTGTTTCTCTGATTATTTAATTATTATTATTTTTAATTTTACATTTCCCCCCTGCCTCCTTCCTCGGGTGTTGCGACAATGATAAGCATGAAGAGGCCTGAAGTGTAAGGGGTTTCTTTCTGTGCCCTGTGATTGTTTGAATTTAAATGAAAAAAATAATACAGCCCTAATGATAGACAGTATATCTAATGCATCTCTATTTGAAAATAAGATCTAAGAACACCTAGCCCTGCATATCATGATGTATTTAATTCATGTGAAAACCTGAAAGCTTTATCTGGAAAACAGATTCCCTTTTATTTTTAAAGGAGAGAGACATGTCCAGGAAATCTGAATAAGTAAGAAATAAGACAATGACAGCAGATCTTTACAAAGTTAGTTCTGTATACAAGTGAAAGATGCCATTAGTAAATGAGAAAATGCGTAAGATAATATTAGCTAAAGTATCGGAAGTCACATTAATGTATTGATTAAATTGAGGTTTTTTTGTAACCATTTGTGATTAATGTTTTTCTTTATATTGCAATATTTTAATTTATTGTTGCAGAATTTTAAATTTTTCTTAGTTAAAATTACAAGCTTATCTGGCATGTTAGGTACTTCACTGGGCTACCTTCACTGTAATGTCAAGTAATACTTTCATGTAGAGGCATTGACACCTAAGAGTTCATTAACTCTGATTGTACCTTCTGGCTATCATTCAGTTGTAACAGCAGGTGCTTGGGTGTCGTTTATTTTTAAAGATCATCTGGGTACCCTGAATGCAAGTTATATATTAATATTACACGAACAGGACTGGCAAATTTTATGTTAAGTTTTTTTGATTTGGTTTTGGGTTTTTTCACTAATGTAAAGTATATTGTGCTTTAACTTCTGTATAGTTGTAGAAACTGACTAATGTAACAAAACGGTGCCTAAAAATGATGATTAAGAAAAAAATAGCTTTGTGTGTACTATTTTTATGTTCTGCAATTTGCAAATGTTAGATTTATTTGCAAGAATGTGTGTATTGTGCTCAACTCGTAGAGTCTATCTTGCAATAATAAAGTATTTCCTTTGCTGAAGGTCTGATAACCCAAAGTGCTTAAGGTAAAAACTAGATAACTGAAAGTATTTTCAGGATTGTGCTGCACCTGTAAATATATAGAATGTCTTTCATTGCCACTGTTGACATGGATTTTCAGAAGTGCATTGCAAGGTAATGTTACGGTTTTTAGATTATTTTGCTGGGATGTCTGGCTATGGATTTTTTTTTTCCCAGTCGCCTTTCTCTGGTGTGTACTTCCCCTGCCCCAACCTCAGATGTAACATAATTTTTCTTAGAAGAGGCTATACTTGTAATCTAGTTGAAAAAAAAATGTAATTTATTTAGGATTTGGAAGTTTAGGTGTGATACCCTATTTGTTACTGTGCAAGTATAATTCTGAGCAAAAACACTACTATGATTTGGTAAAACTTCAATAGAAACTACTGCTTATCATTTGGTTGTATTTACTAAATGTATTTCTGTATTTGTTTATACTGTGTCATTGATTATTTTTACTTTTTTAATCCATGATAATGATAGAGTTGCATTTGTTTGTAATTAAAAATGTTCTTGTATATATTGATGTATTCAGTATTCTGCCTTTTTTGTCAAGAATAATGAAATGCTTATTGTCCATGTGTAACTTGCCATACCTAAATTACTCTGAATATTTTGAAGCTTTCTGTGACCTTTGTGGTTGGTGAACACCTTGTGAAAAATCTCAAGCTAGATGAGTGCATTCTTTGTGGGATAGCTCCAAGCAACAATCCTTGCCCTCTAGGTAGTAGCGTGGTGTGGATTTTATTTGTCCTGTGCTGCATCAAGGTTAGCTTTTGAATGCTGTATGAATGGCATCAGCTTTCTGCCTATACAGCTTTCTAGATGAGGTGCATACCATAGTTTGTCTGCTTTGTGCTGGTCAGATGTACTGTCTACAAAGGCAGCCAGGCCTTACGTGCCAGATAGGTGCGCTGTTATAGTACCATTACTTAAAACATTTTTAGATTTGTATGCAGTTAGTTTGAGAAACATTTTCCATTATTTACTTTTAAAGGTGTGCATTGCTGAAGATTTAAACTAGATTAAAAATATTACTTAAAATTACTTAGATGTTTTTCTAATGTTCTGGCACTTTACAATGTTTCATAAAGCTCACTTGATACTGGTGGGGTGGTATGATTGGGACACATGGGACAGGGGATGTGTGTATGTAATTTTTATTTTGTTTTCCTGAGGGAGCTTTATGGTACTGTAACTGTACAATAAGATGTCTGAGTTTTAGTAGCTTACCACATGCAGTGTTACTCACTAGAGGAAGAGCATCTCTTCCTGATTTCATTGATCCTTTCTGGCCGATTTAGGAGTAACCTTATACTATCTCCAGAAAGAAATGTGTTCAGACTTTGGCCAGCAGAAATAGTGGGTCTGCGAGGAGATTTGGGATCATTAAGGATTCCTATAGAAAGAGAGGGGGAGAAGGAAAAGGCTTCGCTGGAGATATGGGATGAGTAGCTCAGTAATTCTGAAATGGCTGACTAGTTATTGAATGTTCTTATATTCCAGGAATCATAGAAGTTTGGGCTTTTAGACAGAAGTTTAGGTGTCAGTACGAACCTAGTGTGTAAAGATATTTAAAGTTTGTAGTAAAAAGATAGGATATTAAATATGAGTGTTGAGTGTGAAGAAGAGCTCATAGAAACTAACAAAAAATAATCTATTCCATAAAAGCAAACTTAAGAATGCAAAAGATCCTCTGATGCTTTTAGTTACCCTTAATGTCTGCAGAAGACTGTATAAGTATTCTTGGATGTGCTTTGTTAGCTGCAGACCAAAGTCTGGACTACTTCACTTCTACAGTGGGAGTGGTGCTTGAACCTCATTCTTCCCCCCTCCCCTCAACTTGCCCTTTTGCTGCCTGTGTGCCTTCATGTCTTTTCTCACACTCTTCCCATGTAAACATCCCAAATTACTTTTTGGTCATTGGTCCTGCATCCCTGCCTAGATTTTGGTAGTTCTGACAGTAGTAAGCAGCCTGGGCCCTATATGGTACTACTCTACAGTAACCTAGATGTCAGCAGCCCTGTGCCCCACAAGGCTGCTTACCTTTCATTTACTTTATATGCTTCCTAGAGAAAATTATCTGACTTGGTGTTTACTTTTCTACCAAAATAATTAAGCACAAGTAATTTCTTATGTGCAATTTCCAATACCAGAGCAAGAGAATAATCTTGTTTGTGTTCACATGATATCTTCACCGCTGAATAGTTTTCACGAGCCTCCCAGTTCCTATCAAAAGCCTCGGCTAATTGAGAGACTTAGTGCTCTGTCAGGTCCTTTTGCTCATACCTGGTGATCCAGGTGATGCTCTTAGTCCTTATGGAGGAGAGAAGAGTCTGAGGGAGGAGCAGATCGGTCCTCTGGATTAATACCTGGTTATGCAGCTGATGTTATTGACAGGAATTTTGGTTTTATGGCAGCAGGATCCTCTTTGATAATTGAGGATTGCTGGGCAAAGATGGGATACACCTGACAAAGTGAGGAAAGGGCTTCTATGCCAACAAGTCAGCTGCTGTTGTGTGGGAAACTTTAACCTGGAGAAATAAGGGTAGGGAGAATGGAATACATAATTTACAGTGACTTCTGCAAGCCTTTCAACATTCTACCATAATATTCTTGCATCTGGAATAGAATGTTACCCTCTGGATGGGTCAAGAAGTGGTAAAAAGCTGTTTGGATAGTTAGGTTCAGAGCATAGTGGTTAAAGAGGTATGCTCTGTCTGGAGGTTGTTCAGAAGTGGAGTACTGTTAAGAAGTGGAGTACTTTCTTGTGTCCTGTCCTATCCAGTATCTTTATTAATGGCCTGGAAGAGGCAATGGAGTACTTGCTCATCAAGTTTGCACACTATACCAAGTTGAGAGGACCAGCTGATACACCTTGAGGATCCCAAGCTGCAGTCCAGGGGGAGAAGCTGGAGGAATGGATCAGCAGAAATGCAATGAAATGTAGTGAGGACAGACAGCCATAAATTGAAATGAGAGCTTGAGACTGGAAAGCAAAACTTTTTTAGAATGAGGACGGTCAAGCCTTGCAGGAGGTTGCCCAGAGAGATTGTGTAGCCTTCATCTTTGATGGTTTTCAAAACACAACTGGATAAAGTCCTGACATACCTTGTCTGACTTCATAGCTGACCCTCCTCCTTCTGTGTACCTTGAGGTACAGAGAAGGCCTGTCAGCCTGCCAGGTGGTTCATGTCCCTTTAGATAACTCAGAAGTGGCTTTGCGAATAGAAGCTTAACTCTCTCCTTTTGCCTCATCTCTTCTGTCCTCTGATCTTCCCTTCTTCTCCCAGATGTTTAAAATTTCTCTGTAATTCCTTTGCTGAAGACTCACCAGTGTACTTGTCTCTTTCACCAGCTGTCTGTGACAGTGTACAGGAGTACTCATATGTTGGCTAGTTGATTAAATCTGAAGGGATAAACTATTCTTGAGAATATATATGCTCACCTACTCATTGTCCCAGTTTTGCAGTCTTTCTGTAAGAAATGCTTCAATTAGAGGCATGCAAATATCTGTTACATAGGTAATTTGTGAATTTTAAGATGCTTGTTTATATGACTTGTAGAAATGCTTAACAATAAATTTGGTATGGGTCAGTGGTCTTAAGTGTTTTTGCTCTCCAGCATGATCTATGAATGTTTTATTTGATCTTGGACTCCATGCCATAGGTATTAAAGGCTTTTGTCAGCTATGTTTTATAATTTATATGTTGATATAAAATATGAGCTTCAATGGAGACATTGCAGAGTGTATGTGCTATAGAAATATGTAGAGGTATGAGAAGAGGGGAGGAAAGACTGTACTCGGAAAGTCAAGGACTTGTTTGTAAGTGGGAGACAATGCAGTCTGCCAGGGCAAAGGCATCAGGATACACTTTGCATACTCCTGAGGGAGCAGGGATTCCCCCAAAATGACAGCTATGCTATTGTAGAAAGCTTTACCAGTTGACTTGAGACTCGGAAAGCTGCTCCAGTTAGAGCTGGGAATGCTTTATAGCCCTCAGCATGTGTGGGGCAGGAGGAAACGCTTGATGTGAAAGCAGTTATATTAGCTTAACTCCTCTTTGGATTCGCTTAGGAGGTGTTTGTATGGTGGTAGTGCCTCTGGAAGCCACCTTGCTCTGAGCTCTTACCGGTTTACTGCTTGTTTCTGGTGAATCCAGTGAGCTGCAGTGACACCCAGTGACTCCCTGCACGCTGGCATCGCTCCAGCAGTTGTCTTTGGGATGTTTACCCCTCTTAAGTTTCCTTTAAGTCATGATCTCTCTGCTTTTTTTCTGAGAAAGGACAAAACGTTAGAATAAACAGAGTAGGAGAAGAAGGTTGGGGATGCTGTTTTAGGGAAGCTCTGATGTAAGAAAATGTTTGGTGGCAAGTTCCTGATTTCTGTAGATACATAGTCTATTTTCAGTTATTCAAGAGCACTTAAAAATGCACAATGCTATTAGTGCCCAGTAGATTTCTATTTATTAATGAAATTTCATAGACATATTTGAAAATACCTTTTTTTTATTTTTCAGAAATCAATTTTCACATAATAATAAACACTGTGAAAACAAATAATGAAAATATGTATTCAGCTCTGAACTGACTTTAAGGACAGCTAACTTGGTTCCTGCAAATTTAATAGGAATGTTTCTAGGACTGCCACATCCAGATCTGAATAGTGAAGGAATTAAACTTATGATTGTGATGTAATTTGAGTGAGCAGCAAGCATCAGGAATCTTACTAGGTGTTCCTGAAATATAACTGGACCTAGTTCTGTAAAATTATCTTGCTGAAAATAATAATCATTAAAAAAAAAAATAAGAATAAAAGTGGGGTTTAAATGGATTTAGTCTTTTTTTTTTTTTTACTTTAAAAGAATACCATGGTGTTGAGAGAAAACACTGTTTGACAGGCTTTGATTTTGATTAATTCTTTCGTGTTTAATCACCCTGATTTCATAGGAGTATGAACTTAACACATAATATATGATCAAGCTCTTCAATTATGTTCATTTTCTTTTAAGCCATGGAGCCATTGATCTCCTTCGATCTGACATTCCATATAATGTTGAATTTTGCTTACTTTTACATTAAGCCCTCTTCTGCCTCCAGGGGTTCAAAGCTTCATCTCTCGTTTCCCACCTTCAAGCTATAAGCTTGCTGCTCACCCCCATGAAGCTGTTTTACTGTACAAAAAGTATTAAAGAGCTGTGATATGTCTCTCTTTAGCCACAGGAGTTCAGTCTAGGAGCTAGGCAATTTCTTGGGCAGGGGAGAACCTATGCTCCAATTTCTCCTCAAAGGAATTCTTACTTTTTTTTTATATGAAACACTCATTGATGAAACAACTCTGGGAACAGACACTTGGACTTCCATGATCCAGTCATGTTCCCTGTGTTTTACACCCTTTATTTTCCTAATTAATCTTGGATCCTTTTCTGCAAAGCAGGACACCTTCAGCAAGAGAGATCAAATAACTAATAGTTCTGGGATTAAAGCACATATCTGAAAGAAATTAAAAATAAGAAAAAAACAAACGAACAACTTTGGTCTGTAATAGAGAATTAGCTTTGCATTTCCTTCACTGGGATTGAATGCACCGAACTGCTTCATAATGGAGTGTATTCTCCTTTTCTGTTTTAAAGGATAAAGGGCATTAGTGTATGAGACAGATTTGACCTCTCATTTTATTAGGAGCTGTAGGGCTGTGAATGAGTGGATGGAGGAACCTACCTGCAGCATAAGCTGGTTAAAGTAGAGTGGCATCTCAGGTGCCTGTACTCAGTGTTTCTGGTTGGCTGGTTTACGCATTTCTCCATGGGACTTGTGAGGCATTTAGGGCATATTCTGAAACATCTGCCTTGTGCTGTGGTGTGGGCTGTGGAGTCTGCTGTTATAGCCAGACTGAAAAGTTGACTGAAACCTGGTATGCCTTATTTTGTGCTTAATGAGATGTAATGCCTTACAAGAAATTTACAGCTCTAAATCTAGCATCTAGCTGTGTTTTGGGTTTCCTGTCCCAGGCACAGAAACCTTTGGGGAATGCCAGGGCTGCCTGTATTGGGAAAAGTCTTCACCTCTCAATGTGGTATTTAAAATGGTCTAGAAACTGGCTGTGGAAGACTGAGGGTGCGAATCTATTCTAAATGCTACGCCTTCTAGAACTAGGCACTTTATGTGGAGTCTAAGGAGGGACTTTTGCCTGTGTAGTCTTTCCTGAGCTACATCTCTGTAGATAGCTCATTCAACACACTGAGCAGTCATTCATAAAACACAAGTTCCCAGTAAACCTATAGCCACAACCAAGGAAAAGTGCTTACAGACTATGGCATTTCAAGAAAGAAGTCTCCCCTTTCTTCCAGAGATGTGCAGCAGTGCACCAAGCTGTATGGGATTCCTTGTGTAAAAGAGTATGATTTTGTAGCCTAACTAGCAGGATTAAGGTATGTCCTTTAAAATGTTGCTTCTGTGACCTGGTCATTTTTGTCCACAGTAGAACAGTTTTAAGAGGAGGGAATGAAAGATTCCCTATGCCATTATAATTTGATGATGGTAGGTATGCTTTTGGACACTCTCAAGCTGAAAACATCTCTCATTTTCTAGGTGAATGATTTAACCATTAAGTGTTGATTAGTAATTGTTTGCAGCTGTCTTCTCATGCAAAGAGAAAACAAAAAAAAAGGCTAAGAGCTTTGCACCATGATTTATGTGAGGTGTTCTCTCAGAGTAGCCTTTTCATAACTGGGGACCCGTAAGAGCTAGGAAGTAGGAACATCTGCTTTTTTTTGAATGCTTGGCCCCAAAAGGATGTAGGTTGGAAAAACGCTGCGCTTGGATTTCAGCTGGGTCTATGTGGGAGATAAGCACTGAGCTGCCGAAACTGAAGTAGTTCAGTGCATGCTTGGGGTCACCGTTCCCAGTGCCAGGGGAACTGGGGAAGCAGACGGGGAGGCAGCTAGTAATTGCAGGTGCCTGCAGGTACAGCAGCTGCTGAACAAGGTGCAAATAGCCAGTTTGAACCTGGACCGTACAATTCTGCTTAAAGCTTGCTGTTAAGATTTCATTTAATCTGGTCTATTCATCCTAATTCATGCTGTTAATTTTCTTGATTAATATTATATTTTTAGTGTTTTGTTTCCACCAGAAATTTGAGGATGGATTAGGAAGATGGAGCTAGGGACCACTTCTGGGCAAACTGGACACACACAAGTCCAAGGCAGGGACAGCTGGGGTGGAGCAACCCTGTACAACAGTACAAGTTGGGAACTGAGTGGCTGGAAGGCAGGCCTGCAGAAAAAGAGGGTGTATCCAGTATCGGGTGTTTGTGGTTCTAGTGGGCAGCAGGTTGAGTATGAGTGAGCAGTGTGCCTGTGTAAGCGTGGAGGTCTACCCACGTACTAGGCTGGATTTAGTTGCTGTTTTCAACTACCTAAACTGAAGGCATAGAGGAAGCACAGCCAGATGCTACTCAGGGATGTGCAGTAGAGGGTGGAGGAGCAGTGAACCCAAGTTGCAGCAAGAGAAATTCCAGTCAGTTACAAGGGAAAAAAAAACTATTCCCAGCGAGACCAGCTGAGCACTGCCAGAGAGGCTGTGGATTTTTCCATTCCTTGGAGATACAAAGCATTGACTGATCAAGGCCCTGGGCAACTTGCTCTGGCTTAGAAGTTACCTGTGCTTTGAGCACATGTTGTTCCTCACAGGGGCAAAGTCCTGCGCTTTGAGTGTGGGTCAGAACAAATGGCGGTGAAGCATCTATTCCAGCTTTACTCTTTGACAATTGTTATTTTCTTAGATTATGCGTATTGTATTGTAGATGTACCTGACCTAGTTATAGATGATTCAGTTTGGGAACAGATGGTTTCTCTGGTTACTACCAGCTTGGCCCCATTTGGGCAACTGGATTAGTGCTCAATACTAGCTATATATCCTATTAGGGCTAGTTACTATATAAAAACACACAATCAGGATAATGTAGCATAGATGTAGTATAGATACACCTAATTACCTCCATGCCATACTTCAGAAACACATAACCTTTACCAGAACTATCACTAATAGGGCACAATCTTCATGTGATTTAATGACAGACAATATACTACAGTAGCAAAAAGCTCTTTTTCTAGTTTCTTTCTAATATACAAGTTTTCTAGTGTAACATCTTTTTGTCAGCGTCTTACAGCATCGTAGAATCATTTGGGTTGGAAGGAACCTCCAATGCCCCTGTCACAGGCAGAGAAGCCTTCTACTACACCAGGTTGCTGAAAGCCCCATCAACCTGGCCTTGAACGCTTCCAGGGATAGGACAGCCACAGCTTCTCTGGGTAACCTGTGCCAATGTTTCACCACCCTCATACTCCAAATATCTAATCTAAATCTCCCCTCTTTCAGTTGAAAGCCATTGCCCCTTGTCCTTTCCCTACAAGTCCTTGTAAAAAGTCCCTCTCCAGATTTCTTGTAGTCCCCCTTTAGGTGCTGGAAGGCTAAGATCTCCATGGAGCCTCCTCCAGGCTGAATGACCCCAACTCTCTCAGTCTGCCTTCACAGGAGAGGTGTTCCAGCCCATATATAGTTATATGTGATGAGGAGTGTGAATTTGGCTGAGCTAAAAGTAGAGGAAAAAAAGCTAAAAGTAAAGCAGAGAGCTTATTTCATTCATATAGGCAGTAAGAATTTAATGGAAGTTTTTGCCCCTTCCTTTTCATTTTTACACTCCAAATATTTTTAAGTAAGGAGGTTTTCAATTTAAGCGAATGGGCACTTACCTAACATATCTCCTCAGTAATAATAACCCTAATTTTCAAGTGGGACACGTTTATAGGATACCTTGCAACATTATTATCTGTTAAATATATTGACAGAGAAACTTTTACTCGGATTTTACTTTGTTAACCTTTCAACAGAATTAAGTTGATTTGAAGAAGAAAACTTTGTTGAAATGAGTAAGCTTATTAATGTTGGTAAGGGTTACTTTCTTGCAAAGAAAGATTGCTATTTACTGTATTTCAAGAAAATTTTACTGTATGAAGTATATGATATATATAACTAGACGTAATAGGAGGAAATAAAAAATAATGTAAACTTCCTGAAAATGAGTTCTGTTAAACTGTAGTATAGTTCACAGGGGAACTCATAGAAACCTCATTATGTGGCTTATTTAAAACTAGATTAGATGAAGTGCCTGAAAGGAACCAGCTTGTGCTGTTTCCTGTAAGACTGAAGGAGATGACATTGGAGGTATTTTTTTTTTTTCTTCAGAATAACTTTGTTCTGTGATGTGGTCCCTCTGAGAAAGTCTTGTTCATTCTTCTGTGAGAGTCTTTTGTAGGTGCTCCTCTTTCCACAATACTTCTGTATTATTTTTTAAATGAACATTTTTTATTCTCCATAGCGGGAGTTTGTAGGTCTTTGCATATCACACTGAATGTGAGTAAAAATAACAGCTTTTTTTAATACAACATCAGGAATAACTTGGACAGAGGTAGAAGTACCCCCACAAATGCCTTCAGTTTTGGTTTTGGTTATGGAATTAAAAATTTGCAGTGAAGTTGTCCTTACAACCTTGACTCCGCAGATCCTTGGATGGCCTGAATATTGTGTGGTTATGATGCTCCTTTCTCCCCACAGGCACACTGCCAGTGGGGAGCTCAGCATACCTGCAGAGTACATACTTGTGCGAGCTGATGGGTATTCTTGGGCCATTTCGGCGGCTGAGCCACAGTTTGGATGGGTACAGGAGGGAGCCTAGAGGTTAATCTAGAAGCTGCTCTATGAAAGTCCAAATATGTTTTTTGATATTTTATTATTCCCTGCTTCAGTGACTGTGTAGCTATTTCATACAAGGTGGAATAGCCCCCAAAGGAAAGCATGTAGGAGAATGGCTACATCAGCATTAGTGACTGTGTATCTAAGATGGCTGTTTGGTTTTCTCATCTGCTGTTCTGGAAAGAGCAGTGTTGTACAGTTCCACAGAAATCCTGTCCCATTCAAATCGAAATTCTTACATACACATGCACACACACACACAGAGTTTCTTCTAAAGCCACTATAGAACAGACTTTTTCTTAAACAAAAAAATTTGCTAGTCTTACTAGTACTCTATTTGTGGGTTTTGTTGTTTGTTTCTTTTTTTTTTCTGCAAGTATTCAATCAGGATGCAAACTCTCAAAATGACTAAAAGACTGATGGCCTATAAATTTACGGTTCTATGATATGAATCCACAGTATCTGCTCTAACAAGTTATGATTTGATAACTGATGCCAAAGAGAATGTAGATATTCATTTAATTTTGGATCATTAGATCGAAAGCTGTTCTGGTGATTATGGCATGCTTTTATTTTTGTCCCTGTCAAAATCAGTGAACAGTTGTGCTAGTGATGGGCTTAGCTCACCAGAGATGCTCAAACCAGATGATTAATGGTGAACTGGATCATGCACAAGATTGATTCACGCAAGCTTTAAAGAGAGGGTATATAAAGTTGTTGTTTAAAATATATTTAGGTAGGATTTGCATTAACCTTACAGGATAGTTGCAATGTTTTCATTAAAAAAAAAAGAAAAAGATCCCTATGTAATGCATTTAAACATTTATTTTTTTTTTTTCATTTTTACTTGGAATGTATTATCTTTGGCCAATAATTATGCAAGTTAAGTCCTATAATAGAAAAATATCTTCTTCACCAGTTGGTACATTGTCATCCACTGCTACACTGCTAAGTGACCATTCAGCCATCATGCATGGCAAGTGCACTGCTGTGATATAAGCCCAGCCAGTTACTCACCACCATGCAGCCGTTTGCTCACTCCCTCTCTTCCCCTCCCCTCTGGGAGGGATGGTGTGGGGAATTGAAAGAATGTAAACTACATGGACTGGGAGAAGAATAGTCTAATAACTAAAGTGTAATATAAAACTACTACTACTAATGATAAGGGAAATAACAAGGGGGGGGAGAATTTAAAACTAAAAGGGAAAAGGAAAAACAGCAGTGAACACAAGTGATGCACAATACAATTCTGCACCACCTACGGACTGATACCCAGCCCGACCTGAGCAGCGATTAGTCCCTTCTGGGTAACTCCCCCAGTTTATATACTGGGTATGATGTGCCGTGGTATGGAATACCCCTTTGGCTAGTTTGGGTCAGGCTAGTTTGGCTCAGGTGCCCTGTCTCTGCTCCCTTACGGCTTCCCATGCTCCTCCTTACTGGCAGAGCATGAAACTGAAAAGACAGTTTGCGATGACACCAAGCTGTGTGGTTCGGTTGATAACGCTGGAGGGAAGGAATGCCATCCAGAGGGACCTTGACATGCTTGTGAGGTGGGCTGATGCCAGCCTTAGGAAGTTTAACCATGCCAAGTGCAAGGTCCTGCACCTGGGTTGGGGCAATCCCAGGCACAGCTACAGGTTGGGCAGAGAAGAAATTCAGAGCAGCCCTGCAGAGAAGGATGATCAGGGGACTGGAGCACCTCCCATATGAAGATAGGCTGAGAAAGTTGGGGCTGGTCAGCCTGGAGAAGAGAAGGCTGTGGGGAGATCTCATAGCAGCCTTCCAGTATCTGAAGCCTATAGAGCAGCCTATAGAGATGCTGGGGAGGGACTCTTCATTAGGGACTGTAGTGATAGGACAAGGGGTAAAGGGTTAAAACTTAAACAGGGGAAGTTTAGGCTGGATATAAGGAAGAAGTTCTTTCCTGTTATGGTGGTGAGACACTGAAATGGGTTGCCCAGGGAAGATGTGAATGCTCCATCCCTGCGGTGTTCAAGGCCAGTTTGGACAGAGCCTTGGGGGGCATGGTTTAGTGTGAGGTGTCCTTGCCCGTGGCATGGGGATTGGAACTAGATGATCTTTAAGGTGATCTTCCAACCCAAACCATTCTATGGTAACTGATAGATTCATTTTCTGAATCTGTTGGGTTTGCATGGCAAGGGTTTTGTTTTGGGGGAGGGATGGGGAGAAGTTACAGGGGGGGCATCTAGGAGAAGCTGCCAGAAGCTTCCCACGTGTCTGAAAGAGCCAATGCTAGCAGGCTCCGAGATGGAGCCCAGCTGTGACGGTGGTAGCACATCTAGGATAATGAATTTAAGACAGGGAAAAAACTTATGTGTAACTTCAGTGGGAGAGAGGCATGAGAACAGGTGAGAGCAGCAGCCGTGCAGACACCCAGGTCAATGCAGAAAGGGAGGAGGTGCTTCAGGTGCTGAAACAGATTCACCCCCCTGCAGTTTGTGGTGCAGCCCATGGTGAGGCAGGCTGTGCCCCTGCAGCCCATGGAAGTACATGGTGGAACAGATCTTCACCTGCAACCCATGGAGGACCCCACACTGGAGCACGGGGATGCCTGAAGGAGTCTGTGACCCTGTGGGAAACCCATGCTGGAGCAGGCTCCTGGCAGGAGCTGTGGCCCCATAGAGCAAGTTTGCTGCAGGACTTGTGACCCTGCGGGGGACCCACACTGGAGCAGTCAGTGCCTGAAGGGCTGCACCAACAGAAGGGACCCATGCTGAAGCATTTGGTGAAGAACTGCAGCCCGTGGGAAGGACTCGTATTGAAGAGTTCATGGAGGACTGTCTCCTGTGGGAGGGACTCCACTCTGGATCAGGGGAAGACTGTGAGGAGTCCTCCCCTGAGGAGGAAGGAATGATAGAGTCAGTGTGTGATGAATTGCTGGCCGCAATCCCCATTCCCGATCCTCCTGCACTGCTGGGGAGAGGAGGTAGAGAAATTGGAACTGAAATTGTGCCCAAGAGGGGAGCAAGGTGGAGGGAAGGTATTTTCAGATTCAGTTTTATTTTTCATTATCTTACTCTATTCTAAGAAATTGATTGCTAAGAAATGAAATTAACTTTTCCCAAGTTTAATCTGTTTTGCCCATGACAGTAATTGGTGAATGGTCTCTCACTATCCAAAAGGCATCCAAAGGACTTTTGCTGTGTTTTCTCTCCCCTACCAGCTGAGGACTGGAGTGATAGAGCCGCTTTGGTGGTCACCTGGCTCCATCTGGGCTCAACCCACCACACTGAGCTTTGTTCTTTGATGAACTGTCATCTTCCTCTAATTACCTTTCTTTTTGTCTTTAGCTCAGTTATCCCATTCCTTACCTCTACCTCTGCTATGAATTTTTCAATTTCTGATGGGAAATAGAGTTTTTAATTTTGTATCACATACTACCCAGTTAAGCCCTTCCCCACATTTTTCTCTGCATTCTTGGTCTCCTTGGGTACTGTGTGTATCAAAACTAAGTATCAAGACACTGACACTTTTTCCTATTGCCCACATCAGTCTTCTCATTTTTGCTTGAGATGCAGAACAGATTTTGGAAAGATATCACCTTTTAAATTGAAGTTACCACATCATGCAGCATGGCCAGTAGAGTGCTAATCTGCAAAATTACAAACCAGGGAGGTACCTATGTATAGCATTGTATAGTCAGTAGATTAGTGATAGATTCTGGAATCTCTTTTTGGTTTTGTTTGTTTGTTTTGGTTTTTTGTTTTGTTTTGTTTTTTTTTCCTATTTAACCGTAACAACCAATTTTAAGTAATAGGTTGGAGATGAAAATACTGTGTTGACCAGGTAGCAAGATGTTTCGATTTCACCCAAATGCGATTGGCCACCAGGTGGAGACTTTGCATTAACTTTTCCTAAACTGAAGCTACAAAAGACAAAAGAAGATATCAGCATAAGAAGCCATTTCCTCAAAAAAAAAAAAAAAATTTAGTTTTTAGGTGGTCTTGTAGATAATTCTGTCAATGAAAAGTTTCCCAGGCTGATCTGAGGAGGCAATTCTTTGAAAAAAGAGAAGCATATAGTATAAGATTTAGCAGCATAATGCTGAATTGTTTCATGAAATGATGGAATTTGTTAAAGTTAAATATGTTCTATCTGCCTGATTTGTCTTTGTAGTGGCAGGGAATTGACCAATCTTGAATTACTGTCATTTAAAATGACCTACTTACAAAAACTCTGTGGCCTTTAGAATCTGCAGCAGGTTTAAACAGCATTTATCTTTGTGTAGCATAGTTAATAGCAAAGACATAATTGCATGCTTTTTTATAAGTGGAAGTCTCTAAATGCAAATACTAATAGGCAGTGTCATATGTAACAATCTGCAAATTTATGGAAGAAATTGGTTTTCCAGGCTAGCTATTTATTAATATGGAGGAGAAGAAGACTATTTAATTGGAGCTCCACCATCTTTCTATTTTTATGCAATGAAGAGGACACACAAAGAGGTGAAGACCCATTGTCCTGTAGCTAATCTGGCTGCAGAATTTCAGTAGGAACATAAAACCATTCTGTTTCTCTCTGATCAGCAGGAGTATTATTTTTCAGCTACAGAGTATTTAGTTGTGAAGGGATGAGTATATGTGGGTGCTGAGTTGTAAGTGAATAAAGGCAATGAAAGGCTGGAACTGTGAATCAGATTAGTTTGTGCAAAAGCTTACCCCCCAAAAAGTGTGGATGAGGTGATCTTAGATAGATTAAAAAAAAATCCATATAGACATAGTTTAAAAGGGTGCATGTGAGTATCTTACGTGATAGAGCATTGAAAGCTGCAGGCAGGTAAGGAATGAGGCTGTAGTGGGAATGGGGAGCAGAGAGGTCTCATAGAGATTACAGCAGTATTCTGCACTCTGATGTGCCTAGTTTGTTCCCCATTTTTCATCCTGAAGGGTTTTGGGCAAAAGGAGGGATGCCAACCCTATTGCTTCTTCTCTTGTATCTCCTCAGCAGACACATTTAAAAACTGTTCATTTTCAAACAAAGTGGACTTAAGGCTCAAGCCCGGTTGAGTGACATCTGCCTTTGGCCTTGGGACAGATGCAGTATATGTCTGTAGCAGTGAGAGGGAATTGTAGAATGAAAGGAGATGCTCTGGTAGAAAAATGGTAACTGTCAGTGTTTCAAAAGAAGGAAAAAGAAAGCTAAACAAATAAATACTAGAAAATCAGTTTTAAAGATCCAAAAGGGCTTTTATGATCTAGTAGTTAGATTTCTAGTGCATGGTATCTGGGCAGTTAAGGAGTTTGCAACAGATTTTGATTTGCTCTAGATTTTGTATGAAACCTGCATTTACTTGTAAAGCTGTGAGTAGGTACCCAGTGAGCTAGACTGCATCTAGATATGATGCTAGGTCACATTCATTTCTTGTGTGCTGTTGAAAAGAACTGGAGTGCCTTAGGTCAGGTAGGTCTGTCTGGGCTTCAGTTTTCAGTACAGGAGTAAGGATTTTTTTTCTCATTATACACATCAATCTGCTGATTTTTGCTTGAGATACAGAATTAATTTTGGAAAGGTATTACATTTGAATTTAAACTTGTCACATGGCATCATACAGAATGGCTAGTTGACCAGTTGTTATTAGAAATATTCAACTTCAGTTTTGTTATGAATTTGCCTTTTTTAACTTCAATCCATTGGTGGTCTTTGCTGCTTGGCAGTTTGGCAGTGTAAGGAGTTAGTTATGAATCATTAGAAAAAATAACCAGAGAGTTTTAAAATACAACCAGAAGTAAGTAGTTAATGATAAAACCATGGGCTTTAGTGCTGTTTGTAGAGTGATGTCGGATTGAGTGCAGCAAGTTTGCTGATGACACCAAGCTGTGTGGTTCAGTTGATACACTGGAGGGAAGGAATGCCATCCAGAGGGACCTTGACACGCTTGTAAGGTGGGCTGATGCCAACCTCAGGAAGTTTAACCATGCCAAGTGCAAGGTCCTACACCTGGGTCAGAGCAATCCCAGGCACAGCTACAGGTTGGGCAGAGAAGAGATTCAGAGCAGCCCTGCAGAGAAGGACTTGGGGGTGCTCGTCGATGAGAGAATGAACATGAGCAGGCAGTGTGCGCTTGCAGCCCAGGAAGCCAACCGTATCCTGGGCTGCATGAAAAGGAGCGTGACCAGCAGGTCGAAGGAGGTGATCCTGCCCCTCTCCTCTGCTCTTGTGAGACCTCACCTGGAGTATTGTGTGCGGTTCTGGTGTCCTCAACATAAAAAGGACATGGAACTGTTGGAACAAGTCCAGAGGAGGGCCACAAGGATGATCAGGGGACTGGAGCACCTCCCATATGAAAATAGGCTGAGAAAGTTGGGGCTGTTCAGCCTGGAGAAGAGAAGGCTGCATGGAGACCTCATAGCATCCTTCCAGTATCTGAAGGGGGCCTGTAGGGGTGCTGGGGAGGGACTCTTCATTAGGGACTGTAGTGATAGGACAAGGGGTATCGGGTTAAAACTTGAACAGGGGAAGTTTAGGTTGCATATAAGGAGGGAATTCTTTCCTGTTAGGGTGATGAGGCACTGGAATGGGTTGGCCAGGGAGGTTGTGAATGCTCCATCCCTGGCAGTGTTCAGGACCAGGTTGGATGAAGCCTTGGGTGCGTTGGTTTAGTGTGAGGTGTCCCTGCCCATGGCATGGGGGTTGGAACTAGGTGATCTTAAGGTCCTTTCCAACCCTAACTGTTCTGTGATTCTATGTCTAACACTTAGGGCAGGTTCTCTTTCAATGGACCACTTGTCCAGTAAAACATAGTTTAACATTGTTAGAAGGAAGAGGATCTAGCCCTTAAAGTAAGAGCTGAAAATTGCCTGATGTCCCTCATACTGTAGTATGTGAAAAGCAGTTCATTTGGTGCCAGCATTAGTGTGAAATGCTAAGTGGAGGAAAGCTCGTGCTCACATCTGTAGGGTTAATCCTCTTACCTACATTAGAACTTCTATGACAGTGCAGTCCACAGTTCTTCAAGGTGAGGCTCTGTTGTACTGAGATCTAATTTATAAATGTGGAATGTTACATAATCAGCAGGTTTGGATGTGTAGCTTACTCTTTTCCTTTCTTTTTAAATTTGCGCAATTTTCATCTGTGTGTGTCAGAGAAAAAGACTTTCAACAGATTCTTTAAAAGGCAGTAAGGTTGATAGAGCATATTTAATGATTGGACAGTATTCTTAAGCCAAAGAAGAGCATTAATTGTAGAAAAATATTAAACCCCTTATTGTGATCATTTTTTTTTTTAAATACAGCTTTTGAGATTTGTTGAAATAAATCAGAGTAATGTAGACTGTCGTGGACATTATTTCCATTTGATCAATGAATGTGCTGGCCTAAGCTGCTGAGCTATTCAGGCTGAAGGTTTCTACCATTGTCCTTGTTCCTGTAGATATCACAGAGGAGAAGATTAAGAGCATTATAACTTTAACATAAAACTTAGAAATAATATAATGGGAAAAGATAGTCTACCTCCAAGAAAAGGCAAATTTGCATGCACTTACTTTTATCCAAACATTTGACCTCCAGTTTAGGTAGCTTAAAAAGGAGGAAAAAAAACCTGTAACCTTTTGTCTTGCTGCAGTAATGTGAAAGTTAACACACTGGGAAAAATTTCTCACTAACTCTGAGCTAGTTATGCCAATTACTTATTTTCTTAAATTAAAATTAGCATTTCTCATACCACTCCTGTGATGACTATCCTGTTGGAAAGTAATGTTTTGCATTTATTCAGCAGTCTTAATTCAAAGATCTAGAAACTGCTTTTCTGATGTTATCAGTCTTGTTTGAACAGTCTTCAGACCTCTTAACAGCTCTGTCTCTGGTTGTATCTTGGATTCTGTGTTCTGTCAAGTCCCCTTGACCTGGCTCTTTAAACTTTCCAGAGGTTCAAACACTAGTTTTGCTGGTAGCATCTTCACAGTAGTTTATGATTTTATCACACTGTGCTTCAGGAAAAGTAGATTTCTCTTTTCTGCATTCAGTAGAGCACTCTCACTCAAAGACTTAGGATTTCAATTTTTGCCATATATACGAGAACTGAATCTATAGCAACACAAACTAAAGGAAAGGGAATTCTTAAATCTGAATTCTCCTCAAAGTATGGGCATCTCCCATTTCAAGTTGATTTTACCTTTCTCTTGTGGTGAATTGTCCAACACTGAATCAATATAGAACCGAAGGCTGTGGAAATCGCTTTCAGCTGTGCAGCTTTTGCCACTGGCTGGTTAGAAGCACCTGAGGAGAAAGAGGGGTTGAAGGTATCATTTTTTGTACATTTATTGTCTTCAGTATAATTAAAGTTTCAGTTGATGCTGCTTTATTAAATTTATATTTAAATTTTTGCATTCCTATAATGGTATTGTTCAAGGAGAATTGTATTAAGTAAGGGAGATTCTGCAGGAGTCTAGCTAAAAGTAGTCAGGCAATAACTTCCGAGATTTCCTCCCTACCTACAAAATCAGATCTGCAGGGATTTTAATGTGCTCACTGCATTTCAGTCTCTCTTTATTTGAATCCATTATGTATTTTATATTTTTATTCTGACAAAACATTCAAACAGAATAGGAATGACATATTTAAGGCTGGTTTATAGTAGCATTTAAGACAGTATAAAAAAAGTGAGACAGTCTGGTTACTAAATCATTTTAATAAAGGACAGCATTGCTTAGTTTTATTTTACAATCTCCTGAACAATAACAGGAGTATTTTCTCCACTGTTTTCATTTTTAGTGAAAGCAATTGTTCTGGAGGATAAGATGGGGAAAACATCAGAAGTATTGAAATAATTATGCTAATATTTGAAACAACGATTTGCAAGTCACTTATATAAGAAATGCTTCCTTCTTTTTCTGTTTTTTTTTTGATTTTTTTTTTCCTTTTTTTTTCTAATATGAAACATCTATCAAGTAAACAGGAAAGGAAAACTGCCTTTTTCTGAGTAGTTTCATTTTCAGTGTTTCTTCAGTGTCCCCTCAAGGGTCAGACTCAATAAACAGCTGCGCACTATGTGTGAATAAAATCAATGTTGCAGAACTGCATAGTACACCAACAAGTAAAGGTTTTAATTCTTTTCCTTTTGAGTGTAACTGGGACATTTACGAGTTTTAACTTTTCCCATTCCAGTATTTGCTCTTGGTGCTTGCACCAAGGAAGAATTCAAAGCAAGAAACTGCTGGAGCCTTTTCTTTACAGTTTACCTGCTAGTCACATCAATAACCTTTCAAAACACAAATATGCAGGCAACTTGCGCACAGTTTTCACTGAGCCCACTTTTGTGTGGAGAACAAAAATAACTTCATCATCTCACTTGGGGTAATAAATATTAGAAATCTGCATGATGCCATTTTCTGGGAAGGCTGTTATTTCCTGTATTACAGGACAAAAAATGACTCACACATAAAGTACATTCTGATCTATATTTACAAAGATACACATATATGATTTGTGTGCTTTTCTTTTTTCTTCTTGGATCGTAAAGAACAAGATACACCTGATATTAGGTGTGAGATGTGAACAACAGCATGTATGCATGCAAAGAATGTTTTGCGTGTGATTTTCATAGAATTTTGTTCTTCCTCAATGGATGCAAGACACTTCTTGACCACCCCAAAGAGCTTAGCTGGAGAGAGTGCTTGGCTGCATCATACTCGGTTGAGCAGGCTGCTTCTGCATGGTAAGAATTGCGCATCTACATTAATTGTTGATAGAAGTGCCTTTGGGTAATGGAGTTGCAGAGAGGGGGACAGTGGTAGATGCTCACATTGTGCACATGTCTGTGTCAGAGATAGCTACAGTGTGTTACAAAGATTTTGGTTATTCTGTCTTGCAGCCTCAAAGATGGTTAGGGGTTCTTGCAAGCACCTAGAAGAACTACAGCTGCCTGTTTGGGCTTCCTGAGTGACCAGAAATGTATTCTTTTTATAAAGGCACTGTGTATGTTTTGAGATGGTTCTCAGAGGGCCACCAGTTTTTATGCAGCTTGTAATAGCATTCAGTGTGAGCGTATCCCACATGGTCTGCAGTGAGCAGTCATGGAAAAATGTGAGCATAGGAGAAAGGCTTGGGTCTGTGTAAATTTTTGTTAGCAGACAGTAATACAGCCAATATAAAAAATATTGGCTATATAATCAGTTTATACAGGTCTCTGCATTGCTTCCCAGGTAGTTGCCTGAGGAAGCTTTACTAATGGGAGCAAGGACACAGAGATGGATGGGCAATGGAGCATTGCAGATCCTTTCAGATTTACTCTGAGGTTCCAGGGTTTCAGATTTTCAAAGCAGATTCCATATTTCATTCTGTGCCAGGCTAGCCTGCAAACATGGACTGAATGACTCTTCCTTGATCATCAAATTCATCTTACAGCTGTTTTAAGTCATGGGACATAAGTCCTGAAGAAATGGGAACATTTTTACGCTGATCTTACTGATACCCTCATAATGGCACAAACAGTTTTCTCTTCCTCCTGGTCCTATAATATCTAATGTAACTAGAAGCAAGACTTTTTTTTTAAGGTCCTTGGAAGCTTTTCAAGGGTTTTCTGTGAATAAAACAATATTGCTTTCTTCACACACATGTCTAAGCAGTCTCCACATTGATTTCTCTATTGCCTATCTCAGAATTGAAAACTGGGATAATGATGGTTTCTCATTTCATAGTTAAGATTTCTAAGTAGAACATATTCATGTTTTCATATGTTTAATGATGTATGGTATAATATTACATGTCATACACATAAATTGTAAAATAGGAAAAGTGAGTCATTCTGTGACATAAGATAGTTTTGAAAACTAAGCAAGACAGTGACTTTCAGCAGGGATCTTGATTTGGGTGAGGTAGGGGGGAAGAAGGGAACAAAGCCACAGCATGGCCATTGAAGTATTGATTTAAACTTGCCATTGGGATAAAGTCACAGCTTCATACATGGAAATACCTATCTTTTGCTTTCTCAAGTTAGAAATTTCTCATGAGTTTTGATCTCAAGAATTTCAGGATTTCTCTCAGGGTGATATACTTGGGGAAATACAGAACTTCACTGGCAACTGTGCAAACCACAGATTGTTTCTTTAGGTTCACATTAAAAAAAATAAAAAATCAGACACAAGTAAATAGATAGACAAACGTAATACTCATAAAGGTCCAGTCTGCACATAATTGACATCTTTCTCATAGTACTATGCATTATATATGTAAATTACACTTATGTAACTTGATGGGAAGTTGATTAAGCCAGCTATGAGGACTTTCATCTCTCTAGAATACGCACATTCAGAAATTGCCTGCTTAAGCCAGTGGAGACAAATAAGCACATCTAAGGAAATATTTCATCTTGTGGAACAGTTCTCCTGGAAGGTGATTTAACTGTCCTGCTTTTCTGTGTGGACTACAGGGGTAGCCTAGAGACATAAAACTGACTTTTAGATGCCTAAAGTTAGGGTAGTTGTACCCTATCTCTAGTATGTAACCCTGAGTTAGACATGAAAATTCATTAGTCACTGTCCAGCTCTAGAAGGCTCCATAGTCAGTGCAGGCTATGGTGGCTGCTCTTCAGAAGTAGCTTTGCATTAAGAGCCTAAGATGAAATCCGAATCATTTTTAGGTGTTAGCATGCCTTAGGTTGTTTGAGTCTGACCTCCAGCCTCTATCAGTGAAAAAAATATGTCCAATTTTATTCATTTATCTATTTAATCCAAACTGGTAATTAGTTTCCTTGTAGCTTGAGCCTTGGAGGAGGCAAGCACCTTTATGTGAATTGTCAGTGGATCATGATAAAGTCGAAGGACTCTCACTGCTAGATCTGCCTGCTGACTAACAGTGTATGCTCAGGGGCAGTTTCTTCTGCACATTGACAGTTTGACAGACATGAATTTTTTTCCCAATCCTTAGAAGAAATAAAAAGATTTCTCAAACCTGCTAATAGATGCTGATTCCCGAAGCTCTGTTTTGTGAGTTTTTTTATTGAAGCATTCCAGTGTCACAGCATCCAGACTTGTGCCCTCTTACTTGGTAGTCATGGGGGATCTTTGCAGGACTGACTGCACAGTGACTTCAGGCTTCCAGCAACAGCAAAAATGCCTCAGGGAAAATCTAGGGATTTTTCATAATGCTGTTTGTTTACATGAATTTTCAGGTACAACAGAGACTGACAAGCACCCTGCCACACAGCTTAAACAGTAAAGAGCTTAGCAATAATAATATGGAAAGACAGGCAGTACAGTATATACATTGTATACAAATTTTCTGTCTTCTGGATGATGTTTAGAGTTCCCTAGAGTGGTTTTCCTTGTCCCTGCCAATGGCAGGGAGTTGAAACTAGATGATATTAAGGTCCTTTCCAACCTAAACCATGCTGTGATTCTATGATATGCTGACTTTGCTGGGCCTACAGTTCAACACACTGTACGGGTTACCAATGCACAGGGCTTTTTTTCCCCATCCATTATTCCTAAAGAATAACGGTCAAACTTTGCAGAAAGTTAAATGTTTTAAGAGGATGTGGCTTAGTAGATCTGTGCTATTTTTCAGAGGCACTGCCTTGACTGTGTGATGCAGAGATAGAATAAAGTAATACCATTTGCTAGCTGCAGTTTGGCATTTCTATTTAGCTTTTGTAAAGGAAGGGTAAAGTCCTTACTGGTGAACTGAAGAGCTGTTTAGCTGGAAGGCAGGTTCCAAGTAAGAATCTCAATTTTCTTTGACATAAAGTATCTCTCTTGGGTACCTATATGGTCCATTGCTGCAAAATCTGAATAATTCACAAATATATTTCTCCTCCTAAGTTTGCATTATGAAAGAAAGTGACATATTGGTTGCCTTGCTGGATGAGTAGGGCTCTCAGACTAATGTTCCAGTTCACAGACCTTTCTGAAAAAGTTGAATTTTAGGAGATTGGAATTAAACACTGACTTCCAAGTACATTCATTAAAATCTTTATGTAATACCCCAGGTGTACAGATTTTTGCCAGTGAAATTTCTTTAAGTGCTTGTTCAGGTCTTCTAGTGAGATGAATCACTCTTTGTTCTTCCAAAGGGTCGTCAGTTTCCAGATTAGACTAGGTACTTTCCTTGCATGCCTCTAAAGAAGCATGAGATAAACTGAGGTGTAAACACCTGAGCCCCGAGGACAGATGTTTTCAGGCACAAATCCCACCATGGTATTTGCTGTTGTTTATGTAGGTAGCACTTTGCTGATTGCTGTGAATGCTCAGAGCTACTAATGCCATCTGGGATATGGGCGCCTAAAAGTTGGGCAGGTAAGTTCACTTGTGAGTATAGATCACATACCATAATACTCCTAAATCTAGGATAGGAAATTATAGGAATATTTTTCCTTCTACTAATTACCATAAATGTTTATTGCATTTGTTTTAAAATATTTTGTAATCATTAGGTCATTTTTGCCCTTTTTTACTTTTAACAGTCAAGACATCTCAAATTTCAGCTCGGATACATGCAGTTCACCTTCACAAACATCTCACTCAGGTTCAGCTACATTTTTAGAATTTTGCTTTCCTTATTTACTGTTTTTACCTGCTGAAGCATTTATCATGTCTGCACATGGAGGTGATACCACTTCTTTTTTTTTTAGTTCTGTGGGTTGAATAGTGTTATGCCTATGCAAGTCATTACTGTTCATGAAAAATATAATACAGCTGTACATGAACTGCAACACTTCAGAGTTTCTGCTCTCCCGAATGAGAAAAATAATTCAGTTCATAAGGTGGATAATTGGAATAGAGGTTAAAAAAAAAAAAACAACACACAAAACCTGTAATGCAGAAGTCGACATTTTCTGGATTATTTTTTTTTAATATATGTGTGTATATATATATATACACATATATGTGTGTGAAAAAACTAATGCATAGTCTCCTGATCAACCACCCTTGAAATAAGCCATGAGCAAAAAGGACACAAAAATGTCACCTCTGACACCTATGTATAATAGTCTCCAAGGGCAAAAACCCCTAAATATCAGTCTTACAAATCGGTGGTTGCCTGATGTCTAGACTGAAAACCACATTGGATTGTGCAGCTCTCAAGCCACACAAGAATGGAGACTATTATAGCAGCCATTACCATGGATGCTGACAGAAGTCTGAAAAGTGCAAAAGATAAATATAACAAAAAAATAAAGCGTTTCCAGGTGGCTCTACAGCTTCCTAAAATATACATTGCCACTGAAGACTGGCTGGATTGAAAAGAAAATTAAAAAGATGTAGAAGCTGCTCTATGTTTAAAAAAAATGTAAATTACAAGATGTTGGCAAGTTGAATTTTTTCACCAGTCGCTGTAGAACTTTACAATGAAAAGTTGCAGATGGGAGGTGTAACTAAGATTAGCTCATGGATGATAACATGAGCACTGTTCTAAAAAGCATGGATGGATGGTTAAATCATAAATGCCATTTGGTTGCATTTTGATAAAACAAATATAATATTTTCTACAGTAAGACAAGCAGCAAACCCCAGTGTTGACTACCAAGTCTGCCTGCTTCTCCTCTATACAGGTCTCACCACGCATGCCCATGCCTGTGTCACCTCAAGATTAGACTAATGTAACTGATTTATAGGGGTCTGGTTTTGCTATGTGGTCCCTAGCAAGTAAAAGAAATGAAGCTGGAGCTCATGCATTAGAGCTTGTCAGTGTCTGCAAATTGTAGTTTCCTTGAATAACTGCCTGCTGTTTAAGATGAATGGCAATTCCATATATCATGACACATAGTGAACACCGTTAGCAGATGCATTTTCTGATGTCAGAGTGCTGATATTACTTTCTGCTTTCAGAAACTTTCACCACTTTGGCTGAAATTTTCCTGACCCATTTGTCTGCAGGACAAACATAAAAAGGAGATAATCATCACAACTCTTACCATATCAAGACTTAAAGGACATAAGGCTGCATTTCATGTGATCTAAAATGAGAAGTCAGTCAGTGTTTTACAGTGTTACTGCAATTAGAAAGTTAAAATTTAGCAAGGCTTATGCTGTTACGTCTGTCATCATGAGACTATTAGAGGATGTTTCTTCTAGTCGCCAGCTCAAATTATTTGTGTCAGATTTATACTGTTTGTTCTTATACCAACATTATTCCTCAGATTTAAGTACTTCTTCCTTTCTTCTTGTGTCATCTCTGATACATTTCTAATTGGCTTCCCCTTCCCACTCCAGTTCCATTTGACTAGACCAAACAAGACAGCAATCTTTCCTTTGCTTAACTCCCATGAAGTATATTCTCCTTTCCCTTGGTCAGCTTCACAGGCCTTCAGTGAATTTCTTCCAGTTTGATCATGGGCAACAGCCAGACCTGTGTGGTATTCTGGTGCTGGCAGTGCACTGGAAACAAGAAAGGAGCAAAACCAGAGGCTGACACCTTAACTCAGGGATTTTTATTTCTGAGCATTTAACTTTGATGTCTTAACATTCTCTAAACATTTTTAGTGCCAAAGAGGCACATGTAGAGCTGAGAGTGATATTTTTTGAAATAACTATCTAAACTTTCACTGTCTGTCAGTATAATTCCACACTCTTGCTAATTTAAATCTAAATTGCTTCCTTTCAGCCCTAAAACCATGCAATCTAAATAATATATTAAACATGAAGGATCCAAATGAAGCCTGGCAGTCACTCAAGGTGAGATTACAGGCTGCTTAAAATAAGCATGTGCCATTTTAGAGGCAGGTGTCTCAAAGGTAATTGTCATCTTCTCCTTTGTATTATTCCAGAAATCATCAGAAAGACTGTGTACTTCCATTAGCCTCGACAGCTGGTTCTGCTGACGTCAGGATGTCATAAAAAGTGTTGTTAGAGTGAGGCATTTCTCAGGGAGAGCACATGGGTACATGGAAGAAATACTGCTCTGAACCAGGTATTCACCTGAAAATGACTCCTTCCTCCTGCAGAATATAACAATCACTTATTATTAAACCTGACAGAAAAGACACCAAAAGACGCTGTCCAAGCTATTGTGAAGTGCCTTGGATGCAACCTTCAGACAGTTTCTTGCTGTAAAGTCCCTTATAGGAAAATGATGCAACAGATGTCTCATTTTTTATGATAGACTCTGCTTTCCTAACTACATTTCGTAGACAATCAATAGAGTAATGATTTTGTTAAACGATTTAAAACATATCTATGATTTTATGAATGTATGGACTTTGTATACAGTCTGCACTCTGTATCAATCCACAGCCAAATGAGGAAGTTACATCCTGGCTGGATAAAGTACTCACATAAAGAACAATTACTTCCACTGTTTATAGTGGTTGCTTAGGTGTTCCCTAGCTGCTTTGATTAATTAAGCCTGTAGAAAGCCTCCTTCCCAAAATCAGCAATCCTTATTTAGTAAAACCATTACACTCCATTCTCAGGATCTTCCTGTTGAGCTATAATTTCATTATCTCTGACTGGCTCCACTGGGGTATTTTCTGTTTGAATGCAGAAGATTAATATGTTAACCCTTTGTTTTGTATATTGTAGACAATTAGAAATCGGTCATTGTAACTGCACTACATGCAGTACCTCTAAGCAAAGCAGAAGAAACAAGGCATAGCTCTAAGAAGAAAAGTTTAAGATTGCCAAGTGTGACAAAATCCGGCTAATCTCCATTCTAGATTACTGAAGGAACTAGTGCAGGAAAGAGCAAGCGCAGCAGCAAGGATTTTTAATTGATGTTTTTGGTATAGTAGGATTGTATAATTGAAGAATATTAAAAATCTTTTTAAAATAACTCCTCCTCCTTCCCCGCAATCTTCTGGTCTCGTATTTCTCACAAGGACTGACAGGGCTTCTTACCTGGGTGAACGCAACTGAATTTTGCCACTGCATGAGTGAATATCAGGGATATTTATTTTTCCTTATTGTTTCTGGAGACATTACCGTTTTGTGATGGAGCAAAGAAGGATCTTGGGATGACAGAACAGACAGTAAGGAGTTTGAAGAAAATTTTAAAGTTCTGGTGAATTAGGGACAACTGCAAGAGACCAGTCTGAACTGTTTTACCCTCTGTCCCTGCCAGTCAAACCTCTGGTCTCTTCCAGAGAGAGCCTTAACTCCATATAGAAAAGATGCTGGCCCAAGCTCAGCATGGACCATGTGTGCAGGACATAGAGAACCTAGCATGCCGGGTGTGAGAGGTACAGACTGCTGCTCACAGGCTTCTCAGCTCCCCAAAGCCTCTTACACCAGTGTCTCTACCCTTCCATGAATCCCTTCTTTCATGTATTCCTTTACCTTCCTCCTGAATAAGATTTATTTCCATAGGGTGTTTTTCTTCTTGCTCAGCATCTCATTCTCCAGTCCCTAACAACACAGGACACAGTCCCCTACTCTTCCTCTGAGATCACCTTCTTGTTCTTCCCCTCATAGCACGAGGAGGATCTGCTCTAGTCTTCTCATCAGGCACACAGCAACCTTCACGGGTTTCACCCTCTTGCCTGTCTTCTTTCTTCTACCTCCACCCTTCAGCTGGTGCTGAGAGCAGGAACCAGTCAGACATTGAAGGAAATGGCTGGAGGTGATACATATTCTCCCCTCTCTCAGCTCCTCCTTCCAGTGGTGTTAGGGAAGCAGAGCCAATGCAGAGAAAATGGGGGCAAGGTAAGCAGGTACCAAAACAGTGGCTACCACAGGCAGCTGCCTCCTAGGTCTAAACCCAACCCTGTACTAGGCAAAATATTAGACGAGATTTTGATTTTCTTCATTTAGAAGGAAAATATAATTAAGGAATGAAGGCAAATGGGAAACTGGATAAGTTACTGGAGGGTTTTAACACATGTAATGTTTTTGAGATTAGCTTATTGTCTTTATTTTGTTTATGTTTACTTGCATAAGGTAATATAGTAGCTTTTTTTCTTTAGATTTCAGAAAAGCACTTTCTGCAGTGCTGTGCAGGAATTTAATATTATAGGTGGAGATGATAGCAATTAACAGAGAACATGGGGTGGATTGAACAGCTGTTGAAAGGGGAGGATATGCAGAAGGGGATACTGGGATTGAGAAAAGCTACTGCAAGTATCTTCAAGGGATCAGTCTGTGGAGAGATCTTGTTTAATGTATTCATTAATGATCCATATGTAGAGAACTACGTATTTGATTCTGAAATTAAGAACCGGACATAGAGCTGGGACATAATGCTGAAACGGGTGTGGGGAGGGAATAGTCCATTAGAAAAAGGCAGGGGGGATCAGATGGCTCAGGCAACTGAAATGAAAAGTATGAGAGGAAACTTGAGAGTTTCAAATTACAAAATGGGGCAGTCAGAAACTACTGATAAAAAATTCTGTTATAAATACAGGATTTGTGAATTTGAAGACAAAAAACATCATTCCTTAGCTAGAAGATGCCTGTGAAATGCCAAGGGCTTTGCTTGCTTCAGGTGTTTTCCATTGTGAAATGCACTGGTTGGACCTTTTTGGCATATTAAAAGATTCTGCCTTTTTAACCCAACCAAACAAGTGTCAAAAGGGATAACTTTCTGCAAGTGCTTTTGGAAGACAAGTATATCAAACCAGAAAAAAAAAGGGTCCAAAGTTAAAAAGATCAAAATTGATCCTCAGCAAGTTTGTGAAAAAAAAAAATAAAAAGAAAGAACAGGTGAATTACTGGAATGGTCTCCAATTGGAGAAGGGATCAAAATTATTTTAAGATGATGCTTGGTAAGCTACTGAAAGGGATTGCGTATCAAATTAGGGGAATTTAAGGAGACTGGAAATAAGGCTTGTGTTACAAGTCCTTGGACATTTGCTGACTTTGAAACAAGGGTAAGTCACTTGATCACACTGTATATTAATGACATTTTTCTAGGCTTGTGATTGCCTGGGGAAGGGAGGGTGGATTTTTCCCTATTGATCCATAGAAGACTACTGGTGAGTTGACTTCCCCTGACCTTTGTGCAAAGAAGAAATAGCCACTCCCAGTTTTTCTGGAGCCATTACATGTTCAAGACGCTACCACACAAATCTGCAGCTCAGCCTGGTGGGTACTTGTTTTGACCCTCTCTTCCACATTGTAGGATGTGGTCTGCTTTCTTGATTCATATGGCTCAGCTGTGCTTAAGCAAGATGAGTTAATGTTAGAGTGGTTAGACAGCAGAGTTGAGCTTGAGTAACTCTTTATTTAATATATGCTTAATAACAGTAGCACTGTAGGACATCAAGGCTAGGTGGGATGGGGCTTTGAGCAACCTGGTGTAGAGGAAGGTGTTCCTGCCCATGCTAGGAGGGTTGGACCTATATGAGCTTTAAGGTCCCTTCCAAAACACATCATTCAGTGATTCTATGACACTGGTAACACACTCAGTCTCCTTGAATTCCTTACACTGTATTTGGAGCTTTCAGTTTTCTATTGCAAGTCATAAGGTTCTGTTAGGTTGTAGGAAAGGAATTCATGACCCGTTGTGTGGGAGCACTAGGATGTTTCACCTAGTGTCCCATTGCAGAAGCTGCATTCAGTAGCACAGGCAATCCCTTCCAGTCCTATGCTCCTGTTAAAAATTGGTTGAAACATGAAGTCTTTAATCAGGCAATTTTTTTTCTAAGAACTCCACTGAAATTTTAGTTCCCTTTAATATTTCTTCTTTGAAGACTCCGTGCACTCTCAAACATTTCTTTTCCCTAAATAGCAATTCATTCCCATAAAAAACATCACGACAAGCCAGTACTCTATATAGTCTCTATAATTTTTCCCAGCAAGACCCATCTCAAATAATGGTAAAGAGAACTAATGATAAAGGATGGCATTAAGAAATAGGACCTAAACATTTTCCATTCATTTTATCAAATAGAATAGAATCATAGAATAGTTAGGGTTGGAAAGGACCTTAAGATCATCTAGTTCCAACCCCCATGCCATGGGCAGGGACACCTCACACTAAACCATGTCACCCAAGGCTTCGTCCAACCTGGTCCTGAACACTGCCAGGGCTGGAGCAGTCACAGCCTCCCTGGGCAACCTATTCCAGTGCCTCACCACCCTAACAGGAAAGAATTTCCTCCTTATATGCAATCTAAACTTCCCCTGTTTAAGTTTTAACCCGTTACCCCTTGTCCTATCACTACAGTCCCTAACGAAGAGTCCCTCCCCAGCATCCCTATAGGCCCCCTTCAGATACTGGAAGGCTGCTATGAGGTCTCCACACAGCCTTCTCTTCTCCAGGCTGAACAGCCCCAACTTTCTCAGCCTGTCTTCATAGGGGAGGTGCTCCAGTCCCCTGATCATCCTCGTGGCCCTCCTCTGGACATGTTCCAACAGTTCCATGTCCTTTTTGTGTTGAGGACACCAGAACTGTACGCAATACTCCAGGTGAGGTCTCACAAGAGCAGAGTGGAGGGGCAGGATCACCTCCTTCAACCTGCTGGTCACAATAAATAACTTATTCAAAATCTCCACCAAAATTTATTTTGTTAATACGTATTTTACTTCAGAAAAAGTTAAGAAAAATAAGAAATAAAAAAGCAGAAGTGATAAAAAGGACAGAATGAAATATTGCTGTTCAAAATAAAAGGAAACATTTTATTTTTGTTTAAAAAGCAATATTTTAAAATAACTGAAAATCTAGTATTGAAAAATGTTTCCAAAGAAACATATTTTTCACTTGGATTTTTTGACAACCTGTAATTATCTTTATTTAGTATTTAAAAAAAACCCAAATTTTGTTTGATTCAGACACAGACCGGACATTTAAGTGGGTAATGAGAGCATTCAGTGCATCAGTGATTAAAGACAACTAGAAGATGCATTTCAAAGCATAGCTCAAGAGGGTTACAGTATTTCAAAAGGGAAAGTATAACATAATTGCCTTCTTTTGTTTTTTCTTATTTATTTTTAAAGCTGATCTCTGCTGTCATCTGTTTATTGAACCACAGAGACCATTCTCTGCATTTAATTGAGCAACTTTTATGATCATAACTGAGTGCTTTTGAAAGGCCTTTTTAAGTATAGGCATAGTAAGTTCACTCTGCTCTGAGGAGCACAGGTGATTTAAATTGTTTCCTTTTAGACAGGATTTTGAGAGTTTCGTGTCACACTGTATTGCAAAAAATGTATAAAACCCCGTTGTTTCCAGGCCCCATTCTAGCAGTATCATTCTGAATGTGACACTCTCTAATTTTACTTGAAGAAAACCAACACCTGTTAACTCCAATTCCCATGGCTGGTATTCCTTGTTCAGGTACATCTTGTGTGGATAAACATTTCCTAATATACTTTTCTGTGTGAAAGTCTTGATTTTTGAGATCCTTGAAAACAGAATAGAGGAGGCACCTTTCCTTCACTCTGAAAATTTTGAACTGTGAGATTTATGCTAAATCTACCAAGTACTTGAACAAATCAGAGTCAAAGGCCCATGTATTGTAAACTGACTGTACTGTTGTATGGCTGCAGGGATTCTTGGCATGCTTCTGACCTGAGGTAAACAGTGCTATTCCAGGCTATTCCTAGGCATGGTCCAGGAGTAAAGTTGTACCAGCAAGCATTCCTTGTTGGCAGATTAAATGTGGACCTAGTGTTGGAGAGCAAGGGTGTTTTCTGTTGTGGACATGGAGAGGATTGTCATGGGTTGGTTCATTAATATAGAAAGAGCCATAGTATCCTGTACTAGAAAGCTAGAAGACAGGGAGTTTGTCTACCAATTGCATGCCTGTCAATAGAAACAAGTAGGTGTAATGTGACTGGGTAGTTAAGTGTGGTGTAGAAACATGACCAGGTTAGGTAGAATGACGATCTTGTATTTGCAAAGAATTATCACAGTAGAAAGTGTATCTGTCAAAAGATCAGAATAGTTATGGGGTTACAGGAAGTGTGATTGCAGATAAAAGTGCCAACTATGTAAAGTTTTGGTTACATGGGAGTAGGGGTGATAGACTGATGGATGGAAAGACATCAAGAATTTGAAAGAACAGACTTTTTTTCCAAAGGCGATAGAATTACTGGAGGAAAAATACAGTGAAGAAAAGCTTCCTTACAATGAGATTGAATAGACTATGAAATAGTTTTTCCAGGAAAGCAGAGAAAGCTGTGCCAACTACAGATTGTACAGCTGTACTGATTTTGGCTGGGATTGAGTTAATTTTCCTCATAGTAGCTCCTATGGTGCTATGTTTTCAATCTCTGATGAAAACAGTACTGATAACAGATGTTTTAGTTATTAGTGAACAGCACTTACACAGAGTCAAGGCCTTTTCTGCTTCTCAGTGTGCTCCCCATTAAGTAGTCTGGGGTGCATAAGAAACTGGGAAGGGACAAAGCCAGGACAGCTGTCCGCAGCTGACCAAAAGGATATCCCATACCACAACATGTCATGCTAAGCAATAAAACCAGAGGGGGTTATTTTGTGAGGGCTGCCATTGCTTGGGAACTGACTGGGCATCAGTCAGCTGGTGGTGAGTGACTGCAGTGTCTGCATCACTTTCTTGGTTCGTCTTGGGTTTTATTGATTTTATTTGATTTTTCTTCGTTTTATTTTTCATCGAATCACAGAATGGTTTGAGATGGAAAGGACCTTAAAGCTCATCTAGTTCCAGTTCCCCTGCCATGAGCAGGTACACCTTCCATTAGATCAGGTTGCTCAAACCTGGCCTTGGTTTTTCTTAGTTTTGTTTTTCTTCACTTCTTTCTAACCCTCTGCCTTTTCTTAGTAGGTTGTCTTTGTATGAACCCACAAGTTTTTTCACTTTCCCCCTTCTCATCCTCTCTCCTATCCCACTGCAGGGCAGTGAGGAAGCATCTCTGTGGTGCTTAGCTACTGATTGGGGATAACACCATGAACTGAAAAAGAACTAAAAACTGTACTGCCTGGAAAATTCTGCCCTGAAAATCTTGTTTAGAGCTGCTGAAGACAATGAGTATGATAGACTCATATGGAGGTGTGAGAAAGATAGAAGTGAATAAGATGAACCTCAGAAAGTTACAAAACCTGGAATAGTAGTACTTCCAAGCATGTTGTCTGGATCACAAGGATTAAAAAAGAATTATCATTAGGTTGTATATAGAGAGACATTTGATATTGAGGGATAAACTACTGCAGATTTCATAGAAATATTGAGAGATGAGAGTGTATCCATCATTAAGTCACATAAATATTAAAAGAAAAATGATAGTATGTTATTAGAAGGTAATTATATTCCTTCTGCAGATAGTGATGGTCAAGATGTTTGTCTCTGTCATGGTTTAAACCCAGCCAGACAGCTCGTTCTGATACAGGGTTAACCAATGTACAAGGGGGTTGTACGGAGAGGGGGGGTGGGTGTGGGGGGGTGGGGTGTGTGTACAGGGGTTTAGAGGAATTCCCTTGCTTAAACAAAAGTATTGTCTATACCTATCATGCCTACTAAGCAGAACAAAGGCACTAACCATTGATAAGGAAAAGCAGACACCTGATTCTATTGACAAGGAAAAGCAGAGGCCTGATTCTACTGATAAGCAGCTATTGATAAGGAAAAGCAGACCCCTGAAGGGGGAGAAGCAGATGGTTTATGGCTGGGACAATGACCAAACCCTAAGGCCATACCTGAAGACTAAAAGGTGAAAAGTTCAAGAAGAGGAAGACTCATTTACTTCATCTTGAAGACCCCTACCCACAGGAGGAAGACTCAGTTACTTCATCTTGAGACCCCTGCCCATGACCAGAGGGGGCACTGCGCAGGCGCAAAGGACCTTCTAACTCATTATAATACAAAGCGGGGATAGGACATGAATATGTATAGGCGTATTGTGCAACCTTATGAATATATATAACTTTAGAGAATAAATGTAGAGGGAAACAACACTGAGGCAGGCATGCCTTTGAGGAATTATCCCCGTGCATCTCAGCGCTGAATAAAAAGCATACCTATTTTACAACTTTAACGAGTTGTGGAGTCAATCTGCGTATCAGTTCACTCACTCCCCCCCACTTTTTTCCTCCCTCTTTCTTTCCTTCCTCCCACTTCCCCGCTCCTGGAGGGATGGCGAGGAGAATCGAAAGAATGCAACTCCCACGGGTTGAGACAAGAACAGTCCAGCAACCAATGTACAACACAAATCACCACTGCTACCACCAATGAGAACAATGATAAGAGAAAATAACAAGGGAAGGGAATATGATACCACCCGCTGAAAAACGAGTCCGACCCAGAAGACCCCGTGTCCTTCCGTGTAACTCCCAGTTACCCCCCTGGGCATGATGTGCTGTGGTATGGAATACCCCTTTGGCTAGTTTAGATCAGGTGTGCTGTCTCTGCTTCCTCATGGCTTCCCCTCCTCCCTGGCAGAGCATGAGCCTCACAAAGTCCTGGGTCAGGGTAAACATCACTTAGCAACAACTAAAATCAGTGTTATCAGCTCTGTTCCCGGGCTGAAAGTCAAAACACAGCACTGCACCAGCTACCAAGGAGAAAAATTGACTGCTACTGCTAAACCTAGGACAGTCTCAACTCAAAGAAGGAACTGACAGCTCGGGCAGGGGGGGAGGGTAGGATCCTGCTCCTCCAAGGTGGGGGATGCTTCCCTGTGTTGTCTGCCCTGAGGTGGAGAAGATCAGCTGCCCTGCAACGAACTGCCCAGAGACAGCAGCACAGACACCACGGCGCCTGCCAGGGCACAACGTGAGCTGGGTCTGGGGCTCACCAGATCCCCTATGGATGAGCCTCACCTGGGAGAGGGTTCCAGGAGAGCCTGGCCCTAGAAAAAGGTAAAACCTTCCTTCAGCTGTGTCGTGTGTATCCTTCTATTTTGGACACCAGTGGAGTGGTTGACTACAAGGACTACAGTTGAAAGGATCACAACTGAAAGAACTGCTGACCTAGAAGACATCGCTGGATCCTGAGCTGAGCCTGTTTCTCTGTTTTCTTCTTTCATTTCTCCTTCTACTTCTCACTTTTATAAGAATAAGAACCTGCCACCTCCTGACAGAGTTTTAAGGAAGTCTACAGTAAAATTGTTACTTTTGTCAGTCTCTGGAGGACCTGGGGTTTCTCCTGTGGATCGTGCAGAGCGTTGTAAGAGGTCACCTTCCCCCGGGCCTGGCGGGGCAGGACACAGGCATTCTCAACTGGTGTAAGCCTGCAGATTTCTTTTGCAGTGAGAATTATGGTAATTTATAAGCAGAGGAGAACTTGGCTGGCTGGCTGTGTTCTCATGCTGTCCTTGTGTCGCTGTTTGGACCAGAAACATTCATAACCATATTTTCCCAAATTTTAAGATACTATGGATAACAAATTAGTTGGCAGCTTGGTAATTGCCATCTATCACTCCTGTTAGCTTAATTGAACAGCTGTTTGACCACACAGAATACTTCACAAAAAAACAACAAAATAGGAACTGCTTTAAAATTCCAATGAATTGGGAATGATGAGCCCAGCTTTCACAGTGCTAAATGTGTGTTCCCTTCAGTGAAGAGAACAGGGCAGATTTTGAAAGAAAGAAACAGTTTCTCTAGGGCTTATTCCCAAAAGGAGCTGAAAATCTAGGAAGTGTAGAGTGCTCCAGATTCCCACTGAATTCTTATAATTCTGTCCTTCTTAAATCTTTTAAACAAGTATACAACATTTTGCTTCCAAGTCTGGAGGCTGGGTTTGTTTGGTTTTTTTTTTGTTTGGTTTTTTTTTTCATCATGAAATATGGTTTTATTTTCAGTTCAGAATAGCTGCTTTGAAAAATGTGCTTTATCTGACAAAATGAAACTAATAATTTTGTTTGCTGCTAGTATCCTCCAAGAGGTAATGTGAACTGAGGTATCAATTATTTAGTACTATGCAACACTAATATGGATATGGTGAGTTCTCATTAATACTAACAACTTCAAAACTAATTCTCATTAGCTGGAAATAATTATTTAGCTGCTTAGTAAGTGATTAAATTCAAACAGATGTATGCAGTGTGTTTACAAAGAAAGAATTGGTTGATGTTACAAAATGTTAATGGCTTTATTCCTTAAAATTTATTATTGGATTGGCCCATACTTTTAAGAAATGTTCTTAAAACTGTGGACTGCCTTTTTATTTTGTGTGGGAATTGTGTCCGACTCAGAAAAGCATTGTCGATCTATCAGCTGCAAATTAAACAGCAATTGCAGAAATAATAAACCCCCAAATAAATCCTAGAAAAATGTAGTTCAGATTTTAATGGAAAACCAAGATTATTTGCTTATAATTGTTTGGCTAAGGCTGTTTCTATTTTCCCTTCATTTGTATAATTTTGGCATTTAAAGGTTGGGAGTCGAGTAGAAGAAATCTGTTCACACATCCAGCTGCCGGAGAGACTAAGACTCCTAGAGTAGACATGAAGTTTGGTTGGGACAGTCTCTGGGAGCCTAGGTTCATCTCACTGTTTGAAAACTTGAGGCTTTTTGTTGAGGGAGAAGCCTTCTTTTGTGTATCTGCACCTACGTTTCAGGTTTTAGGACTAAGTGCTGAGCAGTAATGAAAAGTATTGAGAAGCAAGTGTGAAAATGGAATGATGAGAAATTTTCTCTGCATTTTAGCTTCCGTCTTGGATGATGCACAGGGAGCTTAAGTGAGGAGCTCAAGAGTAGGTGCATGGATGCTGTTAAAGCTTACGTGCCAAAGCATTAAAACTAGAACTGTTCTTCTCCATAAAGGACAGAAAAAAGAAGGCTATCCAGCCGTAAATTTGTCAGTAAAATGCATGTGCACTGCATCATTTGGTTCAATAAAAAATGCGACATGTGGCAAAATTTTAGGCAGAGAAATGTAATTAACACTGGAAGGCAGATGGCAATGAAAAGGGACATGGGCAGAAAAAAATACATAAGGATGAGACGCAGTGACGATCTCTAACATTAAAAGTACATTAAGAATTCCATCCTCATAGAGAACTATATTTAAATGCTTCCCTAAACAGAAGAATATGCTGTAGATTTTTTACTGAGTTAGAGCCTAATTTTTCAAATGAGGGTCAGTGTATATTGGTTTATGCATTCACTGTTATACATTGTTGTTATCCAAAGTGTAAGTTTCAAGCATCCTGGTGTTAAGAAATGTGTTTTAAGAGTGGCAGTTATGCCATTTCTTAGAGGTATGATAAGAAGTGTCAGTACCCTGCATAACAAATCATGTTTATGTTACAGTATAAAGTAAACATTTGCATTTCAAACCCACACAAACTGTGGGTAATATGTTAAGGTTGCTCTAAGGCAGCCTTGCAAAAAGTTCTGGAGTCTGCATTCTGAGCAAGGTTACTGTTTCTGAACAACTAACATACTTCATTTCACCCTTAGCAACTTATGGTTAAGAGTGTCAAACAGTGGGGTATTTTCAGTACTTGGATTTAATGGAGAGATAATGGCAAGGAGTGCATTAGAAAAAGGGAGGAATGAGGTGGAATTAAACTGGGATTTTAAGAAATGGAAAATCAAAGTATGAGGTTTCTGGGCTGTCAAAATGTTTAATTCTTCTTGTTCAAGCTGCAGATGGTTTGAGTCATCTTGTGCCAGAATTAACTTGGTGACACAGTAAAATAACCTTTCAGAAATACATTTCCCATATTTTATTCATTGTTGCACTTTAGCTGAACCTATTCTTTGCATGAATAAGGTATTTGAGATCAGATGCCCTCTTCATAATTGCTTGGTGGGAATTAGAATGTGACTTAAGACCTAAGCCTAATTATGAAATGGAGGCATGAAATGTTGCTTTTGCTTACAGTGTGTTGTGCATCTTCAACTATCTATGCAAAATACTTATGAAGTTTGATAAAAATGAAACCCTTGTGTCTACATCATATGACAATCTGGAATGCCACCTTCTGTTGTATAATAAATGCAGGCTTGTCTGTAGAGAAGAAAAATAAACCACATGTAAATTTTTTAAAGTTGAACTGGCTGTTTAAGACAAAAGCATCTCTTCTACCATTTGGATGGTTCTTCAGATCCCAAAGCATTGGACACCAATGAAGTAAAAGTTATGGTGTGGCCACAGGAACAATACCAGGTACCTTGGCTGGTCAAGGTACCAACTAAAAAGTGGGGAGCGAACGTCAAAAGTTGCCTGTTTCAGAGGTGGCATGTTTTATTCCTTCTAGCAGGGGTTCTTTCTGCCTTCTACCAGGTGGTCAGTTTATACTGCAGACTGGGGCTGTAGAGAGTCCTATGTGGAGCAGAGGCCATTAGAGCAGAACTCTGTGCAAGACCTGAAAGCTGCCCTGTATCTTTGAGAGACAGATTTTGAGCGTGGTTTTGACATTGCTTGAATCAGTTTTGTTTAGTATAATGTTTCTTTTTAAAATGGAATGGAATCTGCTCATAAGGATGCACAGAAAGAACAGAATCTGCTTTGAACCATATTACTGGTTCAAATGGCTGTTAATGAAATAGTATGTGCATATATGTTTCCATGATGCACACATCTCATTATACAATTAATTAAAAATACAGTATTTATCCAATGCAAGCTGCATACATATTCAACTGATTTTAGTAAAAAGTTTATTCTGAATTTTAAATTTTTATTTTTTTTTCTGTCATGAGAAGATTCTCTGTTCTTCAGACAATTTTATTCAAGCAGATGACATCTTTCAAATCAGAAGCAGCATTTTAAGTTCAAGTGCTACATTTTGGTCTGAGGCAGGTGATTACTTTTATAAATCAGCTGTAAAAGGTAATCCTGAAAGCTCTCCATAAATAATAACCAAGACTGAAAATTTCTGTGTAGTGTGTGTGTATAAGGGGAGGAAAATAAAGTTGAGGGAAATGGAGTTGAGGTTAAATGACTTTCTTCATGTAGCTAAATGGGTGTTTCTGCCATCAAAATCAAATGACGGGTATACATATGGAAAGAGGACAGGATCTGGTACCAGCTTTGCAGATGCTTCAAAAAATTATGCTGAGCACCCCGTCTGTTACAGCTTTTGAACAAAATCTGGAGGAGTGCTCATAACAAGTATAGAGCAATTTACTTATTTTTCAGTTGTCAGACACTGTGCACCACAAACTAACAGGAATGACTGGGTAGTATGGAAATCCGCTGCTGAAAAATTGTCCAAATAGATTTCGGTTCAGCCTGTTCTCCCATTATTGTCTGTGAGCACTTGTACAAGTGAAACTTTCTTCGGAACTGGTGAATTGTAAACCTTCACAAAAGGTTTGTTTATGCTGTATTTGTGCCAACATGGAAAATAATTTAGCACATTAGGTCGTGTAGTTGGGAAACAGTAATGCTATTTATTGCATGATTTGGATAACTATTCATGAAGCTATTCAGTGAAGTCTTGGCTTTTGGGCTGACAACAGTTGGAAATAGATACAGCTCAAACACACCTTTGGAAGTAATTTCGAATTTTTCAGATAAATAACTTCTCAAATACTGAACAATGTTTTCTGTTTTTCCTGTACTAAAATGTTATGAACTTACAAATAAATATTAGGCATTGGTCTTATTCAGCATGTGTATTGAGTAAGTCTGAATAAAGCAATCTGTAATCTTTCTGACCATTTCATAAGTGGGCATAAAGGGAAAATTTATTGAAGGAATAATTTTTTTAGCAAACATTTGTTATTGCTTCTTCAACATGTATGCTTGTCCTTGAAATTTAAAGAGAAATATGGAAGTATTGTGTTACCTGTCATGTATATCTGGATTCAGTTCAGATTACATGTAAGTGGAATCTTGACATAGGTGTAGAAGTATAGCTTTATAAAGGACCCTCATCAAACAGTTCCCACAAACCCTGGAGAAACACCTGTCACTATCACATAAAATGGTATTCTCACACACAACACAGTGGTTTCTCCTTCACTTAAGGTCTCAGTATTTTCAATTTTCCCCTCTTTCTGTCTGGATTTATATTAGTAGAAAGAGACAAGAACTACTGAAGATGCTTACTTTCATGTTGTAGAGATTAAGGAGAAATGAAAAGCATTTTTTTAAGAGACAGGGTGTTTGTTATTATGACTGATGAAAAAATAGGAATTATTTCTGTTGAAAAAAATTATTTAGACAATAACCCTTAACCAAGATGCTAAGACACGTCCCCAGATTTTTTGCGGTTAAAAACTGATATAAAATTCTGTTTGAGAAAACTATAGTGTGATTTTTCAGCTTTCCAGCTATGGCCATGGAAGCATTTTGTCAGTTGGGAGAAAGGGAAATGGACAGGAACCTTCCAGAGCAGCACATGGGGAGCCATAATTTTGATTTTTCCTAAAAGAAAAGTGTTTGAAATTTTTTTCAGTGCCAAATTCCAAACCTGCTATATTTGTTGTTCTTGCAGTCACAGCTGTCCACTGCCAGAATTCCTTTGTCACCCTAAAGGATGGTTGCAGCTTTGTTTTCCTGATATCAATTTGATTTTCTTGCTGTATTAAGTTCTTTATGGTGCAAGCCTTCAACAACATGCAATTTTCCTTGTGTTTTCTTGCTTTTTAACGCTTTAACCATCTGTGTTTGTTATTGCTTTTGATCACCACCGTTTTGTAGCTCACCCTTTCTAGATATTTCCGTTCTTGTGTATTCCTTTGTTCTTGTTGCAGCTTTTCTTACCTCACAAGGGTAATAGCTTCACCACATCAGATCAAAAATATTGCAGATCATAAGGAGTTTTCACTGTCATGAATCCTGAAGAATTTCACAGCATTTAAAATAGTGGCCAATCTTAAAACTGTTTGCTTACACAATATGTTATTAACTTTTTTCCGAAATTTAAAAATATTCCTATCAAAACTCAAAATTATCAGAAAAGTCAGAGTTATTTTTATGCCTCATAAAAGGTGGTATTGTTTAGTTAGAGTTTCTAAAAACTTGGAGATAAACTACTTGCAGGTTACAAATTGCTTAATCTCCATATTAAGAGATTTGAACATGTGAGTTAATAAAGACAAAGCAGCATAAAGATATCTTAGCAAAATTGTGTTTAAATTATGTTTCGTCTCTGGAGGAACATCTTTCGAGTGCATATTGATCAGAGGACTTATTCTGTCCTCAACATGATTTTCTTGTGTTAATGTCAGAAATGTAGTTCTAATGGTCTGAATTTATAGTTTCACTGTCACATCAATGCCTTATATCTATCAGATGCCAAAATGACGACTAAAAGTATGGTGTGTTCTGTAATGCAATTATTTTGACTAGCAGCTTACTCTTGCTCTTTAATAGCAGCCACTGGTCATATATGTAATATTTGAGGCCCTAAATAATTAGATGTCTTTCTGAAACACTCATTTAGGAGCTTGATGTTTTTCATGGTTTTCTGTATCAGAGAAAATAGTTCTATGTGAGAGGTTGATACAATTATCAAGATACAATTCCTTCAGCTATTCTTGAGTTATAGGTTTCTGTTGAAAGAACAGTTTTCCTATTGTTTAAAAATATATATAACTGCTATTTTTTTGTGAACAGAACTGCGGCAAAATGTTTGAAGTTGTCGTGGTTTAAACCCAGTCAGGCAACTTGTTCACTCACTCCCAGTGAGTGGTGCCGAGCTGACAGCAATCGAGGCCCCCCCCCCCCCCCCCCCCCCACTGGGGCTCTCCCCTTCCCCACTCCCGGAGGAACGGGGAGGAGGATCGAAAGAGTGCAACTCCCACGGGTTGAGACAAGAACAGTCCAGCAACCAATGTACAACACAAATCACCACCGCTACTACCAACGACAACAATGATAGGAGAAAATAACAAGGGAAGAGAATACGATACCACCGGCCAAGAAACGGTCCCACCTGGAAGCCCGTGTCCTTCCGGGTAACTCCCAGTTACCCCCCACCCTGGGCATGACGTGCTGTGGTATGGAATACCTCCTTGGCTAGCCCGGGTCAGGTGCCCCGTCTCTGCTTCCTCATGGCTTCCCCTCCTCCCTGGCAGAGCGTGAGCCTCACAAAGTCCTTGGTCAGGGTAAACATCACTTAGCAACAACTGAAAACATCGGTTTCACCAACACTGGAACAGGCTGCCCAGGGAGGTTGTGGAGTCTCCTTCCCTGGAGACATTCAAAACTCGCCTGGACACATTCCTGTGTAACATTATCTAGGTGTTCCTGCTCCGGCAGGGGGATTGGACTAGATGATCTTTTGAGGTCCCTTCCAATCTCTAGCATACTGTGATACTGTGAACACTGTTCCCAGGCTGGAAGTCAAAACACAGCACTGCACCAGCTACCACGAAGGAGAAACATGACTGCTAATGCTGAACCCAGATCTGAAACTCAGATCTTCACATATGGATTCTTTTATAAGGAATCAGTATTTTTCTTGGTTTGAGGGAAAAACAGAGTCACACATGAGTGAAAAAGCATTTTTTATTTGCCTAGCTTAACACAAAGCTCACAGCAAATGTAAATTTACTCACGAACATTCAACTTGGTGAATGAAGAACATCAAAATCTAACTAGAGCATTTAAAAATCAACTTGTTATGTGAAGGCTCTATCGCCTCTCCCTTCTTTTTCTTAGCAGCGTGATTCGTAGAAAAGCTCTAAGAACTTGCCAACAAAGTTTAAGTTGACAAGCAGGTATTCTTTATTGTGCCGCTGGGAGACATGGGGAATACCTCCTCCAAGTTTGTCCCACTCAAGCACCAAACGAGCTGTGATTATATAATCATCAAACATACATATTCATTACATTGCATGCATATTCATGAAGTTACTTATGCATTACAACATATGTCTACAAAATTCTTCCCACAGAATAATGTGGTAATGGTCTTTGGGACCCCTGGTGGTTGTTTCTTCATCATCTTTCTCTTCATCACTTTGTCCTTTGGCTGAACTTTGGAGTTGACCAGCTTTGTTGTCTGTTTGCCAGCTCCTTAGTTGGTTCCAACTGCTTTCCCTAAACATTAACTGAAGAATTCCCTTCCTTATCATTGTTATAGAGTCCACCTAGGGTCCAGGTCACTTAGTTACAAGCAAAATGTTTGTTCTATTTACAATGAGCTATCCTTCATTCTGTCTTTCTTGTTCTTTCTCCATCTCAAGAGGGGCATAATACTTAGTACTCTATTACTTTGTTTGTTTGTTTTTATTTTGTAGTGAAGTGCATAGATTATTACTGCTTTAAGTTTCAAAATGTAGCAAGTAGGTCAGTTTTGGGAATCTAATTGTGATTCAAGTTTTATTGGAAAATGGTTTCTTAGGCTCAGAAGGGGATCTGTCATCAAAAGGAGAGACTGACTGCACAGAACAGCCAATAGCCTGGACAACTGAAGAATATGCACTTTCAAGTCTTTGCTGTGCTTGGTTCAAGCTACTGGTGTGGATAGGAGCATGTTCATCTCAGGTAAAGGCCTACTGTCTTGCTTGAGTGTGTGTCTGCTAGTCCGATCTCTCCTCTCTTCCTCACATAATTTTACCTTGCCTTATATGGAGTTGGAATAAAAACATGTAAGTATTTTGTGGGATGGGAAGACAGTTTCCAGCCCAGCACTTAAAACTACAGAATATGCATGGTGGCTGCATTAATGTTACGTTTGGCACCTTTAACATCATATTAACACTTTTTTCTTTTTTTTCTTTTTTTCATCCTATTGCTGGATACAAGGAAGAAGAGATTAATACCTTCCTCACCATGTCCCCTCTTCAGGAAGCGGTAGAGAGCACTGATGTCCTTTCCCCAAACTAGACAAACCCAGAGTCCTTAGCTTCTCCTCAGAAGACATGCCTCCAGCCCTGTCAGCAGCTTTCTTGCCCTCTTTTGGAGGCACTCAAGGAGTGCCACATGTGCGGGGCTCAGAACTGCACACAGTACTCACCAACACACAGTGGGATAATCACCTCTTTAGACCAGCTACCTGTGTTGTGTTTGATGCACCCACGGTGCAGTTTGCCCTCCTGGCTACCAGCACGTGCTGACCTGTGCTGAGCCTGCTACAACCAGCACCCTAGATCCCTTTTTTGCAGGGCTGCTTTCCGGCCACTCCTCTCCCAGTTTATGTTGTGAATGGCATTGCTTCCACCCCAGGTGCAGAATCATTCATTCTTGTTAAATTTTATCCCATTGCCCAATGCTCCAGTCTATCTAGATCCCTCTGTGAGGTATCTTGTTCCTCAAGAGAGTCAACAGCACCTCCCTTTTGGTATCATCAGCAAGTTTGCTAATGGTGCATTCAACTCCTATATCCAGACCATTGCTAAAAGTATTGAACAGAACTAGCCCTAGAATTGAGCCCTGAAGAACACTGCTGGTGACTGGTGACCAGCCAGGTATAGCTCCATTCACTACAACCCTTGGAGCTCTGGTGTTCAGCCAGTTCTTCACCAAGAACACCATGAACCCACTCATGCCACAGCTGGGCAACATGTCCAGAAGGGTGCTGTGAGGGACAGTATCAAAAGCCTTATTACAATTCAGAAAAACTACATCCACCGCCTTCCCTTCATCCTCAGGGCAGGTGATCTTCTCATGCAAAGATATCAAATTAGCAGTTTCCTTTTGTGAACCCTGATGACTGTACCTGATGATTGCATTATTCTTTAAATGCCTTTCACTAGTAGCCAGTATAATCTTCTCAGTAATTTTTCCAGGAACTGAGGTTAGACTAGCACACCTGTAGTTTTCTTTGTCTTCCTTAATGCCCTTCTTGTAAATTGGAATAACATTTGCTATTTTCCAGTCAGCAGGGACTTTCCCAAACAAACACCCAAGACCTTAGGTTGATGACTGATGTCCTGCCGTAACATCTGCTAGCTCCTTCAGAACTGTGGGATGAATACTATTAGGCCCCATAGAGTTGTGAGCATTCATCTAATGCAGCTGGTCCCTTACAATTTCTTTGTCCACAGATGGGAAATCACTGTTCCCACATTTGTGGTCCTACAGCTTGGGGGACCAGGCAGCCCAAGGTCAATCTGTATTATTAAATAGGCAAAAAGCACATGGAATGCCTTCATTTCTTCATCCCTATTAGTCAGATGACCATCTTCAACAAGTAGTGGTTCCCATGCGCAACCAGTAAGGAGGAAAATGGGAGGAAGCAGAAAGAGGACACCTGATCCAAACTAGCCAAAAAGATATTCCATACCATAGAACTTCATGCTAAGTATATAAACTGGGGGGAATTAGCTGGGAACCATTGATTGCTGCTCAGGGATGTGCTGGGCATCTATGAGTGGATGGTGAGCAATTGTACTGTGCATCCCTTGGTATTTTTGTTTGTTTGTTTGTTTTGTGGTGTTGTTTGTTGTGTTTTTTTTTCCTTTCTCTCTTTATTTTCTATTATAACTATATTTTATTTTAGTTATGAAACTGTTCTTATCACAGCCCATGGGTGTTTACCTTTTTTCCCAGTTCTCATCCCTGTCCCACTGGGGAGGAAGAGGGGAGAGTGAGCCAGTGGCTGCATGGTACTTTGTTGCTAGTTGGGCTTAAACCACTACAGGGCTGCATTGTAATACTTTCAATAGGCATGGTCCTTCTTGGGCAGAAGGCCTTGTAGTCATTTGTGATATTTGTGCAAGTCTCAAAGGACTGTGAATCTCCTGAACTTTTCCACAGCTTTTGCTGGAAAACTTGCAACAAGTAAGGACAGAGTAATTGCATATATGAATGCAGGCTTCACAATTTATCCTTGCAGGTTCCATAATATATCCTTCTGTGGAGTGGGTTCTACTGAAATTGTGTATGTAAAGGGAATTCTGTGTGTATGTAAAAGGAATTCCATATGTACAGCTTTGCATCTATTCCACCGACTATAGTCAGTTAAACAAATATAGCCAGAGTCCCATGTCTACTAAACCTTGACAATGTCCAGTAGCCATCTCTCTGCCATTCATGAGTCTTGCCTCAAGAGTGATGTAGCAAGTAGTTCTTCATAGCTGTTTACATGAGGAATCTGCTGCCTTTTGTGTCAGTAGCACAAAGATATAAATATGTGTTTGTAGAGTACTCATGAGACGCATAGCCTTTACTTAGACTGTACATGCATATTGTCATGAGGATAGATGCCCCCTGGAAAATAATGAGAAAACAATTAATCTATTGCTGTAGGGGCTTAGGGCAAGAGCCAGCCAACTGTTGCATGTCCATAGAATCACCCAGCCCTAAGAAAGTATGTCTTAATGATTTAATTACTTTTCCCATCTGAGTGGATGTTGTAATTCTGATTACAGAAGCTGAGGATGAACATGGTTAAAACTAATAAATACAAAGTGCATTCAACTGAGATGAACATCATCAGCACTCACAATGAAATTTCATTTATGGGTATTGTTTCATTAAATGTAACCTAGCTTATTACAGAGACTTTTTCATTTTTATGCATGATGTCATTCGTTTATTTAAACAGACCATAGTAAATATTTTATGAAACCATTAAAGAAACAAATAATAAATTTCTGCATTAAAAATGGATCTGTGAAAGTGTCTGGCAACTAAAATAAGCAAATAAATAGAAAGGGTGGAATTATGTTGCAATCTGTCAGAAATTCTCCTGGAGTTTTATCTGTGATTTGGCCACTGTTACTCTATTTCTCACTCAGTTGGCCTATTAATATGAGATGTGTAAAATGGTAGAAGTATGTGAGTTACCTTAGGGCAGAGTATCTTGCTCTGCCTCAGACTTTTAGAGGATGCTAATTGTATGCTGGGCTTTTTGTTCCCCCAAAGCCCTGTTTGATATATTTAATTAGAGATTTTTATCTTGTAAAGCATTTGCTGTGTGCAGTGGCAAGTATTTTTAAGAACCATGTCCTATGTACTGAGGTAATTGTGCAGATTAGCTAAAAGAGTCATTAAGCATATCTGCTTGCGCAAGGCTCATAATCCAGTCTCCTAGCATAATTTTACGGCTGCTGCAAAAGGCAGGATACAGATGGGGTGTTGAACATGCAGCTTAGCACCTCCTGTGAATCCCAGTGATTTCAATAAGTGCTGAAAGAATTCTTCAGTTTGCAAAATCTGGCCCCTCAAAAGATAGTAATTAATCTAATGGCAGACCCCAGAGTCTTTATGCAAAGGAAACTCACGCTGAATTTACTGAAAGTGCAGTACAGTTCTACTGAAATCAAGAGAGACTCCTACTGCCTTCATAGAGAGCCGAATCAAGTAACTAATCAGGAAAGATGAGACCTGCAGGAAGCTGGGCCAATGCTTCATCTCCCAAAGGGCATGGTTGTGGCGCTGGTGGGAAGAATTCATTGTCCTCAGCACCTTCCAGCAATGTCCTGCACCTGAGTGGTTTGAATCCTAAATTAATGAAATTGAAGAGACATTTTCTTCCTGCTGCAGAAAAAAAGAACAGTAAAAAACGACAGAAATCTGAATACACAGATTTGAGTTTCAGCACTAGTATGTCACTGCCAGCTATTACTTTTCAGTTTTCTGCTTGCAGAAGGGAGTAGCTTTGTCAAGGTCATGCCACAAATAAATAATTTCTCTGTTTCAGCAAGGTCTCAGTAAAGCAACAGTAATCGGGACCTTCTGAAATTAGAATTTCTTTCTAAGAAATGCATTCTTATTTCAAATGACCCCTTGCCTCTTCCTTTTTCTTCTTCTGTTTTTAATGTCTAAGTGATTCACAAACTTCTCGCATTTCAAGGACATAATTAAGAATGCTGATTACATTGACATCAATCTCAGAGCTGAAGAGTGTGAACAGGAGTGCACTCACTGCTTTTTAAATACTTTTGTCCATCCTCTACAAATAATTAACAGAACTTGAGAAATAAAACAGGGCATGGTCCCTCCTCAAAAGATGCCAGGTTAAGAGTGTAGATCTCTATGCATCAAGAAGAGAATGTAGCTCGTAATGTGTTGTCTTCAAAAAGAGAACAGCATCTGTTTATGACAAGGCTTGGGCTTGATGAGAGTAAACGGATGCTGCTCTGATACCATTATTTCTTTGTGGTACACATTTATATCTTTTAAATGCAAGTCATGGCTTTCATTAATGCCATTATTTTGAATTACTAAGACCTTAATCCATTAGTTAGTTATAATGTTCTTAATTAATAGGTGACCTATCTGTAACCTGATTTAATGTTTTACATAGATTGTCTGCTGATAACCCGAGACAAATATCAATGCATGATTAATTTTATTTTTTCATTAATTCTCAATATGTGATGTTGTGTGGGTTCAAAACCAGGAAGGTACTAACTAGAATTTTGTTTTAATTAGCTTTACATATGCTAAGTGTATTCTGCAGTGTTCAATGGAACAGAATTGGTGATCAGGAGGATGGTTTAAAACTCCTGATGGGGTTAGAAGTACAACTCAATAGTAACATAAGTGGTATCAGTGCTGCTCAAGAAGGAAAACTGCAGAGCCATTTTTCTATAGTCTTTTTTTTTTTTTCCTGGTTCTGCAGTGTAGTATATATCCCAACTGTGATCCAAGAGCAGTTTCAAATTAGTAAAGAGGTTATGGAGTGGAGATGTTACTGTGGTAGTCTGTAACTGCCAAGGAAAGCAAGTAGCATTTCATGCAGCCATGACTTAATCTACCACTTGCAAGACATTGTAAAAGCTTTTATGTGTCCCTTTCTGTGACTTTGCAAGTGGTTGATAGTGAAATTCTCTATAAGGAAATTTTGCATCATCTGGATGCCTCAAGCTCATCTAAACCCACCTGGATTATGGTCCTGCATGTAACAGCAACTAGAAGGATTTTTTTTCAAGAGTTGCAATAGCTAGTCCATGTTATGTGATATAGCACTAAGCACGAATCTGAATAAACACATCAGAGGACCTTCTTCATATCTCTCAGGCTTTTTGTTTTTTCTGTTTGTCTCTTGATAATTTTGTTGTTTTCAAATGCTGATAGGAGCCTGAATTATTTAGATGGCTTGAAAAATGTCACCTTTCTCTTCTGTGAGGGTACTGGTCTCTCTGCTGCTGAGCTGTTTCCTTTCATTATCTTCAAAGAGTGCCACAGAACAGAGATGTTAATACCATTTTCCCTACTATGTGAGAGATCCACCATTATGGTCTTTAAGGCCATCGGTAAAAGCTACATTTTGGCCTGTTCTTTCCCTGTCTTGCACCTTCTTACCATCCAGTTGTACCTCTGAAGCCAAAGGTCCTCTGTGGCCTGGACCTTTAGCAGTTGTCCAAGTGCCACAGACCTGCCCTGCTCATCCCCTCTTGTGGGGAGGAATATACTGAAAAATGTGAGACTTGGATGCTGGTAACATAAAAGAAGTGATCTTTTCAAGGCCTTTTTTAAAAGTTATGAATCATCAGCATATTAAGAGACTGTATAGGGGAAAACGTGTTCATGCAACATTATTCAAAAAATCTGGAGTATGGAAATGATGACTAACTTTTAGAGTATAAGGAGATTTTCAGTTTATTTAGATTATTTTTTTTATTCACTTTTTTTACTCCTATAGAGTTTACTCCTATAGTGCTCCTTGCATTAGGTTAAATGTCATCAGTAGAAAACAAGAAAAAGCCATGCTAGCAAAGTGACAATAGTGAAGAACTATGTATCTGGAGTTAAAGTAACACACTGTGGCATTCCAATTCAAGATTTCCTTTCAGTGCTAAAGTAAATTTACATTACAGATGGGAAAAGCAATTTCTGTGCAGTTACTCAAATAGCAGTATTCTTGTAAGCTTTTGCTTTTTTATTTCCTTTCAGAAGGAAAACACATATTTTTTTAATTTCCTAAGGTTAATTTTCCTAAGTTTAGTAATGTCTGAGAGTTGGAAATGTGAAATTTTGCTTTGGGTGACAGCATAAATTGTTCAGCTAAAAATTTTAATTTTATCTGTTTAATGGCTATGTCTTGGAATGCACATTTGAGAAAAATTATGATTTTTTGAATTACTGTCAAGCAGATTTACCTGTTTTTTTTGTTAGGTGATATCGCACATACTAAGGAGAGCTCTAAGTCTTTCTGTGTACATTAAAATCATATCAGGCCAGAGCCAATAGAAAAAAGAAAGATTATGTTTATTATAATAGCTTTTTGTAAAGAAATAGCTTATGGTCAGATTCATATGCATCCATTTAAAAAATAATCTTACAGTATCTGTTTGACCTTAAAACAATTCAGTGTAATGATATACCGCAGACCACAGCAATACTAAATATCTTATTTATTTGTGGATTGGAAGTATCATCTGGCACCATTTTTCTTGCTAAGCATAATAACAAAGCAAGCATATTAATTCTGATACAGAAGGACATTTCTCTGCTCTCATTTATGTCACAGAAACCCCCATGAAATCAAGTAGGCTTGAACTTCACTAGAAGGTAGGGAAGTGTGTCTCTCTAATAATGCTCCTGCTTCTTGTAAGGTACCTTCCATATGGAGTTCATCTGTTATCTACAGAGAGAGTAAGAGGGAAGATTGCCTCTTACCACCCTGTCTGATGTTCTGCACTGAGATCCAACCTTTGGATCAGCAAAGCTTTAAAGGCTTGTTTCTTCACTTTTGTCCATGGTGGCTGCATGACAAAGTCCAAAAGATTTCCTTCCCCCAGCTTTTTCAAAACCATGTACATTCCCTCACCATGCATCTTCTTGACAGCCTTTGAGGAGGGTATCTTCCTGCAGGCAGGCCAGGAGATAATGAAGTGTTTGACCAGCAGGTTCTTCTGCTTCTCTCTGCATGTATTTATAAAGGAAGGGAGAAAAGGATGTTCATAACCTGAATTTTGTCTTTCCTGTGGCTTCTTAGAGAATAATACATGGCAGTGTAACTCATAAGATTTGCCACTGGCCAAATGATATCAAAAACATGTTTGGAAGGTAGATATAGTAGACCAGATGTGATCTCAGTAACACTGCTATGAATGTAAGGATACATAACTTTTCAGAGGTACAGAGGAGACCAGAATCCAGCACCTTATAACTGAAGTGCACCCTGCAGATTAACGTTTAATTTTTGGATTACTGGGCAGAATTGTCATAGATATAATGACATAATGATGCAATAAAATCCAATCTATTTTTGTTGATTATACCCATAAAAGCTTGGTTTAGCCCATCCATTATAGTTAAAAGTAATAGAAATAATTTTGAATTATGAATGATTCACTACCAGGAAATGAAATTCAAAAAATGAGGGTTAGTTTCAGCTACTTGTTAAGCAGAAGAAACTGTCTTGTAGTATGAAATAGCTATCCTGTTCAGGTGTCACAATGAATTTATCACCTCCAATAAAATGCAGAAAGTATTGTTTTTTTAATATCAGTGAAAGATGATGTCCATTTAAATTAGATTTTTCATTCATTTCTAATTGGCTTCAAATCCGGTTTTTCTACAGCTCTTTCACTCATAACTTGTTTAAAGGATTCTAATTCTCATAGATAAATAGGCTTCCTGATGTTTTTCATTTTCATCCATCATTAAGTTTCTTATGGCTGAGGTTGCTGGTTGCACATAGCCTTTCCAGTATGCTGTCTAACTTCTGAAGTAACTGGGTTCAGATTGGATCCATTTATTTCTTTCAGTGCCTTATCTGCCTCTTTCTCCTACTTTTTTTAAGCACCGATGAGGGTCATATTGAAAAACTATCTCCAATTCCAACTGAAATCAACCAGGAAATGGCTTTATTTTACTTTTAACTGTGATTGAAATCAAATGGGACTACATAATTTTATAAAATGGCCATTTACAATACAGCAGCTTGTATGCTATGTTGAAGGCACCCTAAATATCCTATATATGTCTGTTTTTCATTTCATTCTTTTAGAATTGCTTAAGAAATAGAAAATATTGTGAGAATATGCTGGATTTGGGGTAGAGTTAATTTTCTTCATAGTAGCTAGTATGGGGCTATGTTTTGGATTTGTGATGAAAACAGTTGGTAACACAGGGATGTTTTATCTGTTGCCACCCCACCAGTGAGTAGCCTGGGGGTGCTCAAAGACTTTGGAGGGGACACAGTTGGGACAGATGCCCCCAGCTTACCCAAGGGATATTCCATACCACAGGGTGTCATGCTTAGTATATAAAAATGGGGGGAAAGGAAGGAAAGTGGGGGGGATGACCCACATTTGGAGTTACGGCGTGTTGTCTTTCCAAATAACCATTACACATAGAATAATAGAATCAACTAGGTTGGAAAAGACCTTCTTTCCTGGAGATGGCCAAACACCTGCCCTTTGCTGGGGAGTCATGAATGAATTCCTTGTTTTGCTTTGCTTGTGCTCATGGCTTTTGCTTTACCTATTAACTGTCTTCATCTTAACCCGTAAGTTTTCTCACTTTCACCATTCTGCGTGAGTGAGTGGCTGCGTGGGGCTTAGTTGCTGCCTAGGGTTAAAGAATGACAGTCCTACAGAAAAGTAGGGTGTCATTAGAAAAATCCATATTTTTTGAAAACAAGCCATTTCTGTATACTGGAAAGAAGGAAAATGTGTACTTTAGATGGTTAAGAATAATAGGCTCTGAAGGGCAATATAACTCAAAAGGCCATTCCTTTCTGGCAGCACTGAGACACCGAAAGAGAATGTCAGGCTGCAGAGGCAGTTTATGTATTTAGATACACTATTTTCAATACAAGGGAATATTGGGATATTAAAAATATCCCGTTATTAAATTTAGTCTAATTAAAAATTCCTCATACTTTACTTTTATTTGCAAATGCATTTCCCCAAGGACTGCTTTCTAAAGCAGTCTGCAATATGTTTTAATCCTTACCTTTAATCCTTTCAGTGATCTAGGAGAGTCATCAGGATGACTTTTAAAATCTGGGACTGGTTGTTGAAGAAGTAGGGCTTGTTCTAGATTTGTAAATATGTAATTTAAGGATATCTTTTACATATGTGTGTAGAACGATGACTGCAGGATAGATTTTCCTGACACTGTGGGACTACTGGAAGTAGGGTGGTTTATTCTGTACATCGCCTGGTTCTTGTATGCTTTTCTTTTCAAATTCCCATGGTGGTTATTGATAAGGACAGCCTATAAGATATGTGTGAGGCAATTGCTGTTATTATTGAAATTTCTGACTTGTAAAAGTGGGCTATCTTTTGGCAATGTATTTTTTTTTCTTTCAAATGAGGCTGGAATTAGGGACATGTTAGACATGTTAATAAAAGAGACTATAAATCAATCAGTTATGTTTTGTAGCAGTTTCTATATCTTCCTCTGTTCCCCCATCTTTATCTTCACTTTTTAATGGAACTAATTTTGTTAAAAGGGGATATTAGGAAATTACCTCTTATTATCTTGCATGAGACATTCCAAAAATGGGGATGCTAAAGCAAAAACTCTTATATGTTGAAATGATAAATCAACAGAAGAAGTTTTAATATCTGTGGTACAGGTCAGACTCCTTGTATGAAATTTAGAGTGAATAATAATTTTAGTGTTGTCTCAGACAGTTTTCTTGTTAACAGTCAGCTTAGGAATATGGCATATCCCATCTGCTCATGAAATAGTCACCAGGTCTACCTCAGAAATGTCATCTGGCTTTGTTAAACATATCCATGTGTCCTGGATACACACACTCAGGGCTCTCCAGTGTTTTCACTGTTGGCTTTTTGAAAGGTTTTGTATCCTATCCTTGCCCTATTCCTTATACTTTTTCACTAAGTCTCTGGGGCTTTAAGGATAAAAGAATATTAACCTGGATCATTACTGTAGTTTATGGTACCCCTCCAGATTTTGGGGCACTTTTTGTGTGTGCCAGCAGGGCATAAGCATTATTTCAAAGACAGGGTGTCTTTGGCAAGGGCTACTGTCAGCATCCTGTAGTCCCTTCTTTAGGATTTCCAATGTGCTGAGCAAACCTAGCAGAGAGCATGCAGTCAATGCCATTATATCAAATATCCTCAGCAACAAAATGGAGGACCTCCAGGGCTGAATGCAGGAGGTCTTACAGTATGTGCTGTATCTCAAATAATTACAAGATGCTTGTATTGGCTCCCAGTTCTCTGTGTGAAACATGTTTGACTGTGTGGTGGTGGTGATAAAGAAGAGTATGTTGGGGGAGGGTAATGTATTTGTCTTTTGTGCATGATTTTCCTTCACTCATCCAATACTGCCATTCATAAGCCATGAATTTGCAGACATTTGGCATGAGCTCCTTGATGTCTGGCAAGAGGTAGCACAGGAAAAGGAAAGATGAATGGAACAAAGCTTGATATATCATAAGCATTTTACAGAACATTAAGGGGAATATTTTGTTCCAGTAGATTTTGGAATTCCTTGCAAATAAAGTTGTAACACAGAAGCAGTGCTTTTTAAGTTTTGGAGACTTTGATCCCTTAACTCTTTTCTACCGATTTATTTGAGTGAATTTCCGATTTTAAATTGCACCTCCTATAATGATTGAATTCACTTTCCGTATACCCACTATTTATGGTGCAGCTGTTGGCAATGTTAATGTGAAAAGCACATCTTCAGAACATTGTCAAGCTCTTATTGTCACCTTTAGTTCCCTGGGAGATGTGGACAGAATTTTATTTCAGATTAAAAGGAAGAAAACTGTTACCTTTCAAGGAAAACATATATTTATGTTTCTGGATGTCTCTAAAGTGACTCAGACAAGGAGACACATATTTGAGTTATTGTTGCTAGATTTTATTATACTTGGTGCCTGGGTGGCTATACTATATTTTATGCTGCAAGGTTTAGAGTTGTTTTCGAAAGGAAGGGAAGCATTTTTTGGATCTTGATGAGGATGATAAAATGTAAATTCTAAATTCAGAGGTGATGCCATTGGGAATGAAAATTCAATTTTTCATACATGACATTCATTTAAGTTCAGGCCTCATCTTATCTCTTCTCTCTATTCCCCCTATTTATGCCTTTTTTTTCAATGAGTAAATATGTCAAAGTTGGTGAAATGAGTATGCTGGTAGCCTATAGAAGATATGAATTGAAATCTAACGATAACAAAGCTAGGCTTAAGCCCACCATACATAGGCATATGTCTTGCTAATATATTTTATGTGTCTTACCAGTAAGCCTTCCTGAGGTAAATGTCTAAATTGCTTATGTGGTCAGTAGACAGAGCAGATGCTTCTGAATGCCTCCAAAGGGTGAATCAGCCAGTCTCAGCTATTGTATTAATTAGATGACTTCTTTCCCGGAAAGCCTTTACGATCACCTACCTCTTCTCACTGATGTTATGCAGCATATTTTTGAAGGTCTGCCTCATTAGGCCTCTGAAATTTAAGAACAAGTTTGGTGCAAGAAAGATGAACTTGATCCTACCTGAACTGAGTCTCCCAGGGAGTCGTCATGAATACAAGGAGAACATGTAACTGTGAGCCAAGGGTTCCCAAAGAACTGTTTCTCCTAGCTCAGGCTGTGACACTGCAGATAGGGTCACCAACCCAACAGAAATTCAATTGATAATTCAGGCTCCCACCAGAAAGCAGGGTCAAAAGCCTAAATATGAAACCTAATTAGACATTGAGTATATGCTCCTCCTTCCTTTCCTGTTCAACATAATGTTATATACACATTTCAGCTTTCTGTGGTACAGTGGTATGTGTATGAGTGCAGCACTTCTAATTAATGAGTGGTAGGATATGGACTTTACATTTAAAATTGATAAATTTTGATGGAAAAAATATGTCCCTGTTTCAGTGTAATTATAGCATTGTAAGTAACAATAACAAAAAAATAATAAGGTTAACTTGTACCTCTTAACTGGAGCATATATGATGATTTATAATAAAATCCCTCTTTTGCTGGATGGAAGAAAAGGCATAGCAATATAGCACATTGTACCAGAAGGTTTATATGACTTGATTTGAGTATGGGTTTTCTCTGCAAGTCAACACAGACATAAATATGCACACATATATGCATGCACACATACATCTTAACAGCTTCTAGTTTGAAATGCCAAGAAGTTGACCATCAAATAAAGGTTGCCTTTTTATAAATTTGATCATTATCTTTTAGTTAAATGAAATTATTTAGTAATGATAGTATCATGAAAAGGGAGAAGTAACTTGTGGATTCCTAGATTTATGTGATAAAAGTCCCCTCAAGTGGGGTAGTATGTGCATTGTGGGGAAAAAAAGTTACAAACATGTGGATAGTTGTGAGACACCATGGTACTGTTGCTCCGCAGTGGATGCCCGGTTCAGAATTCATTCCCAGGGAAGCTCAATTTCTACAAAGCTCTTGTGGGTTAGCACAGTCTTCAGTTAGCATGGGTTTGTAGACATCAAGGAAATCTTAATCCTTCCGTTGATACGTATTTGGCTTTCTTTGTGAATGCAAGTCTAACATTTTTCCCTTTCTGACCAGTCTTTAAAAAGTGCTGGGCCATTTGTGCACCAGCCTGTTTTTAGTATTATTATGAAAAAACTAGTAATGTGCTATTTAAAATTCATGTGGGTCTGGATACTGTGAGCTTCTCATTCAGCAGCAAGACAGGTATATTTTTGTTGAAGAAGAAGCTTTTATACATTAACTTCAGAGTTAAGAGTATGTCTTTGTGTCACAGTTCGGTGCTTTGTGGTGACACACAAGCTCTGAATTAGCTGTGTAATTAGCTGAGGAACAGGGTGTATTAGGCTCTTAAAAAATCCTTTTTAGTGGATCGCCATGGTTTCTGACTCCTGAGCTGGCTTTCTCAGAACTGAGTACCATTTTGTAACACTGCTATGGCATGCATCTACTATTTGGATTTAGGTTATCCTTTGTGTGGACGCACATGCCTGAAGCTAAAAAAAAAAAAAATAAAAAATTTAATTTTGAAAATTGTGTTCTCAGATAAATGAATAAAAATAAAATACCTCAGGAAATCTTGGGGCTCAAGTACACTTTTTGAAGAAACAGATCTGTCCTGCTAAAGCTGAGGTGTACATATTGGAAGCTAAACTAAACATGTAAACTCCTTCATAATCAATAGAGAGGGTGATTCATTCTGTGCTACAATTCAAAGGTAGGTGTGCCCTTACTTCATATTAAAATTAATTCTTGCTATGCACATAACTAGAAATCTTAAAAAAATTACGGAATATGGACTGTGAAGGAAAACCAGGGGACCAATATCAGCACTGCTGTCTCTGAAAACTTACATTTTATATGACCTGTGATCACATTTTGAATTGCTTTAACTGAACATCACAATGAAGAAGCTATCTACACTTCTGAAAACATTTTTTTTTTTTTTTTAAATTTTTCTCTGGTGGATTTAAAGTCACTTGTATACAAATCCAGACATTTAATTTAGATAATCGTCAAACTGGTATGAATGAAGAGGACTTTGTTTAGAATAACTACAAAATCCATTTGAAATTTCTAGAAATAAAAACAAAATAATTTAATACACTATAGATTTTTCCCCCTTATAATAAAATTCAACACTGGCAAAACTGGCAAGAGCTTTCTTTCATTATTAGAATTTTTTATTTTTCCTTTCTTCTCTTATTGCAGTTCTAAGTTTTCTACCAAAACACCCACAAAAATGTATATGCCCTGGGTTTCAATTTATTTCATTATTTCAGGTTACCACAACTTTCAGTTTGGATGAGAAATAATGAAAATAGAATATGTCAGTTATTTCCTGTAGCAGGTAACGCTCAGCTGCATTTATAGTGTAGGGGAAAAAAAAAGATTAAAATGTCATACAATAAGCCCAAAGCTACGTTTCATCCAGGGTCACAAATTATTTATGAACTTAACATTTAGCACTACAAAGTGTGCTTCAGCGGCCACTGTCCAAGGTGGTATTTTATTTTCTTGGGCTAGATGGCGCTGCAGTACATAAAATTTACATCCCTGCCACCCAACGCAAGGGTTGTGCTTAATCCGCGTAGAGTTGAAGTCAGACTTCTCTCCTGCTTAGGAAAGAAAAAAGCCTTTCCTACATGCAGACATTTAGTTCTTTGTTTCTGTACCGACAAGCAAAATGATAAATCTTCTTGCTTTATTTTTAAGGTTATTAGAAGTGAATATTTCACTGCATATATATTCTCTTGTGGAGAAGTGTGGCAAAGCTGTATTTTATGCGTAGAGTATGGTATGTGTGCCAGAAATTGAACATGTACATGAAACCCACATACGTTTTCTGTGAACATTAAGCTGGTGTTTAGCCTGGAGGAGAAAGCAGACAGGAAGAAGTTGTGGTATTCCCTGGTATAGTCTCTTTTTCTGTTACAGGAGATGAGGACTTTTAAGTCTAAAGATCTGGAAGTATTGATATCTACCAGGGCTAGTGTCAAACACCACTCATGTTCTGATGATACTCTGTTACATCCCATCCTACTAAACAAGAACCTTCTTTCTGCTATGCAAATCCTTTGTGCCTCTTTCTCTACCGTCTGCTTTATACATCTCTATGTGGAGTTCAGGATATGGCACAGTGTCTGTGCTTCAGCACTGGGAAGAAGTGATTGTAGATGAGCCGAGTGCCCACCTGCATCCTCTGTTCTCATCTCCTCCAGGAAGAGAAGAGAAGATCTTCCTGTCACCTTGTGGTGAAATTTGAACAGTGCAGTGATGTCCTCCCGGAACAGGAAATAGTTCCCTTTAACAAGCCCAAACTGGGTATCCATTAGGTTAGAGGAAGAAAGACTTACTAAGAAGAAGGAAGGCCATCACAGCCATCATGCCTGAAAACCCACTGGTCCCAGGGCTGAGCTGTGTATCACTGCCTGCTGTCATAGTAACTTTATGTGCAGCTGATATTATGTAAGATTCAGTTATTGACCCAGCTTTCAAGTGAAGGTCAAATACAGGAGAAAGAAGGAAGTTGTCCTGTGGCCTTGCATGGCCACAGAATGTTTTCTATAAATAAACTGTTGAGTTTTCAACACCAGGCAGAGGTGCTCTCCAAACGTGACTAGGCTGAGGCGACAGAGGAGGTGAGCTACCCTGCAGTGATTGTGCTCAGGTCCTTCACTTGAGGATAGCTATGTAGTAGTAATAAATACAGTCTACTTTTTGAACAGCATCTTTAAAAGGGTTTGCTAATAGTGTTATTCTGAATACTGTATGTACTCCTTTGTTCTGGGCATAGAAATGAGTGTCATTCAGAGACTATAAGCTACTTTCTTTGAAAGCTTGCTGGAGTTATTGATAACTGTTTGAGTTTTTATGTATGTGCTCTAAGGTTAATATTTTATGAAAATACAGATCAGGTCTTGATCTTCAGAAAAGAGTTAAAACAAATTCAGAAGAAAAAGAGTAGTGAAGTAAGTTTTTACATATTATACAACACTGCATATACATTCTTTCTTATGCTCGTGATGACATTGGTGTTACTGTTCCATAGAGCAGGAAAACCTGGGAGAGTATCTGGAAGGTGAGATGCAGGCAGGGGCTGCTCTGGCATCTCAGCCCATCTCATTTTCTATTTCCCCAATGTCAATGGCAGGGTAGCTACTCCTAACCCTTTATTTTCTGACTCATGCCTGCATCTGCACTGTGTTCTGTGCAGTGATGTTTTTGTGAACTGACACAAGTTACTAAAAAACCTTATTTGAATTGCTCTCCCAAGGGCTTAGATTGAGCTGCCAGAGACAGGTTCTGCACAAGCAGTGGTGATGCTGAATGTGGAAGCACAGCTATTGCCTGTCGATGGGTGTGCTGAAAAAAAACAGCCAGAGACCTCTTTAATCTATTGGCAGGATACTATTACTGATGAAAGCATGAAAATCAGCCCTCTTTGTTAAATTCTGCTCTTTGGGTGCAAAGCTGCTTCTACCTTTCATGTGTAAAGTCAGGCACAAAACATGGAAACTATTTGGTAGAAAATCTGCCCCTATGCTAATCTTTTCTCCGTTTAGAGATTCAACTTGATCCGTGTTTATTTGCTGCTCTGGAGAGATATTGTCCTCTCTTCCACACAGTCACATGCAGTTCTGTTAAGGGCTCATTCTGCCACTGACTGGGCAGTGGGGCTTAAATTCACTGCACAGTTAAATTAACACAGATTGGGAACAACTGGGTTGATGCTGATAGCACTGAACTTAAATTCTGTCTTGCTGCTTGAAGTAAAACTGCAAGCAGATACAGAAATTCTGGGCTTGTTTGGTTTTGTTTGTTTGTTTCCTTTAAAATTTCTTAATGAGATTTTTAAGTGTCCTGGGGAAAAAAAAAAACAACAACAGATTTTTTAAGGGAGTATTAAATTCATTTTACTTTTTAGCATAAAATGGAAATTTAAATTGGCTTTGCTGCTGGAAAAGGGCAATACTCTTTACGTCTCTGATCTTGCATACTTTGCTCAAGTTACACTTCTCCTTGATTGTGCTTTTGGGTAAGGAGTCTACTGTCTGGATCTCAGTAATTACATGATGCAAAAAGCATCTGTTCAGAGTCTTGAGTCCTGAAACATTCTAGAAGATGTCTGTATTCTTTTGATTTCAATAGGCATTGGGGACACCTAGACTTGAGTTACTGCAAGCTCTCTGGGGAAAGTCAACCATTTCAAAAGATCTTATTAAAATCGAAGATGAAATTGATCAGACTGAAATAAACAACATGATCTACTTCTCTTGGCTTACAGAATTACCTTGATTCTATAGCTGTTATATATGCTCTTAAAAAGAATATTAAAAGCAGCTGTCACATATTTTTTTCCATCAAGATGTATGAATTTTAAATAGCTCTTGCTATGAAAGCTAAGTCAATATTCTATGCCGGAATGAAGAAATAAGTCTACGTGTAAAGCAAAAGATAATAAGGATAATTTAAATATGTGTTTCCTAGGGAAAAAAATATGTTTTAATATGTATTTTATTTCTCTGGTAATAAGAAATGGCAGATAGGTAAAATCTGGCAAAAAGGAGTATCCCTGATGTGTTGCATCCAGTCTATATAAAACCCCTTGTATCAATAACAAGGCATTTCTTTCTGTTGAATTGCAGACATTGTTGAAAACGCACATCTCCTTTTCTAGTATACCTAGGTTTAGCATGTTAGTATTCAATGAAGCCTTCCCAAGCATGGATGCCAGACTGTTTGCTCATTTAATCTAGGATTCAGATTAAAGATCAGACTCTGGTTTTATTCTACTTAAATTGAGCTGTTCACCAGCTTCTTTGAGTGTGTTTGGGCTTTGTTCCCATTACCCTCAGTACTGCTTCAGATCCTGTCCTGATCACTATAGTTTCTGACCACAATCCAGTTGTGCACAATGAGACATGACTAATGGCTGTCATGTATAGTCTGGTTTGGTTTTCTTCTTGGTCTTCCCTTGGATTGTTGCAGGTCCTTATCATTTCAGCAAATCCTTCCATTTTTAGGAAGCCTCACCTTTTGTATTCTTCTGACTGTGTCACATCATAAATGAGGTATCATATCTGCATATGCTGACAGCAGTATCTAACATGCAAGATGCAAAATTTTGGATGCAGATTACTTAGTACAAAAATCTAAAATGCATGTGATATACCAAGTGTCTCAAAATCTGGCTCTGCAAGTGGAATTATCTCCAGACACTGGTAGAAGTGCCTCTTCTCATGCCAAAGGCAAAACCACCTTTAGAATCTTATAACTACTGGAGGAAGCACATTGCCAGCAGACTTGGGCACAGGGATCTAATAAGTTCTTAATTCATTTCTTCTAAGTCTCTGATGTGATACAATTTTCAGAATAAGAACAAAAATTAAATGGTGCAGTGAGGAACTTGTCTATTAACGCAAGAGAGCAGTTTGCTACAAACGGTGCAATAAGAAGGGAGGATTGGACCAGATGACCTCTGGAAGTCACTTCCAACATAAATTATCTGTAAGCCTATATTCTTTTTCAGTATCATTTGGCTGCCAGAATCTTTGTTTCCCTATATACTAAAGATTTTCTGATGTCTATGAGGTACCTGGGTCCATTCACACTTTGTCATTTGTATTTCAGAGCCAACTTATGATCACTGCAGCAGCACTATCTCTTTTTTCTGTTAAAAGTTAGCGCCAGCTGCAAAGCACTTCAGTATAATAAACAGCTCAAGGGTGATGGGGAGAACAACCGTACAAAACTGAGTAATTTGCCCACGTTCATAGAAAAGCTCTATAGCCAAGGTGGAAATATATTTTTTCTAATTCATGGATACTGCTCTGTAATCTGTGTTCACTCCTGACTATTTTGTCTCCAAATAAATTTAGGCCTAAAATTATTTTTGAAGCCAAATATCTAATTTTACAGCCAAAATCGTATGCCAAACAGTAGACTGTAAGCTATGTGATACTGTTGCAGACATAGGCACATTTTAAGAGGAAAGTTTTTGTTTGGCAAAAGAAATGAATTGCAATTGCACTGAATTGCCTATGCCTCTTCTTCCACTCATGTGTGATACAACTGCTGAAGGCAAATTGGCAAGATTTTTAGATTCTAGCACATTGTTAGGTTAAGAAAAGAGAAGTCAGACCACTTAAACCCATCTCCTTCCTGACATGGTCTATATATAGACAAATGGAAGTCCAGCACTTGGGGCAGGAGCAGCAGTACATGCAGGAGACTGGCTGGCAGGTGTTTCAGCACTGATCTGTAATGGTCCCACCTGCTTCTATGTGATGTCAGATGTTCTCACCATGATTCCTATTACCTGGAAGACTGCGTACACATTGGTAGCCAGATGTTGGCACAGGGTGCAAATCAAGTCAACCCACATTGATACCATGTTATACCTTTTCAGTGGTTTCAGATACTGTTCTGTGACTTGCTGATCCATGCCTGTGTGAAACCTCATCACACTCAGGTCTTGTTTGCACTGCCTTGCTGTCTGCAGTTCATTATTTTTAGGCACTCAGCCTTTGATCAAGGCAATGTTGTAATGCTCCCATGACACATTCATTTGCAACAGTGAGGGCAAACTCTCCTGGGCTGCATTAGCAACAGTATATCCTGAAGATCAAGGGATGTGATTATACCATTTGGCACTTGTTAGGCCATACCTGAACTATGATGTCTAGTTGGACTTCCTCCACTTCAAGAGACTCAAAAAAATTAAACAGTTCTACAAAGGGCCAGCAAAAGGATTAGAGGGCTTGTGAACTTGACATATGAAGAAAGGCTGAAGGAATAGGGTTCAGACAGAGAAGAGGAGCTGCCAGGGGAATCTAATAATGGTCCCCCAATGACTGAAATATAGTTATGTGGAAGATGGAAGTGCTCACTTCACAAGGATGCATGGTGGCAGGACAAGAAGCAACAGGCACAAGTTGCTTTAGGGGTGTCATGATTTAAGCCCTGTCAGCAGATATGTACCACGCAGCTGCTCATTCACTGCACTCCCTCCCTGGGTGTAATGGGGACAAGAACTGGAAGAAGATAAAACAAAGGGTTTGATATAAGTACAGTTTAGTAATTGAAATTAAGTCAAATATAATAGTGATAAAAATTATAACAACAATAACAATATGGAAATTAAAATAGGTGAAAAAAAGGTGCGATGAAAATTTAGGAAACATAAGTGATTCACAATACAATTGCTCACCACCCACTGATCGATACCCTGAGCAGAAGTCGGTCCCTTCTGGCCAGCTACCCCAGTTTATATACTGGGCATGACATGCTGTGGTATGGAATACCCCTTTGGTTAGTTTGGGTCAGGTATCCTGTCTGCTCTCTCCCAGCTTCTTGTGCCCCTCTGCCCTGGCAGAGCATGAGAGACTGAAAAGTCATTGATCAGGGTAAGCATTACTGAGCAACAACTAAAACAACGGTGTTATCAGCATTGTTCTCAGACTAAAGCCAAAACACAGCACTGCACCAGCTACTGGGAAGAAAAATAACTTTATCCCAGCTGAAACCAGGACTAGTGGAAATTCTGTAAGGAGATAAGAATCAAATTCATCCTAGGGACAATTTAATATGGGAGTCATGGAATCTGTCTTGCGGGAAACCTTCAAGACTTGGCTTGACAGGGCCCTGAATAAACCAGGCTAAAGGCTGCTTTCAGTAGAACGTTGGACCAGATCATTTTCAAAGATTCCTTTCCACTCAGACACTTGTACTATGCTATGATTATTTTATTCTCTGCATATTCATAAACCCTAAAATTGCTTGTTGCAGCAAATAATATCTTTTAGGAAATCACAGATTTATTCTGCTGTTAGCTTGATGACACTAGCAACTGACAAAAACTTATTTTAATTTTGTGACTTCTATTAATTACTCAGTAACCCTGCAAAAATTCCCATCGGCCTTTCCTGTATTGAAATCTCTTACATAAACTGGTTGGATCTTGCAGATTTTTTTTTACCTAGTACCTTACTATCCAATTAGAAAGATAAATAGACAGTGGAAAAATCAATTAAAGCAGAAAAGTTGTAATGTGTTAAACTAGAATTGATTCTGACCTGGAAGAATTTGGGTCATTATCTAAATATTCCCATGTCTTGGAATTACTTTCATCCTGTGGTTGAGCTCTGGTCCCACTGTACTTCTTAAGAAGATTAATCTAAATTTTATTTTAAAGTAGGAGTTCTGAAGAGTTTGAATTTTGCTATATTTACAACATCAAACAATATAGAGGCAAAAATGAATGACTTTATGCTTCTATTCAGACTTGTGAAATTATGAGGTCATGGAAAGAGAAGGGTTCTCTTGTTAACTATTTCCATAATTAACATTCATTTGGCTACTTGAGGTTTAACATGCTATTTCATTAAAATAATGCATTTGCAGATAGAGAAAAAAGTTTTGAAAGTATAATTGGTTTTCATTGTCAATATAACTTAAAATCCCATTAGCCACAAAATTTCAGGATTGTTTTCCTAATGACTTGCATAATTGGATCATTAAATTTCTCTCCTTTAAAAAAAAAAAAAAAAACAACAAAACAGCCCTCACTTGGTGGTTTTAAAGGTTATTATTTGCGTGAATTTTTCCCCCTCAGTGTTTCTGTTTCCACCAATGCTGACAGGTCAGAAACCTAGTGAGTTAAGTGAAATCAACTAGAGCTGTTACTTCACCCTCTCTCTGTTTTTTTGAGATACTGACAACTACTGGCAAATGCATGCATGTTGCTTTGATTTGAGATACTTGTCTACCTCAACCCATTAAGACAATTCAGAGAACTTATCCAGGTCTTCCATGGTGCTGTTCTCTCTTTTAAATGTGCCTGTGGTTAGTTTTGTCACTTCCTTACAAGAATTCCAGTGCACTCTTTCTTGACTTAAATGGAGACCATTTTGGAGACATTGAAAATGCAAAGTGTAACGAAGAGATATGGACAGTCATATCAATGTTTTCCAGAAGTACTCATTCATATCAGTAAACTAGATCTGCCATACATATTACTAGAAAAAATCCATTCTTATATTTCATGTGTCAGTGTTATCACAGGGGTTGTGCACATAAAGAAATCATGGAGAAATCACATTTCTGGAGGAGATTTTGAGAAATTGGCCAGTACAAACTCTTGCCCCAGGGCATGTTCAGCTCTACCTAAGCAGATGTTCCACTTACAGATCTTAAAAATCTCCAGTGTTGAAAAGTCCATCTTTTCTCTAGGCACATTAATCAAGTGTTTAACAATATTTACCATTCTTTCCTCTACTATAGATAAGTTAGATAACTTAGTGTCCTAGTTTCATCTGAGGTAGAGTTCATTTTCTTCCTAGCAGCTTGTACAGAGCTGTGTTTTGGCTTTAGTCTGAGAACAATGCTGATAACACACCAATGTTTTAGTTGTTGCTCAGTAATGCTTACCACAGATCAAAGACTTTTCAGTCTCACATGCTCTACCAGTGAAGAGGGGCAGAAGAAGCTGGGAGGGAGCAGGGACAGGATACCTGACCCAAACTAGCCAAAGAGGGTATTCCATACCATAGAACTTCATGCTTGGTATGTAAACTGAGGACAGTTGGCTGGAAGGGGTAGTTTTGCTGCTCAGAAATGAGCTGGGCATTGGTCAGCAGATGGTGAGCAATTGTACAGTGCTTCACTTGTGATTATTGTTTTTTATTCCTCACATTATTATCATCATCATCATCACCATCATCTTCATTATTATTATATTTTACTTTATTTCAATTATTAAACTGCTCCTATATCAACCTGTGGGTTTTATATTCTTCTTCTTATCCTCCCCATCCTACCTGTGGGTGGAGTGGGGAGTGAGTGAGCAGCTGCATGGTATTTAGTTGTCAACTGGTATTAAACCATGATACTTAGATCTGTATTGCTGTATTTTAGACTAACTGATTTGTGCCTTTCCTTTGTGAATTTCTCCTGTCCTCTGTGCAGTAATCTTTTAAAATTTTTGAAGACCATTCAAAGGCTCTTCAAATGCCACTTACCTACACTAAGCAACCCAACAACTCATTTTGGTTTGTCTGCAAATGTGATTTATAACCCTTTGATTTTTCTTGGCTTTTTAGTTGGTGTCCTGGCTTCAGCAGTAGCAGTCATTTTTTCTCCTCCTGAGTAGCTGGTGCAGTGCTGTGTTTTTGACTTTCGGCCTGGGAACAGTGCTGATAACACCGATGTTTTTACTTACTGCGCAAATATTTAGCCTGACCAAGGACTTTCTGAGTCTCATGCTCTGCCAGGGAGGAGGAGAAGCTGGGAGGAAGCAGAGACAGGACACCTGACCCAAACTAGCCAAAGAGGTATTCCATACCACAGCACATCATGCCCAGTATATAAGCTGGGGGCAGTTACCCACAAGGGCTAGTGCACTGCTTGGTTCAGGCTGGGCATTATCGGTCGGTTGTATTCTCTTCCCTTGTTATTTCCCTTATCCTTATTATTATTGGTGGCAGCAGTAGTGATTTGTGTTATACCTTAGTTACTGGACTGTTCTTACCTCAACCCATGGGAGTTACATTCTTTCAATTCTCCTCCCCATCCCTCCAGGAGCAGGGGGAGGAAGAACCGGGGGGAGTGAGTGAGCGGCTGTGTGATTTACAGCTGAGCTTAAACCACGACAGTTGGTCAGCATCTTTCCTGAAGATATCCTAAACCTAGACTTAAGATGAGTGGCAGAAAGTTTTTTTCCTATAACTTCTAAATGATTCTTTTGTTTATACCTTCCAGGCTAAAGCTTCCCTTTTGTCTTTGAAATAGCCTAGCAGTGCTGACTCATGCTCAATTTATGATCCACTATAGCCCATGCATCTTTTTTTCAGAAGAACTGTTGTTATCCCTCATTCTATAGTTGTGTAGACGTTTACTCTTAGCTAAGTGTCAGCTTTTGATTTTTTGCCCTTATTAAGCTGCATCCCAGTCACTTCAGACCATTTCTCTGATTTATAATGATCTGTTTGAATTCTAACCTCATCATCCACATGCTTTTGCAGCTTGTCCCAGCTTTGAATAATCTGCAAATATAGCAAGTATATTCCCTACTCCATCATGCAGTTTTTATTATTGGAAGTGTTCCATAGACCTAGACTTCAAATCAGTCCCCAGTGGACCTCATTGTTAGATCCTTCCAGCTGAACAGTATCCTTTTATGCACAGTATCCCAATCAGTTATGTCCCTACCTTATGGCAGTTACAGGAAGACTCTAGATAGCATAAAAAATGTCATAAAAGACACTGTCAAAAGCTTTACTAAAGTAAAGATATTTTTCTTTTCAATACACAGGCCTGTCACCATGTCATAGGAGAAAACTAGGCTGCTGTGACATGATTTGTTCTTGACAAATCCACATTGGCTAGTTCATATCCCCTTGTTACCATCCAGATGTTTGAATATTTGAACCAGTACTTTTATTTTTTTCTTTTGGTAATTAGATTGACTGATCTCCACTTCTTTTCAGTTTTTTTAAAGATAAGAACTATGATTGCCTTTTCTGTTTTCTGAAACTTTACCTGTCCTCACTCTCTTCTCAAAATAATTGCTAAGGCCTCTGAGATCACTTCAGCCAGTTCTCTAAGCACTCTCAGGTGAATGTCATCAGGACCAGCTAGTTCAAAAACATCCAGCTTCTAAAAGTAGAATTAAATCTCTGCTTTACCTTTTCCATCCTGAGTTCTTAACCTCTTGTCATTGATGCTAATTATGTTGGACATCTAATCACAGCCACTGTATCAAGACAGAAACAGCCTACATTCTACTCTTTGGCCATCTGTGCACCATTGAGCCGTCTCGTACTTGGGAACCTCTGAAATGTTTTGATAATCTCTACTTTTCATAGTGGAAGTGAAGAGTCTAATTTGAGCCAGCCATATGGGTGAGATTCATCTCATTCATTTTGAGAAATAAAAAAAAATTATATCTAATTTCAACATGCTCTTTAAGTGTCCCTCTGTAGTCAGTGGAAGACAGAAAGTGACTTCAAGGATCAGGGCTTCTGCTCTCTTTCCAGATACCTGTGTTAGATGAAACCCAACCTGTCAAGAACACATGATGATGCCAATGCAAGCAGACTTTGGGGACTGCAGTTTGGTGCTTGGAAAGTCTTTGTTGCATTTGATGGCCAGTGACTGTGAGTAAATGGCCAAGTTACATCATAAACCTTAAGACTGCATTGCCTTAGCCCCATCATTTATGAAAGTCACGATTTAGATTCTGATTCTCAAGATGTTTAATTTTGTGCACAGCATTGTGTTTGACACACCACTGGTTTTACTTTTTTAGTTAGGAATCTGAATTATGCAGGAATTATTCATGACTGTATGTATGTATATTGGTGAAAATAATCTCTTTCAAAATAATCTCTAAGAAAGGAAGTTGCCAGCAGGCATATATTGGCTACATCTCACTTCTTCTTGTGCCTGAAAAATAACTGTCAAGTCTAGGAAAAGATGTATTCCAGCCAGGTTTAAAATGGCTTCTGAAAGATGATTTTTTAAATAGTTTGGCTTATAGCACAGTATCAGTTTCAGGCAGCTTGACTTTGTATCATGTAACCATTTTAGTGACATCGTGAAACCAAGTCTGTTTTACAGGGCTAAATATTTTTGTATCACCAATGTAGTCAAACAGTCCAGCTTATCGCCTCAGTTTCCCCACTTTTGGAGGCTTGTTTATTCTGGGGCTCATTGCAGAATTTACATCTTCCTTTCCTTTCTTTTCCTGTACCTGACTAGAATTTGATGTAAGCACTGTGCATTATGCAAGTCTCTTTAGCTTGGCTACGTTATAATATGACTGTGTGTGTGTGTCAGTGTGTGTATATGTCTGTGTGTATGCATGGGCACACATACATGTGTGATAGGTCCCTGAAAAAAATAAAAACAGAGGAGGTTATCCTTTCATGCCAATTTGAATGCTTACCCCTACTTCATAAAGTCTGGCACATACCTTGGTGTTTCATATGAACTGTCACAATAACCTGACTATAATGCAGATCCCTGCCCCAGCCTCAGAAGGTTTGTGATAAGTCTCCTTATTCCATTAGCACTTTGTCATTTGCCCCTCTGATGCCACTGTTATATGGAGAAGGGGTTTATGGTGAGGTTCTCAATAGTGTTGAAGTCTTTTTGTATTGTACTCACTCTGTCTCTCTCACTCTCAGTTTGCACAATGCCTATTTATATGTTTCTGCTTATCTCATCAACTGATGTCTTGCATGAAGCTTCTGCAGCCTTATTGTGGAGGCTTATGAATTTAAATGTTTGGGGTTTATTTTGAACATGATATATAGTATAATAACAAGGCTGTTATCTGTTCAGTTCTGCGTAGTTCCTTATCAGTGTTTCAGAGAAGGACACTTCCTCTGACATGACAGTAAGAATTGGCTGAATGAGTTTCTGGAATGTCTATAAAGGAGGGATTTTAGCCACAGATTTCCTTCTGGGCTGGTGATCTCATTTCTGTGTGGGGTTTTTTTGTGCGATTCCTAATAAAGTCCATCTATTTCAGCCTGTCCCTACAAAGAAGGTAACAGGAGTGACTGAAACAGAGGAGTAAAAAACACAAAGCAGAAAGGAACTGCACAGTATTTCCTTCTTTTGGTTCACATAATTTTAAAGATATGCAAGACGTTCCTGTATTGAACTTCTATACCTCTATTAGGCAGCTATATTTAATCATAGTTAATGTTAATATTTATTATTACTGGTGACATCATATAAATATCATTTATATTACTTATATAAAATGACCATAAGCATATAATTTTTACTCTACATGCCAGTAATAAGATATTGCATATAAGGATGATGTAATATTTTTATAATTGCAGTGCAAATAAAGTTGATTAGAAAGACTTTGCCAAAGCATAGGAACAGGAGCCAGAAAAACATTACTCGAACTTTCTTTTCTCTACAGCTTAGTGCAAATAACTTCACTGCTCTGCCGCAATTTTCTGATGTCTAAATTGGGGACAGTAGCTGAGTGTTAGTCCTTGGCAAATGACTTAGACAAGACTACATTTCTGTGACTGAAATATAAGATATATTTGGAGATATTTTTGTTTTCTGTTGAATTTCTTCTTTTATTTTTCACATAATTTATTTCAATTTGCTAAATAACTACTTGGTTTTCAGCTTTTAAGGCTATATTGAATTATATTTATTTTTCTGATTGTATTTGAACTGGAACCCTTATCAACACAGGAAAAAAGGTTCAGATTGTAATTTGATGTAGTTGTGAATTTGTATGTGGCATTGTTAGTGCAACATGCCCAGTATCTTTGTCTGTGGAGGTTTGAAAAGCAAGTTGGAAGAAGCACCTTGTAGGACAGATTTAAGTTTAGTTTTGCTCCAACTGTGGAGACATAGCTAAAAATTAAATGCTCTGCTTTCTACCCCATTTTGTTACTGTAAGGCTTGTTTCACACACGGTGATGAGTGGTTTCCTACATGGTCTGAAAAGACGAGTCTGTTTACAAAACTGGAATAAATTCACTAGTTCTTTTCTCACAGATTTTTGGCTCAGTTGCATGGGGTCAGAGGGTTTCCTTGTAGAATAATTCACAATTTTGCTACATTTTATCTGTTTTGTTACATCTGTCTGTTGGAGGGACAACACAGGAGGGCATAAGCAATTGATGAGGTTCTTCAAGAGACAGACAGGAGCCAGTGTGTTGTGCTGGATGTTTTTCTCACAAACAAGAAAGATAGGGGAATGGCTTTAAACTGAAAGAGGGAAGATTTAGGTCAGATATAAGGGAGAAATTCTTTCCTGTGAGGTTGGTGAGGCACTGGCACAGGTTGCCATGAGAAGCTGTGGCTGTCCCATCCCTGGCAGTGTTCAAGGCCAGGTTGGACGGGGCTCAGAGCAACCTGGTCTAGTGGAAGGTTCCTTCCAACCCAAAGCATTCAATGATTCTATGATTAGGCAAAGCATAGGTACATGGTAAAGCCCTGGTATATACTGCATGGTTTATACCAATGTGCACCTAATGCATTAGTTCTCAGATACAACCTATCACTTTGTCTAGATATATTCTGTACAACAGAATGTTTAAAACTGATTCTTTCCCCACTGTAAAACTGTCCCTTGTTGGAAGAGATGATGGACAGTGCCCAAGCTCAAAGACAGAGTTAGTGGTGGATGCCAATGGTCCATACTTCTGCTAAAGCAGACGTGGTGTCAGTGGAAGCTTGATGTGGCTTAATCATGTTGTATTCCTCCATTGTTATTGTGAGAATCACAGCCTCAGACTCTGCTGGCATGGTAATAGGGTGACAGCTGCCATTTTAGTTGTCATTTGAGATTTAGTCCAGGAACATTTTGAACTTAAAACCAGAAGTATCTGCAGCTTGAGCTGAAAAGAAAGTGTCTGTAACCAAAAGAGTAATAGTTTTATATCCCTTTGGTAGACTGGGAACCTGTAGAGAGGTTCATGGGGTCACCAAGAATAGCTGTAACCCCAGTCTAAGTGGAATGTATACATGGTGGTGTCAGGCAATCTGGTAGTGCTTATCCCCATGCTTAGTGGCATAGCACTGTGGGAATTGGGAAGGTAAATGCATATTTGTCTGACTATACCCTTTTGGTAAATCTAGAGTGAACATATATTAGGAGTAGATTGCAGAACTTATAGTTGCCAATTCTTTTCTGTTAATCAGCATACAAACACCCAAACCTTTCAGCAATTAGAAAACTTGCAGAAAGTAATGCTACTAGTGGTGTCTATAGCTCAAGAGCAAATAAACAATCATTAAAACATTAAAATTCTTCCACAGTAACAGAATCAGATAGTGACTCAGAAGCAAGTGACTCAGAACAAGTCCAGAGGGCCACGAGGATGATCAGGGGACTGGAGCACCTCCCATATGAAGACAGGCTGAGGAATTTGGGGCTGTTCAGCCTGGAGAAGAGAAGGCTGCGTGGAGACCTCATAGCAGCCTTCCAGTATCTGAAGGGGGCCTATAGGGATGCTGGGGAGGGACTCTTCATTAGAGACTGTAGTGATAGGACAAGGGGTAACGGGTTAAAACTTAAACAGGAGAAGTTTAGATTGGATATAAGAAGGAAATTCTTTCCTGTTAGGGTGGTGAGGCACTGGAACAGGTTGCCCAGGGAGTTTGTGAATGCTCCATCCCTGGCAGTGTTCAAGACCAGGTTGGATGAAGCCTTGGGTGATATGATTTAGCGTAAGGTGTCCCTGCCCACGGCAGGGGGGTTGGAACTAGATGATCTTAAGGTCCTTTCCATCCCTAACGATTCTCTGATTCTAAGCAGTAAGCGAGAATAGATCATTTAGCTCCCTAATGAAGAAGGATTTATGCCAGCTAATAATTTTCTGTTTCTTTCCAAAAATAAGTCCAAGTATCCTGGGTTGCAGGGTGGGTAACTAATGTGAGCTGAATCACCTGTGTTCCGAACTTGATGCACGGCCAAATCCAAATGACAGTTTCTTTAATTACTGACATAGTCACCCCCACATATGTTTTTGGAATCCATGTTGACATTAATGGGAAAGGTAATTCTATGCGTACATGTAAGGCAAACATAGAGTCAAAAACTTTTCACATCTTTCCATCCTTGTTAGGCAGAGATGGAAAAAAGTTCCTATTGCTAGGTCCTCACACAGATTAAGACAAAAATGTGCTGCTTTTTCTCCCATCACATATAATCCTGGCTGAATGCAGGATGTTGGTTATGATGAATTATATAAATATTTCAGGTCTCTCTGGAAAACTCTGGAATGGCTCATTCATATCATACCATGCTAATATATTATTCTGTACCAACATATTTTGTTTTTCAACAGGAAATCTGATGTATCAGATGTAACTGAAGTTGTATCTGAAAGTTGCATGCTTTTTATTCAGCTGGATTTAAATGTTCCCAGTGAAGAGCTTTGAAAGAGCTGGCTGCATCTTTCTCTTGGAATACTTTAGCTTATTTTCCATAAATCTTGGAAAACTTAGCCTGAAAAAAACCCTCACAACCAAACCCCAGAAAGAGGTTTGAAAGAAAATAAATGCACACTATTGATAATTATGAGCCTGTTTACCTGACATTGATCTGAGGGACAGTAGTGAAATTGTTGATGCCGTTCAAATTAATAGAGTTAAAAGGGTTACCTCAATTATTGCCAAGCAACAACAGTATATCCTAATAGGATTTTTTAATCTCTGAGGCATTTGATTTGGTACAGAAATTAAGTAGAAAGAATGGTGCAAAATCATTCAATGGATTAATAAGTATGGAATAAAACTGGAACAAAAAATACAGTTGTGTACTGAGTCTGTCTGTGATGGATTTAACTTTTCCTTTGGCAGCACCCCATAGTGCTTTGTACTGGTAGCTAGAAAAGTGTTGATAATACACCAGTGTTTCAGCTATTGCTGAGCAGTGCCTACACAGCATCAAGGCTGTCTTTCCACTTTCCCCCACCAAAGGCCAATAGGCTGGGTGGGATGGGTGGGAGGTTGGAGGGGACAGGCTCACCAAGACTGACCAAATGGATATTCAATACCCTATGTTGTCATGCTCAGCAATAAAAGCTATGAAAAAGGAGTAAGGGGGCATTCATGATTAAGGCTTTTGTCTTCTGAAGCAGCACTGTGCATATCGAAGCCCTGCTTCCCAGGATATGGCTGAACATCATTTCCTGATGGGAAGCAGAAAATAAATCTTTATTTTTTTGCTTCCAGAAGCAGCATTTGCTTTCTTTCATTGGACTACCTATATCTCAGCCCACTAGGTTTTCATTTTATTTTCTCCCTCTGTCCTGCTGAGGAGGGGATATGAGAGAGTGGCTTGGTGAACACCTGTCACCAGCCAAGTTCAACCCAACACAAATTGTAAATGGGAATTATTAGGAAGCAGACGTTGTCTGAGGGAAGCTGCAGTAGGATCCATTCTTTACATGCATTGTCACAATTTGGAAAATAGAGAACTGTACCAAGAAAAATTGTACCGAGAAAAATACAGGGGATGAGGAAAAAAATGAAGAAAATAGGTCACTAAAATGTAGACAACTTGATTGCTTGGAACTGAGGCACTGTAGATTATTTCCCAGTATTGTCCAATACATAGTCACAGGGCAACTAAAAAAAAAATCAGTTATACATAGAGGACTGGAAATGTATTCTTGGGAGCAGAGAGTGTGAAAAGGACTTAGAGGTCATGGGAGTTAATCTGATGAAAATGAGCTGCTAAAGATAACACTGTGGCAAAAAGGTTAATGAGACCACTCCATGAATTCACAAGAGGATATGAGAAGTTATAGAGAAATTAAATTACTGTATTGTTGAGTTTTCCACTGACTCCTCTTTATTAGGATCATTTCTGATATCAAGTGAAGAGTGTTATAAAATGGGAGAAGATTTAGAGAAGGGGTATGAGAATGATTAATCATCTGGAAAACATGTTGTACTGAAGGACTATATTAGTTCCATGTATTTAGTTTATCAAAAAGATTAAGGAGTCAATGTCTGGTAAGCAAGCTGCAATAGTGCATTCTTAAATCTAACCAACAAAATATAACTTGAATATTCATCTGGACTTGAAGTTAGACATGTTAAGACTGGAAGTGTGAACATGTCTTTCAGAGAAGAATTGTTTGGTTTTAGCGCAGGTTACCAAGGGATTCTTCTTCAATGGTAAATTTAAAATCAGGATTGGGGTTTGTTTTCTAAAAGCTGTCTTCTTGTTGAGATACATCTTCTCATCTGAATCAAGAATTCACACAGGAATAAAGTCTGTGAGAAACTTAACAGTTGACCACAAAAGTATCTTTTGGCCTCATCATATAAAAATCTGACTCTGAAATGGGTGATTCCTTTAAAAGACTATAATTGATTAGTGCCTCTTGGTCGAAGACTGTAATCAGAATTGGTAGGACAAATTATTGATCTTTTTAAGTGCAAAAAGAATTTCTTTCCATGCTTGATTTCCTGACACTGTTCTATTTTTTCTGTATTTTTATTATCTTCATTTTTAATTACGTAGAATCACTGTTGAATGCTAATGAATCAGCACCCTTAAAAACATGAATATGGCATTCATTTACAACTTTCTGATACGTTGGTCCAAGAACATCATGAGAAGTACAGATGGTATTATTTGCTCCACAGCTCATCTCCTTGACATGTTCTGGATCTGTGCTCTGTCTCACTGATGAGTGTCTTTGTGGGAAGGTTATGTTCTGCCAGCATATTTGCAAATGCCCCCTTTGCCTTCACACTTAACTGAAAATTGATTAGTATGGTGAACTACTGTGCTCACTTCAGCTCACTAGTCCTAATCACAGAATGTCAGGCAAGGTTATGCCCTTTGCCACTATTATGGTTCCACAGACTTGTGGAATAGGGCCGGGGTGGGGGAATATGGGAGGATTTTTTTTTATATATATATTTTTCCATAAGAAAAGAAAATCAAAAAGTTCAAAAGACTGGGAAAAAAATGTTTTCACATTGTGTTCAATCTGCACTTCTGTCTTTGTTCTCCAAGATGTCTTCAGTACAACAGTATATAAATGGAAAGACAAGGAGATAAAACAGATCAGGACAAAACATTGAGCTAGGTAGAGAAAAAAAAAAAAAGAAAAGGTGTGATATGAATCAGATTGCAGTCAGCCAAGAAAAAAATCTTTTTTTTCCTACCAAAACCATGTTTCTGAATCTCAGTCTTCCATATTGTGCTGTCATCTCCCATAAGACAAGTATATTAGCAAAAAGGCTCTTTACCTATTCCATTTTTCAATTTGCAGAGTAGAACTTATGACCACTTGGTGGTGAGTGAAAAAATAAAGCTTCCAAAGCAATGGCATACGCCAGAAATCACACATAGTGACAGGGCACTGGCCGGAAAAGGAACAGTTGCAGTTATTGCTTGATGTTGCACAAGGAGAATCTCTGTCAATTCATTGAAGACATTAGAAGTCCTGTCATATACAATGCACATACATGCACAGTTGTCCATTACATGCTTGGAACTCAACCCCCCGAACTTCTATATGATTCTACTATAGAAAAAAGTGTCTATGTTTAGAAACATCTTATCCTTCAATAGTTGTATTTTTTAGGGAAATAATGAACCCTGTTTAGTGCTTTTAAGGAACATCTTAAGAAGATCCTCGCCCTGAAATGTCACTCTGCTATTTTGTTCTGCAAATTCTGTCTTTTTAAAACTTAAGAAGAAGACATGAGGAGGGAAGAACCATCCCCTCATTAATTTGTTTATGGAAGAACTCTAGTTTAGTAACGTGTTTTGCCTATTCTACTTTCTAATTTACCAGTCAAAATCCTACCACAGTTTCTGTCTTGAACTATAAGGCTGTCTGACTTTCATGAAACTTTTGCCTACTTCCCACATTTATTTTCAAAATGAGAATGTAGTTATAGGCCCCGGTTATTTAATAGATGCCTAAAAATGTAAGCAGCGCCTCTCATGCCCTGAGCCCAGGAAGCCTTAACCTCCACAGTCTGATTGCATTTGCATCCATTTTTTCCAATATTGCATGTTCTTACAAATTAAACTCAGTTTGAATTGAATTTCTTATTTCACTAGTGAGAATTTTTATTTCGTCCCTCCCTCCTTTTTTCTCTTTCCTGTTCTCTCTTCCCTGACCTTCGCCCTCCCTCTCTCTCCCTCCTTCACCTTCTCCTCCCTTTCCCCTCTCCTCCCATCTCTATCTCTCATCTCAATTTTTAGGAAACATAGGAGACTCTACATATGTTAGTGCTAACCCTTTTGATTGTGAATACAGAGCATAGGTTTTTTGAAGAGGCAACAGATAAACCTTAGGATGGAGGCTGCACATTCCTGATTCCCATGGTGCCACTGGAAATGACAACTGTCTTTTTAAAATTGAATAGACCTGGATGGGTGTAGAGGCGTAGGACATCAGGGATTAACTCAAAAGGTAGGGTCAGAGAAAAGAAAAGATAAGGTTTATAAAACATACAGATTAAAAAGAAAAGAATAAGATTAAGGGGAGAGACACTCTTATAAATCAGTACAGTCAGGAGTGAGACTACTGCATTCTCCTCACCAAAAAGCTAAAACTCCCTTTATTTAGAAATGTTCAGAAGTAATAAACAGTGCCTTGAATTCCTCTAGCCTCCTTTCTTTTAACCTTATCCTTCTAGTAAACCCTATGTTATGTCCACCAACGAGATCTTTGGCTCTTTCAAAAGCAAGTGGCTCAATTAGAAAAGAAGCAGCATTTGCTACACAGCCCAATGACTACCTCAGCCTCCTTTAATCCAATCTAAACTGAAAGCATTCATTTATGTCTGCTCTGTCACAATGGAACATATTGATTATCAATACAGGGACCACATAGTCAAGTCAGCTATAGGGTTCACTGTGTACAATTGTGACATGGTTTTGAAAAGATCCCTGCTTTGCGACATTTATGGACAGGCTCTCAATAGCTATTGTTTCCAGGGTTTTGTTACCTTTACTGGACCCCCTTTACTTTTCTGGCCCAAAGGGCAGTGGGACTGAGGTTTTCTTAATACCTAGGAACTGTCTTCTGTCATTTCATTAGCATACTGGGGTTGTAATCCATGAGAAAGCTGCTAATAACACTGTGGTAACGGAAGTACGTATAAACAGACAAAGGAAACAAAAAATATTGCTAATTCTTAATTAATCAAAAAATGTTTATACGTATTACTTTTAAATTCTATTCTGAAGATCCATTTCTAACTTGAACTGTCAAACCCAGGGTATTTGGGAGGCTTTTAGGTTTAGATTGCAAAATTTGTTATGTATGTTCAGCATTCCTGCCATAGCAGTTACTCCATTGAGCCATTTAATCGTATTTCTCTAACTCAAAATGACTTTTCCCTCCCTGTAGCCAAGAGGAAGTCTTGTCATTGTGGAAAGATCCAAAGAACCAAAATCTACCAATGATTGCTTCAACTGCTTTTCTGCAAGGTGTGTAATTTCCTCTGCATTTTCTTAATGGTCTGCCCATAGTTACATAAGTGCCTTATAGAAAATTAGAATCAAGGACATGAATGTTTTATTGGTGACCTTCAGAAACATGGTCATTTGTTTTGTCATGGGTTCTTTAACTGATATCTAGTTTCAAAGACTGTTCTATATGCTGTACTTAACAAATCTTCTTAATCAGCACTATCACTGATTTAACAAAACAAGCATAAATTGCACTGAGTCCCTTTAAGGGTAAGGCTGTAGTCTAAAGTGAGACCTGTTCCAATTTTGAAAAAAAAAAAATAAAATATACAAACAAAAAAAAAACAAGGACGTGAACCTGATTGTCTTTTTCCAAACTTCCCAAATTTTACTCCTGGACAAAATACTTTACTAGCGAAACAAACTTAAGGGAAAAAGAAAAAAAAAAAAAGCATTTCCAAAATATGAATATGAAGCAATTATTTGTATTTTAGTCTTTTCCTTTTGCCATATTTGGTGGCTCCTGGAGCACTTCTGGGTATTGTAGAATTAAGCAATTATTGACAGAGATAATTTTAGGCAAGGAAGAAGGGTTAATATTTGAGATAGTTTGAAGCACAGTAATGTGATTTTATACCTTTATGTTAGTAATTTGATGACGTAGTAGTAGCTGTGTGAAGCAATATGAATGCTTTCACACTTCTCTGTTGCTTCATTTTATCTTGGTTTAAGGATTTGGCCTCATGCTTCTGTTTTTACTGAATGAAAATCTTCATTTCTACCTGAGTTTCTGTGGCTCAGACAAGAACAACAGACACTTGCATGGGTCTGCTTTCAATCTGTCCCTAACTTAGTAAGAGTTTGTGTCACCTGGCATCTGGAGGGATTCCATTTCTAATTCAGATGCCTTATTCTAGATTTCTAAAAATGCTCTAGATGTCTAAGTTGATGGTCATGGCCACCTATGCTGTGATAAGTGCTTAGTTCACTGATCAGTTCAACGTGTCAGTCTTTGAAGCACCTGCTGATCAAGAGTGCGTTCCAAATGACTGGGTTCTCGTGTCTAGTGAAGAAATGGATGAGGAAGTATTTGGGAACCTTTGCAAAAGAGATAATTTAGAGATATCTCAATGCAAGATGGATTCTTCTTATGTAACTTCAATTGTCTGCATTTTGGCACCCGTTTAAGTCATTTAGCTAGACTTCTGGAATCAATGGGATAATAAATAGCTCTACAGTGTGACAAACATAGGTGTCTAAGAAAGCTGGGACAAGTAAGATGGATCCCATACGTGATTGCAAAATTTTCTTACTTTATCTTACCTGTTACTGTAGCCCTAAAAAGTCCTCAAGAGCTAAAAGGTTTCCATGTGAATTTAGAAATAAAATTCTAATTAGAAAATTTAGAATTAAAAAGATTGGGGTGTTTTTCATTCTCTGAAAGTTGATGATTTGTTGTTTATTGCAGGATTCAGAGGCTGTTTAGAACAAAGCAAAGTAATTGATTTTATACACATACCCCTTAGTTCCAGAGTCCTATTCCTTAATTATAAAATGGATGCTCCAAAAGAAAAACCACTAACACCAAAAATGAGTGGAAAATTACTTCAGACAAAAGTATGGCTGATAGGTGAGGGAAGTTTTAAAAAGTTGTGTTGGATACCTGAAGAAATTGCCTTTTGCAAGCACAAAAGTTATTTTCTTCATCTAAAAACCAATTCTGGCTAAGAGGGAGGTGAAGTCTGTGATAAAAAATAATGGAAAAAATATAGAGCCTGATAGCAATGAATAAAATCAGTATTAGATAATGGAGAGAACTGATAAAGAAAACTAAAGGAATCAGTTGAAAATCTATGGGTAATAGGGCAAAGATAACAAGAAGTTCTTTAAGCAGGAACAAAAATGCTTAGAGTATTCTAGAACTATTGATGGCAAAATTGTTAATCCTGGTAAAGAAAATGCAGTATTAAGTAAATATGTCTGTTTTCTAAAAGAAGAATGAAACATTTTATTTTCTCTTGCTTCTGAGGAAGAGTGCTGAACAGCAACACTAAATATTTTTAAATCTACAGAATTAGATAATTCACTGTCAAGCATATGACTTGCCTGAATTAAACACTTTTTTTTTTGGTCATGAATCTAAATATTCTGAGGAACTTCTAGAATCTTGAAGAAAAGTAGTCATGGCCCAACATTAACAAACAGCAAATTCATGGGCCTTGTGAACAATTTTCTAGTTAACCCAAACTTTACTTAGGAAAAAAATCTTATATGAGTTAACGAAGATATAATTGTAACTGATGCCACTAATACTGCACTATGGAAAAGATGTTGAGGTTTTTTTTTTATAAATGATCCTGTGTCTTGATGAGATCATATGATATTTTCATGAAGTAACTGTCCTCATGGAACATACCTACATGTTTTCAGAGACATTGCGTGCAACTGGCAGATGTGATATGGTATCCACTGTCACAGTGTCAGCTAGCAGCCAGGTGTGATGCCTGAGGTGTCTGAAATTGCATAGAACATCTATGTCTAGACAGCTGGATTGTCCCCTGGTGCCTACATTGAGTGGGTATTCATCTGCCTCACTAAAGGCATCTGAAAATTAAGATGCCTGAGTTGGAACTCTATAACTTTTAAAGTCAACAGAGAAAACAGGCACCTTTCCATGTGCTTCAGCTGACCTAGCTGAAATGCCTTTCTCAGGATAAGGTGAAACATCACTGTAAGGTGCTGAATTTCCATCTGTCAACTGTGGGGGGAGGTAAATCTGAAATTAGATTATATCAACCCAATGCAGTACAAAAAAGAATATTGACAATCTGGAAAGAGTTTGGAAAAGATCTGTAAAAGCATTTCAGTTTTTGGAAAAGGTGCTTTGTGGTGTGTAACTAAATAAATACAATCAGTTTTGTTTGTCTAGAAAGGTTAAGAGCTTGCAACCTATGATTACATGTGAAGCAGAAGTATTTGATAGTAGCAGGCTCTTTAATCTTAAAAAAAAAAAAACAACCCCCCTCCAACAAGAAAACTCCCCCCCCCCCACCATAACATTCAACAGCTAAAAGCTTAAGCTAGCACAAAGTAAGTGCAGAAATTAAAGTGCATATTATTCACAATGGAAGAAGCTGTGTGACCGTCGCAGCTAGTGACTGTAAAAGCTTATTGCATGTGCTACCGTGCAAAGTGAAGAGATGAGCTTGGTTAAATTCCTGGTGAGGTTTTTTTGGCCCCAGGATGCACCAAACAACAAACTGAAGACTCAAGATTTTGAAAGCTATGAATTTCAAAACCTGTTTTCATAGGGTAGAGAAGAAGCATTGTACATTTATCAGTGTTGTTTCAAGTTTCCAAAGAGGCCTGGGAGAAATGACTAATGAAGGCAAAAAGGAAGTTGAAAATTGGAGGAAATGATGAAGAGGGAAAATGAAAAATAATTACATAGAATTTTCATTCCAACTGCCATCTATTTAGTTAAGACAATTTTAATTCGGTTTTGGATCTGAAATTTATGTTTTATTTCCAATTTATTTTTTAAAGTTTTGTGAATGTATTTGTATTAATATATATTTTCATTTACCTGCCATTTTCTCTTTGATGAAAAGGGAGGGCAATTTAAATTAACCAAAAAAATTATTTCTCTGGAAATTAACTGAAAGCCACATTTTCCTTTTCCTTCATGACATTCACACAGAAAAGAAATTACATGGTACAATGACTTTTTTCCTAAACTTAATGGACTTTGAAAAACTTCTTAACACTCCTAAATAAATAGAAACGGATGTCCTAGTATTTAACGTTTTAATGATTCTTACGATACCTGTGTGCTTTTACCTTATTTCCAGTTGTCCTGGGTTCAGTGCTTAGAAAAATATTTACCATAGGTATCTACAAAGAATCAAGCTGTTTCTATACATCTTTATACAGCAGCAGCTGCTGAAACGATTTAATAAATTAGACCACTTTATAAAAGCATCTTAAGAGGAGACTCTTCTGTTTAGCTAGCTGGGAGTGCAGGTGGCCTTAACCCACTTGCTATTATGTCTTGCACTTCGATACATATATTTTGCTTGCTGTTTGCAGCATTTTTTAATAATGTGCCTTTTTTTTTTTTTTTTTTTTTTCAGTGCGCAGGTTTGTGGAGCAAGCAGCTGTTCATTTGTTTTGTCAATAATAGAAAGAAGACTGGAAGAGCTGATGACAGGTAATTTGGGCTGATGTTCAAGTTCTTATAATAGAACTGTGTAGAAAGATATCACTTTATCTTGCAGTGTCTGTATATGTGTGACAAGAGTTTCAGAAAAGAAGAAATTCGCACTTCACAGAGTAAATAATAAAACATGAGAAAGTAGACAGTAGTGTTAAGAATGACGTATAGAAAAACTACACACAGGAAGCCATTTCTGTTGCAGAACAAGATGTTTTGCTGGTCCTATGCTGCTGGAATTTTTTATAAGGGTTCATGACTGTCATACGCTGGCACCTCTTCTATCAGTTTTTAATACACATCTGGAGCATGCTCAGAGCATTTGTATTCCTCTATTGGAAAATGAGTAATGTTACCTAACTGTAAGGTTTCAGGAATTCCAGGCAAATTTAGCACACTTGCATTTTGTCCAGTTGGAGCATCATTTCCATTTGTCATTCACACTCTGGAGATTTCTCTTCTGATATATTTCCTGGCAGTTCTTTGAAAGCTCCTGAGTGTTTCCAGTAAATCATACCCATACGTTCATGGCTGTCCTCTGTTCCAGACCTATTTTCATACAGGAATTTATATTTCCATCATTCCTCAAGGGAAGCTGTTCCTTCATGGCTTCCTGAAAATGGCAGTTACAGTAATTACAGTTGTCCTCTACCCATCCCTGTCCTCTGCTGCTTTTCTCTGTCACTGCCTGTCCTATGCAGAGTTCAGGGAGTTCCCTGTTACTTCTGTTACAGCAGTATTCGGCTCCCCGCTGCCACTTTTTAATTTGTTCTGTCAGCTTTCCTACCACTGCTGGCTTCAAAAGTTTATTTGCTGTAGGCAACAGAGAGTTTATTTGCTGTAGGCAACAGAGAGTCCACATATGGAGTGCTTGTCCTGGCTGCTGCCAATGCCTTCTGTTAATGTATGTCTCCAGTTGTTCAGTTGCTTCTTAGCTTGCTCATGAAGCTGTGAAAAAGCTCTTTTTCATAGATATCCCATGTATTTGCATTGCAGATGGAGTGTCGGTCATCACTCAGTGGTTTTGCTTAGCATCACAAAAAATTTAAACAGAAAATATGCTGTGAAGAGTTCAAGTGATAGTACAATCTTCAGAAGCCATATGCCAAGAACTGGCAAAAGCTATTTTTTTTAGCCAGATATAGAGACTATGTAGCATACTCCTTACCATTACTTAATAGGAGGTAATTACTAAGTAGTTGGATACACAGAAATATATTCTGTAGCTAGTCATGGCACTTGAAAGCTTGCCTTTTTAAGCAAACCTTGTATGTGTCGGTACTTGTGAATTACTTATTTGTTCTGCTCTTCTCTGTTGCTCCCTCTTTCCAATTTAAGTTTGGCCTCATTGTGTTACACGGTGTGACTGAAAGGTCATTTTGTAACCTGGTGCATCCCCTGGTTGTCACTAGACTCCTTCTGGTACTGTGTCTCCATGTAGCAATTGGATTAAGAAAGGATCATACAGCTTAATGATCTGGAATAGGGATGTGATTCTTGGAATGCAAAACAAAGGGGAAAAAACTCAATATGAGTTAATGAAAAACTGAGGACATAAAATAGATACAAATAAAAAGTGAAAGGTAGGGTAGTATGTAAATGGCCAATAGACAAGTCAATAATTAAGAATAATAAAACCCACCTACCTCAGAAGCACAAGGCCTATTTTTTTTTTTCATTGAAGTTCCTCATACTGAACATTCTAAATTAATAAAAAAAGTTCTTGGGTGTTTTTGTCCTTGGTAATCATCAACATGCCAATTGCTACCATAGCAAGAAGAATTTGTCAATATTCAGGCAAATATTGAAGTTCTTACTTCTAAGCATAAAGGAATATTAAAGCTATCTAGGTACATTTATTTTTTGATGCACTGCTGTTGATTTGATGCTGTGTTTTTATTTAATCTTTAGCAAATTGCCCTTTCAATTTTAAACTCACACAAAGCAACCTCAAAAATTGAAGAACTCTGTATTTTAGTCCCTGTAAATTGGACTGTACAATTAATAATACATACAGTGTGTTATTTCTGAGGAACAGAGAGTCAGTTATATGTGTTTTGTAAGCTGTATTAGGATTTAGCCACCTACCTTCCATTCACATTAATGGGACTCAAGGAGATAAATTGCCTTCGACAATGTAAGTTTTCACCCTTTGGTTTCAAGCTAGGCCTTCAATTACAACCTAGAGAACCAAACACACCCTGCAGTTATGAGTATGCCTGGTCATTCAGCATAAAGAGGAAAATATCAAAATAAGGTTATTTGGCAGGAACTGGGGACAAAAATGTTATTTTATAAATGCAGACAGGACAGATGGAACTAAAAGTCATGCAGCTGAGAGAAGGATCAAAGAAGAACAGCTATTTCCTTGATGCAGGGAAGAGAAAGCAACAACAAAGCGTGCAGTACAGCATGTGCTCCTGACATGGCCAGGTCGGCCAGCAGCTTAGAGAAGCATCTGAGCAGGGTACAAGGGACTAGAGTCAGGAAGAGGGAAATGCATGCATATCTTGACAAGATAGAATGAAAAAATGTCATTTTAAAGTTCCCTCCCTGTAAAGTTGCCAACCCTTAGTCTTTCTTTACTATTAAGAAATATATTAAATTATTTTAGTATTAAGGTGCTTGTACCAGTGTATGTGGTGATGATTATTTTCTAAAGGAAAAAACCCCAAACAAATCTAGTGAACAAAATTTTGAGAAAAATGAACCTTCAGCCTAAACAACTAGAGTGTTTCTATATATGTGGGAGGGTGGTGTATAGGGAAAGAGAGGAAGAGAGACACAGGGGGCAAGGAAGAGACACAAATACATTTTAATCTACCTTTAAATAATTATTAATTCAATCCTATGATTTTTATAACCTGACTTTTTCAATGTCAGGGCTGTATTTTGGTTACAGAGTCTTATGTTCAATCTTTTGTTTTGATTTGGTTTTCTTTTAGTATTTTTAAATTACATTAAAAATTGTATTAGAGAACTGAGCAGGGTGGCAAATCCCCAGGTTTTTCAGATACTCACTTCCTGTCCAGGGCACATAACATGGGACTCAGGTCTGGATGTACTGACCCAGATATTACAATACAGCTGTGTACATGCCCCACTTGGTGTGAATCAGCCTGCTATAAAGCCCCATTGTGAACTCCACTACTCCGTCCCCCACTGATGATCCACCTGGTCCATCTGGTGATCATTCTACAAGAGAATGGCTGTGAACCTGGGATCTACTAGGTTCTTAAGTGCTTATTACCAGGAAATAGTGAGATGGTAGCTTTAGTCTCCAAGATTAAATGTGTTTAGAAATGGTCCCTAGAGAACTGTTTCCTCAAGATATATGTTTTAGGCAGTGCTTCACAGCTGCATGGATTTTTTTGAGAGAAAGAAGACTTTTAAAATAGATTTGTTTACATTTCTTTTCAACTCAAATGCTATTCAAAAGATAAATTATAGCTTGAGTGTAGTTCCAGAATATAATTTTATTTTATTTTTATTTAAAGTATTTAGTTTGGTAGATAGGTAAATGGTTGTAACCTGAACCTGTTTCTCATTGATGAATGTGTCTGGAAGAATAAAGGAAGAAGAGAGAGCAAGAGGGATGGATATTAAAGTCAGCAATATATTTCAGTGTTTGTCTTGCTGTTCCATTAATGGCACCCATGAGAAGACCCATCTTACATTTCATAGCAGTTCTTTTCTCCCATTTCCTCTTCCCTCTTGAGCATCATTTACAGAAAAAGTATATTCCTAATATTTTCTATAGTCTTTGACTTGGCAATTTATTATTTGCCACAAACTATTTTTTTCTGGGGGGTGTTTCTGGAGTTTTATTTGTATGTTTACTGTCTGTGGGCTTGACGCACAAATAATATATTCATTGATAGTAGTGCGTTTTACAATGTAAATCTTGATTCCTTCTGCCAGTTCTCCTTTCAAATGACTTGGATTATTCAGGTAAAATAATAATTATCTTCCAACAATTAAAATAATCTGTACTATTTGTCACTGCTAACTGTTGGCTAACAGGATAAGGTCAAATGAGCATTTTTAGTTTGTTGCTGTCTTGGTAATTTGCAGCTAGTATTGCATCTCTGTGATTTTTCATCTCTTATGGTTCAAGAATTCTGACATTTGTAACTGCCTCCTATGTTACCCCCTACACTCATCTGTGCACTTCTTATGCTGAAGTGAATACAATAAGAATACAAATTGAACAACAACAAAACTGCTCAAGAACATTTGGTCTTTGGAGGAAAAGCACTTTTCACATAATCCTATTGGGGCTGAACGAGCAGGAAGGCTTTCCACTGGCATCAATAGCAGTTGGAGCAGATTCAAATGTGGTTTTAGTGGAATGGTGAGGGAAAAGTGCTCTGGTGATTCTTCCCCATAGTTTACAGTATCCACTCTTCCAAAGTGTGTTGCAGTATAATGGCTATGCAACCTCAACAGGGCTGATTCCAAGGATCTGTATATGTACCTGCATCATTATCGCTGGGTGAACTTGGAAAATCCCAAACCTACAAATCTCTTCCCAGTCTATTTCAGATACTTTACAGTTTTGTGGGTGTTTATACCAAAGTGGTGTGACGCCTTGTTAGCAATGAAGTAGCTATGTACTAAGAATTATAATCAGTCTGGAATCCAAATTGCACACGATGTTGTGTAATTCATATCTAATACTGTGGCCTAGGCTGGTATCATATGGCAGTTTGCTATTATGGAAATTATCTCAGACTGGTGATAATGTTAAATGTCTGCTCATATGTTCAGCTTATGTGGGAATTTCTTTGTTCCCAAAACCAAGAATGTGCAGAGAAGAGCAAACTGAGTCTGCTTAACACCTCTCACTAACAGTGAACATGGTGCTGTGTGGGTGACAGTCTGCGTAAGTCATTTGAAAAGAGGAGATTTAAGGTAGGTTTTAATAAATTCAGTTATCATGTTTCTAACTTGTTTTATGACTTTTTGCCCAGCTGCAATAGGTAGAACATAATCTGTAAATGCTGCAATATATAATTTTTCACTGACGCCTTAGCAGTGTAAGATGGACCTTACCCAAAGTTGTGCGTAAAGAACTGTGAAATGTGGCGCTTCAATCTCTCAAAGAAACAGTTTTCGTCACTGAATATGGATGCTGAAAATCAATTATATGTAGATTGGCTATGAGAGAGACAAGCTGTTCTGTTGATTTAGGCATGACCTGTGTGGTGATGCTTCATCTCCCACTGAACTAAATATTCTTTCAAATGACATATTAATGGGAGGGCATCCAAAATACTTGCTAGGCAAACGAATGTGTAATAGCCAGATGGTTTATTTGGATTTTCAGTAATACTCAGAGGATCAGAAAAGGGATTTATTTAGGATTCAGTAAGTTATGGCATGCAGTTACCTGTGTTAAAATGTCTTGAAATAGACTAGGTTATAATTGCATATCCTTTCTGTTCTTTTCTTATTCTGCCACATTTGTAAAGCACTGTGGAAAATGTCAGCCAACTTTACATGGCGTGGTAGGAGCACAGGTGGGGGACATTTAAGAAACAGGGTTGTAAAAGAGATGGTGAAGCAAATTACCCAATAATCCCTTCTGCTGTTCTTAGGACTATTCAAAACTTTCATCCCACATCAAATTCTTTCTATTCAAAATTTAGCATAAAGACCATAGCACATGTCTCAGAAGGTGGAATAAAGCCTACCTCCTGAGTCTACCTACATAACTCTTTTTAATACTTGAAATGTATTTTGGAATGTCTCCTCTTAACTTGAACATACTAGGCTGAGACAGAAACGTTCAATACAATACTATACAGGCGTGCTGTTCATGCTTTTAGCTCTGTACATGTCTGTTCAAATGTCCTTAGCATATGCACACCTTCAGCAGCTGGGAGAGTGAGCCACAAATGTTACATTCATATAAAGGCTGGCTTTTCTCCACCTGGTTCTCTAGTACACAGATACTTTTTTTTCCCTCCATGAGCACGAATGGGTCTGTTTGATGCTACTGTCTATTCTGCATGGAGGGGAAAAGGAAACTGAGTTTCAATGAGTGTTGGGTTTTGTCTGGAACACATTTCTGCTGGGGAAAATTGAACTGGTTTGTAGCATTTCAGAAATTCATGTCTCTTGTAAACCAGTAGGTGCTGCCACTGTTTTCCACTGGCAGCAATATTGGACCAGAATGATTCCTGTCTATGGTACAGTTAGGAAACCAGCAAAACACAAACCAAATGTGTCACTTGAGAAAAATGATGAAGTATAAATTCTGTAGAATTCAGGAAAAACCTCTCCAAGGTTGATGGTCATTGTATTTGTCTCAGCTATTACAAGCTTTTTGGGAAAACCTTGCCACAAACGTACAAAGTTCTGCTACTGGGAATTTACAGCAGGATCACCTATTTGCTGTGCTCGATGCTTAGGAAATCTCTCTCCTGAGTAATTCAGAAAACAACTATTCATACACCTAGGGTATCTCTAGAGCCCAGTTTGTTACCTGATTGTATTGAGTTTTATTAAAACTTGTGTAATGATGTAAGGGCTTGACAGTAAAAGTACACTAATTTAATTTGTTTTTCACAATAACAGATACTGGATAGTCTAAGGAGAAGACAGATGATAGGATTTTTCTCCTACTGACTTTTAAATCCTAGATGTAAGTCTTGGCTTTTCTTTTGTTTTCTTCTACATGACTTAGCTCTTACAGGTAGACTCCTTATCAAGTATCTGGATATTCTTGGAAGACAGGAGTTATCTGCTTGTTCTCCCACAGGCTGGAGATAGCCTAATCGCTAGCTTTTGTAATTGAAGGCCAAATCCTTTAATGACTGACTAGGCAGAGGTAGAGCTACAGGTCTGTGCTCAGAATTGTGTTCAGGTTCTGCATCCGAGACTCATAGAAATGCCAAGTGGCTGCCCTGAGCTACTTTCCTTGCTGGCAGACCCTGTGGGCTGGCTCTGACATCCCTGTGCTTGATAATTCTCCCAGTCGTGAGCCACATCTGGGGGGACTAACTCACCTCCTTAGTGTCCATAGAGATACCTGGAGGCTTCAGCTAACACCAGGACTTCCTTACCTATCTCTGGGCACCTGAATTTAAGGTGGGACTTTGATAATCCTCACTATGTAGACCTTCTGTTAGAAGCCGGCATGTGGAGGGAGGCCATCCATCATTAGTCTTATGATGTATTACCCTCATTTTCTATGCAGTCACTTCTAGTGCTCCAGTCTGTAATCAGTGTTGTCCAGAATACCAGTGGCCTATGTAGGCATCTTTGTGAACCAGGACATAAAAACGTCTAACAGTCTGTGAATTTAGAAAGTAGTCTTTCCACCATTTGTCATCACTCAGTTTCACTGTGAGCAATGTCTCTGCATGAAATGTGAGCATAGCTATAAATCTGATATTAGTGAAAAAGTAGATTATCCCTAATTTAGCATTCCTTGTGATTCAATTTTCATACATGATAGGCACTACTGTTCAACAAGTGGCCTTGTCAGTGGTCAGCATTTCATTTAAACAAACATTTTGAGACCTTAAACTAGAGAGGCGCTTGGTCAAACAATTGATCAGTGGGTAGATGAAAGTAGTAATATAAACATGCTATAAGTAACATAAAAATGTGATATAAACATGTTACGAGGAGCAGCACTGGGAAAGCAGATGTATGTTTGAAGCCAGCAATTTTGATTTGCATGAGTAAAGAAGAACATTTCTGAAAGCAATAAAGATTAAAGGTGCTGAGAGAAAATAAAATCATTTTTTAAACAAAAGGGACAGTTTGGGAATGTGTGTGATCATTTTTATTAGCTTAATCTTGGCTTGTCAGCATTTGATCTCAAAATTAATTTTATGGATTAAGGAATAAAATCTAACATTAACTATTGCAGCTTCTGCTTTAGTGGGGAGTTATTTTTCCAATTATTTTAAAAGGTAATAAATATGCAGTATAAGTGAAAGTCTCCAGATGTCAATAGGGTTTGCTGTAGTTATCATGAGAAAAAAGGATTTACGGTGAGTAGAGAAAACAGAATCCACTATATCATTTTATGGTTTCATAAGAGATTTTATATGCAGACATATATATATGTACATACACATGAAAAAAAATCACATTGAATATTTTAGATTGGATATAAGGAGGAAGTTCTTTACTGTAAGGGTGGTGAGGCACTGGAATGGGTTGGCCAGGGAAGCTGTGAATACTCCATCCCTGGCAGTGTTCAAGGCCAGGTTGGACAGAGCCTTGGGTGACATGGTTTAGTGTGAAGTGTCCCTGCCCATGGCAGGGGGGTTGGAACTAGATGTTCTTAAGGTCCTTTCCAACCCTAACTCCCTAACTATTCTATGATTCTATGATTCACACACACATACAAAGATAATAATAATATGTTTCAGACAAAAACATTTCCTGTATGTATGACCTTCCAGTGTATTTAGGAAAGGTACAAAGAATTCAGCTGAAGAAAGTAAAGAGAGAGAGAAAAAATTGCTTTCTCCAGAGTAAATTAAGTCAATTGTCATATGTTTCCATCCACCACAAGAAAACTCCATGGTATATGGAAAAATTACTGTCAGACTGAGAAATGGTGTCAGTTCCTGACATCACTCAAGCCTGTGACAAACCTCCCATTGGCTTGCCTGAAAATGGAATTACATTGATTATGTTTTTTCACATGGCAAAGCATACCTACAGCAAAATAAGCTTTCAGAGCCCTAGTCCCTCTCCTTTTGATTATCATTACTTACTCTGCCTTACTGTAGTGAAATCCTTAAAAAATCTGTTATCCTTCATCTCAAGAGGGAAAACTCGTATGTTTCTTTAGAATAAATGTGTTGTCTTGCACCATATGATCAGTAGGGGTCCTGAAGGAGAAGTTTTCCCTGAAGCCTAGCCCAGCATTAAGTAGAGGTTGGTTTAGACCATTCAGTAAAGCTACTTTCAGGAACTTCTATGGACAGATTCTATTTTTAATAAATCCTATATAAATCTGTGCAATGACAGTGTTTTTTTTTTTTTTTCTTTTACAATTTTCTCATACTGAAGACTTTAAAATATAATAGTTAGAAATAAAGGCTTGTTCTGTGACTTCCTTTGTTGGTTTCACAAAAAGTACTATAGAGACAAATTTCAGGAGCCAATCTTCAGTAGGGAAGACAGTTTGTTACTGTTTTGAAAATGCAGTGTTTTCAGTACTGTTAAAAAGTAAGCATGTGTCTAAACTAAGTACTCAGTGTACTTGGAATACTACAATTTCCCCAGGAAAGCTGGTCTGCACCTGGTGCGATTGGAAGCTATGGTCAAATACTTGACGAAATTCTCAGCTGGTTTAAATAGATGTAATGACCCTGACTTCAACTGATAGCTGGCACAGAGGAGAATTTACTCTGTTAACTTTTTGAAAGCAACCATTTTATTTATTCTTCAGCTCTGAGGATTTATGTTCCAGCTGGTCTCAAAAATCACACACTGGAAGTTGTAAAGACATGCTGAGGAAAAAGAAAAAAGTGGCAGGAAACTTGGCAGGAGAAGAAACACTGAAAACTTGAAGCAGAAACTATGGCAACCTGAATCACTCCTTGTATGAAATGTGCAGCATTTTCTGTCAGTGACACCTGGAGGACGAGGGTTTCACCTCAGCAGTGCTGTCTTGCAGTGAGAGAAACAATTCTCCCCTTTGATTTGGCGTGTGTGAGATGGCAACCCAGAGAGCATCCACACATGTGCTCTTGGGAACACTCCAATAAAAGAAGCACGTGGACAAACTGAAGTGAGTCCAGCGGAGGATACCGTGAGTCAAGAGGCTGGAGCACAACGTGTATGAGGGGTGTCTAAAGGGTATGAGGTGTGTTCAGCTGACAGTGTAGGAGGCTCTGGGGTATCCTCTTGGGTGTATGCTATAGGATGGGAAGGACAGGTGAGTAGCTAGAACACAGGGCATTAAGATTAGACAGGAGGAATGATTTTTTTTCATCATGGGGGTTGTCAAAGACTGGAAGAGAGGTTGTTGATGCTCTCTAAAGATATTCACAGCTCAATTGGACAAAGCCCTCATCTAAATGTGGCATTGCCTTGAGCAAAATGACCTCCAGAGGTCCCTCACAACCTGAATTATTCTGTGTTTTTATGATACTGTTCAGTTTACTTAAATTGATTTTCTTTGGTTTCAAAGAGAAGTGACAGTTTCAGAAATGATACAGCTGCTGATTATATACTTCAGGGGGCAGTGTTAATGGAGGAGCTGCAGCTCTTTTAGCCCCCTGGTAAATTCAGGCCTCAGTTTTTATTGTTTTCTACCTTCAGCTATTGTGTAGCATTGCTGAGCTCATAAAACAGATGCTGTGAGTGGTGTGAAAAGTAATTGATGCATATACTTCATAGAGCTTGTAAAATGATTTGGAAATTACTATAAAGAAGTGAGCTGCTATTTTTTATCACTACAGAAAACCTCAAGATGGCAGATCACTAGATCAGCTATATGTACATCCATATATAAATATACATATGGATCTCAACTGTCCTTTATGTGTCCTCCTTGCCTCAGCTTCTATTTCTTCTCTCTACTTTTTAGACAAGAATGTCCATGTATCTCACAGGGTGTGTCTAAACTTTTATTAATTAAACTTTAGAGACCTTTGAAGATGAAAAAGAGGAATATTATTATCAAGGATTATTTAAACTACATTTTTGTGAGGTTGAAATACAGTCCAGCTGAGAACTACATGTCACTGCCTTAGTGAGAATAGTCAACTAGTGAGTTTTCAGCCAGTACTATGTCAAATTAAAATTAGACTTTGCAACAGTAAATTCTGTGCTGAAAAATCCATGTGGCTTAAATGTAGGAAGCTGAAAAAATAAACACCTATTTTTCTTATTCATATAATTTGCCTTCCTGTTAGGATTTTATTTTAGAAGAATCCAACCCTGAAATCTGTACACAGCGATATAAACAACTGCATAGGGAAAAACGAATCCAGTACTTACCAGCAGTGAAGTTTGTCCAAGGATTACCACAGTGAAAAAAAAACAACTTCCCTTTTAAAAGCTGAGTGTACTATTTTGGGAATGTGACCCCTTTTCATGAATAAATGACGTGGTGACATTTACAGATAAAGCAAGATTTAACTGCTATGAAAGGAGATGACAAATGTCAGGATGTCAGTAATGATCTGTGAACATAATGGTCTCTAACCAGAGCACTGAGTAGATATATAATGTAACTGTCGCCTGCTAATGCTGCCATGGAAGAAGAGAAGCAAAGCAATATGAGGAAGATCAAAAACCTCTTTGGAATCAACCTTAAAGTCTGATTGATAGGCATTGGTACAACATAGCTAATAAATTATACTGCTAATGACTTAAGGTTTTTACCATGTGCATATTACTATTACACACTGTGAAATTCCTGTGTAACTTACAAGTGTATTGTGAGAGAGGATGAAGTGTTGGCCATCAAAATGGCTTTCTGACAGTTTCTTTATCCCTGCTTTACTGCCAGGGCTCGGCTGTTGCAAAGGTCTTTCTGGAGCTGAATAGATTTACAGCTGCTAGAATTGGTTCCTGGAGCCCAGGTTGCTAAAGAGCAGGGTAGGATTTTCCCTTGACATGAATCGGCTGTGGGAAAGATCATCAAGACCTCCTACCCACATCAGGATTGTCCTCTTCAGGTATTCTCAAGTGTTATGTCTCTCAGTTTTTCACACCCTGGCATACTGCATATAGGCACAGCCTTGTGATTGCTGTCAAACTCGCCTTGATGACTTCCTTTGGAAACTTAGAAATATGCTAGGGAAAAAAAGCTTGCATTATTTATGCAGTTGTCATCTCAAGTTGTCTCAGGCAACTGCCTCCCACCCCTGGGCTCCAAACCAAATCCCCCATTTGTCTCACATATTGAATGCTTTCTCCAGCTGACAGTTAAATTGATTCTCGTTTGCTATTTAAAGTGAGAAGAGCTTTTGGAAATGTGAAGGTTTAAAAATCCTGAGACCTAAGCACATTGTGGCATGGAAGGCAGGGAGTTTCTTTGCATGAGCTCCCAAGCCTCCTGGCAACTTCACAGCTCTCAGCTGTGTGCAGTGGGTTTTGCTTTCTTTGTGCTTTGCTTCGACAGTTAGTCGACCTTTTCTCTGAATAGGTTAGCCTGCCACAGGGCTTGTGTTACCCAGAAGACCAAGGATGTTTTCAGAGAGGTGGTGAAACTGTAATTGAAAGCCAGATATAGTCAGGCTCTGGTTCAATCAGCCAGGAAGCATTTGGCTGGTAGTTTGTTTATGAGAAGAAATACCACGGATAAAATATGAACATTAATGCAATAAAAATGCCAAGCTCCAGAACATTGTGAAGATGATGCTGAGCAGTCAATAGATGTATTTTTTTTAGAAAATAGTCTGAGTTAAAGCTCCTGTTAATAGCACACAAGTATATCTTTAACACTACTTGTATAGATACAGTAATCACAGTATCTCAGACAAATCCACATTACAAAGGAAACTCATTCCAATCTTCTGTATCTTTTGATCTGCACTTTACAGTCAGTCATCTATGACAGTGGAGATGGAGGTGGCATTCCGGATAAGACAGCCAGCATTGTAGCAATCATATATTGACATCCAGCAAGGATTCACCTTGATTAACATTATCCATCTAAAAGTTAGATGTCTTCTCTAATTGAATTCTTTTAAGCTTACTGTAAAGTCAATGGAGAGATGTAGGCATTGCAGAGGGCAATTGACCCTATCCTGAGACAAGTATTGTAAGATAAATTGTGCCTATTTCTTGCTATTCACTGTAGAGGGGGACCAACCCTCCAGAATAAATGCCTGCTTTTGAGGTGGCTACACTTAGGTGTGACATTTTGGAGGGGGAGGGAGTAAAAGAAGTGCTGTTCTAATTTCCATGGAATCAGCTGATCCGAAGGGTCAGCTGCTTTAACACAACCTTGTTACTGTGCAGCATTAAACTATTAAATCTGATTAGGGATTTATAGTGAGGATACCTTCAACCACCATATCTTGCACAGAGGCACGAAAATTAATACTGAAGAAATACATTTTCTAAAATAGAAAACACGTAATTAAAAAGTGCAGGAAAGATGACTTAAGCAAAAAAAAAAAAAAAAAGAAACTTATGAAAGCATTGAGCTAATTAATCAATGTCTATGTGTGTCCATTTTTAAAAGATGCTCAGATAAAGAGAAGTAGTAGATAGTTCCAATGTTGAATCTTGCAATATTAATGTAAAACTCTGCTTTCTGATGAGAAAGACACAGCATTTGGAGAAGCAATACAATCATTCTGATAGTAACGTCAATGCTCTCAGGATATAAGACAAAATGGATTCCCGTTTGTATCATTCTGCCATTCCTGCTGATGCAGTAGGGAACATTCAGTGCATTTGTATTGACATGAATGTCTCAGTGAGTAAAGGTTTTCAGTTAAATCCAGGTTTTGTGATGAGAAGTAATTTTAGAAGCCGCATATTTGATCATTTTAGTCCACAAAGCCTTTTCTTGAAAATGTTAAAAGGTAGTTTCTGGGCGGACTAACTAGGGTTTGATCACTGCTTAGGTCTAATGTTTAGCCATCCATCTTGATTCAGAGATTCCTAAGGTCACATGTTTCCAGCTTGTTAGATGTATATTCTAGTGTTAGTGAACCATTTCTGTTTGAGCTAGTTGGGATTTTTCAGTGTAGTTGTTTTTGCTTGATTTGTTGCAATATTTAATTAACTCTTAAATTGGGTGGATTTCTAGGTTACAGTTATTGGACTATTATTTAGGTCTGTTGGTGAAAAGACGTACAAAATGTGTTAACAATTCTGCTCGCAGAAAACCTGGGAGAGAGTTTTGCTTTTTTATTTCCAAAACACTGAGTTTTAATCTGTGCTTTTAATGCCTTGTACACTCATCAGCTAGAGAAGGACACTAGCGGTTATCTCAGCCCTGATGCTTACTAACAAAGACTGACAACTGCTGACACAACAACCTGCCTTGAATTATTTTTGGGTAGGGGGTGGAATGGGTTGGCTTAACACAAACATGTAATTTCAGTAAACCACCATTTTCAGAAAGCAACATTATTTCAAATTTCCTTTGCTGACAGGGAGATGCATTTTTTTCCCCGGACCTCTAAAAAAAAATTATGCAGAGGTTTGAATAGGAAATTGGTGCTGAAAGGAGAATCACAATACGTACCCAGTGTCAGTCAAAATCTTCCATTTTAATTTCTATTCCGAGTTCTACTCAAGTATAAATATGTATACAAATTCTTATCCTTAATTAACTGTAGAGCTTGCAAAAAGCATTTATTGCTTTCCATTTCTTTCTTATCCCTCCCCTTATCTCCCCTGAGAAGAACTACATGTTGAGTAGACACACTATAACCCCATAATTTGAAGCTACTACTATAGCATCAATTCTTCTGGATGATACCACACCTTGCCAGTCAAAAGTGATTTGAGCTTAAATTGTCAGTTAAAGATGCTCTTCGTTTTTATTGTCCTGAACTTGCAGGCAGTCTATTGGATGAAGTGAATTTGTTGTTGAAAATGCTTGTGATTTTGAGTGAAGGACACAATCAGAATACACAATATTTTTTCCCCTTTGCATTTCACAACCTGCTCTGCTCCTTTGCCACTCAAGCATATTACAAAATTGCTGACATCTAAGATGATCAATCAAACCCTTTGCAGTTCTGTAAATGATCAAGCTTGACTGTCTGTGGAGCTGTTATTTGGCAGTGCTCCATCTGGAAAATAAAATACAAACATCAAAAGAAGTTCAGCTAGGTTTATATTTCAGAGGGTGGGTTGTTTTTTTTGATAGCTTGTCTGTTATGTAACAGAGTCTATTGGATCAAATTAGAAAGCAGACCTTTGTCTTTTCATAAATATCTGATCCTTGAGTTAGCCAGATGACAGTAGAGACACCTAAGCAGTTGTTGGTGTTGTGCTGCTACTCCGCACCCTAATGTGCATAGCCTCCCAGAAAAACATGAGATATATACAGGAGTATTATACAGGAACTAGGGAAAGCTGAAGTAGCCCTATGGTTTATAGGATTAGGAGGTAGGTGCTTTCAGCAATGGATCTGTTACCTGCTCCTCAGTTCTACACAAGTCTCTACCAAGTTTAAACCACGGCACACTAGGGCTGGGTTAGTTGCCTTTAAAATTGCCACTACTGATCCAATGCAGCTGTGCTATAGAGAATTCTGTGTATATTAGATTAGTCTCAATACAGAAAAAATAAAATACCAATGTTCGTAAATTGTTTCCCTTCTTCATACTCTATCCTTGCATTTAAATTATGGCCTTCCCCTCAATTTTATGAATTCAGCTAAACTGATGATACAACTTGACCCAAACACATTAAACAAATGTACCCAACTGAAGAAGGAACACAACATGCATGAATAGTTTGTTATCTAGAGGTGAGTATGTGCCACTATCCCTTGCCATAGATACAGAGAAGTGGGCAGAGAATTGATGGTCTGGTAACTGCAGGAAGTAATTTGCCAGAGCTGGAGAGAGACAGCAAATCTCCGGACACGTTATGCTGTGATTGGTCATGCCCAAAAGGTGTAACAGCCAACTTGAACAGATCAGCGAAGTTCTCATTAGCCAAATTCAGAGCTAACCTTTCTACTCACTGACTGCACAGAGGGCAAAACAGTAATCACAGTGGAAAAGGTGTCCTTAGCAGTCTAAAAAGAAACTATCAGGCAGTAAACATTGTTGATCAAACACAAAATTGGATAGAGGAAATGAATCAAATGCTTCTCTTACTGGACAAAACAGAGGTGAAATGTAGTTATGAGCAAGAATACTTTGCATGGTGTGATGGACATACTACCAGTTGATCTTGGTCAACTAAAGTGTTTTTTGGCGTAATGTGAAGAATATTGTTCCCTCAAAGGACCATGAAGGAAATGAAGTGCCCAGTTTCTTTGCCAGTTTTTTACTCTCAGACTTGTGTAAAAATTCCAGCCAGAAAGAACTGACAGGGAAAAGAAAATAATAGCAAGAAGAACAAAACAGTGTCATACAAGTTGAAACATATTTAAGAAGTTTTTTTATATTATTTGTCTTTGTGATGTGATTTTGCATTGCATTTTATACACAAATTTTAAGCCTTTTAACCAAACCTACAATATTCATTTAGAAAATAGATTTTTTTTTTTTTTTAATCTCAGCAGAAATTAGAATTGCTGCATTTAGAATCACATCCCATTTCTATCAAATACACGCCTTTTCCCCTGCAGCTTTTTTTATGTTAGTCAATATCTTTTAATGTTATCTGATGGTTTCCTAGGAGATGCCCTAAATGCCCAAACTCACTAGTTTGATGCTGGTGTCGGATAATATCTATATGCACTAAACATCTGTTTTGTTCACTGAAGTCTGCTCTGCCCTTTTTCCACTGGTCATTATGTTTCCCCTGTGTGTTTCTAATGGCTGCTAATGAGATAAGAAAAAAGCTCCATGTACACTTCCATCTTCTCTGATGGTGTGTGATCAGAAGTCTGTGCTCTTTGTTAGAAGCAATGACTTCAAAATCATTGTTAGTATTTCTTTGCACAGTAGTTTGAATGCAAATTTTACACTTAAGGACTAAAGTGCCTTTTACAAATCTGTAAGAAGCAATTAGAAAGAGAAAGATCACCACATTACAGGGTAAAGAGTTCTATTTGTGGAAGGGTGGGCTCAGTGTTGATTCATGTTTTTCAGATGGTACAGTACAGGTTGCATCGTTAATAGAAGATTAAGATGCCAAATGGGGAAATTTTACCTTCTGTTTCTGAGTCTTTCACTGTAGGAAATCACCCAGATATGACTAGAGGTTGATTTTATGTAACATGATGATCAGACAGAGTGTTCCTCAAATTTAACAGAGCCTGGTGTTACTGTGGGAGGAGGGGCTGACAACTTGGGTAGTATCCATACAAAGCTATAATTTCTAATCTGTCAAAATCACTTCCCTTTAGAAAGCCTGATTTCATTAGCATGCTCTTTGTCAGATGTGATTGTCTCCCTTAGCGGCTTTCCTTTTACAGCTGTCACAAAAGCCAATCATATTATACCAAGGGTAGGAAATAAATGTGTCTTTTTGTTGTAAATTAATTTAGGCAAGAATATATCACATATGGCTAGATTTATTTCCTACTTTTTGAGGTATGAAATTTCAGCAAGAGCTCAAAGAGCAGATATTGGCAAAAATCTGGTTACAAACTGTTTCTTCTGGTACTCTAGTGGTGGATATAGAAAATATACTTACATATAACTTATGCCTCATAAATAGCAAACCAAGTTTTCAGCTAAACTGAGAATATTGGTAAAACTGATGTATTAACTATCTTGGACAGGGAAGCCAAGTTAAGCTTTTCTCAGATTCTGTCTGTCCTTCAGTCTTTTGGGGTAATTCTAACCCAAACACTGAGATTCCACTTAGGTTCATTTTCTTCAAATTAGATCTGCCCTATTCAGTTTAGTAGTATAGGGTCCACTGCCATACCATTCCAGTCTGAGATTTTAGTGCATCTTGCTGTGCTCTGCTACTGAGGAGTCTTGCCCTGGGTTCAGCAGTAGCAGTCATTTTTCTCCTTCTTAGTAGCTGGTGCAGTGCTGTGTTTTTGGGCTTAAACCATGACAAGTCTCCAGACCTGAAGCTTGCTTGTTCCTCTTGCTTTGGACGTGAGCATGTAAGGTAAGAAGGAGGAGGCAGGTGTTTTATGGAGAACTATTTATCTGCTTGATTTGGCTCTCCGTGATTTGGGTCTATATTACAGCTTCAGAAATTTGTAAGGAAAAAAGTATCAGATGTTACTCTTTTTAAAAAGTATTTCACTCTGGAGAGTAAGACAAAGGACAGTCCCTGAGAAGAGTTGTCTCATTTGGCTGCTAATGTTGAAAAAACAGCATTCTCAGAAGTCTTTAGTTGTCCTGGGTTCAGCAGTAGCAGTCATGTTTCTCCTTCGTGGTAGCTGGTGCAGTGCAGTGTTTTGACTTCCAGCCTGGGAACAGTGCTGGTGATACCGATGTTTTCGGTTGTTGCTAAGTGATGTTTACCCTGACCAAGGACTTTGTGAGGCTCATGCTCTGCCAGAGAGGAGGGGAAGCTGTGAGGAAGCAGAGATGGGGCGCCTGACCCAGGCTAGCCAAGGAGGTATTCCATACCACAGCACGTCATGCCCAGGGTGGGGGGTAACTGGGAGTTACCCGGAAGGACATGGGCTTCCGGGTCGGACTCCTTTCTTGGCCGGTGGTATCGTATTCTCTTCCCTTGTTATTTTCTCTTATCGTTGTTGTTGGTAGTAGCGGTGGTGATTTGTGTTGTACATTGGTTGCTGGACTGTTCTTGTCTCAACCCGTAGGAGTTGCACCCTTTTGATCCTCCTCCCCATTCCTCCGGGAGCGGGGAAGGGGAGAGCCCCAGTGGCGGGGGGGGGGGCCTCGATTGTTGTCAGCCCGGCACCACTCACTGGGAGTGAGTGAACAAGCTGTCTGGCTAGGGTTTAAACCACGACATTAGTATACAGACTAATGATGTGATGGGTGTTACAGAAGGAGGCTACTCGGTGTGTCATCTGACTAGTCCATCTTTTCCCAGGCTGTTTGCAACAAGGGACAGCATGAGTTGATAGCAAACCTCATCAGTTCATCTGTACCTTTACTTTTCAGTCACTGTGACCTATCTGGAGAACAGATGAAGCTGTAATTTTTTTTTGTAATGAATCTTTCTATACAGGTGCAGAGAAACATTCTAGAAGAAGTCAAAGCATATACCTATGGTGCTGTATGATTAGTTTGGCTAAGAATTTCCTTTATCTGAAATTATTTAAATCAGAAATCTTGCTCAGTGTTCACTTTTGTACAATCTATTACTTCTTAGAAATAGGTAGCAAGCACTATGTGGATCAGTCACTGTTTTTCCTACAGGTACTAAATAGTTGTATTACTTGAACAGGTACAATTCATATTGTCCAAGTCTTTTCATTGTGCCTTGAAATAAAGGTGGAAGAGCCCATAGTCATTACTACTTGTATCCAGTGTCTTTCCCTTCTACAAAATAATTGGGCTTCCAGCTTCCAGTCTTGGCAGCTCTGTATTTCTAAAGGCTCATTAACCATTTTTCTCTCTTTTTTTTTAATTTTTCAGAGCTAAGAGAATCTTCTGCTTCTTAAAAAGTTCTTCCACTTCTTTTACTATTTGCAATAGTCTAGATTTTTTCTCTTCCTTTTTGCCAGTTCCATCTGGAGATTTAAAAAACAGTAAAAAGCATTAATTCTGTGTCTTTCCGTGTGCTTCATATCTTCTGCAACACCAGTCTCTGAAAGTATTTGATCTGGTTTATGATTACCCTTCATCTGTTGCTGGCTCTTTTCCTGTATGCTGGTAATGGCTTTGATCACCTCTTGGCCAGGATCTCTGGCTTCTCATCATTCCTTCGGGAAAGATTCTTTTTTTTTCTTTTAATTACTTTTTACCATTACCTGGCTAGCATCCACTGCATGTTGTCTGGTTGTTAATTTTTGCCACTGTGGAAGCTAATAGGACTCTTCTGCATTGGGACATTTAGGAAAGTCAATCCAAATTAAATGTTAAAGTTCACACTTCAGCTGCGTTAAATCCCTGTGTTGACAGCCTTGTTAGAAGAAAAGACCTTAATTTTGTTTAATTTAATACAGGCTGGAAATGAATTAAGTCAAATTTAACCACTTCACTTTTGAACAAATGTGTCTACACAAGGTTTGTGAGATTTAACAAATCCATTTTAGCTTCATAGTTTTTATTAATGTTTTCAATTTCCTAAGTTTCTTGTAGACAAGACCTCGATTTTCTTTTCCATAGGAATAACCTTTTTATTCCAGCCATATTTTTTTCTTCCTGTCCTTTTCTTGATGTTTGACTGTCACTGCGCTGCTCTGCTCATTACTTTCTGGAGGGTAAGGAAGATTTATAGAACATAGTTGTTCCTGTTATTAAATTATAGCAAGCTAAATATCTGCATTAAGTTTGGGGTCATGCTAAGGTGGATGATGTAAACACATTCATACATACAATGGAGTTCATCTCACATAACCTTACTGGGAAAAGGCAGGCAGATAGAGTGTACCCTCAGCAAGTTTGTGGATGATCAAAACTAAGGGGACTGGGTGGTATATCAGATGGGTGTGCCACCTTCAGAGAGACCTTGACAGGCTGGAGAAATGGGCAGAGAGAAAACCTTATAGTTCAACACAACGTAATGCAAAGCCCGGCATCTCAAGAGGGTCAGCCCCATACACCAGTACATGCTGACTGGCTGGAAGACAGGTTGCTGAACAAAATCTTTACATCCTGGTGCACAGCAAGATGACCATGATCTAGCAAAGCACCCTTACAGCAGAAGGTTGAGATGTGTGATCCTTCATCTCTCCTTAGCACTGGTGAGGCAGCAGCAGGAGTTCTGCGTCCGGTTCTGGGCTCCTCAGCAGAAGAGAGGCATCAACATCCTGCAGTGAGTCCAGCACAGGGCCACAAAGATTATTATGGGACAGAAATATTTTTCATATGAGGAAAAGCTGAGAGAGCTGGGACTGTTCATCCTGCAGAAGAAGGCTCAGGCATATTACCAACATGTGTGAATACCTGACAGGAAGGAATAAGGCCAAGGGAGCCAGGCTCTTCCCAGTTAGTGCCCAGTGACATGAAAAGAGGAAATGGACACAAATTAAAACACATTAAATCACATATGAATACATGATTTATTTTTTTCTCCTTTTTATTTTTTAATTTTAAATTGTGAGTATGGTCAGTCACGGAAACATGTTACCCAGTGTCCTGGGTTCAGCAGTCGCAGTCATTTTTCCCCTTCTTGGTAGCTGGTGTAGTGCAGTGTTTTGACTTTCAGCTCGGGAACAGAGCTGATAACAAGCGATGTTTTGGTTTGGCCAAGGACTTTGTGAGCCTCATGCTCTGCCAGGGAGGAGGGGAAGCCAGGAGGAAGCAGAGACAGGACACCTGACCCAAACTGACCAAAGAGGTATTCCATACCACAGCACGTCATGCCCAGGATGTAACTGGGAGTGAGCCGGAAGGGCTGGGGGACTGCAGGGTTGGAGGAGGTATCGGTCAGAGCTTGGTTGGGCCTGGGGGGCGAGTTATCGGTCAGCTGGTGGTGAGATGATGTATTCTCTTCCCTTGTTATTTCCTTTATCATTATTATCATTGGTGGTAGCAGTAGTGATGTGTGTTATACCTTAGTTACTAAACTGTTCTTATCTCAACCTGTGGGAGTTGCATTCTTTTCGATTCTCCTCTCCGTCCCTCCGAGAGCAGGGGGAGGGCAAGAAAGGGGGGGAAGTGAGCGAACGAATTACCTGACTGGGTTTAAACCACGACAGTTCTTTTTGGCGCCCAACGTGGGGCACGAAGGGTTGAGATAACGACAGATCTGACCGAATTAATAGTCATTCGTCACAATGCTGATTTATTGGCTCTCAGAGTTGTTCTTGTTGATCTCACAGCTTCAGAATGTTGTAACTTACGTAGAGCCGGTATTTGCTGTGATAGTGTTTATCAAGTGCGGGGCCTGGGCTAAGGTTCTTGTCTCACTGTGCTTTATGGCAATGGCTTGTAATACGGGCGGGCTCCAGCAGCAGGGCGGGACGGACGTGGCCGTGGACTTGTACCTGGCCGTCCGGCTGCTCTTCACCGTCCTGGCCCTCACCCTACTCTCCATCTTCGTGAGGCTGCGGGGAGCCGAGGGGGAGCGGCCCCGGGAGCCGGCGGCTGCTGAAGCGGCCCGGGAGAGCGGCCCCGGGGACCAAGCGGCGGCGGGAGCGGGGCCGGAGGCCGCGAGGGGACGGCTGCCGGTGGAGGAGGTCGGGGCGGTCGAGGAGCAGAAGGAAGGGGCTGCCGAGCAGCGGGAGAAGGCGGCGGAGGAGCCGAGCCCCGCGGAGGAGCCGAGCCCCGCGGCCGAGCCCAGCCCCGCGACGGCCGAGAGCGTTTCCCGGAAGCCGCCCGCCGAGCCCCAGGAGGATGCAGGAGACCACGCAGCATTTCCCAGCAAGGCAGAGGAGGAAGAGCTGGACTCAGAGAAGCTGGCGGTGGGAGAGCCGGCAAGCACAGCAGCTACACCAGCCCCAGTGACAAGTACAGCAGCTACACCAGCCCCAGTGACAAGTACAGCAGCATCGTGTGAGAGTTCTGAAGGTTTTGAATGGCCTTTGGGCATCCTTGGGACCTGCCTGCTGATTGTGATGGGGATCAGCATGTTGGCACACACACAGGCTGTGTTCTACCCACCACCATTTTGTCTGATCTCAAAAGTTAAGCAGAGTCAGGTTTGGGTCTTGTCTGGGGTTAGACGAGGATATAGGGGGACCAAAAGGTTTTGTCCAAGGCTGGACAGTCATGAGTGGCAGGGTGTGTGTGACAGTATGGGCAAGTATCTAGTCCACTGGGCCCCTCCAGTGCTTTGGAAGCATCGGAGATGGAAGGCAGCTGTATGGAGTCCCCAGCAACAAGCTGCAGAAACTGCTTAAGGGGACAGTGAATTATTTTAAGCCTGGTGGGCCCATGGCACTTCAGGCCATCAGAGCAGAGACGCAACACAGAGATGGACTCATGATCGAGGGGTGGACTTAGCAATGGACAATATTGCCCAGGTTATTCACAAGTGTGAGCACTGCACACAGTCTCTCCTGCTCTGGAAGACTGTTACAAGAGATGGAGCCTGACATCATGGACCAGATGGACTCAGCAGCTTTATAGGGACTGGTCCATGCACTAAGATAAGAGTGCACCGAGATAAGAGTGATGGTATATTGAAAATGTGGGATCTGAGCATGACGTGAATGGTATGGAATAAGGGGTGGATAATGTCCTGGGTTCAGCAGTCGCAGTCATTTTTCCCCTTCTTGGTAGCTGGTGTAGTGCAGTGTTTTGACTTTCAGCTCGGGAACAGAGCTGATAACAAGCGATGTTTTGGTTTGGCCAAGGACTTTGTGAGCCTCATGCTCTGCCAGGGAGGAGGGGAAGCCAGGAGGAAGCAGAGACAGGACACCTGACCCAAACTGACCAAAGAGGTATTCCATACCACAGCACGTCATGCCCAGGATGTAACTGGGAGTGAGCCGGAAGGGCTGGGGGACTGCAGGGTTGGAGGAGGTATCGGTCAGAGCTTGGTTGGGCCTGGGGGGCGAGTTATCGGTCAGCTGGTGGTGAGATGATGTATTCTCTTCCCTTGTTATTTCCTTTATCATTATTATCATTGGTGGTAGCAGTAGTGATGTGTGTTATACCTTAGTTACTAAACTGTTCTTATCTCAACCTGTGGGAGTTGCATTCTTTTCGATTCTCCTCTCCGTCCCTCCGAGAGCAGGGGGAGGGCAAGAAAGGGGGGGGAAGTGAGCGAACGAATTACCTGACTGGGTTTAAACCACGACACCCAGACAGTCTGAGGAGTCTCTGTCCTTGGAGTCATAATCCAGCTGGACAGAATGCTGCTTTAGCTTATTCTGCCTGATGTGGCAGGTGGAGTAGGCAATGTCAAGATTTTCTTGCCAACCTCAACCATCCTGTGATGCAACACCTACAATATTATACCTAAACAGAGAATCATAGAATCATAGAATAGTTAGGGTTGGAAAGCACCTTAAGATCATCAAGTCCCAAGCCCCTGCCATGGGTAGGGACACCTCACACTAAACCATATCACCCAAGGCTTCATCCAACCTGGTCCTGAACACTGCCAGGGATGGAGCATTCACAACCTCCCTGGGCAACCTATTCCAGTGCCTCACCACCCTAACAGGAAAGAATTTCCTTCTTATATCCAATCTAAACTTCCCCTGTGTAAGTTTTAACGCGATACCCCTTGTCCTATCACTACAGTCCCTAATGAAGAGTCCCTCCCCAGCATCCCTATAGGCCACCTTCAGATACTGGAAGGATGCTATGAGGTCTCCACACAGCCTTCTCTTCTCCAGGCTGAACAGCCCCAAATTCCTCAGCCTGTCTTCATACGGGAGGTGCTCCAGCCCCCTGATCATCCTCATGGCCCTTCGCTGGACTTGTTCCAACAGTTCCATGTCCTTTTTATGTTGAAGACACCAGAACTGCACACAATACTCCAGGTGAGGTCTCACAAGAGCAGAGTAGAGAGGCAGGATCACCTCCTTAGACCTGCTGGTCACGATCCTTTTGATGCAGCCCAGGATGCAGTTGGCTTTCTGGGCTGCAAGTGCACACTGAAGCCGGCTCATGTTCATTTTCTCATCAACCAACACCCCCAAGTCCTTCTCCGCAGGGCTGCTCTGAATCTCTTCTCTGCCCAACCTGTAGCTGTGCCTGGGATTGCTCCAACCCAGGTGTAGGACCTTGCACTTGTTATGGTTAAACTTCATGAGGTTGCCATCAGCCCACCTCACAAGTGTGTCAAGGTCCCTCTGGATGGCATTCCTTCCCTCCAGCATATCAACTGAACCACACAGCTTGAAGTCATTGGGAAACTTGCTGAGGGCGCACTCAATCCCACTGTCCATGTCAGCAGCAAAAATGTTAAACAAGACCGGTCCCAACACCAACCCCTGAGGGACACCACTCGTTACTGGTCTCCAGCCGGACACTGAGCCATTGACCACAACTCTTTGTGTGCGGCCATCCAGACGATACAGTTATAACAACATCCAGGGCAAATTGTGCAGCCAACATCACAGTGTGTCACTTTCAGATTTGTCCCATGTGCTCCAGCTGCTCCCCTGCCTTCTGAAATTTCATACATTTTAATTCATCCTTCCAGAGGTAACCCAAGCCTTTAAGATGACTGAATGCACATAGCCTGGCACTGAAACAGGACACCAGAAATCTCAATGTATATAGTGTATAGCTTCATAAACAGGTCATTTTTTTCCAGAGAAATGCTTGTTCTTGTGTACTGTAAGTTCCAAACATTGGACTCTGAGCCCCACAGCTTTGTTGCTAGCTCTTCCTGTGTGCTGCTGGTCTGAAGGTGAAGTTAATGACCTAAAGGCTCTGATTCTGTGATTTTAATAAGGCAAGTTTAATAAGTATACTGACTTTAAAACTAGTATGAATCCAGCAACTCCTAGTGATGGTAATGAAGAAGAATTATCTTCATAATTTTTAAAAATTTATTGTTCTGGGGGGAGGAGGAGATACAACCATGTGAGACCTGTAATGGAAAAACGATGAACTCATGCTACTGTATCTATCCTTATGCTGTCTGTTAAAATTTTTCCCAGTAAGATTGTCTCAGCAGCAGACAGAGAAACACCCCCATTTAAATCCCCTCCTGTCTGATAGGTAGAGATTTGCAAGTCAAAAAAGAATCACCCTCCTTACTTCTCAAACATATGGTCTTCCTTTCAGATAATAAGTACTTTCCCAACCTTGTCAGGTGAGGCAGTGCTTGAAAGCTTTTTAGTACTTACACTTTTGTATAGCAAGTTATCTCAGTAGGAGACATTGCAGCAGTCTTTAACCCTTTCTGTATTCTCATTCTATCTTAGAAATGTCTCATGCAAGCTAATAAATTCCTTGAAGTCTCTCTCTTTTCCACAACATTAATCTCCCATCAACTAGTAATGAGCTTTGGTAGGTTCCTTGTGAGAATCTGAGCGACCACATTAATTCCTTAAAACTTCTTTGACAATAGCAAACCTATTAGCAAATGGTTTAGGAATGTCTGATCCATACATTTAGCCTTAGGGGCTTTTGGTGGCCTACATTTACTGTGCCCTGAAATTCCTAAAGGCTTAGGAAGATACTGCAAATTCTAAGTGCATCAATTTCTGCTAAACTGCCTCTGGATACTGTCTTATGCACCGAACTGGAACTCTGCTGCTAAAATCATGCTTTTTCATGATTCTTTCTTGAGCTGAATGATTCTTCTTGAAAAATTAATGTAATCAAATACAAAGCTTATTTAGATTGCTGCATGTTTTAGAACACATGAAATGACTGCTGCTTCTTTAGCATACTGATTCTCCCCATAATACATACCACATACCAGGCAACATGGCTGTGAAGGAGCTCAGTCTTTAATTTTATCAGTCTAGAGAAAAATAAGTCCCCTTGAAGGTTTAAAAGGAAGTTCCTGTTGCTTAAGCTTAGGTTTCTAAATTAGATGCCCAAGACCCTACTTACCTGGTAAGTAGGTAATAATACCAATTATTTTCAGAAATTTCATATTTTATAAACACTTTAGACAAAGTTTGGCTTCCCATTAGCCTTACTTCCACATTCATGTCAATTAAAACACTAAACAAATCCGTAAGTAGGGAATCAAAGCTGAAAATTGAGAGAAAAAGAAACAGGACTGTAGATCCACATAAGAGACCTGTGTGTTTGAGACATTTTTCTATGTATAACTGACATTACAGTCTGCACTCATTTCAACTCAACTCTGCCTTGCTAAAGGGAGAAAAGATGCCCATCAAATCAACCCACTCATTTCTCTTTCTTTTCACCATCAAATTTTCAGTGAATTATTTCCTCCTATAGCAGCTCTGTCATGCTGTTGTGGTATTTTTTTCTCAGTCTTTTTCCTGGTACCACTGTTTTATAGAATCATAGAATAGTTTGGGTTGGAAAGCACCTTAAGATCATCAAGTTCCACCCCCTCCCCGCCATGGGCAGGGACACCTCACACTAAACCATCTCACCCAAGGCTTCGTCCAACCTGGTCCTGAACACTGCCAGGGATGGAGCATTCACAACCTCCCTGGGCAACCTATTCCAGTGCCTCACCACCCTAACAGGAAAGAATTCCCTCCTTATATCCAATCTAAACTTCCCCTGTTTAAGTTTTAACCCGATACCCCTTGTCCTATCACTACAGTCCCTAATGAAGAGTCCCTCCCCAGCATCCCTATAGGCCCCCTTCAGATACTGGAAGGATGCTATGAGATCTCCACACAGCCTTCTCTTCTCCAGGCTGAACAGCCCCAACTTTCTCAGCCTGTCTTCATACGGGAGGTGCTCCAGTCCCCTGATCATCCTCGGGCCCTCCTCTGGACTTGTTCCAACAGTTCCATGTCCTTTTTATGTTGAGGACACCAGAACTGCACACAATACTCCAGATGAGGTCTCACAAGAGCAAAGAGGCAGGATCACCTCCTTCCACCTGCTGGTCACGCTCCTTTTAATGCAGCCCAGGATGCAGTTGGCTTTCTGGGCTGCAAGCGCACACTGCCTGCTCATATTCCTTTTCTCATCAACCAACACCCCCAAGTCCTTCTCCACAGGGCTGCTCTGAATCTCTTCTTTGCCCAGCCTGTAGCTGTGCCTGGGATTGCTCCAACCCAGGTGTAGGACCTTGCACTTGTTATGGTGAAACTTCATGAGGTTGGCATCAGCCCACTTCACAAGCATGTTGAGGTCCCTCTGGATGGCATTCCTTCCCTCCAGCGTATCAACTGAACCACACAGGTTGGTGTCATCGGCAAACTTGCTGATAGTGCACTCAATCCCACTGTCCAAAATGCCATTTTTATCTTTGCTTTGTTTCCTTGTGATATGCAATGAAACCCTCAACGCATACCTACATACACTCATTCTGCCCTATGTCTTTTTATAAAACCACTTTTTGTGAATACAAAACAAAAAGTCAAGTATACAAAACTTGAAGTATATTTTTACAATTTCCTTCATTCCCTCAGAATGTGTGGAAGCCTGATAGCCCTAACAAAATAGTATTTAAACAGACTTCACATATGCATATATATTGTTTGCAGAGAATCAATTCTGTTATAAAAGAAAGCAAGTTTTCATTGTAGCTTGAACTAAATTCAGTATCATAAAATCCTCTGTGAAATCTTCTCTAAAACCATAATCTGAACTGAAATCTGCTTCTAAACCTCAAGAAGGATTATTGATTGGGAGAATCTATATGCAAAAGGCTTTTGGTTTGGATGAAACCAGGTTTTAATCTATATTACAATAATACTTCCAAGTTGCATATATTGCTAGAGAAGAAATAATGCAAAGGCCATTCCTGAAACTGTAACATGAATAGACAGCCCAATACATTTATTATTTAACCATGGCAAAAGAATTACAATAATATATTTTTTCTCTGAAATGAGGGGAAGAAAGAGAGGAAGCCATGACTGGCAAGTGTGAGACAAACAACTTAAAGGTCTTCAAAAGGCTCTTAGGTAAAGAGGGCTGGCTAAACATCCGTCCCAGTGTGATTAGAGAGGTTGGGTCCACAGGTGCATGCTCATTGCACTGGCTTGCTGGTTTGGTGTTGTCCTGGGTTCAGCAGTAGCAGTCATTTTTCTCCTCCTTGGTAGCTGGTGCAGTGCAGTGTTTTGACTTTCGGCCTGGGAACAGAGCTGATAGCGATGTTTTGGTTTGGCCAAGGACTTTGTGAGCCTCATGCTCTGCCAGGGAGGAGGGGAAGCCGGGAGGAAGCAGAGACAGGACACCTGACCCAAACTGACCAAAGAGGTATTCCATACCACAGCACGTCATGCCCAGGATGTAACTGGGAGTTACCCGGAAGGACTGGTAGACTGTGGGGTTGGAGGAGGTATGGGTCAGAGCTTGGTTGGGCTTGGGGGATGAGTTATCGGTCGGCTGGTGGTCAGATGTTGTATTCTCTTCCCTTGTTATTTCCTTTATCATTATTATTCTTGGTGGTAGCAGTAGTGATTTGTGTTATGCCTTAGTTACTAAACTGTTCTTATCTCAACCCATGGGAGTTGCATTCTTTTTGACTCTCCTCTCCATCCCTCCGGGAGCAGGGGGAGGGCAAGAAGGGGGGGAAGGGAGTGAACGAGTTACCTGACTGGGTTTAAACCACGACAGGTGTTCAGGAGGTTCAGATCATTTTTCCTCCTTAAACACAAGGCATTTTTTAATTGATTGCCCCAAATCCTTGTTTATTTTTGAAAGCTGAGTTTCACTTTTTAGGTTGGTTCATTTGAACTTTCTTAAAGTAACTTAGATTGCTGAACAGATTTCCAGTCCATTGAGATTATGATGTCTGATACAAACTCACAGGATGAAAGGACTAACAAGGGAAAATTAAATTTGAAAACTCTTTTCCAGCAACTTCTCTTTTTGAATCTCTATTTCAGAAACAATGCTTGTTTTGTTGTCTTTCCTAAGTACTTATAGGGGAGTCTAAGCAATGAGTATATGTAATGTATAAATCAGGTTTTCCTGCACTAATATTTTATATTTTAACCTTCTCCATCTTGGAGACTGCATCTCAGAGTAGGATAGATATTCCATGCTAGAGTACAAGGCTCTTTTGTGTCAGCTCTGTGGACAGAAGCAATTACATTTAATGAGCTGGGTTATTGTTTGATTATTAAATTTCTGTTTTTCCAAAGTATGAACATCTTAGTCACCTGGCTGTCAGTCCTTTCTCCGTCAGGAAATACAGTAAACTCTCTAGAAGTCTATGATGTCTGGTCATAAAGATAGTGTAAGTATGATGCAAATTGTTCTAAATAAGCTTTTTTAGAAAAGAGCTCTGGAGTCTTCACATTGAAAAGGGTGTGCATGTAAAACAGGAAAGCTGCTGGCTTTATTTTCCATAATTGCCCATCTCTGTCTAGTAATGCTAGTTATTTTTAACTACTGTGGCTATTACCTTTTAGCAAGAGAATGTCTGGTGATGTGAGTTACTGTACCTTAACAAAACAAAAAAAGTTATTTTCTGTCCAGGATGATGCAATGTTTATTTCCTTGGCTGTACTTTTTATGACTTTACACCCCTGAATCACTGTGTATGCATACAATTTACTTTGTTTCTGTAGCAAATGTGTATGTGGATTTGGATTTAGGAGATGATAGCTTTAAATACTGTCTTCATGTGATCTCATTTGAAATGGTCCTTACACATTTTTCCACCTGGCTGAAGAAACAACAAAAGCTATTGCTAATTTCACTTTTAATTAATTGTGCATCATGGATTGTTGACGTGGCACGGATAAGGGTCAACTAAATAGATTTGCCTCGGGTTAATAGAAGTTTTCAATCTCCTCTGTTTCTGGTGCTTGAAATATTCTCCCCTCATTACAAAAGAGATATTAAGTTGCTGTAGCAGGTCCAGAGAAGGGCAACGAAACTGGTGAAGGGTCTGGAGAACAAGTCTTATGAGAAATGGCTGAGGGAACTGGGGTTGTTTGGTCTGGAGAAGAGAATGCTCAAGGGGGACCTTATTGCTCCCTACAACTACCTGAAAGGAGGATGGAATGAGGAGGTGGCTGGTCTCTTCTCCCACGTAACAAGCAATAGGACAAGAGCTAATGGCCTCAGGCTGTGCCAGGGGAGGTTTAGACTGGATATTAGGAAAAATTTCTTCACAGAGATGGTGATCAGGCATTGGAACAGGCTGCCCAGGGAAGTGGTGGAATCATCGTCCTTGGAAGTGTTCAAAAAATGTGTAGATGAGGCCCTCAATGAATACGGCTTAGTGATGGATTTGGCAGTCCTGGGGTAAAGGCTGGACTTGATGATCTTAAAGGTCTTTTCCAACCTGTTTGATTCTATGATTTTATGATTCTCAACAACCTAAAGTTTATGAATGAGTGCACAAAATGCTCACAATCTACCTGTCAGCCTTTAACCAAAGCTACCACCACCCTTTGTATTAATCTGCTGTGTAGCTCCCCTTACTGGTAGGAGGCCTGTGAAATGCTTGGAAACAATTTTATGAATAAAATCATTTCAGGTGCTAAACTCCACATTGTATAAATTAATATAATGTCTTTTGGACTTTTCCTAAAACACTATATCCTCTACTCATCCACAGAGAAGCTTTCTTTTACTGTTATTACTGTGATGACACATAATTAAGTCAGATTACATTTTTAGAGAGAGAGAATAGCTAAGACAAAGTTCTAAATTACTCATCAATAAGTTTCACAAAAGAAAGCAAAAGATAAAAATTTAAAATGTGCTCTCTGTTGTTTTATTTTCCTAAAATTAGATAATTTTATAATGGTATATTGAACAAATAAGTCCCTGTCTTCCTTCCCATGAGAGAATAAGAGACTTCATTTAATGCCACATGTCATTGTGCTTATCCGCTGATTACTGTATTACTTTGATTTGGATGGGAGACTGTAAACTCTTGTAGGATTATGGAAAGATTTCTTTCCCCAGGCTGAACCAGTGAGATTTTCAGCATCATGAAGCCAGAGATGAGTAGGAAAGAAGCAGATTGGTTATTATAACTCTATGTATTTTTTACCCACTGGTTCATCTCATTTTTATCACTGCAGAGTCAGCACGAAAACTGACTGAGTTAATACACCTCCCCAACGTCGTCACACCACTAAGCTTTAATGTCTCTTCATATTCTCAACATGCTTAGTGAAAATGTGAATTGCTTAAATGGGGTAGACATAAAAAAGAGGAGGAGTAGGCATAGATATGCTTTGATTCAGCTAGCTAAAATACTCCTTTTGTTTAGGAATGGATACTGTGTGATGAAGCAAAGTGCTGATGTTCTAAACATCAGGGGTTTGTTACATACAATTCTTTCTTTCTGATTTTAGACAGGCTTATCTGAATTTGCAAGACGATTTATTTGGCATATTAAACTAAGTATTTCCTTGTAGAAAATAAAAGCAGCAGTAATGAATGAGGAAGTTTAGACTAGAAGAAGGACAAATAACGTCCTATAGAGCTAAAAAAAAAAAAAGAATTTATCTACTGTATGTATCTCTGTGCTGTATGTGTAATTCAGACTAGAAAAAGAGAATTAATTTGAACAGAAATAGAAATTTAAGATATGTAATGGGGACAGATAATCAAAGGTTTTCTGATATACTGAAAGGCCATGGGGAAACACCACTAGCAGCTTAATGGTCAAGACTAGACAGAAAATGTGGGTTCACTTTGCTTCTCTGCTGCTGGGCTTTAAAATGTCAGAGAAGTAGCTTTATCTCCTGTTTTCTGAAATAAAAACAACTACACTCAACTCCTTTGTAACTGGGAAAAATGGACCTGGAATTCTGTATTAAATCCTTGTCAATCACATCCAAGATTGACTAAACTTATGAAGAAAAAAGAATATTAGGTGAAAAGAAGGGGAGTAAAGCGTAAGGCTAGATATACAGTTTTCACAGTGCAAAGAAATTGTCAGTACAAAGAGAGAACTTTGGTAGGATCTGTATTGTTCATCATGGATATAAATTACTAGGAAAATGTGGGAAAATGTGGGAAATTAGAGACCACTTTCCCCCAATCCCCCAAAGTTATATTATAATGCTAAGGAAACCTTAGGGTTAAATGCAGGTGCTACTTCCAGGATGGGATGGGGTTGACATGCATGGAATCTACCTGGTAGTAGTTCCCCAGGCAACCCTACAACCTTGACATAAGCTAAGAGAAACTGAATGGAGGGTGGAGCAGAGCAAAGGCCCCACGGCCAGGCTCTGTTATACTCCCTGCAGGAGTGGGAACTTGAAGTCACCATGTACTGATAAACTTCACAGAAGCTGCCAAAAAGGAAACTATATTTGTATTTTAAAAAGCAAATGGAGAGGATTTCACACCCATTAGTAACAAAGTATGACTAGAATCACTCAGGTTTTGTAGGCATATAGTTAAAAAGTAGAAACCTGTGTTACTATGGGGAAGCCTGGACAGATACAAGGGCCTCCTACAAGGTCAGGATGAGCAACACTGACAAACATAGAACTGATACTGGGAGAGGAGGCTTTGCCTTTGTGTAGGCAGCTTAAGAAACAGAGCTAATGAATCTCTAATCAGGAAAGACCATCCTTGAAGCCTAGTACAGCACATGGACATCATCAACATACGGCTTCACGCATCAGCAAAATATGACTAGGATGTTCTGATGAAAATGGCATAATCTTATACAAATTAACTGACCACTTTGTAAATTGGCGGGAGCTACTGACCTGAATCAAATTGTATAAATATGTGAAATTAGGAAAGGGAAAGCAGGGACGACTCCACCATAACTTCTGGTAAGAACTTTATCTTATCTGTGCTAACTCATGCTAGTTGTTACTAGTGATTATGGTCTGCTTGTGTGTCACTGCAAGTTTGTTTTTGCAGACAGTCCCTATCACTGGATATCTCTGAACCTTAATTTGTCATGATTTTATATTAATAAAGAGTACTATTCTGTAAACTGTTAGCACTAATCCATTGTGGGCGCCAGCAGAGACTGGCAATGGGTAACATAAAGCAGGAAGATGACTGAGGGTCCCCCCTTATGCTGCTGGTGCGTTTCGCTGAATAAGTCAGTTGAATCACCTTCCAATGCAGCAGGACTGTTCAGTGAAGGGTCCCTGTAACAGGACGCTGACATACTGGTTGGCCACAAGGGTCTCAGCTTCCCTGGGTTGCTGATAGACAAATCAAACACTAGGTTGAGAAAATCTTCCCCCTTTCACATGACAGAAAAGCAGATGCTTAATGAGGTGACCAAATTTGCTGATACTAAAGAATTCTCGAAGCTGACAGACGCTAACATCGACAACAAGAGTGCAAAAAGATCTTGTGATTTTGAGTGGTTGGAGGTAAAACAGGAGACGAAATTCAGTGCTGAGTAATGAAAAGTAATAGACGCAAGACAGCATAATCCTTTGGGGAGAAAAAAATGACTGTGGGACAAAAATACAGCATATATAAAATAATAAATAGCACAGAGTAGATGAACTGCCATGTTTATTATTAACAATGTATGAAAAACTGAAGGCCAGCTGATGAAATTATCATGCTGCTAACTTAAAGTAAACATAAGGAAGCACTTTTTGCACACAGCATATTTCAATGCTGGAACTCGTCAGAAGAGTTTTGTAGTGCCCAAAGGATAAAGTAGATTTTAAAAGGTTACAGGAAAATAGCCAGAATAAAACACCATCAATGATTATCCCATAAAATAGTGAGACTGTTTTGATTCATATAAAAGAGGGATATTTCTTATGCTTCTTATAAAAAAACTGAGCAATTTTACAATACACCAGGGGATGGTTTACTGGGTCCGATGAAACAGATTTTTACCCACTGCGAAATATCCTGTGTTACAGAACTGAACCCAGTTCACAGAGGGTGCACTGTGACATTCAAAGTGAATTTCCATGAAAGAAAAGTAAATATAAAGAATGGCTAATTTAATCTAGCTCATTTAAAATATGAAAGAAAGTGACCTTATTATTTGTGAGTCGATCAGAGGATAAACACATTAGAAGGAAAAAATCCTTAGACTAAATGACAGTAAAAGTGTGTTCTGGGAGGGGTTTTTAAGACATAAACTTAGTGTGGGATCACTTATGCCAAATTCACAACCAAGTCCTGCATATTATCTATGATTAAATCCATTTGGAAGTGTGGCTTTATGGCTCTCTGACCCCCGATCCTAATTGGAAGGGCATCTTGGAACTGAGGCATCCCAGCACCATGGGTGGCCCAGATGAAAAAGGTTTGGAATGAGCGTGTTTGTGGAGTGCTTTTTACAGCCCCAGTGTCCCTGGAGCTGTAGGCTTTGTGGCTTTCTGAACCCTAACCCTAGCCCTAATTAGAAAGATACCTTGGAGCTGAGGCTGAGATCCCCAGCACCATGGACTGCCCAGATGAGAAAGGTTTGGAAGAAGCAATGATGGTGAGTGCCATGCTCCCCTTGGCATGCTATATATGCCAATGTTAGTAATAGGTGAAATTGCGTGTTGAAACAATAATACAAAGAGAAAAGATGATTATATTTGAAAATCTGTTAATCAGTAGAGGGTTTCTTTTGTATTAAGAACAAGTTGAAATTCTGCTATTGTGTATCTTAGTTACTTTATAACTAAATATTACAATGGTAGATATAATGATAAGCAATTAACATAGCCATATATGGGGAAGGGTATATGGGTGGATCCAGAGGAGTATTGTGAAACTCTACCGAAGCAGAACTCACGAAGGTACCAGGAGTAGTCAAGTGAAAATAAGAGAATGCTGGTGTCCACATAATGACTGGGACATGTCCAAGGAACAGAAAAGTGAACAGGATGACCTGAGGAAGACTTCTTACTTCATCCAAGGAAGACTCCTTACTTCATCAGGACGACCACCAGAGGGGGGCTGCGCAAGCGCAGAAGAGGCTGATATCGTAATAGACTGATGTGGCAATCCTTGATGCATATGTATTAGTCAATGATGTAATCTGTGTTGAATATGTATTAGTGACGACATTTTTAGTGTATAAATTGCGAGCGCGATGTGACGGGGTTGAAGCCAGATTTGGGCGCGTGCCCCTGGTTTCCCAGCGCTGCAATAAAGCACCTCATATAACCATTTTGGTGGTTATGTGTCAGCTCTTACGCTAACAACAATACTGCCAAAGTTTTTGCAATGAAAATTTTGACTGATGTTTAAAGATGCAGCTGAGGGAAGTGAGGGCTTGAGGGAGACAGGGCGATTTTTTCTTGTCATTTTTACATCAGTCTGAATCTTGCATGCAGCATCAAATTGCCTTCTCTTAGTACGGAGCCTGAGATGAGCTGGCATGCCCTGAGGTGGATCTGGAGTGCTGGCCTGCTTCCCAAGGACTGCAAGAGCTACTATGCTGAAATTCAAACTTTACGGACTAATGATTTTCCTCCTTTAGTGCCAGCATGTTTAAACACTCTGGGTTGTCTGGCTGCAAGTTGTCTGTCTAAATGTAAGTAATGTCTCTGTCCAAGTATTCCTTACCCCTCAGGGTTAAAGAATATGTGCTTCAAAATTTGAGGCTTCATGGTGCCATATTTTATCAATGTTTTCTCATTTACCGAGCCCCCAGGAAACCCAGTTCTTTCCAGTGTGCCAAAATGCACTCTAAAGGACTCTTTTTCAAGATCTCTCCACTCTGCTGATTTCCTAGTATCAGTCTCACGTTCACACACACACACGGGATCCCACAGACACACTCCACACAGTTACAGCACTCGAGACAGAGATTAACATTGTATCAAACTAACAATTAAGAGTTATAAAAGTCTGTCACCAACACCAAAATCACAAGAACGGAAAAGTCTGTTACCAAAATCACAAGAACAAAATCTTACTACACTTGAAACAAAGACAACAATTAAGAATGCATTTATAAAGGTCTGTCACCAATACCAAAATCACAAGACCAAAGTCATAAGTATAACAAGCCACAACATAAGCCCTATACCAGTAAAATCCAAAACCTTTTCTACAAGATGCCCACTGCATCTTGTCAGACCCAAACCACAAGATGCCCCCTGCTTCTTGTGCATATAATAAACCGTGAAACCTTTAGTGCAAGACGCCCACTGTGTCTTGTTGGACCCAAACCACAAGATGCCCTCTGCTTCTTGTGTGTATAATAAACCGTAAAACCTTTAGTGCAAGACGCCCACTGCGTCTTGTCGGACCCAAACCACAAGATGCCCTCTGCTTCTTGTGACTGTATACCGGTAAAACCAAAACCTTTTCTACAAGACAACCCACTGTGTCTTGCAGGACCCAAACCACAAGATGCCCTCTGCTTCTTGTGATTGTATACCGTAAAACCAAAACCTTTTCTACAAGACAACCCACTGTGCCTTGCAGGACCCAAACCACAAGATGCCCCCTGCTTCTTGTGGGTGTATACCAAACGGACGCTAGCAGCCAGGTATACGCCTTTACCCACAAGATCTCCTATCTCGATTTACGGAAGGCTTCCACACCATGCGTACGCTTACCAAACCAATTTACCAAACCAAGATGCCCCATGCATCTTAAAGACTACATAAAAGAAAAGAATATCTTTTGTGAGATGGTCCTTGTCTGCTCCCGCAGTGATACGAATGAGTCGAGGGGTCCCTCAGGGAAAAACTCCCGCGGGCCCTAGGGAGCCCTGTCCCCAGCAGGTCCTTCAGCCAAGCAGAGAGGGTCTCATCTGGGGTGCCAAACTGATTCGGAGAAAACTCCAGGAACAAACTCGCCAACAGAGTTTCAAGTTGACAAGCAGGTATTCTTTATTGCGGTGCCGGGAGACACGGGGGATAGCTCCTCCTAACGTGTGTCCCCGAATTGCTATACGGGTCATCCTTATGTGGTCACTGAGCATATTACATCATTTTTCAAAAAGTTTCCGGCATGCATACAAAAATGTGGTGGTCTTTAAGGGTCGTTTACTTTTCCCAACAAGCTTAATTAACATTACAGACATAGCAATCATCTTGGCCTTCTACTTATCAGTTAGTTTAACTGCTCTCATCCTGGACATCTGCTAGTCCCATACGCCCTAGTAGATGCTTACACCAGCTTAATGGGTTTATTAACACCTCAAGCTTAGCAATCATCCTGTCCTTTTACTTATCCGCTAGTTTATCTGTGCCCACCCTGGACATCTGCTTGTCCCAGATACTCCCCATCCCCAGGTCCTGTCCTTCTGTTCTGGTTTTCTCACACCTTTTGTACTGAGGTCCTGAAACTATGTCAGTTACCTTTAAACACCGCAGTTATTTTCCATTACAAAGCCATCAAACTTAACATCACTTAGAACTGATTACATTTTGTACTTTTGTGCCTCCTTGTTTCACATGGCAGTGAATTAACTTAAAATATGGAACCATGTAAAGTGTAAAATATGTTAGATGTATAGAGCTAAGTTGAGCTGAAACATCTGAATGCAAGTTGTGATCTGAACTCTCTCCCAGGAGCAAGAGCTTTGGGTCCGGTGTTACTGTTCAAGACTATTTCCAAGCAAATGACTGTGCCTTTTTATAACACAAGCCTTGTTACACTTTGATTTCTTCCTCTGTCCTGGTCTGAATTATGTTACTTTTGTTGATATGAATTCACAGCCACTAGCCAATGACCATAAAAGTCATTTTATACCACATATTGACTTGAAAGATTTAGGTCCCCAGTATAAAAGGATGGCACTTTATCCACTCAGCCAGACCAGACCCTTGATTTTACATTGCTGTTTTCTCTCTGAGATTCAGAAGACCTTTTAATATTTCAGAACCATGCCAGTGATTTCATAAACTTTCCAAAGGGTGAACAGTACTAGTTGTATTCCAGCTGCTGCTGAACCTGCTGTGTTTGTTCAGCCCTGAAATGATCTTTTAAGATGTGAAAATAAAATGTTTCACTAGGTACTGAGCCATAAACGCAAAACTGACCAGGGATGCTATGTGCCCAACAAAAACTACCTATTATTTATTAGAACCAATTTTTTTCCAGCTTTCTGCACAGAGACCTGATTCTGATTTAACCTGGTTTTTGGTTTTTCTTTGGGTTTTTTTTTTTGGTGTTCTGGGGTCTTGTTTTTTGTTGTTTGTTTTTGTTTTGTTTTGTTTTGTTTTGTTTTGTTGGGGGGGGGGTTTGTTTGTTTTGTGGGTTTTTTTTTTTTTTGCAGAGCAGGTAAAAGAATGTTTTTCTTTTCTTTTTTTTTTTAAAGTTTTGAGAGCTGTTACTTTACCTTTAGCCACACTATGAAGCCTATTGCAAAGGCTTTTCTTTCTCATGGAAAGCAAGAAAACCTTATTTACTTATTACAGAAGTATTTCTCTGAATGATCTAAGTAGTCTGACTCACAAAACTGCATACCTGTAAGATTGATCTTCTGATTACTTTTGTAGATATTTCCTTAATTTAAATTATTTATTTGAATGTGTGAAAATCATACGCTTGTATGTATGCAGTAGATACTTTCAGATTTTCTTAATAATGCAAGCAAATGAGTTGCCAGTACAAGGAGCTCTAAAATTCAAGTCTGAATTAATGTTTAATGCTAATAGAACTCACAAATTGCAATATGAACTCTCAGCAGAAATCATAAAACTCTCAAACTATTTTTTTTCACTCCCTTTCCCTTTATCAAGCACTTAGTAGGGAAAAAAAAACCAAAACCCACAACAAAACAAACCTTCATTCATTACAATAAATGCCCAACTCAGGCAGTTATAGACCAGACTCCAGGAGAAATTTTCAACTACCACTAAAGATTGTTTTTCTCAGCCATATCCTCTCTTTGCCCTCTAGGTATCTGTCTAGGTGGGACTTAAAGTCTGAATTTTACAGTTCTACATCAAACCCCAAAGTTGAGTGAGAGGTGCACTAGAACAAGGATGGAGGGCAGGCTCAGTTGAGGAGATGATTAACCTGTACTTGACATCACTGGGAAATGACTGTCAAAGTGAACAGGGTGGAGCAAATATAGAAGGTGGAATGGATGGAAATGAAGACTAAACTGGGACCAGAGCAGGAACTGTGGTGCTGGATTGGGAATAATGAGGATGTCTGGGATTCATGAGAGAGGTGAATGAGAAGCATTCAAAGAAGTATATCTCTATATGTGTTGATGAAGACAGGGATGCTTAGGGTGGGAAGATTATGGATCTCCAGGACCCAAAAGGCTTTAGGACTGGAAGGTTTGAGGGAATAGGAATTCTCAGCTGTTTGCAGAACAGCTATGTATAAGAATGTTAATGTTGCACGTTGTGGGTAACCGGACAGAAATAGTTAACAAAATGGATCCAGGTGTTATTGCCCTGGTGGGGCTTAAGCCTTGGGAACAACGAAGGGTAAAGATCAGTTAGCAAAACAAAGCAGGCAGTTTGCAAGATAAAGCAGGATGTGCAACTCAAAAACAGACCAAATGATGTAGATATTTGTAACCCTTAGTGGTTTTCTGAATCAGGATGACAAGGAAGTAAGAGAGTGGAAAATTACTGCTTAGCACTTAGTGGACTATGTAAAAGGGATGCCAGACACGCAATAAAGGTCTTCAGATTTCATCAGAACTGGAGTCTTTGGTAAGCCACAGCACTTCAGTCAAAGCCACAGCACTTAAGTCAACAAAAAGGAGGATAGTGCAAGACGCCTAAACACCTAGTGAATAGTCACCTCTTGTCACCTCACACAACTGCCCTCAAGTACCTGTTCTGTTAGCCTCTTGAATGGAATAGTATGCATAGCAACATAGGCTTTATAGATAGGCAGGTACTGTCATTTAGGCTGTTAAGCCATCTTCTATACTTGTAAAATACATCATGCTCAAGGCTGAATACTGTCCAGATTCTCTCACAATCTGAAATCCTGCAGACACACAGAAATTACCTTGGCCAAAATCAAAATTATCTCTAACCTAAATAATACAGATGTTTCAAATCTAGTGCCTATACCCTGCAAGTTAATATACTGATATAGCTGTAAACCATATAAGACTTGTATCTTTAATTTTAATCAAAAATCCATAGTCCATCAGGATATTTAATGTACTTATTTTAGATGTGAAGTCTCTTCTGGAAGCGTGGGCAAGGTCTTACGTCTAATATCCCTATCCCTTATTTGGTATTGTGTTATGAATCCTATTCTGGGTTCCACAAGCAAGCTTGTAGGTCAAAAGTGCATTAAAAATGTGCTGAAGTCTTAACTGGTCCTATACTACCTTCTGTCAACATTTAAGAAGCTGCTCAGGTCTTGACTTCTGTGGAAGTACTGAAAGAATAATCTCGAATAGCTCTTCTCTCTTTAAAGGTCTTTCCTAGTTGGCAAATGGCACCATAACCTGATGCACGGATTGACTCCACAACTCATTAAAGTTGTAATGTAGGTATGCTTTTTATTCAGCACTGAGAGACACGGGGATAATTCCTCAAAGGCATGCCTGCCTCAGTGTTGTTTCCCTCTACATTTATTCTCTAAAGTTATATATATTCATAAGGTTGCACAATACGCCTATACATATTCATGTCCTATCCCCGCTTTGTATTATAATGAGTTAGAAGGTCCTTTGCACCTGTGCAGTGCCCCCTCTGGTCATGGGCAGGGGTCTCAAGATGAAGTAACTGAGTCTTCCTCCTGTGGGTAGGGGTCTTCAAGGTGAAGTAAATGAGTCTTCCTCTTCTTGAACTTTTCACCTTTTAGTCTTCAGGTATGGCCTTAGGGTTTGGTCATTGTCCCAGCCATAAACCATCTGCTTCTCCCCCTTCAGGGGTCTGCTTTTCCTTATCAATAGCTGCTTATCAGTAGAATCAGGCCTCTGCTTTTCCTTGTCAATAGAACCAGGTGTCTGCTTTTCCTTATCAGTGGTTAGTGCCTTTGTTCTGCTTAGTAGGCATGATAGGTACAGACAATACTTTTGTTTAAGCAAGCAAATTCCTCTAACCCCCTTGTACACCCCCCTTGTACAACCCCCTGTACATTGGTTAACCCTGTATCAAACCCAAGAGAAATGTATGACAGACATGTTATTTCTGTGGGAATTATCAAGAGTTTTCAGAGTCAGAAGAGTTCTAAATATTATATATACAGCTTAATTTATTAGTAGAACTACTTCTATGCCAGAGAAGGAAAGCTACTTTTTTCTGCCTTCAGAAACAGCTTTCTGGATTTAGCATATATTTACTTTGAATGATAGAAAAGTTTTATATCTACTGGTACAGAACAGAATTTGATAAGAAAGAACAGCATTGTTAGGTGTGGCTTTATTTACATGCTTGTATTGTAGGTTCAACAGCTATTTGTTAGTGCAAGAGGCAAAGCTGGAAGAGCAGTGTGTGCAGTTTTGATGTCATTGATGTTTCATTTGCGCGCAGTTGCTTCAGCTGTTCCTTCTAATGGCCAGTTCATGCCGATAGTGAACCCAAGCAATTGGGGTCTTAAAAGACTTTAGAAAAACACACAAAGCATCAATACATACTGAATTTTTAATGTTACTGCAGTGTTTTAAAAGGTCTTCTTCTTATTTCCCTATACCTCCATGTCCAAATGCAGTCATATAGCATAGGGGTGGAAGCACTCACCATCTTATCCTGAGAACAGCAGCTCAGCAGTTGCCAAGTACAAGTTAGATAGAAGACAACTAAAGAAATTCTGTTCCACTTTTCCAGTACTACCAGTCTGTGCGAGATGTGCTTCTATGCCCAAGTCATGCTTTGGTAACTGTTCAGCACTGCCTTCCCTTTGTATTTGAGTTGTCCTCCACATCTTATCAGTGCTGTGTCACAAGTTCTGAGTCTTAAACTAGATGAAATGGCCAAAGCAGTGACATTGTGTTAACCTTTATCTAGTTAAGCACTGCCAGCTCCCTAACTGCTTGTCTAGTACTTCCTGAGAAAAAAACTGAATGCATGGCTCTCATAGTTTCTGAACCCTGTGTAGAGTACACAGTTCATTGAATCTAAGGGATGTTGGACTTGAATGTCTGCAAATGAAGATGGGTGCAAGGATAAGTTTTAAAGAGCCCCTGCATATGTCTGATACCATTCAAAATCCCTTTTTGAGGAGTATTATCCTCAAAATAATTGATGAACTTCCTATTGAAGAAGTTCGTCCCTGGATTTTTAAGCATGTCTTCTTTATTTCATTAGCTACTTACATTGCTAATAGACAATCCTGAGGACTTTTAATATACCAATAGAAGAAACCTACTTGGCAAAATCAGAGAAGATAAATCTAAGGGAAAGTTCTGTCCCGACTGTTTATCGTTACGAAGAAATCCCTTATAAAAAGTAAACTTTGCAGTGAAGCTCTTGGAAATCCTACTGAGAGGCTGGAAATTGTCTCCTAATGGAGCTTACAATAGAATAGATACTACAGGGATTTTATTTTCCAGTGATGAATAACAGATTAGGAATCCTAAACCACTAGTTGTACATTTTCTAACAGATGCAGTAAAAGAGATGCAGTTACCAGAAGGTCTTACGATTATGCTGTATATTCAATCTTTTATTAGCCTATAACACTCAGGACAGCATGTTAATTAATGCTTGGTCTCAAAGGGTCCTGGTTTAACCTAAAAACTTACAGAAAGCTGTTATATTTAGATGCATTGATAACGTCTGTAAAAAGAAAAAAAAAATCCCCAAAATACAAATGAACATTATCACATATTTTCTTAGAGATTTGTTGGCAAAGTTAGCTTTCATGCTAGTCAGCTGGGGTCTTGGGTTTCTGTATGAAAACAGTAGCTCATCTATGTCTTGAGGCTAATACTGAAAAGGTCATAAGATTCTCTTTCATGAAAGGAATGAAAGTAAGCTGAAAAGTACAGGAAAACGTAACATTCAGTATAAATGATAGAACTGATTTAGTTCTATGCATTTCTCTATGTATAGAAAATGACATTGGAATACATTTGTATTTAGATTTAGGGAGCAACTTTCTGCCTTTTCACCAGTTTATTATTTATTTCCAAACCTTATTATTTTAAAATGCTATAGCACCCAGAATATGCTAGACCATTTCTAAACACAATCACATAATGGATTTTTCCTATGATGAGAAAAGCAGCCATTTGAAGTTCATTCATTGAGACCCTTTGGCCTTTAGAGCATTTAGTGAAGGGTTTGTTTTGTTTATTTTACAGTTCAGTGGAATGGAAAACAATTTTTCTTAAGCATTACTGGAGGCCATCAAACAACGAGAAGGAATAATTTTTCTGCTGCTGCATGTTCAGCAGAATTTAAAGGTATCTATTAAAAAAAAACCAAACAAACCAAAAAACAGGTGTAATGATAAACCTAGATTTCCCCCCTTTTTTGAAAAAGTGTAATTACACTCATCAGACATAATCATCTGCTATTTTCCCCATCTTGCTATTGCTCAGAGTGTAATGAGAAAAGTTTGCTGGTGCTGGGTGGGCTTGATTATTCCCTGTTTCTTCTTGCTTATTTTCTACCAAAAAAGAAAATAGACCATCCCTGCCCCCCGGGAAAAAAAAAATAAAAAATAAAAGGAACCCACAACCAAATTAACTTGTTTACTTATTCATGGAGTGTGATTTGGATGTGCAGTTTATACATGGAAATAAAGTAATTGAAAACATACTTTTCTCAGCCTGTTGCCATAGAACTATTTAGATTCAGATTTTGATTACTTGGAGAGGCAATAGGAGGTCCTGTTTTCATTCCTTGGTTTGTGTTTTTCAAAAACTAATTTTCATAAGACATTGCAAATATTATTAAATGGAGGCAGGAAACAAATAAAACTGTTTGAACAATAACGAAGTAAACTGAGAAATCAAGTGATTGATTATACTGTCATTTAGTTCACGCAAGTTGAAAAACTGGAGCCTAAAGGCCTGTTAAAGTCAATAGTAAAAGTCTACCTGCATAGCAACCGGCAATTACAGCTTCTTAAGACAACACTTCATGGAAGTTATTCTGACTTTACAACCATGTAGCTACAAGCTGCATCTGAATCCAAATTTCATTAAAAATGACAGTCTTAGGAAGCAGCTTCTAGAGCTGAACTCCTGTCTCTCCCCAGTACATTCAAGGAAATAAATGAATTTGACCTTTAAGGAGGTTTGGGAAAGAACTCTGGAAAACATCAAAACTTGTTTTTGAGTTTGGCACACAGGCAGGGCAGTTCCATTGAATACTGGCAGGACTTGATATTCAGGTATCTCTTTTAGATACTTAAAATGTTAATGTCTGTCCCCATAGAATGACTCAGGCAAGGTGAGTTAGGATCTCAGACCCTTTTCCCACTAATAATACACAGGCATCAAAGAGAGGTATCTTGGCACTTATCCTGGAGGCTCAGACATGGTATGGTCATGACAAGCTGACCAGACTTCATTCTTCAGAAAGCAGTTACATTATTCTTCATTATACTAGTCACAAGAATACTTGGTATGGAGGTAAACCAGTGGATTGAAAACTGCTTCATCCTTTTCCCACAGGGGCATCCTAACCATGCTGATATTGAGTAACTATGTTGGGGCTGCCTGCTTTTTTTACCCCTCCCTAATGCCTTGCAGAACTGGAAAGCTTCAGAGACAGGCTTCCTCTTGTTTGCTGTCCTTCAGTCTCATGACTGTTGTTGCTGGCTAAAGTGTATGTCCAGCTCTCCAAGCACGTTTTAGAACAGAATGTAGTATTGCAATTGCAAGGGACCTACAACGATCATCTAGTCCAGCTGCCTGACCGCTTAAGGGCTGACCATAAGCTACAGCCATGTTATTAAGGGCACTGTCCAAATGCCTATAAATACCAGCAGGCTTGGGACATCTCTTAGATGCTTTTTTAGGAAGCCTGTTTGAGTGTTCCACCACCCTCTTGCTAAAGGAATGTTTCCTACTGTCAAGTCTGAAGCTATCCTGATGCAGCTTTGAATGACTCCCCATCCCTGGCAGTGTTTAAGACCAGGCTGGATGGGGCTTTGAGCAACCTGGTCTAGTGGAATGTATCCTTGTCCATAGTGGGGGGATCGGAACTAGATGATCTTAACATCATTCCCAACCCAAACCATCCTATAACTCCAATTCTCCCACAGTGGGTGGTTCTTAATTCTCCTAATCCCTTTGCCTTCCTCGACTTGGGCAATGTGGCTCTCTAACTCCTCAGACTCCCTGATGGTCTGCAGCCCTCTCACCACTTCATGTAGCTCAGCCATCTGCTACAGGAGGTCCTCCACATGGCACAGCCTTTGCAGGCCAGTCTGCTACCTGTCCCTGCCCGGGGAGAAAGGTCCCGCGGCCCGAGGTCTGCCCTGCAGCTCCTCCCTTCACAGCTCCTTCTGGGTGAGGCATCGGCCACCGCTGGAGTAGACAGCGGAGGCGCAGTGTTTGCTCCCCGATGAGCGCGCTCCATCCCGCCAGCAGGGCCCACACACCCCCCCGGCCTGCCGTCCGTGGGAGCGCGGGGTGCGGGGGGGACGACTGTTGCGCTCGGCCCCGCCTGCGCTGCTGCAGCTTCTCTCGCGAGTTCTGCCGGCTCCAGGGGGTGTCAGAGCTCCGCTGTGCGAGTATTCCCCCGACTGTGAAGTGTGGCTCAGCACGGCGCACGGTACTGACCTGGGGCCGCACCAACGCTGATTACACCGGGATAATTACCTCCTTAGACCAGCAGCCTATACTGTATTTGATGCAACCGGGATGCAGTCTGCTCTCCTGGCTGCCAGTGCTCATCACTGACCCGTACTGAGCCTGCAGCAACCAGCACCCTACATCTCTTTGCAGGGATGCTCTCCAGCCACTCCTCTCCCAGTTTATGTTGTGAATGGCATTGCTCCACCCCAGGTGCACAATCCATCATTCATTCTTGTTAAATTTCATCCCATTGCCCAGTGCTCCAATCTATCTAGATCCCTCCGTGAGGTATCTTGTGCCTCAAGAGAGTCAGCAGCACCTCCCCATTTGGTATCGTCAGCAAGTTTGCCAATGGTACATTCAACTCCTATATCCAGACCATTGCTAAAAGTATTGAACAGAACCAGCCCTAGAATTGAGCCCTGAAGGGCACTGCTGGTGTCTGATGACCAGCCAGATGTAGCTCCATTCACTACAACCCTTGGAGCTCTGGTGTTCAGCCAGTTCTTCACCAAGAACACCATGAACCCGCTTATGCCACAGCTGGGCAACATGTCCAGAAGGGTGCTGTGAGGGACAGTATCAAAAGCCTTATTACAATTCAGAAAAACTACATCCACCGCCTTCCCTTCATCCACAGGGCAGGTGATCTTCTCATGCAAAGATATCAAATTAGCAGTTTCCTTTTGTGAACCCTGATGACTGTGCCTGATGATTGCATTATTCTTTAAATGCCTTTCACTAGTAGCCAGTATAATCTTCTCAGTAATTTTTCCAGGAACTGAGGTTAGACTAACACATCTGTAGCTTCCTTTGTCTTCCTTAATGCCCTCCTTGTATATTGGAAGAACACTGGCTATGGACATGATCTTCTCCATAGTCTTTTTGCCAACTCTAAAATTCCCACTGAGTTTTACTGAGCTGGGTATTAGAAAGGATCTCTGTTTTGACCCAGCGTATATTCAAAACTCCTGGTCTGCTAACACATTTTGTATTTCTTGACACTCGTCAAAAGTCTGGGGTAATGTCAGTCTCAATTCTAGCACCTGAAAGACTCCCCTGACAAAGCCACTGTTTTCCAGAGCAATTTTCCAAACTTCCTTAAATGTCAAAGCCACTACAGTGTGACTGGTGATTTGCTATACGTTATTGTTTTTAAGATAAAGACAAATTTAATGGTTGCTACCATGGATATTGCATTTAGACAGCTGTCGTGGCTTAAGGGCAGTCAGTAACTCAGACCCACACAGCCTGCTCACTCGCTCCCCCCCTTCCTCCTCCCCCCGCTCCCGGAGGGAGGGGGAGAAGAATCAAAAGAATGTAACTTCCACAGGTTGAGATAAGAACAGTCCAGGAATTAAGGTATAACACAACTCACAACTGCTGCCACGGCTGCCACCAATGATAATAATGATAAGGGAAATGACAAGGGAAGAGAATACAACTGCTCACTACCCGCCAATACCCAGCCCGACCGAGAAGTGAACTCGCCCTTCCAGGTAGCTCTCAGTTTATATACTGGGAATGACATGCTGTGGTATGGAATACCCCTTTGGCTAGTTCGGGTCAGATGTCCTGTCTCTGCTTCCTCGTGGCTTCCCCTCCTCCCTGGCAGAGCATGAGACTCAGAAAGTCCTTGGTCAGGATAAACATTTGAGCAGTAAGTAAAAACATCAGTGTTATCAGCACTGTTCCCAGGCCGAAAGTCAAAACCACAGCACTGCACCAGCTACTAAGAAGGAGAAAAAATGACTGCTACTGCTGAACACAGGACAGTATCCACCCCTTATTCCATACCATCCACGTCATGCTCAGATCCCACATTTTCAATATACCATCACTCTTATCTCATATATATGCATATATATAGATACACACACACACACACACATCATTCCTTAGTGCATGGAACAATCCCTATAAAGCTGCTGAGTCCATCTGGTCCATGATGTTGGGCTCCATCTCTTGTAAACAGTCATTCAGAGCAGGAGAGGCTGTGTGCAGTGTTGGATATTGGTTGCTGATGCTGATTGTTCCTTTACCACAGAACTTGTCTGGTTCTATCAAAGTTCATTTTTTGTTGGGATGTTGGCCAGTCAATAGTGATCTGGAGACATTAGTTCCTGGGTTATAAAAGTATTACATAGCAGGCAACAGCATGCAATTGAGCTCATTGGCTGTTTACCCCTAAAATCAAATCCCCTTGAGGTATACATCAGAGTTCCCCATCTTCCTGCATTACCCACCAAGTATATCTGGGTCCCTGAGCAAAAGCAATTCCATGAGTGGGTATGTTTTTACCTGAAGCAGGAATAACCCAGACTGTCTTCCCCAGCAAATTCTTTATGTGCACCACAGGAACTTTGTCCCCCTTTACAGTATGTAAAAGTTCTGACTGGGCTGGACCAGCCCTGTTGGCAGATCCTCTGGTGTTGACCAACCAGGTGGCCTTTGGTAAGTGTGTATCCCAATGCTTGAAAGTTCCCCCACCCATTGCTCTCAGTGTAGTTTTTAACAGCCCACTGTACCGTTCGATTTTCCCAGAGGCTGGTGCATGGTAGGGGATGTGATATACCCACTCAATACAATGATTTTTGGCCCAAGTGCCTATAAGGTTATTCTGGAAATGAGTCCCATTGTCTGACTCAGTTCTCTCTGGAGTGCCGTGTCACCACAAAATCTTTCTCAAGGCCCAGGATAGTGTTCCGGGCAGTGGAGTGGGGCACAGTGTACGTTTCCAGCCACCTGGTGGTTGCTTCCACCATGGTAAGTACATGGCGCTTGCCTTGGCGGGTTGGTGGCAGTGTGATATAATCAATCTGCCAGGCCTCCCCATATTTATACTTCAACCATCGTCCTCCATACCAAAGAGGCTTTAACCGCTTGGCTTGTTTAATTGCAGCACATGTTTCACACTCATGAATAACCTGGGCAATAGTGTCCATTGTTAAGTCCACCCTTGATCAAGAGCCCATCTATATGTTGCGTCTCTGCTCTGATGGTCTGAAGTGTCATGGGCCCACTGGGCCAAAAATAATTCACCTTTATGTTGCCAATCTAAGTCCATCTGAGCCACTTCAATCTTAGCCGCTTTATCCACTTGTTGGTTGTTCTGGTGTTCCTCAGTGGCCCGACTCTTGGGTACATGGGCATCTACATGACGTACCTTCACCACCAGGTTCTGCACCTGGGCAGCAATATCTTTCCACAGTGCAGCAGCCCAGATGGGTTTACCTCTGCATTGCCAGTTGCTCTGCTTCCATTGCTTCAACCACCCCCACAGGGCATTTGCCACCATCCATGAGTCAGTATAGAGGTAAAGTACTGGCCACTTTTCTCGTTCAGCAATGTCCAGAGCCAGCTGGATGGCTTTCACCTCAGCAAACTGACTCGATTCACCCTCTCGTTCAGCAGTTTCTGCAACTTGTTGTCGAGGACTCCATACAGCTGCCTTCCATCTCCGACGCTTTCCCACAATACGGCAGGACGCATCGGTAAACAAGGCATCCTGCTTTTCACTTTCTGACAGTTTACTATATGGAGGGGCCTCTTCAGCACGCACCGCCTCCTCCTCTGGTGACATTCCGAAATCTTTGCCCTCTGGCCAGTCCATGATGACTTCTAGAATTCCTGGACAACTGGGATTTCCGGTCTGAGCTCGTTGTGTGATTAGTGCAGCCCACTTACTCAACGTAGCATCAGTTGCATGATGTGTAGAGGAGACCCTGCCTTTGAACATCCAGCCCAGCACGGGCAACCGGGGTGCCAGGAGGAGCTGTGCTTCAGTGCCAATCACTTCCGAAGCAGCTCGAACCCCTTCATAGGCTGCCAGTATCTCTTTCTCAGTTGGGGTATAGCTGGCCTCAGATCCTTTGCATCCCTGACTCCAAAAGCCGAGGGGTCAACCTTGAGTCTACCCTGGAGCTTTCTGCCAGAGGCTCCAGGTAGGACTGTTCTCCCCAGCTGCAGTGTACAGTACATTTTTTACATCTGGCCTGGTCCGGACAGGTCCAAGGGCTACTGCATGAACTATCTTGTGTTTAATTTCCTCAAAGGCTTGTTGTTGCTCAGGGCCCCATTTTACTAGTGGTGTTAAGAGAACAAGTGCCAAAGACTCCAAGGGACAAATTACAGAAACAGTCTAGGAGATGGATTAAGAGATCCAAGAAGGATGCTGTACTTGTTGCTGGGGCTGGTGGAGCTGCTGTGCTTGGAGCTGGAGTAGCTGCACTCTGTATTTCTTTGCCCTCAGATCCAGGGGCATTTTTTTCCTTTTGAAGGTGCTGGATAGTGTTGAACAAGGCCCTGTAAGCATAGGCCAAGCCGCATCACGTTGCCATGATTTGTCCATCTGTGTTATGGCCAGAATGACAACACACCTCATTTAAGTGTTTCACTAATTCTTCTGGATTTTGCAGTTGTTTGGTAGTGAAATTCCAAAGTACTGGAGGGGCCCACTGACCTAGATACTTGCCCATACTATCCCACACACCCTGCCTCTCATGGCTGTTCAGCGTCAGGGAAAATCTCTTGGTCCTCCTGTATCGTTGTCTGACCCCAGACAAGGCCCAAACCCAACTCTGTTTAACTCTTGGGGACTAGACAAAATGGTTATGGGCAAAACACACTCTGCAGGCATGACAGCATGGTGATCCCCATCACAATCAGCAAATAGCTGTCAAGGGTACTTAAAGGCCATTCAAAACCTTTAAAACTGTCTGGGGGGGGGGGGCTGGGAGGGTAAGAGAATGTCTCTTCCACAGGTTGAGATGAGACACACACCCCCCCCCCCCCCCCCGAGAAGGAGAAAAAAGATGTGTAATTGCTAAGCACTTTTATTATATACCTCCCAAAGTGTAAAGGTGGTGACCACACTGGGAACATAAGCCAGATCAGTTTCATGATCAATGATTCTATTGTATTACAAGTCATTACCATAAAGTACAATGAGAAAAAAACCTTAGCCCAAGCCCCCCCACCTGATAAACACTAAAAGAGCAAATACCAGCTGCAACAGCTTTGAGAGCCAATAAATCAGCATTGTGACAAGTGACTATTAATCTGAAACAATGAATACTTATAAGAAATATGGTTAGACACACTCCGGTCAGATCTATCGTTATCTCAACCCTTGGAGCCCCAGGTTGGGCACCAAAAAGAACTGTCATGGTTTAAGTGTAGTCAGTAACTCAGACCCTCACAGCCCGCTTGCTCATTCCCCCTCTTCCTCCTCCCCCTGCTCCCGGAGGGATGGGGAGGAGAATTGAAAGAATGTAACTCCCATGGGTTGAGGTAAGAACAGACCAGGAACTAAGGTATAACAAATCACTGCTGCTACCACCAATAATAATAATGATAAGGGAAATAGCAAGGCAAGAGCATACAACTGCTCACTACCCACCAATACCCAGCCCGACCGAGAAGTGATCTTGCCCGTCCGGGTAACTCTCAGTTTACATCCTGGGTATGACGTGCTGTGGTATAGAATATTGGTTTGGCTAGTTCGGGTCAGGTGTCCTTTCTCTGCTTCCTCCCGGCTTCCCCTCCTCCCTGGCAGAGCATGAGACTCAGAAAGTCCTTGGTCAGGATAAACATTTGAGCAGTTACTAAAAGCATCAGTGTTACCAGCGCTGTTCCCAGGCCAAAAGTCAAAACCACAGCACTGCACCAGCTACTAAGAAGGAGAAAAATGACTGCTACTGCTGAACCCAGGAAAACAACATTGGCTATTTTTTAATTGGTGACAGTCAGTTTTGCCTAGTGTGAAATTTCAAGACTTAGAAATGAAAAAGGTATCCAGTTTCTCCTAACAGTTAGATGCCTTGAATATGCATTTGCAAGACTGAAAAAAAGAAAAATCCAACACCCTGTTCATTTCTGCTGTAATACACATAGTGTTTTTCCATTTGTTTGTTTATTTTTGTATTGAAGACATGTGCTTTTAACAATGCATAAAGTGACTTTTTCAGTCTCTGGAACACATTACCTGCAGCATTAACTGTCTGTGACTATTAGAAGGTTACTTTATGTTAGTTGAGGTTAGCTTTTTGCTACTCTCTAGCCTAATGTTTCCCATTTAATGTCATCATTTTCTTCCCCTTGGATTCTTACTTTATATTTTAAATTGTTATAATGTCTTTTTCCTTTTTATTTCTCTTTTCTGAGTTTGGATTGGTATTAAATAGAGTTTTCTGGTGCATCTAGAGCTTTTTAACAGATCAGTGAGACACCTGGATTTCATATTGGAAGGTCATTCTCAGTGAGATTAATCTAGCCTGATTTAAGGCATCTATAATGGAATAGTCAAACTTCAAACTGTCACTATGGAGTCCCTCCATAGTTAATGAGAGAAGTATCTCCTAAGGGCAATTCATGTGACCTGCTGCATGTGTCTATCTCTGGATGAAAAAAAATGTCTCCTGGAGGTGCCTATTTCACTCTACTGACAATATAGAATTATGCCACTAACTCTGGCACCAATGCCAGGGCAGATGAATTTCACTTGTGGTGTGTCTAGGCTATGAATTTTCTTTCTTTTTTTTTTTTTTTTTACTGTTCATCTGTGAAATTTGACATTTAATATCTGTGCACATTTTTATTGCCTTTATGATATCCTTTTGCAAGTGAAGGCTAAAGTAAGTACTCAGCTGGATTTCTTGCTTCCTTTGGAAAGTGAAACCCATTATTTTTAAGCACTTATTTAAAGAAATGAAAAGTCAAAGATGAATGATACCACAACTTACATCTTGAGTTAGAAGACATTATCAAAGCTGTGATTTTTAGTAGACATCCAAGAGCTTTATTTCATGGTCTTTAGTTGAATTTCCAATTAATATTTTTTCTTTCTCCCCTCTCCACTTTCTTATCACTATACATAAAAAGATGTGTTAAAATGAAGGAAAAGCTTGCTGCTGAGTAGGTCCAACCAGATACTCCCAATGCCCTGCCCATGGGAACCTTGCTGGAAGGCTCAATAATCTAAACCCAGAATATTTGCAAAGTTTAATATATTTACCTGAAAGAGTTATTAAAAGAGTAAGCAAAGAGGCAAAGCGGCAAAACTAGAGCAGGGCATTGAGGTCAGCACACTGTTTATATTTCTTGGAGGAAAGGTATAACAGAGTTTATAGGTCTCTGATTTTCGCTCACAGGCTCTGCTGACAAATGGGAAGAACATCACGAGGATGTGTGGTATAGCAATTATTTCTCTTCTCCCCTCCCCTCCCCTCCCCTCCCCTGCCCTCCCCTGCCCTTCCCTGCCCTGCCCTCCCCTGCCCTCCCCTGCCCTCTCCTGCCCTCCCCTTCCCTGCCCTTCCCTCCCCTTCCCTCCCCTTCCCTCCCCTTCCCCTCCCTTCCCCTCTCCTTCCCCTCTCCTTCCCCTCTCTTTCCCCTCTCTTTCTTCCCTCCCCTGCCCTGCCCTGCCCTCTCCTTCCCCTCTCCCTTCCCCTCCCTTTCCCCTCCCCTCCCCTTTCCCCTCCCCTTCCCCTCTCCTTCCCTAAGAGGATAATTAAAATAAGGAAACCAGAAACCTTCAGCTAACAAGATAATGAAGGATCCTTCAGACACTTTCAGCAGGGATCGATGTTACAGTCATGATAATCATTTTACATCTCACCTTTCATCCTGGAAGGTGTCAAAATGCTTTGGATATTCAGCACAGCAGCACAAGGAATCACTTTGTCTACAACTAACACAAAACTACCCATGGGTTTACATCTGGCAGCTGCTCTGTAAGGAATGGCAGCACTGGAAAGGTGAAGTGTGGGTAGGTGGAAAACCTATCTGTTAAAAATTCAGAGTGCAGAGGGCATTAAGACTGCTGAAAAGGGGTGGAAAGATCAGGCTTCACTGTGTTCAGAAGTAAAGTGCCTCTTTTCCAAGGGTGTTAGTGCTTGTAGCCAGGTCCAGTGAATATAAAGAAGGGATGTGCTTCCAAGAGAGGTTTTGCTGTTATCACATTTGCCAAAGAGTGTTCACTGCAGAGGTAAAATTCAGAATGTTAGCTGGAAATGCAAACTTCCATCCTACTAAAATGAAGGAAATCTGAACTAAAGGGAGGTTTAAAAAATAGGGGCATGAACTCAGCAAAAGGCTGGATTCCAGCTTTCTTTCCTACAAGATAAAATAGGTAATGTTTTTATCCAGAAAAGTTACCATAGGAGATGTGCAAGTGTATTTTTGTCAAAGTTAGTCCCATTCATTGCAGGGTGTCTATTTTAACTGTATTTGTCTCAGCATTTTCCCAGTCTTTTTGCTTTTTGTGGTTGTTTTTTTTTCTGTCATTGTTTATGCATTAACCATATTGTTGTATTTTTGGCCCTGTTCCAATTAGATCAGATGATTACCACTTGCCATTACAAGCCTTTCTTGCTTATTATTCAGCTGATGTTGAGTCACATTTTTATCTTTCCAAGAAAGTTATTTAATACCTAAGTCTTGCTATCTATCCTCATCCTCAAGATTCTCAGCATAAAGCAAATGAAGGCTCAAGCCCAGATATATTACTCTAGCTCAGCAGATTATGGAGGGCTCTCAAAGGTCTCAATGTTAGTCCTTGACAAATACAAGGTAATGTAATTTAGCTCAACTGTCTTTCAATATGGCATAGATTAGATGGAGTCAAACTGACCAACACTGATCACAGGTTAAAGGTGCATCCAACTGTTTTCATGCCTTTACCATCTAATTTTTGAACTGAAGAAACTTTACTGAAATTTTAATCTTTCTTGAGTAACGTGCTTCTTGTTTTTTCACCACTAGCAAAGAATACATAGTGATCACATAATATTTTTAAAGCTTTTCTAAACAAGCATTGTATTGTTATAGATTTTAGTAAAACTGACTTGTACTACACAAAGACGCATGCACCAAAGTGACACCCATTAACAAACTGTTTGAAGGCCCATGGTATTATATTTCTAAAACCCAGTATGGGATATTAGTTATGGCCAGAATGAATCTAAAAATGGCAGTACCCCTATAATGGGAAAAATTTGAATAAAATAAATGTTGAAATCTTGTGGTTCTAAGATGCTTGATTATAATATATTCTTTTGTAGCTGTAAGTAGCTGTAGGACATGATCTCATTTTCCTAAGAATGTGGTTCTCTTAGGCTGTTGTCAGCTGGGAAAAGAAGGGAACCAGATGATGAACAAATCCTTACAAGTTCTGTGTTCATCAGGGCAATCTGAAGCCTTTTGCTGTGATGTGAAAGTCTGCAGTAGGCTTCAATTCAAGCTCTGCATGGTCTGTGCTGACATCTTTAGCTCATGGCATTTGCTGCTGCCTTCGCTGCTGTCCATGATGTCTCTGATAGGATATAATTTGCTACAGCTGGGTTAGGTGCAAAACTGCCATGGGCAAAGCTTTATGTCTTTCCTTAGATGTGCCATTTCATTGTGTGTCTCATCAAAATCAGACAAACAAATGTGGAGAGAGTAGGTGCTCCTGCATGTCATGCTCTGCAAATCAAGTGTACAGAAAGAATCCCTTGCCCAGAGCCCTGCTTGTGCTGCTGCACACATCAGAGCTCAATGGCAAAGGGTCTCTGTTTTTACCTCTTCAAGATCAGAAGAGGTTTAGACACCTACCTGTTGTGAAAGCTCATTATTTTCTGCCTGAATCCTAAGTGGGGGTAGGGTAAGTGGAATACAAAAATTTATTCTAAAGCATAATTAAGGTGCAAAATTCAGGTAGGGATTTAGATGTGGCTTGATTAAATCAGAGTCCTTTTCTAATACAAATATGTGTTACACTAAGAGTCCCATTATTTAAGGGAATTTTCAGTGCCAATTTAAAAAAAAAAAGTGTTCTCTATTCTTTGACATCACATCTTAGCTGAAAACTCCCATCTTCAAGTGTATTCAGTAGGGTGGATTCTCAGCTGAAACATACCTTTGTTCCAGTCTGTCTGGCATAATTACATCAATGAATGTCATCTAAGGACTGGGCAGATAAAAGAAGCAGAGAACATCACTAGCAGGCACATAATGTTGCTCAGGCTCTGATCATCACTGAGTGAATTCAGCTGATAATCTAAACTATAACAATAAAACTTTGGGGCTTAAAAAATGCATGAAGGTAAACTTTTCTGCATTCATTACATTGCATTATATTAGCACATTAGTGGGAAAACAGAAAGTTGCTATTTTATCTCATGCAAGTGATGTTAATAATGAGAGACAGTCACTAAACTACTCTAATTCCAGTGTTAAGCTTCCAATAATGGTTTTCAGTAATAAAAAAAAAAAGAAATAGAATGCTCAGTTTTCCCGCTTGTCACAGCTAATTTTTGAGTGGTGCCTAAACGTTACAAAAAGGGCAGGAGATTTAGTGATTTTAACTGGCAGAACCAAACACTTGGGAGTCCTATTTACTCCAAAATATTGCACTCCCTTATGGGTTGGATAATGAGTACTGTTAAATGACTGGTGCTGGATGAGTGACATAGAGGATTTTGAAGACTGATTGAAGTTTAGACATGCTGGATATGTCATTGGCAGGCATTATACAGGAGTAACAAATGGTGCTGATCTCTTGCCTATTGGGATGATCTCTATGGTTCTCTGAGGAGCCAGCATAGCAAGCTGAAACCTCCATTCTTCCCATTGACTGCCATGAGCTTGGAAAAGAAACATGCAATTCTGTTAGCATTCATCCAGCCAGTGGCTGCAACTAACACTAGGATATTCGTATCAGTTGCAATAACAGAAAGCCCTTAAGGGCTCCCTAGTGCCTTTCCTCTTTTATGGGTTATGGTCTGGGCCTCTGCCTCTTCCATTTGGCCTAGAAAATTCACAACAGGATCTTACAGGCAGCTGAACTGGCACGTATTCGCTAAGACCTGCAACAAACAAGCCTGCCAAGGCCCTCTCAGCATGTGTGCCCATTTGGCTCTCAGTTCATGTTCTCTTGCATCCACAGCTTGGCTTTGCTGTGCCTCACCCGCATCAGGATAGCCTGACCTGTGCCTCCTTCTTGGACCCCACACTCAGCAGATTCCTTAACAGGGGAAGTGCACAAATCATGGCCCTTTCTCCATCATGTGACCAGACAAATTCCATTTTTTCTTGGATGCAGCTCTTCCTCTGGTCCCTTTCTCCTTAGGTCACATTACTCAGAAGGTGATATATTAGGTGAGATCAGTTTATATAAGCAGTGCCATACACAGTCACAGCCTTCCAGCTCAAACATCACAAAGCAGTCTTCCTCCCACAAGCTTATTTCCTCATGGGGACACAAGGAAGTAGACACAGAGTGACATTTGGAGGTGCTGTTAAGGAAAAGCAGGTCATGATAAGCCAATATCAAAACATAGTATCTGTTCCTATGAAGCTGAAGTCTTCAATTGCCTCATCTCAGGCTGTAAAGAATCTCTATGTTAAAATAAACAAAGTGTGTAAATAAAGAATGCAGAATTACTTGTCAAGCTTAATATTGTTCATCAATGAGACACAAGGTGAAGAAGTAGGTAGATGAAAAAGTATGAAAAAGCGAATGCCTTTGCAGCTGATTGGTTTTATTTCTGACTTTGGAAGTGAGATCATCTGCTATCATTGCTAACACAGGCAAGATGAATTCAGAATATTCCGTCACTTGTTTTCATAGTTTTGAAAATCTTTAGACAACCCTACGAGATGCTGCTTCAATCAGAAAGACTATAATTTCCTTTCCTGTAGAACCTAGCATATCTAACATTTTAGTAATATTACCTTGTCACATCTGTGTAAGGGCTTTTGTTTCGTTTTGTTTTGTTTGCCTTTGAAACATATTCTAGCCTAGTTTGCAAAGCTGTAGGGCTGCAGAAACAAGGGAAATGTTGGTCGATTGTCTACGTATTTGAAAATGCAATATATAAATTCTCCCTTCTGCTTTTCTGAGGTATTTTTTATAATGCAGTGCTGTTTGCTGTTATTATTGCTCTGGTGGCAGTGACACTAGAAGCTTCTGGGGGCAGCAGTCCTCATTCAAAACACAGCAATAAGAGGAAATTAAGATAAACTGACTTGCCCAGGTTGAAAAAGCAAGTAAGTAGCAGAGTTAGCATTAAAATTCTCTTTAAAAAATATAAATAAATAAAAACCTATTACACTGTGTAGTAGGCTAAACAATGGCACTAAGTAATTTAAACGTGTCATATTTGACTCTTCCTAGATTTTATTTTGCTAATCTTGATAGATAGAAAAACTTGGAAGTATGTTAACAGGAAAAAAAAACCCAGTGCAGATGCGGTAACTGTAACTGGTACCAGTAAGACCTTAAGCTGTCTATATAGGAAGATGCTGATTGAGCAAAGCAAAGCCTTTGTGAGTAGTCCCTTAGGATGTTAGAACTTTCTAAGCATTAAGACACTTGAATAAAAACTGAGGACAAGTGCTGGTGCTCAACAGTGGAAAGTACTAGACATTTTTTTTTAAACACAAAGGGCAAAAAAGTATTCTATGCTAATTTTATTTCACATAAAGGAAAATAATGAACAAATTTTGATATCCCAAGGGCAGATATTCAGTTGCTGCTTATGTATTTTACTGGAGTTAAATTATCTGATACTTCTGGAGGTTCTGACCCTCAGATGTTAAAACAGGAGACACCAGTCTCCTTGTTACATGAGCAATAATTCCTGTTGAAAAACTCTTAGTTTTAATTTGTAGATCTATTTGCATTCTTCATCTTGTACTTCTCGTTTTTCCATCCAGTTGCTGCTCTGTGATACGTGATATAAAAAGAGTGAAGAATTTTAAATTGCTCTTACCGTTTGCAAGCAATGCAGCTATTCATGCAGATAAAACATTTTAGTAGACAATTAGATTTGAATTTCAGTACTGGGTAGGTTTCCAATCTTATTTCTATGTATTTTTGTGTGTTTCTACACATGCATGTGTTTATTTTAAATTCTGTTAATTATCTAAATTTTTGCCTCTAGGTGGTTCTTCCAGAGAATTAAGACATCTTAACATAAATTTTCTGGGGATATTTTGGGAAGCTGTCCCACAAGTAAGAGAGTATACCATGAAGGTGTTCAGTGGAAAACTATTGAGATCTGCTAGTCTCTCCAACTCTTAGAATTCAAGCCATGACCTACTGGATCGCTGGATGATAAAAGTAAGTAAGTTACTCAGAGGTTAGCACAGAAAACTTTTCAATTTTATTCTCCTAAGGGAACATACTGCTCTATATTCATGATAGGGAAGAAGTCTGGAGGAAATCCATGGTAATATTAATTATTTTTAAATGTGCTTAGAGAGATATCACTAGTTTAATATTGTAAACCATCTGGATCCAGATTCTCTGCTTTAATAATGTGTACCATCTGGATCCAGATTCACTGCTTGAGAGAATGTTTGTAGTTATGAACTGCATCTTCACTATAAGATTTACACACTTTATTCCATCACTTTCGTGATACTGTAAAATAATGTGTTTCCAACTGTCCTGGGTTCAGCAGTAGCAGTCATTTTTCTCCTTCTTACTAGCTGGTGCAGTGCTGTGTTTTTGACTTTAAGCCTGGGAGCAACGCTGGTAACACCGATGTTTCCAGTTGTTGCTAAGTAATGTTTGCACTGACCAAGGGCTTTCTGAGTCTCATGCTCTGCCACTGAGGAGGGGAAGCTGGGAGGAAGCAGAGACAGGGCACCTGACCCAAACTAGCCAAATCTGTATTCCATACCACAGCACATCGTGCCCAGTATATAAACTGGGGGCAGTTACCCGGAAGGGCTAGATCGCTACTCAGGTCAGGCTGGGTATTGGTCGGTGGGTGGTAAGCGGTTGTATTCTCTTCCCTTGTTATTTCCTATATCCTTATTATTATTGGTGGTAGCAGTAGTGGTTTTGTGTTATATCTTAGTTACTGGACTGTTCTTATCTCAACCATGGGAGTTACATTCTTTTCATTCTCCTCCCCATCCCTCCAGGAGCAGGGGGAGGTGGAGCAGGGGGAGGTAGAACAGGGGGAGTGAGTGAGGGGCTGCGTGGTTCTAAGTTGCCGGCTGGGCTTAAGCCACAACACCAACTGAAACTGAAAAATGCAGGCCATAGTTTAACCTGTATGAAGTCGATGCAAATTCTCAGTGAACTCTGGATCACATCCCCTGCCCAGACCTTATACTGGGGTAGAGATGCTTTCAATTACTGATGACTCACAGTGCTAAAGAGAGTTGTTTTTCCTTTTCTCCTGTGGCTCTGAATGCCATTGACAGCCTGCTCTGCAAAGAGATGGAAACAGAATGCAATCAGACTTCCAAATCTTCCCTTAATGCAGTGTCTTTCTTTGGAACTTTTCCCTGTAGGGTACTCTCAAATGGGGATAAGTAATGCTGTTAGTACATAATTCAATCACTGATGCAGATTGCTCCTCGACAACCCTGAGCAGTGGATATTTATATTTTTTTATATATATATACTTTATAAAGAAAGTAGTTCTCCTGCAGTACAAATAAAAAGGGATGTGGCTTAGAGGTTATTAAGGTATAAGTAAGTCTTACTATATATTGTCTGATATAATCAAATTGGAAGCTTTACCATGAAAGAGCAGAAACCAAAGTAAAAAACCACACATTTTAGTGTTTAGAACAGGCGGCTAATTTGGTGCTCTCCTCTCCCTGTCACATTGTGGAGTCAGCCAGGGATGTACATTTCTTCTTATTCCTAGACTGAACCCATTTGTGGGATTGCCAAGGTAGAGGTCTCATTCTGTATCTTTTGCTGCCATTGATGTGCTCTTTCCTTTTTGTCTCTAGCACTGCACTTACTATGGTGTTATTTTAGTGTGTCTGCAGATCTAGTTTGTAGATGTGATTTCTCTTTTAAGCCCCACATGTATCCTGTTAGTCAAAAATCACATCATCTTCCTTATTTCCATCTTCTTCGTATGTCTCTGTCTCCTCTATTTTGACTGCAGATTTTTGGGGCATGGGGTTTTATCTCCCTTTTGAATATATAAAGCTCAGCACTTTGGAGAGCTGAACACATCTGGAGACCATGTAACAAATAGAAAATCATGGAATGGTATCCCACCCACTCAGTTTAAGCATCTAACTATGATCTACTGAAAGAATTGTAGATCACAGTGTAATAAAGTTAAATAGCCTATTTCTGTCTGGTTTCATTAGGCCAGAGCATGTCAGACACAAAAACAGAAAACAAAGTGTGCAGTCTGTATTCCAAGCTGGCAATTTCACCATCTCATATAGGGCAGAGCTTCTTACAGATTTCATATGGAGTCAGTCACCTTAATGGAGGTGACGAGGTCAGCACAGACTGGTTGTTTCTTGTCTTTTTCTTTTTATAGAGACACAGCAAGAATTTCATTTTCTGCTGCTTGCATTGGCTGAAGGGGGCAGGGGATGTCAAAATGTATGGATTTCTTAGCAGGTTTGTTAAGGTTTTTGATTTATCTTTTTGTAACTATCATGAAAAGTGAGCGTGCTGGCAATTAGAGTTAATGAGCATTTCATTGCTTGTGACAGTTTATTTCAATTAGCACGGCTGCTGTTTTCTTCTTTAAGTGGGGAAAATGTTCTGGAAAGCTTAAAGCTTCTGTGGTAACACATGGAGCCAAGCTTGATTTCTCCAGAGCTGGCTGAGAACAGCTAACACAACTTGACCTTTACACGAAGGGAATATATTATTCTTAAAGGAGCCTTCAGCTTTTTGTTGGCTCTGTTGCACACATTTATATGCCTTTTTAGAAGATTTTTTGCCACCAAAGAACTCTCTGTAGGTGGGTTCTTCACAGACCAAATACCACACTCATTTCTACAGTCCTTCCCAAACGGGTTGTTCTGATACACAGAGGTTACAGAACTAATCTGCTAATCTTCCTTCCTCCCTCCCTCCTACTGCCCAGCCCACTCTCCTACCCTCCCGCCTCCTGCCCTCCCGCCTTCTCTCCTTCTTTTCCTTTTTTCATTCCATTCATCTGTCTGTCTGTCATTCTGTCCTTCCATCCGCTCTACATACCTCTGTACGTGTTGGAAATAAGGAAACATGGTTCAAATTAAAATGGTAAACAACTGCAGAGGTGATGTAACAAACCCGATTCTCAGCGAGCTGATGAAACATGGAGTATGAGTGTTGATAACTGACTGCTTGTGTTAGTTTAACAGTACTAGTTTCAGGAAAGTTCTCCTTCTGAGAGATGAATCAGTGAATCTGAGCGTGAAAATCAGTGTGTCAATGCAATCAACATGATCTTTCAGTTGTGGGTCTGTAAGGAATTTGATACTGTACACAATAATTCCAGCTAAGCTGAGTTATATGCAACATTTGACAGCAGAAAAACAACTTCTAAAATAAAGTTCTAGTCCTGTATGTCACTGCACCCATCCGTTCTCTACATTTTTTAATGCTTGTTTTCATGGTCTGTGCTTATTGTTCTGTTTAAATAATATTATTTCATGCTTCTTTATTAAAGCAGATGGTAGATTTCTCAACACAGCAATATTCAGTTTCTTAAAAATCTTAGACTGACTGAGGTCAGCAGAAGCTTTGTGGGACTTATTATATCCATTTAACAGAATAGTAAACTGTACCATGTAATGTTAAGGCTATTATTATGACTACAATTTTTATTTACATGTCATCAGATCTTCCTAAGTATACTGCAAGCAGCAATTTTGACATAGTGTATAGCAAAGCTCTCCTCGACTAAATAAATGCTTTCCCTCAGGTTAGATAGCATAAAGAGTTTTAATGAACTGTATTTCCTGAGAATACCCAAAGACATCTTACCATGTTTCTTTTAACTTCTCTAACAGAAGCACCGTCTCACTCAGAATTTTTCTTCCCAAGCTAATCATTAACATTACTGTTGACTTTCATCAGGAGAGCATTCATTCTGCCTTCTGAAATAGGAAAATCCTCATTTACCCACTTATTTATATCACTGATATTTTTGCTACCAATTCACTGTTGACTGGAATAATTTCATTAGCACTTCCTGAACTCAAGTTGTGATCACAAGAACAAAAATGACAGATTGGTTTTATAAAGTTATCACAGTAGTTTATTCAAAATAGAACACATCTTTATGTAAGTGCATTAATCCGTAATATTTCTATCTCTTCAATACTTCCTGCAGTCCTAAAAATCCCATTTCAACAGGCTATAGAATGATTTAGGAAGAAAGAGGATGTCTACAAGGAAAATTGTAGTCATGAATTCTATGTATGAGAAAAAAGAGAGGGCTGAAAACAATGGCAGAACCTATCAAGAATGGTGTTGATAAAGTGAATGCAGTACACAGCTAAACTGTGATTATCTTTGCCACAGGATGTTCTGGAGGTCAAACATATTTGGAACAGGAACTGGAATCCAAAGCTATAAGGTGAATCTACATAAAACTTTTTCTTATTAAAGAGGATACACCAAGGGGGTTTATAATCTCAAAAGCCAAGTTTGAACAGGAACTGGAATATCTATCTTCTGTGTCACTTAAAGTGACAAAGTTGAGTACACAAGAGAGAACTGAAAAGAAGTTCACAGAAACATCTCTACCTATTTGTTGAGGCCTTCAAAAGTAATTCCTTGCTTCCAAGGTAATTTATTAATATCTTGATTTTCTAGTTGCCCCAAAGTCTCCAATGAATTCAGGGTGTTTTGGGTTTTTTTTCAGAACGTATGTTTCTGATTCTCTCAGCAGTTTTTCAGGCACTCTGGCAATCTATAGACTCCCATCTCTTTTCTGAATCTCAGTCTTCCTTTGCTTGCTACACCCTGAACTTTCAAAGCTCTTTGGCTTCATGGAAGCTTCATAGTTCTCTTAAGGGCATAAAATACAGCCAGATCTCCCACCTGGCCCAGACACTTCTTTTTTTTTTCTAAAAACATTATATTTAAAACATGAAACATGCAACATGGGTGCCATCATTGAGTTTGTAAGAGCACTCAGTTTACTTTTTTTTTGTCTCATGTTTTTAGTGGTATACACTGCATTTACACCTGGTGCTGAAACCTTCAGGGAATCAATACACTAATGTCTCTGTGAGAACACTCCAAAAGACAATAGGAACGACTCTGTTGTTATGTATGCATTTGAAAAGCATTACTAACCTTTTTTGCTCCTAGCACAGTTCGTAGGGAAAGCAGTAAACTGACCATCTTGGTCAACTTTTATTTGACTTGATCTGGATACCTCCAGATCGCTGCCCCAAACCTGGCTGTTTTCTTTTCTGCTTCTGCAGCACAGTATAATGGCAAAAAATGGGTCACATACATCTCACACATATTTCTAAATTATCAATCAGGTAGTTTAGAATGCTGTTAGAATTGGAGGTGAAGTTTCCAAATTTTGTAAGTTAGACAGGATGGTTAGAAGGCGGTAGAAGATTTCCCTTAAAGTTATTGGAGGCTTTTGTTCCTTTTGTTTTAAACTCTGTCCCTCAAGCAAGCCTGAAGCTGTTTGCTCAAATCCAATGACTATTAAGCAAACTTCAGGACTCAGCTCACACATTCCTACAGGGTTTGCACAGCCCAATTTTCTAAATGTAATTATCAGCTGCTGGTCTCACTATATCAAAGTCCCTGTGTAACTAAGTGTGAAGTATCATTGTGAAGTCTATGAAAGGAATAATCTAAAACTTTGCCTATGCTTCCCTGGCTTTGCTCCTCATGACTGCTTTTTCATGCACTTCTTCCTACCTAGCCATACCATCTTAAATGTGAAACTGTGTCTGATTGGCCAAATGTGTGCAAGTATAATGTGACCAAATGAACACCTGATTGTGTACACACTAGAAATGTCATGCTAAGAAGAATTTAAAGAACCCCAGAGGAATAGTTTATATTGCCGAAGTCAATGATGATAAATCCAGGCAAATCCTATTTTAAGACCAGAGTTAATTCAAAGGGCAAAGGGACTGGCAAAAAAATGGAAAAAAATCCATGAGTAAATTTTCTGTTATTTAGCTTTGTCTTATGACTGCATTCTGCAGGTCAGAGAATATCAGAGACACAAAAAATATCTGTGCCTATAATGGGGCTAATCAGAGCTGTAGTTAATTTAAATGAGTCTTTCACAGTTTATTCTGTTATTCAATAGCCCACTATTCTTCATATCCTATAGCATTTTTCCATTTTATCTATGGAGAAGGGATCTCCTCTTGAGCTTTGAGACAGTACATCTCTGAATACTGTAGCTAAGCCCTGATTACATCATGGTAAAACCAGAATTTACCTTTGCCAACACATTTCCATATTTCAAAAATATTTTCAAACTAAATTGATACAAAATCTCAATGTTTCCTGGAGAGCAGACATTCACAACAACTTATATTAGAAAACATTGACTAACTATAGCAGTAATGACTCAAGTCTTTGAATTTGTCTGAATAATCTCAAACAGCATACAGATCACCTGTTCATCTCCTTTAAGTACAGAGCTGTAATAAATAATTAATATAATCTGAAAGTCAAAACACAGTGAAATCACAGTATCACACAGTATCACAGTATGCCAGAGATCGGAAGGGACCTCGAAAGATCATCTAGTCCAATCCTCCTGCCAGAGCAGGAACACCTAGATAATGTTACACAGGAATGTGTCCAGGTGAGTTTTGAATGTCTCCAGGGAAGGAGACTCCACAACCTCCCTGGGCAGCCTGTTCCAGTGTTCTGTGACCCTCACTGAGAAGTTTCTTCTCAAGTTTAAGTGGAACCTCTTGTGTTCCAGTTTGTACTCATTACCCCTTGTCCTATCATTGTTTGCCACTGAGTAGAGCCTGGCTCCATCCTCGTGACACTCCCCCTTTATATATTTATATACACTTATAAGGTCACCCCTCAGTCTCCTCTTCTCTAAACTATAGAGACCCAGCTCCCTCAGTCTTTCCTCATAAGGGAGATGCTCCACTCCCTTAATCATCTTCGTTGCCCTGCGCTGGACTCTCTCCAGCAGGTCCCTGTCCTTCTTGAACTGAGGGGCCCAGAACTGGACACAATATTCCAGATGGGGTCTCACCAGGGCAGAGTAGAGGGGAAGGAGGACCTCTCTCGACCTACTAACCACCCCCCTTCTAATACACCCCAGGATGCCATTGGCCTTCTTGGCCACAAGGGCACAGTGTTGGCTCATGGTCATCCTGTCGTCCACTAGGACCCCCAGGTCCTTCTCCCCTACACTGCTCTCTAACAGGTCGTTCCCCAACTTATACTGGAACCTGGGGTTGTTCCTGTCCAGATGCAGGACTCTACACTTTCCTTTGTTATATTTCATCAAGTTATTCCCTGCCCAACTCTCCAGCCTGTCCAGGTCTCACTGGATGGCAGCACAGCCTTCTGGCGTGTCAGCCACTCCTCCCAGCTTAGTGTCATCAGCAAACTTGCTGATAGTACACTCAATTCCCTCATCTAAATCATTGATGAATATATTAAATAATACTGACCCTTGAGGCACTCCACTAGTTACAGGCCTCCAACTAGACTCAGCCCCATAGACTACAACTCTCTGTCTTCTCTCCTTCAGCCAGTTCACAGTCCACCTCACTACCTGATCATCCGGACCACACTTCCTCAATTTAGCCGTGAGGATGCTGTGGGAGACTGTGTCAAATGCTTTGCTGAAGCCAAGGTAGACCACATCCACCGCTCTGCCATCATCCATCCACCGCGTTATTTCCTCATAAAAGGCTAAGAGATTGGTCAAGCATGATTTACCCTTGGTGAAGCCATGTTGACTGCCCCTCATAACCCTCTTATCCTTGATATGCCTTAAGATGGCACCAAGGATAAGGTGTTCCATCACTTTCCCAGGGATGGAGGTGAGGCTGACCGGTCTATAGTTACCTGGGTCCTCCTTCTTGCCCTTTTTGAAGACTGGAGTGACATTTGCTTTCCTCAGGCACCTCTCCCGTTTCCCAAGACTTGGTAAAGATGATGGAGAGTGGTCTAGCAATGACTTCCGCCAGTTCCCTTAGCACCCGTGGGTGCATCCCATCTGGACCCATGGATTTATGGATGTCCAGATTGCTCAACTGGTCTCTGATCCATTCCTCATCGACTAAGGCAAACTGCTCCGTTGACCTGACCGTCTAAGGTCTCAGGGGTACAGGGCTCTTCAGGACTGCCTGCAGCAGAGTAGACAGACAAAGAAGGCATTCAGTAACTCTGCCATCTCTGTATCTTCTGTCACCAGGGTTGATATCCTGTTCACCAGTGGGCCTACATTGCCTCTGGTGTTAGTTTTATCTGCCATGTATTCGAAAAAGCTTTTTTTGCTGTCCTTGACCCTTCTTTCCAGGTTTAATTCTAAGGAGGCCTTAGTCATCCTAGCTGCCTTCCTACATCCTCTAGCAGCAGCCGTATATTCCATAGACTGATGTTCCAAAATCTAGTATTTTCAGGTGCAGACCTTGAAACTTATAGCCAGGAATATTTTGGTTTTGATAAAAAAAAGCTAGTTCAAAGATGTTGAACAAGACCGGTCCCAACACAGATCCCTGAGGGACACCACTCGTTGCTGGTCTGCAGCTGGACATTGAGCCATTGACCGCAACTCTTTGTGTGCAGCCATCCAGCCAGTTCTTTATCCACCAAGTGGTCCACCTATCAAATTGATGTCTCTTGAATTTAGAGACAAGGATGTCATGCGGGACAGTGTCGAACGCTTTGCACAAGTCCAGGTAGATGACAACAACTGCTCTACCCCTGTCCATCAGTTCTGTAGCCCCATCATAGAAGGCCACCAAATTGGTCAGGCAGGATTTCCCCTTAGTGAAGCCATGCTGGCTGTCACCAAGCACCTTGTTGATTTTCATATGCCTTAGCATGTCTTCCAGGAGAATCTGCTCCAAGATTTTGCCAGGCACAGAGGTGAGACTGACTGGCCTGTAATTCCCGGGTCATCCATTTTCCCCTTCTTGAAAATGGGGGTTATATTTCCCTTTTTCCAGTCATCGGGAACTTCACATGACTGCCATGATTTCTCAAATATGATGGCCAGCGGCTTCACTACTTCATTTGCCAGCTCCTTCAGGACCCGCGGATGGATCTCATCAGGATCCATGGACTTGTGCACATTCAGATTTTTAAGATGGTCTCAAACCAGTTCCTCTCTTACAGTGGGCACAAGGTCTTCATTCTCACAGTCCCTGCATCTGCTTTCCAAGACTTGGGTGGTGTGGTCAGAGCCTTTGCCAGGGAAGACCGAGGCAAAGAAGTCATTCAGAACCTCAGCCTTCTCCAAATCCTGTGTAGCCAGCTCTCCTGAGAGCTTCCTGAGGGGGCCTACATTCTCCCTAGTCTGATTTTTATTTGCTATGTACCCGTAGAATCCCTTCCTGTTCTCCTTAACATCCCTAGCCAAGTTTAATTCTAACTGGGCCTTAGCTTTCCTAACCTGGTCCCTAGCTTCCCAGACAACATCCCTTTACTCTTCCCATGCCGCCTGTCCTTGCTTCCACTTATTATAAGCCTCTTTTTTATTTGAATTTTCCTCAGGAGCTCCTTATCCATCCAAGCAGGTCTCCTGGCCCTCATGCTGCACTTCCTTCTGGTTGGGATGCAACACTCCTGAGCTTGTAGAAGGTGATCCTTGAATATCAACCAAGAGCCTTGGGCTCCTCTGCCCTCTAGGGCTGTATCCAATGGAACCTTCCAAAGCAGGTTCCTGAAGAGGCCAAAGTCTGCTCCTTTGAAGTCCAGGGCAGTGAGCTTGCTGCACGCTCTTCTCACTGTCCTGAGGATCTCAAATTTGAGCATCTCATGATCGCGGTATCCAAGGCTGCCCTGGAGCATCACATTTCCAACCAGCCCTTCCTTGTTGGTGAGCACGAGGTCAAGCATGGCACCTCTCCTTGTTGGCTCCTCTATTACTTGCAGAAGGAAATTGTCTTCCACACAATCAAGGAACCTCCTGGATTGCTTGTGCCGGGCCGTACCATCCTTCCAACAGATATCAGGGTGGTTGAAGTCACCCATGAGAACAAGGGCCTCCAAGCATGAGGCTTTTCCTATCTGTCTATAGAGTGCTTCATCCGCAGGTTCTCCTTGATCAGGTGGTCTGTTACAGATCCCCACAGTAATGTCTCCCATAGCTATATTCCCTTTAACCCTGACCTACAAACTCTCTACTGACTGCTCACCTGTCCCCAGACAGAGTTCCACACTCTCCAGCCTATCCCTAACATAAATAACATATCCCCTTCCCCATCTGCCAGGCCTGTCTTTTCTAAAGAGCCTGTAACCTTCCATTCCAACACTCCAGTCATAGGAGCCATCCCACCATGTTTCTGTGATGCCTATTATATCATACCCCTGTAGATGCGCACACATCTCTAATTCCTCTTGTTTGTTCCCCATGCTACGGGCATTTGTACAGAGGCATCTGAGTTGAGCTCCAGCTGAAGCCGGCTCATTGGCTGGAGCAGCTGGGATACCTCTACATTGCTCTGAGCATTTATTATAGGTTCTGGCAACTGACTGGGTGTGTTGGGATGGAATGATGCCCCCTTCCCCCAACACATCTAGCTTAAAGCCTCCTTGACCAGCTTAGGAAGCCTCCTACCAAAACTGCTCTTTCGCTTAGACCAGCTCCACCAGCCCCCACTAGACCTGGCCTGCAAGCTTGGGTCCCGTGTTCAAGACACCCAAACCCCTAACTATGACACCACCCTTTTAACAATTTATTAACCTGGCCAATCCTCCTAGCTTTTTTTAGGTCCTCCCTGTATCCTGGAGAATTGATGAAAAGACATTCTGAGCTCCAGAGCCCCTAACCACCTCCCCCAGGACTCTGTAGTCCTCCTTTATGTTCCCCAGGATGCTACTATCTATATCCCTAGCACCCTCATGTATCGCCAGAAGTGGGTAATAGTCTGTGGGACTTACTAGAGCATGCAGCCTCTTACTAGGCAGCACACTTCCCTTGTGACGGGGTCTGGCTGGCAGATGAGTGCTTCTGTCCCTTTCAGTGTAGCGTCCCCTACTACTATGACCCGTCGCTCTGACCAGCCACTGTCACCGTTTTTTTCAGGACTATTACAGATTGCCCACTTTTCAGAAATTCGGGAAACTATGATGCTTTATTTTTGGGGCTTGTTGTGATGGAGGGCGCTGGAAGGGTAATGCTATACTTTCGTTCAAACATCAACTCTGCTGCTTCAGTGGGTAACCAAACAAATGTTTTTTAGTGTTATCAACTGATTTCTCTCAAGTCCTGAAAGTAATTGCTCTAAATACACTCATAGCATTCATCTTAAAAATAACCAAATGCCATATAAATGATTCTGTTTTTTTTTTCTGACAAGTGTGATTCATGAGCAGCAGCAGTGTGATGACTGGAAATTTTCCCAGCCAAAGTGATTACGGTGACAACCTCACTATATGGGATGAACTGACTGAACATCTGGTTTTACATTTACTTTTTATATATGCACAGCTGGCAAGTATCATCTTTTGGATAGACAGATGGATGTCTGTTTGTTTTGGGAGGGAGATAACATATTTATCATGCATCCTCTGTCATCTCCTGAGTGTGCATTGCAATAAATATTAAACATAAAGCTTCAAATTATCAGAGAAAAAAGAATTTTAAGTATCTGTATGTGGTGCAGTCAGGTTTACAGCTTCAAACGCTGATTGCTACTGCAGTTCTGCAATACTTGCTCAGACATTATTAACAGGGACAGATTGGCATTACTAACAGTAAAGGAAGCAGTCTGATGGCATGGGCAGAAGAAGGTGGGGAGAAACTAGGATATGAACTATCACGATCTTCATCTGGTGGTGTGGAATCACCTGGGTGCATATTCACCCCTGATGGTACTGCGCATACCTCTCACTGAGGAGTTACATTACACAGAAAGTAAATGTGAGTGACCACACCTGTCCCAATATAAAGTATTCTCAAAATAGAATGTTTTCTTTAAAACTGTAAGGTCATTGAGGTACTGCCTTTGATAAATGATGATTGTGTTTGTGCACAACAAATGCCATCTCAATGAAAACAAATTACAACCATTTCTATAACTCTAGCAGTAAATAATATGAAACCTGCCTGTAGACAAACTCACAGTTCTACAGGCCTTCTGGAAATATAGCACTTTAGAAAGCAGCTTGTAAAGCTATCTTTTATCTGTGTGTTCCCTCAGCAGAGCAAAAATACTTTCATGTTTCATTCTCATTTTATTTAATGCACATGATGAAAACTTGTGAGGTCACAGGGATTTGTGCTAGCAGATTTGGCGGCCTTTTAATATTTACTTAGGTTGTAAAATATAATTTGAATTTTGGAAGTATTTGTCATTGTATCTAAGATGGATAAAGGTATGTTTATTATAGCTGTATTTGCTGTGTGTGATTTACATTGTTATATGTTGACTTTTAATTTCCTCAAATGTCACAGTTGCATTTTTGTCTTTCTAACTTCCTCGAAGTATAGAAAGTTAAATATTTTTTTCACGCTGATGCAATCAAATCTCGTTACAAAGTCTTGCAGTAAGACTGCTATACCTACCAGGCGATGACTTATTTTTCACAATGCAGATCAACTTGAGTGTCATCACGTGGCATGGTCAGGATAACTGGGTGATCAGGCCTACTCAGCATGGGTTTATGAAAGGCGGGTCTTGTTTGACTAATCCGATCTCCTTCTATGTCAAGGTGACCTGCATAGTGGGTGGGGGAAAGGCTGTTGGTATTGTCTACCTGGACTTTATTAAAGCCTTTTACACCATTTCTCGCAGCAGCCTGGAGAAACTGGTTGCTCATGGCTTGGATGGGTGCACTGTTCACTGGGTAAAAATCTGGGTGGATGGCGAGGAATGTATGGCAAGGAATGCTTGGTGATGAATACCCATTTGGTGGCTGGTAACAGCTTCCAAGAAGATTTTTTTGTGCTGATAAAAGATGGTTTAAACACAGCCAAGGATTTCCTTCTTTCCCCAGAGTATAAGTACCATCCACATTTTTTTTTTTCCCTTTTCCCAACATAGTTATATAGAAGGTAACTGGTTTTTTTCAATCCTGAGGCATTAGTTTTTAAATATTAAATTATATTTGTGGGGGAAGTTCTTGTTTGTGTGTGTTTAATATGCATTAATACACCATGTAACTTGCTTTCATCAGTTTAGACACTATTTAGTTTTAAAAGGTCACATTAATAAATTATCTAAATCACTTATTATTAGGTCCTTACCACTATTAAACATTTTTACCCTCATTTAATCAGCTATAGGCTTTATCAGGAACAGGTTTTTTTGTTGACTTTCAAGTCACAGACAAAAGTATTGAGTAGTCACAAACTTTCATAAAAATGGATCCAGTGAAACTCATGCCTGGTTTATGCATGGAGTCACAGCCCAAGCACATAATCTTTTCCAGGGAATGTCAGATGCTAGGCTGAGCAAATGTACCATTCACTACATCTCTCTGCCTCTTCAGCCTCCTTTGGATTTTGCCTAGCCATCTTTATGTACAGTATTGTACCTAATTTCTGTGTCTCTAAATTCTGGGTGAAGAGATATAGCAAAGAGCATGTAAGCTATCTGTGGGAAATCTGCCCTCCTATTAGCTTTCAGTTTATATTGTACATAGATTAGATTCCATATTTTACCACTTAAGTAAAAAAGGCATATTTTCAAAATTACTGGAGACATGGATTTTATACAGAATTCAGAGAAATCTCTGACTTTTCACTGTTTCTGATAATGACACTTTTTTATGTAGCTAAGTACAAACTTAGATCATAGAATCATAGAATGGTTTGGGTTGGAAAGGACCTTAAAGATCATGCAGTTCCACCCCCCTGCCACTGGCAGGGACACCTTCCACTAGACCAGACTGCTCAAAGCTCCACCCAACCTGTCCTTGAACACTGTCAGGGATGAGGCATCCACAACTTTTCAGGGAAGCATGTTCCAGTGCCTCACCAGCCTCACGGTGAAGAATTACTCTTACATACCTAGACTTTTGCACACGTGGTCTGATCCCCCAACAAGCAGTCAAAATATCTGGGATCTAAGGAATATTAACATTAATAGGATGTGTTACTTAGAAAAAGAAATAAAGGAAATCGTACTTGCAGTTTTTCTGCCTTGCAGTCTCTGGTGTGGGTGGAGGTAACATTTGAGAAACATCTATCCTAGAAAAAAATGTAACACCAAAGGCATCTAATGGCAAGGTTGGGAAGGCAAATGACAGATGCTTGAGAAGCGAAACAGCAAGGGATTTTGAGAGTTCAAACAGCAGATGCACAGCAAGGTAAAAGAGCTCATCTGAGAGAATACCTGCCATTTTTCATGCGCCTGTTTAGTTTCTGAACTATAATATTTCAGTATGAGAGGGGATGCAAGGAGGCAAAACCGAAGTCATGAACCCAAGGGGGTGAGGTCTTTGTTTTTTTATTTAGGACTATCAGGGTAGTTGCCCTCATGAAATCCTTAGTGTAATCAAATGAAGCAGCTGTTTGCACTGCTGGATCTATTCAGGCTGGGAAAAAAGGGGTAAACACTTCTAATGCAAATATCAGCCTTGCCTCTCTACACTTGCTGCAATGATTCTGTTATTTAGCCACTTACAGTGGCAATTGGTGCAGAAAATCTCCAGAGCAAACAAGGCTTTAATTAATAATCAGTTATTTTCTGCAACAAGTAACTGGGAGGAAACTCATTTTTAGTGCTTATACTTGAATATATCTTTGTGGTCCAATAAGGAAAGTGGTTTATTCAACTGCTTTATTAATATTTCCTGTGTATCTGTATGTCAAATTTTAGGATAATGCTATGTTTCTTATAGCTTTGATAAAGAGAAGGAATAGAAATGTGAAGTGGTACTAATCATTAGGATGTGTTGGCTTTGTTGGAAAACGCAGTGACTGAAAATTTTAATGATTTTTCACACTAAATATAAATAATCCCTAAAGGGAAGTTGGTGTTGCTATGAATGCTTACTTCACAAGCCTATAAAAATTGGAAAATTGTATCTAGCACATTACAGGAAATTCTTTTATTCCTCACAGCATTGAGTATTGAGGCATAACATTGTAATATAGAAAATATGTGTCCATATAAACTCAAAAATGTGTACAAAAGCCTCAAAGTTCATAGTATAAAGTAGAAAAAAATATTCCATACTTGTATTTTTTTTCTGTACTACCTATATAAATAATAATAAAAAAAGGGTGGCTCCCTGTGGTGAACACAATTTTTTATATACAACGTGTATAACACATAATTCAATGGGTACCTTAGACATTGAGAAATCTTAGTGGTTGATTGTTCCAAATTTGACTCAAGGATAGATTTTTCAATGCTTCTTGTTTACCCGCAGCATTAGCCACTAGTTTTCCTTTCTTTCTGGTCTTGGTCCTCGTCTAAGTGAAGTTAATAAAAATAATGCTGTTTCATTCAAGGGAGTGCTGGCTGGGACTGTTCCTCTCCTGTTTGTATGTTTCTCCTGGTTGACTTTAAAAGTTGCATGAAATTCTTGCACTCTTTTGTAAGTCTTCAGTTTCTTTTGGATTGTTTCTAAGAGTGCACTTGATGAATAAATTCTCTAGAAAGTGTAACCGAAAGCCAACTAACCATAAAGACAAGTGAAAAAGTGCATGAAAATGCATTAATCTAGACTCAGACATATGTGAAAAATTATTTTCTCTACGTATCATTTTGTCAAAGTTTTAAAATATATATTTTATTTCTGTTGCATTTAAAGCAATGCATATATATAGCACTTTTTTTTTTCTCCAGTGGTACCTATTTCTACTTCCACTTTCACTTTTTTATAACATTTCATGCAATATAATAAGTCTCATAACAAAAGAGAACAGTTCAAGATTTCAGATCAACGTTATTTTAGGTATATAATGTGTATCAAGCAAACTTTTTTTATCATATAGTTATGGGAGCTATCTAAAAAAATATGGCAACATATACCTTCTGTTCTTGAGTGGGTTGGAATCTCTAGCAAGTGACTACTTCACCCTTCTTTGTCAAAGCTAAGTAACATGGAATGCAGAGTTACTCCCCATGTAATGTCATCAAGACTCTGTTTACTAAATAACCTTCATGACAGCTATGCAAAGTAACTGTCTAAACTTTCTTATCCCCTTTTTAAACTTACAGTAACAGAATTTAAATTACTTTCAGATAAGCTAGATTTGAATGCAGGTGTTTTTCTTTCTAGCTCCCACTCTCAAATATTTTGTTCTTCTGCAAAGAACAGAATATTTTCAACTCCACTTCTGTGGAATCTAATTATTCTAGTTGTTCTTCAGTTGTTTGTTTGTTTTTTTTTTGTTGTTGTTGTACATGTTGGACGTATCCTAAAACATACACCTGTCTGAGTGATAGAATTGGTAGAATCTTTCAAGCAGATTTTGGGGATAGATGTCAAGTTGTCAGACTAGTGGTCACAGAATTTGCTTTTTGTAAGTCAGAAGTCTGAAATATTGAAAGGAGAGTGGCTTGGATATGAAGGTGTGCATGGTTTTCTTTCACTGATACTCCTGAAAAATAACTTTATTCTTATATCTGATTGCCATTCCAACACTGGTTTGTGGAGGTGAAATATACTATCTATCAAAAGCTGACAATAAATTAGGGCTCATCAGCTTGTCAGCTGCATGTACAAATAATGCTGTTGCTCTTGTGCATTGTGTGAAACCGTTTAAACTGTAAAGGTTTTAAAAACATACTCATCAGGGATTTGACTGGAAGGGCAAATCAGTGGTTTCCTATGATGCAAATGTTAGATAATGGAGGAAGGGCAGAGAAACCAGAGCAGTGGTCTAATTAAGAATGACTTCCAAGCTAGTCCATCACTGTTATCCTCTAGTGTGTGATTCACAATACAATGAAAATAGATCAAGTGAATTGCAACCAAACGGTAGCTATTTTTCTTCAGAAAAGGAACCTTGGGTGGCTGTCTTAGTTGGAGATATCTGCAATGTCAATGAAAAAAGTTGAAAGGAGTTCTGCTGTATGAGTTTAGAAATCAGAAAAAATATATAAGATAGGATACTTCACAAAAACTCAATCACTAGCCTCCCAGGCAGGTTTAGGATAAACAAGGTTTGTAGGAATACATCTCTGTTGACTGGATGCTCCTTTAAGTTGCATCAGCCCTTTTCAGGCAGCTTCACTACATTGCTGTTTATGATGCATCTTTTTTTTTCTTTTTTTTTCATCCTCTGCCACCCTTTCCTGCAATAAACATGTCTGTCTTTTAACTAACAAGCTTCTGTGAGGCTGCTCCTCTCCTTCCACCATTTTTCTGTGAAATAATGTCATGCATGTAAATCATGCCTTGCTTTTACATTAAGCTTCTTTATTATGCTTATATGTTATAATCAACTGCATCATCTTTTACCCATCTTTTCTGTTTGAGATAGAAGTTTGGGAAGTTTAGAAAATATTTTCAAGCCTAATTTTTAAAGATTTGAAATACATCCCCATTCCTTTGTGGGAGAAAACAAATCTGTATGTGAAAGATTGTCTATGGTTGGTTTGTGGGAATTTTTATTTGGTTGTTTCGGGGAATGAAATGTGCAAAAACAATGACGGGATTGGCAGATAGGTCTGGCACCTAAGGAGCTTCATGGAAATGCAGGAGACCCAGGTGAACTGCATCAGCAGTAAGCTGTTGGCTGTCCTCAGCACTATTTGCTAGAATTGTCCAAATCTCTTATCTTAAAGATTCATTAGAACATGAAATCACCTCATATCCCAATGGAATTGGTAAGTTACCTAGAATGGCAGAGACTGGGTAAAGTTCCCATCTTAAAGAAAAAGACTTTCACACTTAATTAGTATTACAACTAGACTACTTGCTATTCTGAGAAGAGTAGCTGTCTTTTTGTATGTTTTACCAGAAATTCCATCCTGGACCAAAAGATCAGTTTCAATTAATCAACATTTTCCAATGAAAAATCCCCCAAGGACATTTAAAAACCATGATAAGCTCTTAGTGTTAGTTATTGGCCTGTCCTAATCATTTTCAGAAGTGTTATACAGAATATTTAATACAGATGAGAATAATTAACACATGAAGCAACAGATGAAGTTCATACAGGGTACAGATATGATATGAATTCAGTAGAAATTTATCCAAGCTCAAAACTTAACATTACTGTTAGAATTAATTTCATGCCTTTTATAGTCTTTTATACAGTTATTTTTTGGATGGTATGAAAATTGCCCCTTAGAGGTGCTAGTCTCTCTCCTGTGTCAGGAAAGGATCCTTAGATGAATAACTTAGATAAGGTATGTAACTTTTAGATTAATTCCATTCTACATAATTATCTCAGAAATGTGTAAAAAAACCTCAAAAAGTAAGAATCCTGCAAAGTGAGGCCTGCAAAGTGGGAACTTAGTTTAAAAATAGCACAGGTGAGGGAGCTTAAAATGTCCTTGTGAAGGGTTCTTAAGGTTATATCTGAAAGATGTTTAAACTACAGTGAAATACATCCTTGCTAGGTCATTACTCCTATATACCTGTAAACACAGATTTATTTTTTTTTTCTGAGCCACTTTTTCTCAGAACAATGAAATAGGCAACCTATATAAATTCACATCCAAAGAAAGCACAAATAGGGAAGTTTACAGCACACAAAGCGAATGTGGTCAATAAGGAGAGGAACCTGCCTTTGCAATCAATAAGAGATTTTGAGGTTATCTGAAATCTAATAACTCCTTCTGCATTGTCACAAACCAAAATAACAGGGTCAGAGCTGAGCAGAGCATGACTTATTCCTTCAGTGCAGGTTACGCTGATCATAATACTTTTATTATCCTGTTGCTGTGGATCATCTAAAATGATCAGTGTGACCATCTGTTTAATTTCATCTCTGAAAGGTCCTTAGGGAAGGAAAAAAGTAGTTATCAAAGCTATTTCAAAGAAAATAGATTTTTTTTCAAATTAATTAATCATCCTAGTTGCTAGAAAATGCTTTAACATATAAAAATGATCCACTGTTTGTCTTTTTGTCAGCTAAGCATACATTATTGAATGTTATTATGTAAATATACATCATTGCAGTACAACCAGTAAATATAGCATATAAAGTATAACAAGGAGCCTTCAAACGGGAAATAACTTCTCAGAGCTCTCAGCACTTCTTCCACTTAATATTTACTGAAACTTTCTAACTGTTATGAAAATATCTTTTCTGACAAGAAGTAAGAGTGTGTTCCACCCTCTTCTGTTAATGTGTTCATTTCCTCTTTCCACATGTGTAAAAATACGTGCATATATATATGCATCTCTATACCCTGTGGTCAAAATGAGGTGGTATGAGCCATTATGTGCACTGGCATCATGACTGAGAAGTGATCAAATAACAGTATGCCAGATCCTCTTGCTGTGGTTCTGATACATCTAAATATCATATCCTCACCCATGTTGCAGGGAAATTTGCAACCTACTGCTCAGAGCAGTAGCACTAGTGAGAACAGACCAGGACTGGATCTCCCCTCTAAGGGTGGAGACTTCTCAACCCTCTAACGTTGGACTGTTCTGTTTTTAATTCTGTTCACCTACCTCTCTCTTTTTTTTTCAATTTATGCCTATTGTCCTTTCACCACAGTGTGAATTTTTAATGTTTGCTTCTGAAATTCCACTTTGTTACTGCATATATAGGTACATACAGTATAGGAACAAACACTTTTACAGCTTACCCACACATATTCTTTGACACTTTTTGAATTTTGATTTCTTTTTAATCTCCTTGTTCAGCTCTATTCATGGAGTAGAAACCACATACATGTGAAAAATGAGTCTTGCTGTTATATGGATCTTTAATCACTCAGTACTGTGACTTGGTAAAAATGTACACAGCTCCCACCAACTGCTTGCAAATTACTACCTCAAGAATCCCTCTCTGGGGAGGATGTGGCTATTTTACACTGCCTCAAGCTTAAGTGGCATTTTTACTAATTTAAGTTTGCATTATGAAATTAATTATTTATACTAATAAGAAGATATAACTACTTTAAAAAAACTAGCCAGTTGTCAGGTGGAAAAAAACCTCCTTTCAAAGATGTTTCTGAAAAGAACTGAAAAAAACCCCACGACAACCACTCTCTGTTTTGTCTTGGTCTCACTTAGAGTGGGCTAATTAGCTGTTACAGTGGTGATAATCTTCATTTATATTGGTATAAATCTTGTCAAAACAAAACTCTGCAGCTTTTTTACCATATAAAAACATCACCAACACCAGCTCTTTCCTTCTGTAAATCTCTCATTTTGGGCAGCTGTGCTTGCTAATGTAAAGACACACTGCTATCTGAACTGTGTCAGGTAGGCTTGTAGAAAATAAATAGAGGATTTTTGTTCAGTATGCAGCATCAAATTTTAATCCAGTGTTAAAAGAGAAATTTTTTTTTCTCATTTTTTCTGACTTTTTGTTTGTTTGTTTGTTTTTTTTTTTTGAAGGTGTGGATTCCTGAGCTTTTAGATACCAAGTATGGTTCTGCTTCACTAGAGTTCAACAGTGCTAGGCCTGTGGCTCAGGTATTTTAATTTTGTATTTTACACTGTTGAATTGTTTAAATAGTCCCTGATACAGTTTTATCAAATAATTCTCCAGCACAGCTAGCAAGTCAGTACCTCTCCAGCATCCCTATAGGCCCCCTTCAGATACTGGAAGGCTGCTATGAGGTCTCCATGCAGCCTTCTCTTCTCCAGGCTGAACAGCCCCAACTTCCTCAGCCTGCCTTCATATGGGAGGTGCTCAAGTCCCCTGATCATCCTCATAGCCCTTCTCTGGACTTGTTCCAACAGTTCCATGTCCTTTTTATGTTGAGGACACCAGAACTGTACACAATACTCCATGTGAGGTCTCACAAGAGCAGAGTAGAGGGGCAGGATCACCTCCTTCGACCTGCTGGTCATGCTCCTTTTCATGCAGCCCAGGTTACGGTTGGCTTTCTGGGCTGCAAGCGCACACTGCCTGCTCATGTGCCTTTTCTCATCAACCAGCACCCCCAAGTCTTTCTCTGCAGGTCTGCTCTGAATCTCTTCTTTGCCCAACCTGTAGCTGTGAGTGGGATTGCCCCAACCCAGGTGTAGGACCTTGCACTTGGCATGGTTAAACTTCCTGAGGTTGGCATCAGCCCACCTCACAAGTGTGTCAAGGTCCCTCTGGATGTCATTCCTTCCCTCCAGCATATCAACTGAACCACACAGCTTGGTGTCATCGGCAAACTTGCTGAGGGTGCATCACATTTCCAACCAGCCCTTCCCTGTTGGTGAGCACGAGGTCAAGCATGGCACCTCTCCTTGTCGGCTCCTCTATTACTTGCAGAAGGAAATTGTCTTCCACACAATCAAGGAACCTCCTGGATTGCTTGTGCTGGGCCGTACCGTCCTTTCAACAGATATCAGGGTGGTTGAAGTCACCCATGAGAACAAGGGCCTCCAAGCATGAGGCTTTTCCTATCTGTCTATAGAGTGCTTCATCCGCAGGTTCTTCTTGATCAGGAGGTCTGTAACAGATCCCCACAGTAATGTCTCCCATAGCTATATTCCCTTTAACCCTGACCCACAAACTCTCTGTTAACTGCTCACCTGTCCCCAGACAGAGTTCCATACTCTCCAGCCTATCCCTAACATAAATAACATATCCCCTTCCCCATCTGCCAGGCCTGTCTTTTCTAAAGAGCCTGTAACCTTCCATTCCAACACTCCAGTCATAGGAGCCATCCCACCATGTTTCTGTGATGCCTATTATATCATACCCCTGTAGATGCGCACACATCTCTAATTCCTCGTTTGTTCCCCATGCTACGGGCATTTGTACAGAGGCATCTGAGTCAAGCTCCAACTGAAGCCGGCTCATTGGCTGGAGCAGCTGGGATACCTCTACATTGCTCTGAGCATTTATTATAGGTTCTGGCAACTGAGCGGGTGTGTTGGGATGGAATGATGCCCCCTTCCCCCAACACATCTAGTTTAAAGCCTCCTTGACCAGTCTGGCAAGCCTCCTACCAAAACTGCTCTTTCGCTTCTTTATCATCAGACCAGCTCCACCAGCCCCCACTAGACCTGGCCTGCAAGCTTGGGTCCCGTGTTCAAGACACCCAAACCCCTGACTATGACACCACCCTTTTAACAATTATTAACAGGGCTAATCCTCGTAGCTTTTTTTAGGTCCTCCCTGTATCCTGGAGAATTGATGAAAAGACATTCTGAGCTCCAGAGCCCCTAACCACCTCCCCCAGGACTCTGTAGTCCTCCTTTATGTTCCCCAGGCTACTACTGTCTATATCCCTAACACCCTCATGTATCGCCAGAAGTGGGTAATAGTCTGTGGGACTTACTAGAGCAGGCAGCCTCTCTGCCACATCCCTGATCCGTGCTCTTGGTAGGCAACACACTTCCCTTGAGATGGGGTCTGGCTGGCAGATGAGTGCTTCTGTCCCTTTCAGTGTAGAGTCCCCTACTACGACGTTCCGCCGCTTTTTCCTAGCAGCACCAGTAGAGATCTTTACCAGTTTACCAGGGCATCAGCCGACTGTTTCTGGCTCGAGTGCGTTTCCTCATTAGCCCCCTGCAGGACAGCAAAGCGGTTCTGCGTGGGGACAGGGGATTTAGGGGGAAGCCCCTTGCTTTTGGTTGTCCTTTTCCTTCTTTTTTTTGTTGTTTTTTTTTTTTTTTTTGTCACTAATTCCCAGCTTCCCTGGTTAACGGCCTCCTTCTTTCCTTCATGAGGCAGAGGTGAAGCTTGAGGCCCCTGCACAGTTTGGGCCAGGAGCAAGCATTCCTGCTTCCCCTCAGCTTCCGTGACATCTCGCAGTCTGTTAACAGCATCCCGCAGCTCAGCCCCTGCTGCAGGAGGACCTCCACCAGGGAGCACCGAGTGCAGCCCTGCCCATTGTGCACCCTCCCCTCACCAGACCAGTGCAGGCGCTCTCTTCACTCTGAGGTCTGCACTGCAGCCTCCCCTCTCATCGGCTCTGTCTGGGTGCCTACGCTGCCACCAACAGGGCAGCCAGAGCAGAGCTCCCGGTCCGGGCCCTGATCATACGACGAGTGCTCACTATCCCGCTCGCCTGCCCGTGCAAACTGCCTCGACCCGCTCTGTTCGCCGCGCTCCCTGGGGCAGGTTTTTACCCAGCCAGGGCTGGTGCCGCTGCTCCTGGCTCCGCCCCCTGTGAGTCAGCTGCTCGCTCTCCTCAGCTGAGCTGCCGGCTGCTGGGCAGGTCCTGTCGAGGACTTGAGGCTCCCTCGGTGGCTCTTGTCCCTCTGAGTTGAGGCTCCTGGGCGCTGATCTCCCCACGGCTCCGGTGTTGAAGGCGTCCTCTCTCGAGCTACTCACCTCAGCAATTGAACTCATTGCCCCTTGTCCTATCGCTACAGTCCCTGATAAAGAGTCCCTCTCAGGCATACCCTTCAGATACTGGAAGAATACTGTTGTTATTGTTGTCCAGTGTTATCATATTTACCAATTCTGGGTAATGTGATCAATCTTCTGTAGAAGTATGAGTTGGTTAGATGTCAGTAACCTAAAAATGATAATGTGACTGTCATTAATAGCCTTATGATGTAAAATCAAGATTTATCCGGGAAATCTAGGTTTTTAACTCCTTTATTCCATTGTTGAGAAGTTTAATCTTATTTCTGTGAAGAATTTTCAGGAAGTATTCATGTGAGATAACTTTAACAATCCAAATATCAGCCATAGCATCACACAATAATTTAGGTTGAAAGTGACCTCTTGAAGTCAGCTAGTCCAAGGTCCTTCACAGAGATCACATCAGGTTGCACACATTTTTAACCTGTTGGCTCTCAACCACCACCAAGGATGGAGGTATCCAAACCTCTCTGGGCAACTTCTGTCCATATTTGACCACTTTCATGGGATATTTTTTCCATGTATCTAATCAGAATTGCCCATGTCCTCACTTGTTTCTGTTGCCTCTCATCTTACTGCTGTCCACCTCTGAGAAGATTGTCTCATCCTCTCTGTGCTTCAATCAGGTAGTTGGGAACACTAAGCTCCCCTGTGAGCATTCGTTTCTCCAGGCTGAACCCACTTCTCCAGTGTCTTCTGGGATGCCATGTGCTCCAGCCCCTTGGCCAGCTTGGTGGCCTCCACTGAACGTGTTTCAGTATGTTAATGTCTTTCTTGTAATGAGGCACCCAGAAAGAAAGCATCACATGAAGTGATGCCATTTCTCCAGCCTGCCAGCCCCACTACCTTGATTATTCCCCCAGTTTGATGTCATCCATAAACTTTCTGAGCATGTCATCTGTCGTATCATCTAGGCTATGAGCAGAGATACCAAGTAGTAGTGGTCTCGTCTAAATAAAGTGTGTGGAGTTTGTCAGTGTTTAAGGGAGAGAGCTGTCAGTCCAAAAAGGTTAGTTTTGGAATGCCCACAGCCCAGATCTCCATCTAAAAGCCCCATCAAAAAGTGGAGGCAGCTTAATTTCTGGGGTGGAGTGACTGACATTTTGTTTAGGTAGTGGTAACACTGCTTCAGTCTGGAGTGAATGTATATGAGACCAGTGGAGTTAAATTGTATTCATGCTGCTTTAACCAACAGAGAAATCTTCCGTTCATAAATTCTCTGTGAGAAAATCCTTCAGGCTTTGTATGATCAATGGCCATTTTGCTGGTAACAATGTTATGAAAATTATACTGATGGTTGACAACTCTTAACTATTTTGTCTTCTGTCCACTCAAGATGTACAGAAGCCATTTGTAATAATTCAATTAATTAGATGTGGTAGTTAGTATATAGTACATAGGACATGCAAGTTTTCCTGTAATCAGGATGAGAAATTTGTTTTAGTAAGATGGTGCTGACTTTTAAGTACCTGGAAAAAAACTTTCCTCTAAGTAAATCTCCTTCTGCATGAGCCAATCCATGTATTTGGACTGGAATTAGTGTCTCCTAGACATCAGTACAGAACGACTGTTTTAATCCATCCGTGACAGATGGCAAGGCAGTCATTGGTCCACCTTCCTGTCATGTCTCTACACTTTGTTTTTAATTTGGTCAATAGTGTTTGCCAGGATAGCTCTCAAATCTGCTCCCAGACCCTGACATTTTGAAATAATCAACCTGGTTTACAAAAGAAATGCATTTAGACAAATTAATCAAATGGCTTTCACAAAGCAACATTTTCTAAGGTTTGTTCACCAAGGAAGTCAGACTGAGAAGTATTATTGTTGACAAAAAATAGATTTTTGAGATCCAGAATGCTGAGCAAGGATAAAAATCAACACAGCAGGTTGTTTTTTTTTTTTTACCTGTAGCAAAGGTAAAAGGTCAATTGCCAAAAAGACAACTGAAACGATATTAATTTAAAAATCATAAGATTAAAGAGTGTTTGCTTGAAAAGAGTCTTATTATAAAGTGTATAAAGAAAGAGAAGAGATTAAAACATATGGAAGATCTAATCAGAGCAAAGATAAATTGTGTATCCTATAGGTTATAAGGGTTTCTGTGAGCTTTGTTTGCCAGTAGGGTTTCATAAGCCATAAAAGTCTGAAATCGTATTTTTTAAAAAGGTGGTTTTTCTTCATGTGCAGGAGAAGTTCACCTCTTTTTCATTTTATATAGGTGACAAAGGAGCAAAGCTGCCATCAAAGGAAAGGAAAATTACTTAAACAAGTTTCTCAAACGTTGAGTATTTTCAATGTCTAGGCCAGATTCTGCTGCCATTTCAGTTGGTGTAAAGCCTCAGTATGGGTGGCTAAGTGTTCTCCTTTGCTATTTACAGAGGAGTTGTGTGACTATTTGCATTTCTTTTTAATAAAAGAAAGTACTTACCATATGCAAATCCGGCATTTCATGGTAAACAATGTACCCTCTGAACTACAGGGCACCACACCTCCTGCTCTGTGTTGTCAAATGGCTTTCAAAACACATGGCAGTGCTTTCTGTAATATTTAAGTCTATTAACCCTTCAATTTCCATTTTTTATTTTTTGTTTTCTCTGTATTTTTCTAGCTTTTAAACTGGCAAAAAGGAAGAAATTAAAGTTTTTGTAAAGGCAGGGGAAAATCTGGCCATGGTGTTTTGTTATGCTGCTAAAATATTTACATTTCTTCATGGCTGCTCTCTGTGAACCTAGCCCCTGCCTGAACTTCTGCATGGTGTGGCTGTGTCCCAGATTCCTGACTTTGCATTTCAAATCATACCATTTCTCCAGCTTGCCAAAAATCCCTCTGAAGAGCAGCAGATAGACTTCTCCACCCAAGTTTCAGAGGGTATCTTCTACTCCATTGCCCAAGTCGTTAATGAAGTTATTAATGTCACCCCAGTACTGACCCTGAACATGGCACTATTAACTGTCCAGCTGGGCTTACCCCCTGAATTTCCATCTAAACATTTTTGCTTTGTAAGTCTGTGACATGACATGTGATAACATATTTTCCTTTATTTAGGATAAGCTGCTCAGTCTTCTGTCTTTCACTGAAGAAAAAACCAAACCCCCAAATCCAAACTTGTTCTGATTCTTTTTTCTTGCCTGTTAAACCTTCCTCACCTTTAGAATCCAAAAGTCTGCTGTCCAGCAATGTTGTATTTCTAACTGCTACTGATATTTTGAGGGTTTAGTTTTTTTATTTTTTAAGCAGTTTTTTCTAAGCTTTCTCACAGAGAAATCTAAAATTCAAGATCAGCACAGTCATAGCTACATAGATTCTTGTTCCCATTTCTTCTTTTCTTCTTTTTCACTCCTTTTCTTCTCTCCTCCATTTTTTAATTATTTTTTTTTTCCTCTTCCCCACAGCATCTTGAGTATTTGGATATGTTTTCTGCTAAGGGAATTTTGTATAGTTTTCACATTCACTTCTGAAATATGATTTGTGGCTTTAACATGTGTGTCTGTCAGTGCAGTTTTTCACTTGTGGGATTATGTACAGAAATGAGGGAATGGCATGATTTCAAGATATGCAAATGCTTATTTCACTATTTTATTCTCTATATCTAGCTTCCCAGTTATGTATATTTCATAACTGCTACATGTAGATGTTATATAGTGCAATCCCCTTCAGGAAGACAAAAAGTCCTTGAAATACTGGCTGCTACCTTTGGGCTTTATGAACTGCTCCTTAGTCATTCGTTAGCTGGGGAAAATTCCCATTAAAATTAAATTTATTTGTAGGAGTATGTCACTTAGATTGAGGTACTTGCGTATTTCATCTATAACCCCATGACTGTCTATTTTTCAGACTGAAAAGATAACGCTAAGCTCCAAGCAGTCATATTTCACCTCACCGTGTTTCAAGAAATATTTGTTTCCATGATGCAAACCAAAGTAGCTTGACTCCCACTTAAGCAGTCTTCAGGAAAATTTTCAGAATACTCATTTAACCCATTTTTCAATGAAAAGATCTTTTCAAACCCAGGTACTATAGGAAGGGACTCAAAAAGATTGTATAATATCTGTCAGCAGAGAAGTGTGGAACACACATTTATGATCTCTGTAGACACTGAATTGACAACAACGCAAGTCTGTGATATGTGGAGATGAGAGTGCCTGACCCACCGTTTTACAGCTGCGTGCTATTTATCACGCATTATTCAGAGCACAGCAGATGCCCACCATGGTGGTGCTCAGCAGAGTTTTCCATCTGTCTTTAAGAGGACTATGTGATTTCTTTCCCCCTCCCCTCTTCCTCCCAGACCACCTCTTTTTTAGTGCAAGCTAGTTCCAGACTAGGTGGTCTGCTATTAAGAACAAGGATAGTATTTTTAGTCACAGGATTTATTTTATTTATGTTTTCCAGTCAGGCAATAGTTCCATAGGCTAAAAGAGAGATGCAAGGACATTTTATGGCACATCTTCAGAACTTGATTTTAGCATCTGTAGAATATGTGCTACAAGGGAAAATACTTTTTTTTTTGTTATTAATGAACTAATCATTCATAAAATCCCTTCTGTTCCTAATTTCTGTAACTTCATCATGCTTTCTCACAGTATCTTAATTACTTGTTTCATCTCCCTCTGCCTCCCCTTCTTCCATCTAGTTCTTAACAAATGCTGTTCTCAACTTTTATTGAGCTAAGTAGATGTAATGTGCATTCAGTGTCTTTCATTATCAGCTCAATAAATCCAAAATGATTCACATCATCTATCGTAACTGTATTTGCCTTTTGGGCACCACATTTGTCAACTGATACCTTTTAAGAGTACAGCATTCCTCTTCTCTGTTGCACTCTGTGTTCCACCAGTGATAATATTTAAACACTAATTCACAGATTCTTTTCATTGGGAGATAAATATTGTTGAGGGGTGAGAAAAAGCAAAGGCAAGGAAAGAAATGTGTAAGTAAGTTGGTCTCTCAGGGCAGAGCAGGGAGAGAGGAAGGTTAGAAGACAGAAGGAAGTAGATTATTAGCAAGAACATAGTAGTGCACCAGAGAGGCTATTTTAATTTCAGACCTAAACTGGTAATTCCATGGTATGTGGCTGTGAATCATGTAGGCAGACTAGCTTGTATTTCTTCTAGCTCAGAGACCTCTGGACTACACTTTACTGCAACAGGAGGCAATATAGACATGTTCAAGAGAGCACAGATTGGTTAGCCTCTTAAAACAAAGGATGAAAAGGGAAATAATTGATTCTTACAAGCAAACTCAGGAGAATAAATAGCAGGGAAGGGAAATTATTATTTAAGGTAGAGGATAATGTCACTACAAGATCAAATAGTTATGGATCACCAAAGAATAAACTTAAAGCAGAAACTAAATTATGTTTTCTAACTATCAGAGAAGGAAGGTGATGCAGTAAGATAGCTGCAGGATTATTGAGGGTAAAGAAAAAAGTAAAGAGTGAACAGCCACTTCTGAACCCTATTTTTGTTTCCTTGCTTAAACATCTAGGTATTTTGGGTCACGTTTATAATTCTTTATTCAGAAAAGAAATCTCTCCTGCCATTATCACAGATGAAAATAAAGGAGCTAATAAATACTCACCCCTTTATGCTTGTCGCCATCTGTTGGGGAAGCATCTTGAGGTTAGCAGGTCCATTTTTAAGAATTTGTTATATGTAGACAGGGGATCATTAAGAAGGTCTGTGATGAAAAAAATATAAAAGGAATGGAACAAAGGAGGTACACTGAGGTGGTGTATTATAACCTTCAGATATTAATGCAAGCAGAGTGGAAGAATACTGCCTTTTTCCAAAGAAACTTGCCTTACTAAAAGTATAACTTCAAGGCTTCTAAATAACTGACACATCTAGGTCAAAGTCAACAAATATTTCAGCAATTTAAGGGGAAGAGGAAAGATGGGTCAACATGTTTCATGTTAGCATTTCCATGAAAAGTTCACTTTTCAGTCTGGTTTTAAAAGGGATATAGGATGAGAGACTGGAGGAAAACTTGGGCCAGATACTTTCTTTCAAAGAAATAATGTTAATCTCTCCAGTGAAGTAGATAAAGACTGACAGAAAGAAAAAGAGCAGAAGAGAATGAGTGCACACCGATGCTTAGCTTAACAACCTTGCATGATGAAAAGTGAGTTCTATTATTTTCAGATAATAAATAAACCCAGGAAACCTTTAAAAATAGGAGAATCATTTTTCTTCCAATCCATAACTGATATTTACTGCACTCTTTGCCTGCTACTTGAAAAGACCTGTGTCCAAAGATGTACATGGATCTTAAACACAGGGAAATCTTTTCTGTTTTTGAAAGCTTCCCTGCCTGCAATTCCTGATATTGATATACAAGAAAAAAAAAAAAAAAAGGCAATTATTAAGAAATTCTTCAGATAAGTCAAACTTTCCAGAAGCAACGACTTCTCTCACACAGTAATGATTTGTTTCTAGCAAGGACAGTAAAGTTTTAAAGCCTTTATGAAGTTTGAAGGCTTGTACTGCAGAGAGAACAAAAAAATAGTGTTTTAGACTTAGAAATGATCTTGTTGGCTCAATGTTAATGGTATGTGGATATAACAGCTGGGCCACTCACAATCTCTGTTCTGAGACTTCTAAACTTACCCTTTTTCTAGTATGTGACAATTCAGCCACAATATTTTTCCCATTACCTATGTTACATTTGTATTTGAGTAGACTGGGCAATAATTTATCTTTGAATGGGGGAAGGGAGCAGTAGTGCTTTATCAAAATTTTCTCTCAATTCCATCAGTGCTTTGCTGATTTGCACTTAATCCAGACCCTATTTTAGTTTCACATAACTTCCTTGATTTCTGTTTCTGTTTTATTCCGTAGGGCTTTCTCTATGGCAGGTCATAACTTGGGTCATTGCATTTCCCTCTGGGCAGTAGCAGACGCTTTCTTCTATTTGTCTTATTCAACTGCTGTGAAGTCTGCCCGTGGGTAGCAAGAGTTTATTACTTTTTTCCCCTAGTGTTTTCTCCTTTTTCAGCTGCATCATGCCAGAGTGTACTGCTGGACTATCAGAACTTGTGCTTCATTGATTTCATTTAGAAGCTTTTTGTATGTGTGTCTTTGCCAGAGAATCCACAGTATTATTCTCAGTCATATGCTGACTGTAATCCTTTATATTAATGGTGCACTGTGTCTTCAGCTTTCTGCTGCTTGACCCTTGCCTTGAGCTCTGTGTATTTCTGGTAAATATTTTACAGCATATGATCTTGAAGCAAAAATTAGGTTAATGCTGGTATTTTTCATAGTATACATTTCCCGTTCCTCCCTCTCTATTTAATGGATTTTCCGATTAAAAGGGACCTTCCTGGCCATTTTATCTGACCCCTTGCATTACAACACTAACAAAAGCTGCACAGCAATTGCATGATAATGCAATGATAACGACCCATCTTTTTTGTCCTTCAGCTTTAGGGAGAGCAAGTATACATGCAGATGTTCATAGCTGTTCTCAATCTGTCACTTGAAAAAAAGGACATTCAGAATTTCAAAGACACTTGGAAATAGATATGCACTAAAAAGTTAATGTTTATGAACAGGATGAGGTATGATACGGACTGTCTTCTGAGCACCCACTGTTTATTTTCATGCTTTGGCAAAGTCTTAACAAGATGACTTTGTTTTAGCACAGTAAGGTGAGAAGAATGTCCCATAAAACACTTCTAGTCCTTCATGCAATATCTCTTAAACCATTCACACACCCAAAAGATTCAGCAGCTGAGGAACACTAGTATACGGCATGCTGATTTACTCTGTGTTTCAGTTTCTATCAGTATCATAGTGTGTGGCAAGCAAGTATTAAAATGTGTCCTTTCACTGATCTTTGTCTGTCCCTGAGGGTAAAGGCACAGCTGATCAGTTATAGATCAGCTTACACATGGAAGTTGGACAAGCAGATTTCTGTTCTCATCTCACATAGGGTACATGTTCAAACAAATACCCAGAATGATAAAAAATATGTCAATTTATATGTAAATGCCAGTGCATTAAGAACTCAAGCCTCCAGGCTCCTGCCAAATTGACAACAATGGTTGGGTTGTTACAAGGTCTGAGTCCCCTTACAGAAAAAAACAACTTCTTTTTGCCTATTGAAAAAATTATCTGAAACGTGATGAATTTGCCAAATTTATTTGTTCAAAAGCGAGTTCTCACAAAAATAAAAAAGACTGAGTTAAAAATCCAGAGACTATTGTTAATTCAGTTTTCATTTTGTAGCTAACTGTGGGGTGTGTGTGTTGAATTTTTTGCCTTCTGACTTTTGAGCCTACAAGTTTTGCAGTTTTCATCACTGAGTTCAGAATTATTATTTTCTTTAAAGACTAACATTCTTGAGTATTCAGTTTTCTCCAAGAGAAACACAACTGCTGTGGCAATTGAAAAGGTTAAACCTGAAATAAAACATTTGAACAAAATAAAATAAAAAATGGTACTTAAGGAATTTATTGGTTTTTTTTTGTAGAAGGTAGATTTCTGGAGGTGATCAACAGGTGATTTGGGGAAATTCCATGCTGAGGTCTAGAGACTGTCAGAAAGGCAGACAACCCACAGGAAGAAGTTTCCAGTTTAAGGACATATCTAAGGGAAAGATACTCATGGAAATGTGTGAAACTATATCATTGAGGTATTTGTCTGGATAATCTACCAGACACCTATATCCGAGTATATGCCTTTAGATAAATATCATCTTCAGGGATCTCATAGAACTTTGTCTCCTTTTTTATACTTTGGAAGTGTTTTTTATACTACAATGTGGAAGAACATGTCTTTCTTTGTATTGTAGGCATTGATTGTGTTCAGACTAATTGGCTATGTAACCAACTTTCGAAGGCTTAGACCCTTTAGGGAAGTTAAGATGATGTATGTAAAAATAATATACATTGAGTGCAACAGCTTATCCTTATGATAGCATCTGAACTTACTGCAAGCAGTAAAAGCAGAGGATACAGTCTATGTGAGTGAATGTATATACATTTGAGTACTGAGATAACCTTCAGTCTGGGATATGCTGAATGCCCTATCAGCCAGGAAATCTATTTATGATTCTCATCAGGCTGATAGGGTTTATTCCCATTCATGCTTGCATTGGGGATGAAAAAGATTGCTTACATATTAAAGATGCTGGCTTAAGGAAAAAGTGGGGATTCAGTGGACTGTCAGCAACAGATGGAAATCTATCATCTGTAGAGGAAAGGGATATGAAAACAACAAGTAGAGAGTACACTTCTGTCTTTCTATATATGGAAGTAACAAGTGAATGGAATGTATCATAGCCTGGAAAAAAATCCAAGAAAAAGGGCAATATTAACTGAGACCTTGATTCCTGTTGTTTTTAACTTTACATAGTATGCATCTTACAAAAATACAGTTGCTTTTTTTTTTGGGGGGGGGGGTTATGTATGCAAGGATTTCAAAGTGAGATTTTTCAAGTTCTCTGAATAATATATTTTGCAAGTTTCTAACATAGTTGTTTCATTATTTTTACTACTGGTTGAGACTGTAGCTTAAGACTGATGGTACCAGGCCATGGTGTGCAAGATTACATATCAGTCACCTGTGGGATGCACTCCTGGAAGATGTAGAAGGATCTTCAGACTGTTCAATCCATAACTGTGATGTCCATGTTAAAGAACCTTTACATTTACAGTTAAATCCTACTATTCAGGACTATGTCAAAGGTGGGGAGACTGAATTATTACAGACATCTGGTAAAAGTTTATATTGCACCTTATGTTGTGTATTAAGTGGGCAAAATGGTGTAACCAACTTCAGTGTCATTCACGGGCTAGAACATTGTAAATTGAAATATATTTCCTACAGCACAGTAATCTGCTATATTTTTTTGAATAGCTGATAGAATAATTAATTGCAATTACATTAGGGAAAGAGTTGAAGTGAATTAAAGCCTAACTAATAACTGTAGAATTCATTGAGGCTGAGGTTCATGTAGCATCTGCTTTCCTTTTGGATTTCAGTGGGGTAAATGCATGAGTCTGACAAACACCGTTTAATCCCATTTGATTGTGTGTATGTAGATAAAGAGAAAATGCTGTTGGTATTTTGATAAATAAAATGCTTCATACACCTTTAAACATCAGTGCTTTTGGTCAGATAGTTCTTCTTGCGTTTCATAAATGTATCTGATTTTATGTTACCTCAATTGCCTGAAAAATACTTTTTTCCCTGCGATATCATGACAAGCCATCTTCTGTGTTGATTTTTATTTTGGAGATATTTGAAGCACATGGTTGCAAGCAGAAAGTTGCCTCTTTTTCAAGGTGGGTTTTGTTGTTTTTTTTTCCCTTGGCCACAAATTCTAGTGAACTTTTTCTTTTATATTTTCAGGCTGACATGCTCTGATAAGATGTGCCATCTCTTTCCACCGTTAGATTTCTTTTGGGGCAGTGGTGAAGTTGAAAAGAATCTATATTTCTGAGATCTCTTTAGGTCATAAGAATATATCAAGAAAGAAGAAAAGTTCCAAGATGGTGGTAGATTGATCAAGCACAGTTCATTCCTGGGTTAACACCCTGCCATTCCTATTGCAATTTCTTTATACTTTTGACACTGTGCTACGAAGGACATCTTTTATTCTTTTTTTTTTCTTCACCTGAGTTCTATACAGAGATTTTTCTTCTTCAATAATTTAAAACCTACAATGCTTTTTTTTTCTTTTCTTTTCTCTTTTCTCTTTTCTTTTCTTTTCTTTTCTTTTCTTTTCTTTTCTTTTCTTTTCTTTTCTTTTCTTTTTTTTTTTTTTTTTTTTTTTTTCTTTTTTTTCTTTTTTTCTCTTCTCTTCTCTTCTCTTCTCTTCTCTTCTCTTCTCTTCTTTCTTTTTTTTTTTTTAAAAAAAGGGGTATGACAATATATTTTATGCATTGATTTGTATTTTTTTTTAAGGCTGTAATCCTTATATAGATAGTGGCATGGTGTGAGAGAGGTCTACTGCTCTGTTGTGCTTAGAATTTAAGAATCAGGATGAGCAGCAGCAGAAGAGGAGCAAGGATTGCATATGGCTTTATTTTCTTAACTGCATTCCTTTTGGAAAGGTAAAAACAAATAGTGTAAATGATTGAAACAGTAATAGCTTTAAGAAATTTAATAAGTGGGTTTTTAAAAAAAAAAATCTTAAAAATTAGCTAAAATAGCAAGTCATAACTTTTGTAGAATCATAGAGTCATAGAATAGTTAGGGTTGGAAAGGACCTTAAGATCATCTAGTTCCAACCCCCCTGCCATGGGCAGGGACACCTCACACTAAACCATGTCACCCAAGGCTCTGTCCTACCTGGCCTTGAACACCACCAAGAACGGAGCATTCACAACTTCCCTGGGCAACCTATTCCAGTGCCTCACCACCCTAACAGGAAGGAATTTCCTTCTTATATGCAATCTAAACTTCCCCTGTTTAAGTTTTAACCCGTTACCCCTTGTCCTGTCACTACAGTCCCTAATGAAGAATCCATCCACAGCATCCCTATAAGCCCAAACTAACTTTTCTAGAAAACACCTACAAACCCAGTGAGTATTACCAGCCTAAGAGCTACTGACAACTTCACATGTGGCCTGGCTTGTGTCTGGAAGCTGTCAGAAACTGGTTTTCTCCTGTGCTGTTAGACCTGTCCTTAGAAGTACAAGCTGTCATTTTATCCATACATGGAGTAACAAAATCTGGTGGACTAGATTCATTTACTGTGGATTTGTTCATTCCTGCCTATGCCAGAATAATATTAAGAATGCAAAACTTTTTTTTTTTTTTTTTCAGAACAGGTCTCTCTGCAAGTACTAGAGGGTGTGCAACTATGTCAGTGAGAAATTCAGTCTGGGATGTTCGTGAAGCTGAAGAAGCAACCCTGTCCATATTGAAGTTAACACCCAAGGTAGCTCAGGGTTCTCCACAGTCCTGCATTGCAATACGTAGCCCTTTGCTCACTGTAACTGAGAAATAGACTGATGAGTAGGTTTTCAGCTTTTCCGTACTCTTTCTACAGAGATCAGCTCTGCTGTAATCACGTTTATGATTGAATAGGTACTTCACAGACTTGTGAATTAAATTATTTATCTCTTTAAAAATATCGGCAGACAAATCTTGAGTTTTAAATGTTGACACTTCTCTTCGGAAGCAGGAAGGAAGAGATCAGGAGGGTATCACAGTGCCAATTAATGGGGCCAATCCTTCAAGTAGAACATTCATTAGGTTATGTGGTAGTCTCTGCAAGCTGTTCAGAAATGCAGTCCAAAGCATATTTAACTGTAGAGGAATACTTTCAAAAACTTTGAGAATAACTGGAGGAAAAGGAAAATTATGTGATAGAAATTCAGCACTTTCAGACAGCCTCTCCACTTCTCTTTCTAGAATAATAGAGTCTGAAGCCAACACAATAGCTGTAGGGTCAGGATGAATTTCGACCTTTGTTGAGTTTCCCACATTATTAGCAGAGCAATAGGCGTGGACAGAAAAGACATTAATGAAAGGGTGTCTTTCATTATGTTGTTTTCACTATTACAAACAGATGACTGATAACGTGATTTTGCCCTCAGTTTCGCATATGGAGCAGAAAAGATCAAGTGAAGTAAATGATGGAGAAAGAGTTTGAGAAATTCATGAAAGCAGTGGTAGAAAGAAATCAGTGCAGTCTGTGTTACCTTCTGAATTCTACATTTGGGAAAAATACACCCATCGGATGAATTCCTATCTTCATTGGCAAAACATGAACTGTAGAAAGGTTTTGCTTTAGAAAGTGCATGGTGTTTCAGATTATGGAAGTATTTTATTATATCTTGGAAGGAATTTAAAGCTGTAAGGGACAGGACGTGAAATATGTCCCTATACTGAACTCAGTAACCTCAGTTATAAGCTAAGGCACTAAATTCTTAATAGATATAAATATGGATGTACCATAGGTAAAGATCAAGTGAAACTGAAATACCAACAATGCCAGAGGTCACTGCAATGGCAGGGAACCAATTGAAAAAAATACATCTAGATGAGCTTACAGGGCACATGTATCCTATACTAAGAGGTCCTAACCAATCCTACCTAATGGAAATTCCTTACTCAAACTAAAACTGGAAATGTTTGATCCTGAGCATGTGAGCAAGAGGTAGTACCCAACGACAGAAGAAATAAAATGTTCATTTTACCCCATTGGAGAATTGATCTACCCAACCAGTGTCTCATTTTTATCAGTCAAACATTTCTGATGGAAAAAGTGAATAGATATATATGTTTATTGGTTTTGTGTACATAAATAGGAAAGAAAAAGAATATATGTAAAATCTAGACTATAGCAAGCCAACTTTGGGTACAGTTAGGGCAAAGGAAGAGAGAACACCCAGTCTTATGCCACACAACCCTTCTTGTAATGATGGCCCTGAGGACTATGAGTTTATTCAACAGGAGGACACTGATACGGTCCTGTCCTCTCTGTAGGCAACAGATGAAGGGCATGAAATATTCAGTGATTCAAAGTCAGACATCATTCAGTAACTCCCTCCTGCTGCTTCTCAAGTGGTGCTGATGTTGCAGGAAAGGGGATGAGTGGGAAGAAAAGTGTGGGATGAAACAATAAAAAAAATTATAAAGCCTTCCTCCATGTCATTGCTGGGACAGGTTGGAAAGCCCAGATTCCATAGAAAACCATAACAGAGTCAGTGTGGATGCTATTAGTATTGACTGGCTGTAGAATTATGTTTCTCTCTGTCTTGCCAGCCAGGCAGTTTCAACGGCATTATGATAAGACCTGTTCAAAACATTCTACTCACTCAAAACCATAACTCACCTTCCTTAGAGGAGAGCAGGGTCCCAGTTCAGAGCCTGTGCCCTCAAAGGGCTGCCTCAGCTGGGCATGGCCATAGTGGAGCTTAGGCTATCCCAAGCCTCTGCCTCCCACAGGTAAAGACAAGGGCTTGAGTAGTATCCACCACTGCCCAAGCAGGAACTGACTGCATCCCTTAAAATCACTGGAAAAGAAAATAATCTCCAAATTATTTGCTCCCAGTTTAGCATATCCCAGGGCTCTGCCACAGCAGTCACCCCAGCAAAGGCAGTGCCAAGGGGTGGGAGAATATATGGGTCTTCAGTGGGATAAAACACAGCTTCTGGTTTAAGATGGTATAAATTCAGTGGGAGACAATGCTTCAAGCCATTAATGAAATTTTTGCCCCTTCCCCCTTTTTCTTTTCATCTGCATTATCAATTGCTGCAACAAGACAGCGTTAATAATTTACTGTGAACTTGTTGAGCTGTAACTCCCTTAATTTGTGAAGAGACAAAAGAATATCTTATCTCTGGGGCAATATCCCTTGCTGTCTTTAAGCCTACACCCTGGTCAGTTGAACAGCCTCCTTTTGATTTTTTAACTGCATGAGACTTATTTATTAATCCTTTGTGGTCCATGAGGAGACTTTTTATAAATGTTTTAATAAAATGTACTCAGTGAGTAGGGTTGGTGTCCACGTGAATTTCAGCATCCTGCAGGGGATGGCCTGCGAAAGGAAGGAAAACTGACAGTAATAGTTATCATAGAGTCATAGAACAGTTAGGGTTGGAAAAGACCTTAAGATCATCTAGTTCCAAATCCCTGCCATGGGCAGGGACACCTCACACTAAACCATCTCACCCAAGGCTCTGTCCAGCCTGGCCTCAACACCGCCAGGGATGAAGCATTCATAACTTCCCTGGGCAACCCATTCCACTGCCTCACCACCCTTACAATAAAGAACTTCTTCCTTATAGCCAATCTGAACTTCCTCTGTCTAAGTTTTAACCCATTACCACTTCTCCTATCATTACAGTCCCTAACAAAGAGTCCCTCCCCAGCACCCCTATAGGCCCCCTTCAGATACTGGAAGGATGCTATGAGGTCTCCACGCAGTCTTCTCTTCTCCAGGCTGAACAGCCCCAACTTTCTCAGCCTGTCTTCATACGGGAGGTGCTCCAGTCCCTTGATCATCCTCGTGGCCCTTCTCTGGACCTGTTCCAACAGTTCCATGTCCTTTTTATGTTGAGGACACCAGAACTGCACACAATACTCCAAGTGAGGTCTCATAAGAGCAGAGTAGATGGGCAGGATCACCTCCTTCGACCTGCTGGTCACTCTCCTTTTGATGCAGCCCAGGATACAGTTGGCTTTCTGGGCTGCGCGTGCACACTGCCGGCTCATGTTCATTCTCTCATCGACCAGCACCCCCAAGTCCTTCTCCGCAGGGCTGCTCTGAATCTCTTCTCTGCCCAACCTGTAGCTGTGCCTGGGATTGCTCCAACCCAGGTGTAGGACCTTGCACTTGGCATGGTTAAACTTCCTGAGGTTGGCATCAGCCCACCTCACAAGCGTGTTGAGGTCCCTCTGGATGGCATTCCTTCCCTCCAGCTTATCAACCGATAGTTGATAGCTTTCTTCTTTGGATTCTTTATAGAAACCTTTTTATTTTCTCAATATTTTTGTGCCAGGATATGTGCATTACTGACATAATTCTTTGTAAAAATATGAATGATTCTGTAGTTGATTCACAAAAGAAACAGACCCACTTTCTTGCTAGATCTAATTGGAGAGGAAAAATCTTTCCTTACTATTGCAGGTATAATCCTAGCCAAATGCAGAGCAAACTCTTACTGCCCCTAAATGTTTCGCATCAAGTTCTTTGGCATTTGCTGAGTTCTCTGTAGGTGATCATTTATCAGTTAATCATCTCACTGTGGATGGTTTTGAATAATTTCAGTTGGGTTTATGTGAAACTGCGTGGTTTTGCATTTAAGGACTTTGTTTCCTTTTCAGTTTGGGAGAGATAAGACACTGACATTGTTTTTTCAGTTGAAAGAAACCCAAAATATCAAAGTAAAACCTAAGTGATCCTGGGAAAAATCTTTTTGTGCAGACATGAAACAAACCTTATTGTATTTTACCTGTTTTGCTCAAAATGCTGTCTGTATCCTTCTCTGGCACCTGGAAGCGACTCAGATCTCATCCAAGTTTGTAGAAACCCTCATGAACCTTAACGGATATTTACCTGTCAGTAAATACATCCTCAGCTTAGGGTTCACAGCAGAGCCAATCTTATGCACAACTGAAATATGACAGTGAAAGAAGTTACTCTGACCTTTGTTTTATTTATTAAAAAAATCAGTCATTGTTCTAATTTGTTTTAATGGCGTGTTTGGAAAAAACTTTCCTAACCATTCTAGGTCAAGTATGAATTTATATGCTTTCTCTGCTGAATATGGGAAAATGTTTAGTCCTCTTCTGCTCATCTGCAGAGACTTCCAGGTATCTACAGGAGGATGTCATCCTACAAGTAATGCTTCATTCACTTGGGCTTGAGGGATTTTTATTCATCATGAACTATAAATGTATTTATTCATTTATTTGCATTTCCCCAAAGTGAATGTTGCTTAAAATACATAAGGTGAATAGTGTGGAAAACGGTGAGATATGTATCTTTAGTATTCATCCAGCCATCATGCTTCCTCCCGGTGATGGTGGCACTTTAGATTAATAATTATAAAGTGTTATATAATGCTTCAATATAAAAAACATTATGTAAAAAAATACAAGAAGCTATCATTGCTGATAATGTGGCCTTCCTGAATACTTGCTATGCATCAGCAGTAATATAGCAAAAAAAAAAAGATGTTCTAAAATTTGGCATATTGCAAGAATTAATTAGCTTTCAAAATCAATTTCTGGCCAAGGAGAACACTTGAGGGTTCCAGGCAGGACTGCTTGCTAGAGACTGGCAAAGAAGCTCGCTATATACTTAGTTGAAACACTTTGCCAACTCATCACTGTTTGCCCATTATGCTCAGGTTGAAAAAGCAGAGCAGGAAAGCTGTCAAAACACAAACACTTTTATATCCAAGCCAGTCACTTTATTTTAGAGTGAGGCTAGTCAGGAGGAAGGAGTTCATGACCCCACAATAAAAAAGAGCTAAGAGGATCTTGCCCTTCCAGTACTGAGTCTCAGTCAGGATGTGACTTTAGAGAATATTATATCTTACTAAAAATAAAATAAAATAAAATCAAAGTAGGAAGCCCATTGTTTTTTGGGATGGTTGGGGTTTTGAGTTTTTTTTGTTTGTTTTTTTTTTCATTCTTCAAGCTGTAGTATAACCTGTGGACTGGTCTATTCAGAGCTGGTATTTGAATTAGTAACAAAATCAAATGTTATAGGAGTTTGCCCTTGATATGGTGCTCTGGAGGGTTGACTTGGGCAATTTCCATTGATGTCAATGGAAATTATGTTTATAAATCACCCATGCATCAGTGGGGAAATAAATAGTCTTTCAAATGCTTAATGTTCCAGTATCACAAACTCAAATCTGATCTTTCAATATTTGAAGAGTTACTTCTTAAATGTACAGAACATGAAAGATTTGTTCACTAATTCTCAGTTTGATGTAGTTTCCATTGAGAGACAGAGTGGGTTGGTTTTGTTTTGAATTTGCTTCTTTTCCGTTTTTTTTTTTTTTTTTGGTTTTTGTTTTGTTGTTTGTTGTTTTGTTTTGTTTTTTTTTTTGACTAAACTCTTGAAAGATTTTCAAAGGAGTCCACTGAAGGTCTGTAGGATACTGGCTACAGCTGTATTAGTAAAGGAAAGAGTGCTTGTGATCTCCCCAGGCACTGCAGTTCAATTGTGCATGCTGTTAAATAGCTGGAAATGTTTCATGCATGCTAGAAGCCTGTGCTACCTAGCAGTCTACCAAATACTTTGTGGATTTATTTTGACAATTAGCATGAGCTGAGGACCATTCTCAAACAGTTGTCTGGGTGCAAACACTTGGTTATGAAGGACAGGAGAGTATAGGTGAATGATCTGGAGGAAGTTAAATTTTACTAGCATAGGCTTTGTATTACATAACCTGTGTAGTTCCTAAGCTTTATGGGAGCATCCTGTTACCATTAACCATTAATGTTTTCCTTTGAGAATGTTTGAGGGAGTGTGAAATTGTCTTTCCAGAATATGTACAAGTAGGAATAAAGCAGTAGTTCTTACAGGTTCTTCACCCTGCTGAGTCTCCTCCTCAAACCCTAGAATGACTGATTAGTGATAAATGTCACTAATGAGTGAATGAAGTGAGTACTTTTCTTAGACGAAAGATTGAGAAAATCTGTTTTGGTCCCTCAGCCAAGAGGCACACAAGGACAGAATTCTGCATAACTGGTGGACAGCCACAGACAGCCCTTCTTTTAAAGAAGTTTCTTGAATGAACTGGATGAACCATAAAGATCGTATTTATTGTTTTTGTACACCAATAACCGTGGTTAATTTCAAATCACTGACCAAGAAATAATCAGTCTGTTACCCCCAAAAGTTATTTATTCCCTACATTGTCTATTTTAACAAAACTTTAATGTGAAGACTTGGATACCAGTGATGGTCTGGGCAGTTGTGGTTTTGGACTCTATGGAATCATTCTGGTGTTGCTGCTAATTTACTTGTTAATTAACTCTCATCAGGGACTAAATATTTAAAGTTTGCAACCTGCTTTATATCCAGCACGTTCAGGCTTTTGATTTTAATATTATTTTTTACACATACTGCAGCAAAAGAAAGGGCACTTCTGAATAGTTTTCTTTTCCTCTCCTTTTTTCTCCTCTGTGGTTCTCCGAAAGGTTAGGTTTGACAATAGGAATATAGTCACAGATACTCTAGGCACAAATGAGAAATGTTCTTTTGTGACCTTAATGTTGGCAACTGATAATAACCAGTGAACCATGAAATACTGCTGCAATATTGTTCATGACTTTTCTGTTTTCTAAGTTTAATTTTATGTTCTGAAATGAAGTGACAATCATTTATTATTCTGTTTTACATAGCTTGCACTGGGAAGCAGATATGAAAAGCTTAATTTTCTAGTCCACTTGCAGCAGTGTTCCTAGTGAAGAATCAGATATATGTTTAAATATTCCTTGTTCAATGTATACAATACTTCTGTTTAGGCTTAGTCAGAAATGTCTGGATAGGTTCAGCTAATGTTTAGAAGCAGAAATTACTTTTATCTCCTAGGGGTTGAATAGCTTTAGTATTAATTATTAGTAGACTACAGGTATGAACTTTGCAAGAATAATTAATTTTGAGCTACTGTTTTTGAGAACATACCATACTTCACTAAAGAAACATTTTGCATTTTCTTCAAATCATGGTCTCTTTAAAATGCAGCAAACAGGAATTTAGCCACCAAAAACTTCTTGCTGCCAGTAGTTTATATTCTACAAGTAGATTAGAATAACATTTTCATCAGAGGAAGCATATATGTTTCTCATATCAAACCCAGCCCACCTTTCCATGTACACCATTATCTTTTTGTCCATAGGCTGTTGGAAGCAAACAATTTTAGAGCTTGATAGTGCAAGTCTTACTCATCTTGAGTAGCACTTACCCATATCAGTTCTGTTGACTCCAGTACTGTTGCTTCTCTGAAATACATCAGGTGAGTAAAGCCAGGAAAAAGAAAAGCCTTTACTTTCAATGTCAAATGGATGGGGGAAAGTAGGTAGCAATATTTTTTAAGTTAGTATGTTTTGTTGTTTTTTTTTTAACGTATGTGCAGTTATGTATGAGGGTATAATTGTTTAAATAATTAATGGTGCAATTCTCAGAGCCAAATCATTTTTATTAAGACTAATCATTTTTATTAATGTTAAATGTCTCGGTAAGGTATTTCAAGAAGCTAAACACTGGCCAGGGATTGTTTATCTGGAATGGGATCAATTCAGTATGTAATTGGTGCCCCTTCTTCTGGAAAATTCAACAGTTTCCAAATCTGGGTGCACAAATTACACACTGGATCTTTTTTTTTTTTTTTTCCTTCCATTTCAGTTAGATTAGGCTGGTTTCAAGAGGGGGAATGGATTGAAAAGGATTCTGCACTTCTGAACATCAGACCAGAAGTAGTAGAATTACCTAAGCACAGGATTAGGTGCCTGGCATAAACAATTGCCAGCAGAAAAATACTGATCTATGTACACTGTGAGTTAGGGGCCAAAGACAAAGGACTATGGTACAGCCATATGGAACACTATTCTCCCAGTGTCTCTTGCACTGACTGGTATTAACAATCGCTAATAATTCTGGAGTCTTAATGCAAACAGATTAAAAAGAAATCCTTTGTGTTAATATTCTGATAAGTACTCTAAACTCCAAGGTGATGTGCTGTAGCATTACTCAGCTGGGTTCCAGCTGTTCACACATTGCTGGCTGTTGTTTCCTGGTTTAACAATAATCCCTTCTCTGGAGTGTTCTGATTAGATAGTCATTAAAAGCAAGAGTAAAATGTTAGGTTCACTACTATTAGTTACCAAAGCCTCCTTTGCCAGGATTAGATACAGTGCTGCTACCACTGGATGTGCAATAAATAGTGTTCGTGTTAAGAGTCAGAGATTACTTTTGTTAGAGACAGCTCTGCTCATTATAACTCTACTTGAGGAGCCTTCTTGAAGTTTCACAGCAAAGCACATGCTAAGACTAAATATAAAGCCAGCATCCTAGTGGGATTTAAAACAAATAAATAGAAGATAAAGGACCCTTCTTTTATCTACTGAAATGGCCACAACTTGAACTGGATAATTTACTGAATTGTGTTTCATTTCCTTGTAATATAGTACATGACATGCAAGCAAGATTAGGTGCTGGGATTCAGAAGCAATGAAACAGAAGTCTGTGGGTGCTCAAAAGATATTTATACATTTCTTTAAAATGTGTTTTATCCAAGGAAATTCAAAAGAAGGCTATATGCTGTTATTAAAAAAAAAGGTTTTGTGGTGTGATCATGGATTTTGCAATCACGACATGCAATGGTTATATCTGAATTACTCATTTTTTACTGTGTAATTCAGTAAGTCTTCCATAGAGGAGATGTATAAAAGAGTGACTACTAAATGTATGTTCCACATGGAGGATACAAAATTTTTCTCTAGTTACTGTAATTAGCAGATAGAAACACAGGACCGTTTTGGAGGCTGATAGTGAGAAAGAAACACTAATCAAAAAGAAGGGAAATATTGACTTATCTATCTTTATTTACCCATTCCTATTAAGAGAATGTTGTCTCTTTTTTCTGTATTTTACAACTGATTTTGGCATAAAAGCTCCGAGATGTTCAGCATAGGATATGTGCAGAGTGCAACGGGTTGCTTCAAGGGAAACTTTCAGTTTAAAGTCAGATGACAAGTGCTGTTGTCTCAAAGTGTTTAAGTCTTCAGATACATTCTCAAACTCTTCTAGTCCATTCAAGTTCTGGTCTGGGAACCATGTCCATTTCAGGGATTGGTCTAGCCCTTCAGCTGCTGGATCATTTGAACACTTTGAAAGTTTCATCTTACAGTGCTTTAGAATAACCAGCCACATCCATTGTCTTCTAAATCATGTAGTTTTCAGCGGAATTTTGGACATGTAATCACATGTAAAGATATTTACAAAATACACAGATATCGTTTGAGTGCTCAAGGACAGCAAATAGCAGGATTGTGCAGAAGCCTATCAAAAAAAAAAAAGATACTATTTTTTTTTATTTGAAAATCCATTTCTTTATAACTGGCTGTAACCAGCTGTCGTGGTTTAAACTCAGCTGGTACTTCAGCCACACAGCCCTCAGTCATTCCCCCCCCTTCCTTCCCCCTCTCCCAAAGCGATGGGGAGGAGAATCGAAAGAATGTAACTCCCATGGGTTGAGATAAGAGCAGTTCAGTAACTAAGGTATAACACAAACCACTACTGCTCCCACCAATAATAATAATGATAAGGGAAATAACAAGGGAAGAGAATACAACCGCTCACCACCCTCCGACCGATAATACCCAGCCCAACCCGAGCAGTGATCTAGACCTTCAGGGTAACTGCCCCCAGTTTATATACTGAACATGACGTGCTGTGGTATAGAATACCTCTTTGGTCAGTTTGGGTCAGGTGCCTTGTCTCTGCTTCCTCCTGGCTTCCCCTCCACCCTGGCAGAGCATGAGACTCAGAAAAGTCCTTGGTCAGACTAAACATGACTTAGCAACAACTAAAAACATTGGTGTTATCAGCACTGTTCCCAGGCTGAAAGTCAAGAGCACAGCACTGCACCAGCTAGTAAGAAGGAGAAAAATGACTGCTACTGCTGAACCCAGGACAGTATCCACCCCTTATTCCATACCATTCTGCTCAGATCCCACATTTTCAAATACCATCACTCTTACCTCATATATATACATATTTATGCATCCACACACACACACAAAGAGATCATTCCTTAATGCATGAACCAATCCCTATAAAGCTGTGGAGTCCCTCTGGTCCATGATGTTGGGCTCCATCTCTTGTAACAGTCTTTCAGAGCCGGAGAGGCTGTGTGCAGCGTTCACACTTCTGAATAACCTTGGCAATAGTGTCCATTGCTAAGTCCACCCCTCGATCATGAGTCCATCTCTATGTTGCATCTCTGCCCCGATGGCCTGAAGTGTCACAGGCCCACCAGGCTCAAAATAATTCACCCTCCCCTCCAGCAGTTTCTGCAACTAGTCACTGGGGACTCCATACAGCTGCCTTCCATCTCCCATGCTTCCAAAGCACTTACCACTTATCAGTGGACTAGGTACTTGCCCATACTGTCCCACACACCCTGCCACTCATGACTGTTCAGCCTCGGGGAAAATCTCTTGGTCCTCCTATGTTGTCATCTAATCCTCGACAAGACCCAAACACGACTCCGCTTAACTTTCGAGATCAGACAAAATGGCTGTGGGTAAAATACACTCTGTATGTGTTCCAACATGGTGATTCCCATCGCAATCAGCAGGCAGGTCACAAGGGTACCCAAAGGCCATTCAAAACCCTCAGAACTCTCAAATGGTGCTGCTGTACTTGTCACTGGGGCTGGTGTAGCTGCTGTGCTTGGAGTTGGAGTAGCTGTGTTATCTGTTATACTTAGAGTCTGAGCAGCTGCTGTACTTGTCACTAGGGTGTATGAGAATGTCTCCCTCATAGGCTGACCACCCGAGGAGGCAAAAAAAGATGTCTAATTGCTATACACTTCTATTATATACTTCCCAAAGTACAGAGGTGGTGATCACACTGGGAATGCAAACCAGTTTCATGATCAATGTGTCTATTGTATTACAAGTCATTACCATAAAGTACAGTGAAACAAGAACCTTAGCCAAAGCCCCCCAGCCAATAAACACTAACACAGCAAATACGAGCTGTAAGTTACCGCCTGCTGAAACTGTGAGACCAGGAGCAATGACTTTGAGAGCCAACAAATCAGCATTGTGACAAGTGACTATTAATCTGAAACAGTGAATGCTTATCACAAATACGATTAGACACACTCCAGTCAGATCTGTTGTTATCTCAGCCCTTCATGCCCCACGTTGGGCAGGAAAAAGAACTGTTGTGGTTTAAGGCCAGTCGGTCATGCAGTCTCCCCCCAACTCCCCCCCCCCCCCCATCTTCTTCCTCCCCCTGCAAGAATGTAACTCCCAATGGTTGAGATAAGAACAGTCCAGTAACTAAGGTATAGCACAAACCACTACTGCTACCACCAATAATAAAAATGATAAGGGAAATAGCAAGGGAAGAGAATACAACCACTCACCACTCGCCGACCCATACCCAGCCTGACCTAAGCAGTGATCTAGCCCTTCCGGGTAACTGCCCCCAGTTTATATACTGAACATGACGTGCTGTGGTATGGAATATGTCTTTGGTCAGTTTGGGTCAGGTGCCTTGTCTCTGCTTCCTCCCGGCTTCCCCTCCTCCCTGGCAGAGCATGAGACTCAGAAAGTCTTTGGTCAGACTAAACATTACTAAGCAGCAACTAAAAACATCGGTGTTATCAGCTCTGTTCCCAGGCCGAAAGTCAAAAACACAGCACTACACCAGCTAGTAAGAAGGAGGAAAATGACTGCTACTGCTGAAGCCAGGACACCAGCTCTGCACTGTACATTCCCTGTATGAAAACTCCCACCCCCACCAAACAAGAGATGAAAACTAATTGAAGGATCAATTTCCTGCACCAATTTTAATGATTCATATAAATTTTCTCTGGTATGTAAAGAAGTTGTAACTGGGTCTGGACAGAAAATAAAGTGAATTCAGGAAATTACTGTGTTTCCTCAGCTAGAGATATTTTTTTTCTTTCTCCTAGGAAGCAAGAAATTGTATTTTGCTGGAAATAAACAGATTTCTCTGAGTGGCAAATGAAACTTGTTTGTCACAGCAGAGGGCAGAGCTGAAGGTCAGAGCAGAAACTCTGGTTGCTGTGACACATTTTCATGAGCTGGATCATCTCTCTGTGATTGACAAAGCTGACACTTGCAAGAAAGAGAGCGAAGGTGAAGGGGCAGCAGATTTCCTCATGGTTCTGGGGAGAGGGGGAAGGTAAAAGAGGGACTGACAGTATTGCCTCTAAGCAGGAATTTAACATCATAAAAAAATAAGTAGCTGGCTAAGTGGCAGAGCCCAAGGTTGAGCCCTTAGAGGGGCAGGTAGAGGAACAGATGCTTTCCAATGGACTTTAATCATCTGCTGCCCTGGTGGCTTTCTCTACCACCTGCTAAGGTTCAGGGCCTTTGTTTTTTAATTGAAATGCAAGGGAATTAGAGGTGCATGGTGCCTGGGAATAAGGGAGTGGTACTTTTGCCATTAAAACAAATATATTAAGAAGATATGTTGCAGCCAGGTTCATTATAAAGTGAAACAATCCAGACTAAAATCTTGCAGCAGAGTGTAATGAATTTCCAGTGTTTCTTAAAATCATTAAGCGCTGTCTTGAAAGGTCAATTTCTTTGTGTTTCAAAGTGAGACTTGCATTTCTCCTTCTGGTGATACATGTACCTACCACAAATTTCTCTCCATGTTTTTCCCACAGCTTCAGTCCTTTCTGTGTGGGAAACAGGAGAATCAGCAGACATCTTCTGTTTCAGCATCATTTAGAATTCTCTGGGCATGCCAGTTCTACGTACGATTTGGAGAAACATGATCTAAATAAACTACTAAATGTTTGATGAATATCTGTGTGTAAAAGTAATCAGAGAGCAGGAGTCAGTGTCTCTCTGTCTGCATGAATGCAAGTAGACACCAAGGTAATAGAAGGTATAAGCGCAATGAAGAACAGAACTGAAATTCAAAATTCTCTCTCACACACAGGCACAATCTAGATGTATTTGCTATGATTCACTTCCAAGTTCTCCTTTCCATGATCTCACATGCTGACATTCAACAGTTACATCCACTTTTACCATGACCATTAACTTTTAAATACGTGACTATTATTCTGTTCTACCTCATCTTTCATGATGGAGAGCCGCGTCTTCTCCCAGGTCTGCCAGTTACATTACTGTCCTATCTAACTACTTCCCACTGTTTTCCATGAACAATCTTAGTCACTTGCAGCATTAAATTTTCTTCTCCAAGGTTATCAAGGAAGAAGAATGATGAAGTGTTGCAGAGGAAGGTGGCTGTTGATTCTTCCCCTCCCCTACATCTTTTTTTTATAGTCATTATTACTTGAATTAATTTTCTACTCTATCTTGAGTTCTGTATGAGTAATTCTCTGGAAGAGGGGAGACTATAGATGTCTGCATTTGCGGAGGGTTGGGACTGGTTTTGAGATCCACATGGCAAGAGGGGATAAACAAAAGATAAAGAATGAGAGTGAAGACTGAATGTTTTTCAACATATGAGAGTTCCACACAACCAGTGGGCTTCAAAGCCTCTCACACATGTTCTGTTCCTATAGCTGGGTGCAGAGCTTCTTGAACTCAACATATACATCCTTTAGACTTCAGTGAGGTTTGAATTAGGCCAGTGCACTTTTCAGTTTGATTCCTTTCTATTTTTTCTTGTTATTCTCAGCTCATTTTTGTCACTGTTATTTATCATTATTTAGCAGCCTTAAGAAACAGCAATTTAAGCAAAATAAGACTAACTTCGAAGACTGGAAGCTAGCTGTCTGGTGCAAATTCAGTTGGGAAATATGCTTCTACTGCTGCTCACCAATCTCAAAATTCTCCTGTAAATCTTAATAAGGTCTCAGATCTGGCAAGGAGGGATACCCTTGGGAGAGCTTTAATGATTTGACGGTAATAAACGTGTAGAAGACAAGAAGGTTCCTTTGTCTCCAGACTTGCAAAATGTAACGTGTTACTGAGTCTTGTCAAGTTACAGACTTCACGTACTATAAATAAGGATAATGAGGCATTGAAAACAGAATCTGAAAACACTGTTATGAAGGTAAATATTTCTTTGCATCATTAATCCAAAATTTCACAGAATGACACTAGAGCTGGAAACATAAGTCAGAGTACTGCAGTACAAATGAAAGCTCAGGACTTTGTTGCTATATTTACTTACATTTTAGTTTTGCAGGGATAAGGATCAACTTCTACATTATGAACGGATTCCAGATTTTCTGATATATTAGAGATTATGTTTCTTTCTGCACATGTCAATTTACTTTCCCAAACAACATACATAACAACATAATCTGAGTGCTTCCCTGGTGAATCATAGCTTTTTATTACTTTTTTTTTTTAATGATTTGATAAGGAACTTGTTTGTCATCATTTAGTCTTTTCGTCAAGGCAGAGTTATGAATGTTTCTCAGACAGCTTCTCTTTGCAACTCTGCTTCTTCATTGCAATTGTGATAGCCATAAAATAGAATTTTCTAAAATTGGAGAACAAGCTGATATGCTTCATCCAGCAGAGCTGCAGGCTATTTTTCATGATTGCACATATATTGTGTTGATTATGATGAAGCCAAAAGATTTTTAAATAGGAAAAAAAAAAAGAAAGGGGGGGGGAGGGGGGAGCTGGAAGAAAACAATAGTCTGCCTTCTGCAGCCTGGCAGAAGCTCCTAAGAGATTAAAGATGAACATGACTTATGAAATCGTTATTATTCTAACTTACACTGAGGTGGGTATTTTTCCTCTTTTAGTGGGAAATTCATTTGATATCTTCTCTAAAAAAAAATGCTGATAGTATACTTGTATTGCAAAATATGGATTTTTTTTTATGCATATGACTGTTTCTGTATATTCAAATATTTATTATAGAAAATTACTGCATTGTAAATACTGCAACTGTAGCTTATTAAACAGTATCTGCCATTCAGAGATCTCCTGCTAAATGGCTCAGTAAGATAGGAACATGTCCACCTCTGCATGTAGGGAGAAACTCAAGTACAAAAGGGGAATGATGTGTTTTAAGCAAACTAGAAATAAATGAAATAATAGAGATCTTTTGGCTTTCAAAGTAAGGACATTTCTATTTGTTAAAAGCATGGATGCCTGTACTTGTACTTAATTTACCTTGGGATTATCATTACAAGTGATTAATGCAGATAGCACAAACACCTGTGTAACCACAATTCCTTGTGGTCTTTATGTTGGTAGTGGTTTGTGTCTACAGGCTTGTCCACACCAAGCAAGGTTTACTGCAAGGTAGAGCAAGAAGTAAGTATGCATCCTAATTTTCTGGGGTTCAGAGAATAACGTTGTTATGGAACAGAATTAATCTGCCGCAACAGCCACTCATTCTGTATTCCATCCCATTATTTAATTTCTTCAGCCTCCATTTGTTACAGTTAGCAGTTAGCAAAAAAAGTTTCCCACTGCTATGGCCTTCAAGAGGACTATATACAAGGTATCAACTGTGACTGTTGCAGAAGAAGGACCCAAGGAAATTATTGGAAAGTTTGAATTTCTGGTGAGGGTTTTAAAAATAGATCTCATTTACAAGGAATAACCCAACATTAATATGACTCAGCTTTTAAAGTGATTCCATTAAATTGCATTAAATTCAACAGCTAATATCCTTTTTGAGAATATAAATAAATCAGTTTTAATTAATTCCTGGCCAAAAGTGAAATAAAATAAATAGGAATAAGCCCACTTTTATTCTTCCTAGAAGTGTTCACAAACGCACGTCAGCTAATCCACTTTCAAGTCACACTTTTAGTTAAGTCAGGTTCATTTTCCTGATTGCCCCTATTTAGACAGGTCTTTGGAAATGGGCTCCAGTTGCAAAGCTCAGGTTAGGATGTGAATATAAATTAGTGAACTATAAGCCTGCTATCGGGATCCTGCCTGGGTCAGGCCAGCATAGCTTTGCCCAGTTAACCTCTTTTACCCTTCAGCAGCAGCGCCTTTAACATAATTTTACTGTTGTTAATGCTGCCCCTTTCTAACTTTCTGAGGAAAAAGACATTGGGTTTTTCTGAGGTAAAGACCAGCAGTGGCTAATAGCAGGGCTAGTGGCACTGCTGCTGAGGAAAATAGCAGTGACAGCAAGAAACACAGATAAAATTGACACTGAGACTCTGACACAGTAAAGATTAGTTTCCAGTGAAAATTACTCCCTCATGTAAGCCAGCAGCGAGACCACTGGGGGGATCCTTCTACCATCATCTCCAGGGAAAGAGAATCAGGGAGTTCTACTCACCTTTTTTTCTTGGAAATGAGAAGCTGATAGTCTGCCTCTGCCTCCCAGAGGATCAAATATGGCATTTCAATCCTTATTTTCATTGCACCAGATGCTTCCTGCAAATGCACATCACTAGTGGCAGTAGCACATAGCTCTCACAAATGCCTCTGCACTTTCTGCCAGGTAAATACATGCTCTGGAAGTGCCTGTCACCAGTCTGGGAGCTAGGACACTTCTTTGCACTCAGTCCTGGCTCAAACTGTGTTCCTTGTGTGGTTCTGCAGTGTGTCAAGGGCAGGGTTTCCGAGAGAAGAAGAGACCATCTGAAGCACTCCTAGAAGGCAGAAAGTTCTGGGACATGTATGAAAGAGAGGGTCTGAGGCTGATGGTAGAAGGAATTGCCTGGGGATGGGTAAGCAATAACTAAAGGATCCATCGTAGCTTGAAAAGGGGAAAAGTATGAATATAGTACAAGAGGATTTTGTGTCTTCCATCAGAAATGGAGGGAGGGACATTGCTGCTGTGGAGCTGAAGAATTTGTAGATTTTCAGTTAAGAAGGGATTTTTATTTCCGTTTATGGCCTGCAAGAATTCAGGTTGAAACAGGAACAGATGACTTCAGAACAAAGCTGTCCTTTCCAGGAGTAATGTGGGCTGAGTTCAGAAACAGATTTCTTCCTGTTCTAAATTCTGCTCAACTGAAACCAATTCTTCTGACCAAATATATGCTTCTTAAACAGACTATCTGAATCACACTGTAGCAGTGCCCATTTGTCCTTAATTAAAAAATAGAAGGGTTCAGGATGACTAGCTCATATCCAGGCACAGACACTGCAGGCAATGTTTATCACACTGCATAAGATTGATTCTGGAGACTTGGCAAAATCTAACCAATTCCCAAACTTTCTCTAAGCATAAGGTATCAATGGTGACTCTGGTATGACCACAAACATCCATAAGGTTACAAAAGTATAGAATTATCCACCTGCATGATTGCAGCTCTGTGCTAAAGCTGTAGGGAAGTCACAGTGTATCAGTATGATGTTGTATTACACCATATGAAGGTACTGCCTTTGGGCTCCCCTGGCACTGCAATCCTTGTGTGCTGTTTGATAATGCATACAGGCCAGACCTGTGGTGCCACTGCTATTACTCCTATGGTTTCCATGCATTAATGTTTCTTTAGATGAGTATCAAATCCTCCTTTGTGAAAAGAATCTTTGTTCTGATATGTACAGGTCATGGATGCAAGTCTGAAAAAAGAACTGCATAAGAATTGAGGTTATTATGAGTGTGAGAAGCTTGTGGTAGAGCTGAGTCTGAAAAATTTATAATCAGTAATTAGTTCCTGTTCTCATGACCTAGAAACTGAATCTTTTAAAAGTAGATCACAATAAGGTGGCTGATACATTTTGATACTAATATTAAATGCCATTCTGGCTCAAAATACAAACCACTATAGGATTCTGAAAAACTGTTCAAACATCTTTGTATTACAATAATATGCACAATTGTTTTCAGGGAGAGAATGAATGTGGTTTAGTCTCTAGAGCCTACAACATGGCCTAGTCAGGTTGAATGATACACATTAATAGTAAATTGATACACATAGAATGATACACAGAAATGCAAACATGGATATAGATACATTATCTGATGGGTTTTACATTACCTGAGCTGGGTTTTGACACTGATCTTTAATTTTTTTTTTTTTTTTTCTCACACAACAGTCTAAGTAGATGCATTTTATTCAGCTTATTGGTGGATATTTTATTAAATTTCTTATTATTTTCATATAGTCTCAGAATTCCAGCTTCTCACACTATCCATTATACTGACATGATGACAAGTTTGCTTTTTGTTACTGTTTGCTTCATTTGTTTTAGCCCTCTGAATTTCATACTGAGAGTTACAGAAATGATGGGAGCATAAGCTGTTTTAAAGAATACATGGATGGAAAGACATAACATCAATGCACATATAAAAAGAAGACATAAAGCAAAGCTAAAAGAAATCTTGAGAGATTTCCTTGAACAAAAGAGGGTAGAAATTGAATCATAACTTTAATTTATAACAAATACATTAAGACTTTCTTCTTGAATTAGAAAAATTAAAAGAATTTTCCTGGTATTTTATGCTTTCAGTGGTTGTACCTTGAGCAAGGTTTGGGCAGAACGAACAGAGGGTTTTTAGTAAATTCTGAAATTCAGGATTGTTTTGTGCTTTAGTTACTAAATCCTCAGTGCTCAGCATGGCTTCTGTTCTGGCTCAGTCATATGTTTCCTATGCTGAAATAATTAAATATCTCTCTATTTCAGTTTTGCATTTGTAGGACAGAGACAAAACTTTTTATTTCTCACCTCCTTTTAAAGTCTTTTTTATGTTATAAACAAGTTTACAATTACAAGTTTAGAGCACATCCCATTTTCTAAGCCCCCTATATCAGTTGAGAATACAATCTTTCTTCATTCATATTTGGCAGCCAAACCTATTTTCTTTTTCATACCTAACTCAGGGAGGAAGACTAGAATACACAGAGAAAGCATAATGAACACTATTTCTTTGCATTTCTTTCTCCAGATTTATAGCTCAGTACTGTTCCTCTCAGAGAGCAGCTGAATTAGCCTTTTTCTAGACCATATATACTTAGTTTGCACTTATTGGAGTGGTTTTGATAGGGAAATTAAATTACAGTTTTCATGGCAATAGTTTTCTGAAAAATTATACATATGTGTGCATATATATATATATATCCAACTGAGGTAAAACAAAATCTAACAGCTTTTCATGTTAACTGTGATTACTAAACAGATGCAAGCCTTAAGCTGGTTAATGTTTGGTGCTTTAACTTTGATCTGTGAGAATAAACTGATGACAGTAGTGTTGCCTTTTCCTGACTCAGTGATTCAATGTTTCAGGAAATGCTTGTTTGTGAATCTCTGGTCTTAGCTACCTGGAAGTGATGGCAACTTGAAATAAGATATCTTAGGGGAGAATCTTTCCTGTGTGCTGAAATGCAGTAAGTAAACCAAATAATTTAGTTAAGAATAAACAGTGGTTCCTTTCCCTCCCTCCCTCCCTCCCTCCCTCCCTCCCCCCCCTCCCTCCCTCCCTCCCCTCCCTCCCTCCCTCCCTCCCTCCCTCCCTCCCTCCCTCCCTCCCTTCCTTCCTTCCTTCCTTCCTTCCTTCCTTGTCAGTGAAATCCCATGTTAGAAGCAGTGAAGGTAAGGGTGGTTTGCAATTGGTAGTTCTCATATACAGTCTCTAATCCTTGTGGAAAAAAAGTCATCCATATATACTTTCAATCAAAAAGGAACACAATTTCAGATGGCAGCCTGCTCATATCCCTTTTCCTAGGACAGGCCCACCTGTTTAAACATATTTCAATTGCCCACAAAGAATTTCTTAAGCTTTAACTCAATACCTTAATCAAAATATCAAATTTTAACACTTCTTCAAATAGTTAATGGCTGCTCCACTCTGGCTTTAGAAATGGTGACGTGTCTTTGACAAGACAAAAAAGATCCATTTCATAGCCAGGAAATTAGTCTTTACAGAATGTGAATGCATATTTTAAGTAGGGAGTTAATATTCAACGGCTATGAAGTCATTTACGTATTGTGAATGAAGAACTCTATGAAGAGTCTTAGAGCATAATTCAAACCTTGGTACATAACCCTTTATGAGCTAAAAATATATGTTTCATACACATAGACACTCTGAGAACCCATCTTTAAACACTCGATGTAAGTACAATACATGAACCTCACTCTTGATGGAGAACAGGCAACGTGAGATCCAATTAACTTTGGAGTGATGATAGTTTTGTCTTGCTGGGATTGAGGGACAGTGTCATAACAATACAGGAGAAAAAAAAATCTGTGAATAACTCTTAGGGGAGATTTTGGCTTATTATTTTTAGGATTTGAGCAGAGAGAAAAGAAAAATACATAGTGCTAGCCATCACTGTTATTCAGTACACTATCAGCATAGGAATTCCCTTTCATTCATTTGGAAGCTGCTCTGATTGTTCTTTAAAGCTGATTTGACATGAGAGAGAAGGAAATCCAGGGCTTGATCACTAGAAAGATGTGCACATAATTTCAGGAATGAAAACGGTATCCATTTGAGCCCTTATAAAGACATGACTATGTGATTGTATTGTCAGCATGGTTTACTGCATTTGAAGTTACAAGAAGACTCTGCCCAGCTGCCTTACACGTACATGTAGAATATGCATACTTGCAATCCGTAAAACAAGAAATGTGGAGTGTATATTTACAAAAACTGTAAGTATAGGTTTATAATACCTGTGTGGGTGATTCAGAGTTCTTGCTACTGTCTCACCTTTAGGCTTTTTTAGTTGTATTTGTGTCCCAACTCACTCGCATCTATGTATGAATCATAGTCTTTCCAATAAGAGGCAAATACCATATTGTGTGTAAAGCTACCTGATAAACTTGTCATCAGCCTTCATGTTTTAGCCTTTTTTTCTGTCACAATAATTTGATATTTCAAATTAGATCAAGTGTTCTTTAAACCAAGTTAATGTTTATTGCCATATTTACCCAGTTCTTGTATAATAGGACTTTACTGGAAAATTAAGGCTCAAGTTGAATGACACAGGCTTTTACCTAGCAACATTTCTCAGAAAACTTACATCAATACTGAGATCACTTGCTTATACTTTGGATTTTCTCTCTGAAATTATACGACAGTATACTGGTCCATTCCAATAACTCAGATGTGCAAGCACTAACTTGTGAAGCAGACAATCAAGGTCTCATAGAGGCAAAAATGAGAAACCTTAGCAGTGTTTCTGAGGTGTCAAAGAGACTTTTGATGATAGCATACATGTTGTTCCACAGATAAAGGGCTGATATCTCTTCACTTGTACTTAAAGTTTGTAGGTTTTAGTCCGCCTTCCACTCTTGTCTTCAAGCTATGCTTGTTGTAAATTCAACTAAAAAAGAAAAAGAGCAAACGCTGTCCTAACCATGTATCACCTCACTTAAAGATTTTCATGTATTGAACTTCTATGCACAAACCCAAACGTGTGTGCCAACACAGTACCTGTGTGCAAAATTGTGAGCCTACAGTTCCTTTATGTTAATGTAAAATGGATTCTGGAACATAAATAAGTAGCAACCACTGATTATTTTCATTAATAGAAGTGAAAAAATATAGTCAGAAATGGACAACAGAAGCAGAGTATGATTTTTGCCTGAGGTCCCATTTCTTTTAGGGACCTGAAGTTATCCTTGTTGTCCAGGGGTTAATTTTGTTATTATAATTAATTTAAAATCTAGTGGAAGGTTCAAGTAACCCATTTTACAAGCTAAGTTACAGAATTTTTAGGCTATTTTTGTATCACTATCAGATATCCTCAAGCTTTTTCCCCAAAGTCTTCTTTAGACACCTAAATGCATCTGTTACTGACAGAACTTTCAGTGGTTCTTTCACATAGGTTACTCAACAGCATTGGGCCAGACTCCATATGTCAAACTGATCCATTCTCTATTGAGCTGGTTTTCTGTGGCCTTGCCATTTTCTCAAAATACTGCACATTCCAGCTGCTTGGAGTGAAAACCTGGACCCAGTCAAGGCAATTTTTGTCATTTTAACAGCCTATTGTAAGAGATTGTATCAAAGGTTTCCAGGAGGTTCCAATAAACTATTTTAACTGACTCTTTCGCTGACTGTTTTGTTAATGCACTAAAAGAACTCTAGCATATATATAGGGCAAGACTTGCTTTTCTCCAGACCATGTTGCTTAATCCCTGTTAAATGCTGTTCATGTGTGCTGTTTGGTTACTCCATCTTTAATTAGTATTTCAGTTATTATACAAGGTACTGAGAAAAATCTATGCTGACTGCTATTGCTAGCATCTACTCCTTTTTCGATCTAGGTATACCATTTTGTACTTCCCAGTCTTCTGCAATGTAGCTGATTTTAATGAGCAACTGCTTGCTGTTAATGTCTCAAAAGACAATGCTTAGTGTCTATTTCAGCCATTTCCGACTCCCTCAAGAGACTTAATCTTCACTTACATCTAAATGAAAATAAATGTGACTGATTAAGTTGACAATTAAAGTTGTTTATGGACATATTTTTTCAAGTATTTGCTGTTCTTAACTCAGATACAGGTTTTGCTTTGGGATGTCAAAGGTTTCTGTGGAAGGACAGTGTGGTCTAACAACTAAGGCCAGGCTTGGACCTGGAGGCTTAGGTGGACTTGATTGCTAGCTCTGCTAAGGACTGGTGTGATACTTGGCAAGTCTCTTTATGTCATAGTGTCTCCAATTACTTACAAGTAGCATCATAATCACTTTATTTAGCAACGAGCTGTCCAACCCCCTGTTTAGCAGGTTAACATGAGACCTCTGATTTTCCCTTCTGGATAGCTTGTCCCTGCCTAGAGCTGATGTTCCTACAGCAGGGGAGAGTTTAAACTGCACTGCATCTAATTTAGAGTGGTATTTTATGATTTTGGTCCAACCCTAACCTAGCATTTCCTAGTTGGTGTAAACATCGAGTCACTGCTTTCTAGGCAGTGTAAGTGACCAGAGTTGTTACTGATATAATGCTTATGAGAATTTTCCTCTTAACACCATTTCTAGAGATTCTTAATGTATTAATTCTGTTTCAGTTTTCTGCATGAAGCATTTCCTTTTTTACACAAAGCAAGTCCTCTAGCTTTTGTTGCATAAGCACCAAATTGATAGAAACAAGGATCTCCCCTTGTGATAGTGAAGAAATCCTCAACACTAATTCAAATTAATTTTTTCTTCTCAATCTTAGTGTAAGATGAAAACAACAAAGCTACTTTGTGAGAATTTTATTTATAAGCAAATTTTAGTTATAAGTGAATTTTAGTTTTAAAGGTTAGAAGACAAACTGAACAACAATAAAGTAAATTTAGAAAGAGCTCTAAAGACAAAGTGCTATCCTTACTGAATCTGCCTTTACTGCTTGCTACCTAACATTTTATATACACTAGAGTGACAATTTAACTAGGGTTTTAAAAACCTAGATAAATGCTCCCCCAACCTCTCCTTTTTATATAAAGCATCTTTCCATGCTTATAGCATAAACAGGATTTTACAGGCATACCTTCTATGTGGAGTTTGCTAAAGATTTGCTTGTATTTTATTCAAATGTTGAGTCTGTTTGTTCCAGTCTTTTCCCCTGTGATTTCTAATGTTTTTTATTTTCTCAGTACAATGCATACAATAGTGCCTTGGTCTAATGAAACCAGCAGAGGGTTGAGCTACTGAAATATCTGTATTGTAACTCTAACTGTAGCTTACTTGGAAAGGTCATTTTTGTAATGTAATTGTGAATCACCAGATGGCACTCTTGCAGACAGTATATCAAGTCTGAAACCCTATTTGTAAAATGGGAAAAGAATATATAACTCTCTTTGCACTTCTGCTTTTTCTAATTTCACCAGGTCACACCATTCTGCTGCCATCTTTTAGATACCGTCTCACAAATTTATTTTCCAGCTCCTGGTCCTGCTCTCCGTTCAAATCCAGTATGAGTTTTACATATTTGTCCAAGTCTATGACTTTTACATAGAATCATACAATCACATCTCCTTTTAATTATCTTCCCATTACCTAAAACTTAACATTGTCCAAATTAAATGGAATGCTCTTTTTACTCCCATTTTTTGCCTCCTGCTCAGAACACCATCATGCTTTCTTTGTCTAAAGTTTCTTATGGGTGTTAAAATTGTACATTTTTCTTTTCTTTCTTTCCTCACTCCTCACTGTTCCTGGTTACTCTCTGGACCAATACTAGACCAAAGCTCACATCAGGTTGAGTTTTGATGGTGTGGAGATGGCAGAAGGCCAGTCATGTCAGACTTGTGCTAAGGCGGAGCTTGGAACTGCGCTTTCTTATTTGGCAGGAGCAATACATCTAGCAATAGCCAGCTAGAGGTACTGTCTGTAGCAATATAGCATGCTGTACTGGGTCTGTCTGGGACAGAGTTAATTTTCTTCATAGCAGTTAATTTTCTTCATAGTGCTTTGATTTGAGACTAAATCCCATCAGTGTTTTGGCTACTGCTGAGCAGTGCTTGCTCAGCATTGAGGCTTTCTCTTTTCCTGCTCTGTCTCCCCAGCGAGTAGGCTTGAGGGTACACAAGAAGCTGGGAGGGGACACAGGAAGGACAGTTGATTCCAACTGACCAAAGGGGTATTCTGTGTCTTATAATGTCGTGCTCAGCAAGCATGAGTCTGGCAGGGCACTGGTCTGCTTATGGGAGGTGGTGAGTGATTGCCTTTGCGTCACGTTTTTCTGTGCCTTTGCTTCACTTATTAACCTATTTTTATCTTATCGCACGAGTACTACTCCTTTTTCTCTCTCTATTCTCTGCCTAGTCCCACTGGGGTGGGGAGTAAGGGAGCAGCTGTGTGGTGCTTAGGTGCTGGCTGGTCACCCATCAGACTTATACAGCACCTGTAGCTAAGTGATGAGTACAGGAATCAGAGCTGTGTGGGCTGGAGGAGGCATTATCATGCAGGTGAGAACATAACCACAAATGATTGAAGTATTGTTCTAGTTTTAGAGGAGCAAATATCTCATTTCCATTTACTTCTAACTTGTGAGGTCTGTACCTTTCATATCCTTTCACTGGATTATATAAAATGAAGTCCTTATGTTCTCGCTCTTATCAGTCCTTTTGTGCACACCTCTGGGTGCATTGCTCCCACCCTCCCCACATCATTACATTGATTCCTGTTCAGTGACATCTTTCTTTATGCCTGTATTTCCCCACAAATATCCCTGAGCTGTTCTTCCATATAGTACTCCGCATGTGGAACAGGCTTTAGTTGGTCACTTCTTTCCTCCCTGTCAAACAGTCTGTCAATCCTCATCTTTGCTTTGACAGGTCCTCTCTACAGTGATAAATTTCCCCCATTAGGAGTTACTGCAGAGCCTGCAATTCCATATAATAGTATGCAAACAACACATCACCTTATACAGTGTTCTCTGAGCCATTTCCCCTTCAATGGCCGTTTCCTTACATTTTCAGGGCAATGCATGTAATTTAGTCTGTGTGACTCCTATCAGCTGCAAAGAGCTAGATCCAAATGTAAGTCTTTGAAAATTTGGAGGTGCCTTGCCAAGCCTTAGATTTTCTATCACTCTAATCAGCTCAATAAATCTGATTACGCATCTTTCAAACAAATAATGATGGGTTTTGCCTGAAGCTTTTACTGTTTTTCAGTCTGTATCTATCAGCTGAAATGTTATGTGCACTCAACAATTGCTATTCCATTGTTAGGAATTCTGTTATTGCTGGCTGCAGTAACATTTATTTGAACAATAAGGATGTAAGTTTCTTACACAGAGCAGTTAAATTGTAAGTCAGCATTAGTTAAAAACAGTGTCATTAATAGGAGACGTTGTATATCTGATGTTATTAACAGATTCTGAAAGCATTCTAGGTCTACATTAAAGTAACATTTCCAAAACTGATGACACTATAAAAAAAAACTTCTCTATCCTCAATTTAAAGTTACATATTCTACCAAAAAACCTTAGAAGTTTGATACATTAGAAAATTAACTTAAAATAATGATTTTTCCCCATTTTTGTTTTTCAAAATACCAAGTTTGACTTCATTCAGATTAAGCTTCTCCACCCTCTATAAATCCAGTCTATAACTGCTCTATATATCCAGAGCTGAGATGTGTGAAGTAATCTGCGAGGGTATGAACACATCTGTGCTTCTACATGCCTGTCAGTTCATGTGCAGAATCACTATTGTGGTGCTTTTAACTTTACATTCACAAACAAGGCATCTACCTCTTTGGTATTATTACCAAAGCACAATGAAACTGATATTACTGTCATGGCAAGGACAAAAGTTAGTTAATCACTTTATGTTTAGTAAGTGAAACAGAAGTCATCCTCTGTCAGTCTGGAGTGTGATCCCAAAATACCAGAAATTCTTAACATTTTTAGTACCACACATATTTATGCAGTACCTCACTCGGGGGTGGGGGGGGGGCTGGCGGCGGTGGTGCAGAAGTAGGGGCAGGGGATGTGGGGGTGGAAGAAGAATGCCATTATCATGAACAAAGTGAAAGTGAGAGTAAAAGAGTCATGGGGGTAGCATGTATGACAGGCACTGAGGAAGTGGCTTGAAATACAGATTGTTTTAGTACAGATTGTACCCAGAGCTGGTAATCCTGGGAACTATTTGGGTCTCTGATTGTCTGTATCATCCAACTGGCATCATAAATTATTTAGAGAAAAGATGCCTTTTGCTAGGAGTATTGTCAGGCTCTAAAGCAACTGAGAACAGTTGCTAGCAGTGCACAAAGAATTCCTAATGAGATGCATAACTAGTGTCAGCCTTGGCTGGGGCCTTTATGTGTTATAAAAATTATAAATGTTATTATAAAAGGTGAAGTCAATGAGAATTGTATTTGCAAGAAGCTTTGAATCACACCTGTAGATAGCAGGTCTGCAAAGCAACTCAGCCCTGCTGTGGTTAGGGGGCAGCAGGCACTAAATCAGGGACAGCACAGTTTTGTGGTGTGTGATACTGTTGGAAGCACGAAACTTTCATATAAAATGTAAACCTGGTGCCTGGACACCCATTATTAATAAAGACAAACAGTAATTTTTTTTTTTTTTTTTTTTTTAATTTTTTTGGGGTTCTCAGAGTCATTGACTCTAATGGTCTGGGTAAAAACCGAACTGGCAAACACATATCAGAGGCATATAAAGCATTCTCAATAAAATGCAAAGCTGGTAGCAATTCAAGTTTTGGGGTATTTTATTACAGACATCAATATAAGCTTATCTGAGTAGAGTAAGTACACATACTTTCAAGTAAAATTAGATATCGTATCCCAAGAAGGTGGAAGAAACATCAAGTCTATCTGCCTTGCTGAGTGAAAGTGATCACATTTTATAGATAAGTCTTTCATGTTGAAAGGAGTGAAAATTCATGTTTATGTAGGTATTTGGATTGAAGGGATGTAGTTTTCCTGAAATGCTTAAAAATAAAAAGATGCAAATTTGGGCAAGATAGAAAAGGTATTGGGGAAGAGCATAATTTAAAAATAGGAGAATATATCTTTTGACATTTAACTTGATTTCACACAGCTCTAGAAGGTACAATATCTTACACGTAACTTACCCCAACATATTACAGATTCTGTAAATCCTTCCATTACTTTCTGGGAAAACTATCTATTGTAGCAAATATAATGAATTTAGACGTCCAGATAAGATATAACCTAGAGCTGCCTGTAGTCAAAAGCTGAAAACCTAGCAACACCTCCGTTTTAGGTCATTATTTTCTCCCAGCAGCCTAAGCACAGTCACCACTGTATGCTCAGAAGTAAAAAACTAAACAACAGGTAGATATTTAGCTGACACTTAGAAGCCATCAGTAGTCAGGAGCTGAGTACAGGGAGGCTCCCCTCAGTTACCCAAAACAGATCATACCAAACCTAAATATCATAGTTTTTGTCTTGTCTATACAGACCAGACTAACTTTATTAAGACAAAAGAACACACATTAGAAGCTCACCTTAGTCTGAGCTGAAACAGACCCACAGCTTACTTTTTCCAGGAGGCAGTCCCAACTTCAGTATATAAGACTCTTACACCACATTAAATGCAGGATTTCTGAAGTCAGAGACTATAAACAAGGAGGATTCTATGTAACCCAGTGAGATGATGAACCCTCAGAGACTGTTCCCAGTAGAGGAAAATCTTTCAGTTTTATCTCAGTTCTTTCCTCTTTAACAAACATTATCCGACCTTTCTCTGACCTTCATCACAGATGTCATTTGTTAGCATTTATAGCAACACAGATGGGTCTGACAGTCTTTCATAGAAACTTTGTCAGTCTATATTTTGCAAGGGTTGAAAGGCTTTTGGAAATTAGAAATGTCACCTACATCAAGTTGAGTTAAATGTCCTTTTATGTTCATTCTCACTTACCCCCTTAGCCTTAGAGTTTTACTATATTCTGTCCTTCTGCAGCTGCAGTGGGGTTCATGTTGACAGGAAGAAGTGACAAGGTACACATGCAGGAGGTCAGTGAAGCTCTGAAGGCAAACAGGAGACCAGTGTTTGAACAGACAACAACAAGAATTTCAGAATAATCTGGCTTACTGGAAGGTTTCACAGGAGAAAAATCTCTATGTGCAGGGAATATGCTGAAATGGTTATGATGCCAACAGTCTGAATAGCCCAGGGAAGGAAATGAAATTTATGAGTCATTGAACATCCCAGGTGAGTTCTGGTGATTTGCTGAACAACGCAGCTGTTCCTGAGTGCTTTAAACACAGTACCTCCACTCAGTAGTAGCTCTCTGCATTTTCTATCTAGTATCTCCCTGATACTTCTTAAGGTTAACAAATTCATAACCAGTGAGTGATATGGTTCAAATGCAACTGCAGACTGCAGGGGTAAATAACAGGATTTGAGAAATGTGTTAGTAAGAGTTAGTGATAAATCTAAATGAAGGCAGGCAGACAAAGATGCATTTTTATTCCCTTTTTATTAATGAAATATTGAGATAAGAGAAAAAGTTTAGATCTATTTTTTTAAACACAGAGCTCTTGCAAGCCTAACCTTGATTTTAAATCTCTGGAGATAAATTTGTGATCATGACTGGACAATGAGCAAACTCTACAGCAAAGGAAGACAAAGAGCTTGGCCCTGCATTATCATTCAGGGCAAGCCAAAGGGTGACTTTTCTTCAGTGTATGAAAGTCTAGCATGTCAAAACTATTTCTGTTGTCATAATATGCTATGGTTTCTGAAGAGGTTAGCAACTGCTCCAAATGGATTGTCATTCTAGAGTGTTTTATTGTGTCTGGTCTCAGTGAAGAATCAGAAACATACATAAATTCCACTGAGCAGCTAGACTGTTTCAATCTTCATATATAAATTTTTAATGTATAGACCAATTTACTAAATTTGCGTGAAAGATATATTCCTAGCTGGGAAATGCTGAATGGCCAACAGAGAGAGGGGTGGAGACTTTTACATTTCATTGAAAGAAGAGCTGTTTACTGACCAAATGCAGGAGATGGCACCTAGTGTAACAAAAAGCCATTTAGTCCCCTACTCAAGTGAAACACCATTTTTTTTTTAATAAAATGATGGCCAGTCAGTCTCTTATTCAGAAAAACAACAACAAAAAAAGGTATTTTGGGGGAAAAAAGTGGAACCATTTTGTCCTTCACATGTTGCTTCCAGATTTGGCACAGAGTTTACAGAAGGCTGTTGCCTTTTCACAGGCCAACGCCTTGAGGTAAGGAAGGAAATGTAAATGTCTACCCCTAGATGTACCCAAAGGTCCCTAGGAGTCAGTGACCCATCTGAGCTCTGAATTATCACACCAAGACAGGATGAATTTCACTTTATCTCTCTCCTGACTTTAAAGAGTGCTTCATGTGGTTTAGATATAGAAATGATATCAGCTCACTACTTTAAAAAGATGAATTTAGGAATTTATGTGCAGACACGTAGGTCAACACTGAAACACAGGTGTCTATCAGTAGGTGAAAACAAACATGTAAGGGTCCAAAACTCCAATTATAGTCAGCAGAAGTCTAATCAATACAGTCTCTGAAGCGTGGAGGCAAGTTCAGCTCATTCTAAAGTAGACATGAATTCAATTGCTCCCATGACAGTGCCTGTTTCAGTCCAAGCCGGTATGTTCCGCTTTGCAGCAGGCTGATCCTGATGATGATCTTATGCAGGTCCTGTGTTGTATCTGTCAACAAAAGAAGGATGTCTCAGATGTCACAGGACATGTCAAATAGCACAAGGTGTCTGATTTGGTGCAACTGAGCTGTGCCCCAATGTCTGCCAGGCTAAAATCTATTGAGTAGTTCTCCACAAAACACAAAGGGAGGTGAGGTCCCAAGCATTCCTCTAGGCACCTTCATTTAGGTGTCCTTAACCCTGAACTGAATTGTTGGTCTGTGCTTGCTCTGCTGAATCCCATCATGGAAGCTTGTCCCAGGAACTTTGCCCTCAAGTCTTGGTTTCACTAAAAGCAGTCTGGAAGTCTTGAAATGCTTCAGTAAAGCTGAAAACCCACAAGACTTCTTGTATTCCAGCTTTAGGTCCTTGAGCTTTGAATCCAGGCAGGGCTCTGTGAAAGTACAGATAGCCCCGCACTGCTGAACATGCTGACCTAGACTTTGGGAAGAGGTGTGCTCTTTCAAATAGGATTTTGCACTTCAAGAAGGTGAGTAGGCAGTCAAAAAGATGGAAAAATGTTCATAAAAGTTACAGTGGCATTGAGGTAGGAAACTGGATGAAAAAACAGCTGTTTCTGTGATTCCTTTTAAGAGCAAAGGTACTGTCACATATGGAACTTTACTTGATTAAGAGACTTTCCAAGTGGCAGAGCCCTGACTGTGCTCTAACAAGCCTATGTGCTCTGAGTCTGCACAGTGGCAATACTGGGACACCAGAAACCAGAACTGTCAGAAAACCTACCTGATATTCATCAGAGAACCACTGAATCTATGAAATATTGGGATGGTATTCTCCATATGATTTGGTATTTTTCTGTTCTTTCTCAGGGGAAAAAAAAGACCCAAACAGCCCACTTGCTTTAGCTTTCAGTGGTGAGAGAGACATTCTCTTAATCACAAAGGTTTCCCTTTATCTTAGAAGGAAAGTATTAGGAAGGCTATGTTGCTACTGCTGCTTCATTTGTATCTGCCATATCTTCTGTACTGTGCATCCTAGCTCTAAATTTGCTTAGAAATATATACATACATAAGTAATGCAGAAAAAGACAGTGACATGACTGAAAGCTGTAGCAGAGACAAGACAATTGGTTTCACTGTATCTTTGTCTGCTAAGGTGCATTAATCTTGCAAAAGCAAAATGTTATTAATGGTAATTTGAAAGAAAGAAGTAGGTTACTTTCAAACTGATTTATTTCTCTGGGCAGCTTCACTGTATGCTAGTGCATTTACAGCTACAGCTCAAGGACAGTAATGAATGCCATTGCTAGCAAGCCCAAGTAGCCAGCTGCACTTTAAGGCTTGATAGACAAATGTCTATTTACCATGACTTCTATTTTCAAAATAGTTTCTTTGTATTTTCAACATCTGTTGACAGAACCCTAAATATAGGAATTATGCTAAATCTTTGCTCTGACTGCAACACTTTTGTGATATGATCTATTGCAGAAATATCAAGCTGAAATTGGATCAGGAAAGCATACTTGCAATTGCGAGCTATCAAAACGTTGTAGTGTTGTTATACAGTATAGTTTCACAAAATACAGTGGCAAAAAAGATTGCTGTGGCTATTTTTAAGTTGTGAGAATATAAAAGCAGTGGCTTGCAAAGCTTCCTTTTCCAATACTGCAATTTGAGATTTTATGTTGACCAAGGAAATTGTATTTAATGGGAATGAAAAAAAAGTACTTTTTAGGAGAACAGCTTATAAAAATGGTTATTTAGACTAGAATATCAATGCTTGGAGTTATTTTTCTTCTGAGGCAAACATCCTGATATGAGCATTGCATGCTTTGCCAATGTTCAGCACAGTAATGGAGCCATTAGAGTAAATCGCTACATTTGCTTCACCAAATACCCATGTAAATGATTGTGTTAACATCTAGTCTATCAGCTTAATGTCCTGGGTTCAGCAGTAGCAGTCATGTTTCTCCTTCTTGGTAGCTGGTGCAGTGCTGTGTTTTGACTTCCAGCCTGGGAACAGTGCTGGTGGTACCGATGTTTTCGGTTGTTGCTAAGTGATGTTTACCCTGACCAAGGACTTTGTGAAGCTCATGCTCTGCCAGGGAGGAGGGGAAACCGTGAGGAAGCAGAGATGGGGTGCCTGACCCAGGCTAGCGAAGGAGGTATTCCATATCACAGCACGTCATGCCCGGGGTGGGGGGTAACTGGGAGTTACCCAGAAGGACACGGGCTTCCAGGTGGGACTCCTTTCTTGCCGGGTGGTATTGTATTCTCTTCCCTTGCTATTTTCTCTTATCATTGTTGCTGTTGGTAGTAGCAGTGGTGATTTGTGTTGTACATTGGTTGCTGGACTGTTCTTGTCTCAACCCGTGGGAGTTGCACTCGTTCAATCCTCCTCCCCATCCCTCACAGGAACGGGGAAGGGGAGAGCCCTGGGGGGGGAATTGTGGGTGCCTTGATTGCTCTCAACACGGCACCACTCACTGGGAGTGAGTGAACAAGCTGTCTGGCTAGGGTATAAACCATGACTCTTAATAATATTCATTATGAAACTTTGGGTTTCAGCTCCAACCCCAAGGCTTGGTGAAAGAGATTTTGTTGAGCTCTGCACTAGCAGATCCCATAGCAGGATTGATACATGTAACTGAAGGGGTTGAATTATCATTAGAAGCAGAAATTAGCCAATAATATCAAAGCCACTATTTGTTTACCTGTATGTGAGTCTACTTTCTTTTCCAATGGTCCAAGCATATAGTCACAGGAAAGGCCCACAAAGACCTATTCCAGTTTCTTCTGACATCTTTACTTTGTCCTTAGAAGAATGTGATGTTCTTTGTGCATGAAAATTCGGTTTAAATATAGCTAAAGATATAATGCATACCACTAAAGAAACATAAAGTCCTGCGCAGTCACTGTTAAGATAAAAATCACACCAAATTTTAGTCAGGACCTGCATCGCTAATAAACCAGAATGTCATTTCAGAGTAGACTAAGTAAAATGGAACAGTTTTAAATCCAATTTACATTTGAGAGAACATGTGTTCTCTCATATGTCAGCTCTTAAAACTTGGCCCATTCCCACTCAAAATGCTCACCAGTCTGTTACAAATCATCTCAACACCACATTCCTATTTTTCTTTGTGTAACTACAGGGTCTGGATAAAGTCTAGTCAAGATTTTCCAGTTCTCAATCTGTCCCGAGGCTGTAAGGACTCTTTCGCCATATCAGCCTTAAGGCCATGAAAATTCACTCACACCCCACGTACTCACTCTTCCATTTGGATAATTCCTCTTTAGAAGATTCAGCATTAGTTTCTCCTTGGACAATGCAGGACAAAAGCAGCAAAGGGGTGAATTTTTAATTATAGTTACTTATTTGGTGTAAATATATTTTCTGGACAGTACCATAATCTTGCTTTATATTAGATGAGATTAGATGAATTGAGTTCATGACATAAAATGAAGTGCCCAAATTAAAAATAGAAAAGGAATTCTCAAAGGAATTTGTAATTTGACAGAGGTGTATTTCACCATGGCAATTCTTACTGTACTTCACTCACTCTGGGCCAGGATTTTGCACCATATGTTGCAAATGCCGTTTCAAAATTTCTGGTGTTGGACACCAAAGTATTATTTATAATAGGAGAAGACATTTAACTATCCTGCTACACGTACTGAGGTATATGATCTTGAAGGAAAGATGACATATAAACTCTGTTTGCATAGCCTCTTCCATAGTAACTTCATTAAGCACAAATAGAACTTCAGGGAGGGCACTTCTCAGTGTAAGGAAAGTTATGACAATATGGTCTGAAGGCAGTTGTGCAAAAGTACGTTGCAGCAATTGAAGAAGAATGAGAAGACGGCTTAGTCCTTATAAAATATAAATACTCTTAGTTTTCTGTCCCTTGGTTTTCCTTAACCATATTTGTAAACTGAGCATATTTTTATCAGTTAGAGAACCTGTGCTCTAAAACCTATATAAATTCATTAAACACATGCCTCACATATAATTTTTTATTTCAGCAGTATGATTTCTGTAGACATGCATATAACCTCCTCTTTTTGCAATGCTAACTGAATGGGGAAAAGAGACAATAATTTGGTTTATTCTGGAAACAGCAGGGAGTTTGATCTATTTTTACTGCAGATCATTTCCCAGGACACGGCGATTCTTATATTTTTAATCAAATGTGTGAATCGAAAACTGCAGTATGACCTTTGGAAAAGACACTGCAGGACATCAGCTGAAGCTGTGAACAGTTTAAGCTCAAACAGGAAGTTGACTTGCTTGTTCTGTAACAAAAGACTGCAGTAATTTATGGAGTAGGAGTTGCAGTTTCAAAACATTTTTAATTGCTACATTCGATCTGCTATGTAGTATTGTGTGACAACAGCTAAGAATGAAATGTCAATGCCCATGTTCCAGCATAAATTTATACAAGTGTGAAAGCAAAGAACCCTGTTGATTTCAGCTTTTCTTATTTTCTAAGTGTTTCAGATTTGCCTGAATTACCTTTGGGTTAAATAGGGAGTGAAGAGGTCCTCAGACTTGCAAAGCATTTAAGTAAATGCATAACTTTGTTCCTATTAAGTCTACTTATGATGAAATTTTAATATATAGGGGAAATAAAATGGGAGGGGATTTCACAGTGACCTATGTACCTGGGATAACTCCTTTTGATAAATGGGTCACATTCAGGATGGAAATGTATTAATAACTACTCTCTTTGCTTAGGTAATTTAGGCCTATGAAAAATTCCAGAAGTTTCACTTACAAGAGTGAAGTTACATAGGTACTTAGGAGTATCTAACTTTTTGAAGAAAACAAGCCCATGTTTTAATATTTTATAAAGGATTATTGCCCTGGGTTCAGCTGTAACAGTTATTTTTCTCCCTCTTAGCAGCTGGTGCAGTGCTGTTTTTGGTTTTAGTCTCAGAACAACGCTGATAACACACCGATGCTTTAGTTATTACTACGTAATGTTTACTCTGATCAATGACTTTTTCAGTCTCATGCTCTGCCAGTGAGGAGAGGCATGGGAAGCTGGGAGGAAGCAGAGATAGGACACCTGACCCAAACTAGCCAAAGGTATTCCATACCACAGCACATCATGCTCAGTATATAAACTGAGGGAGTAACCCGGAAGGCCCAGATCACTGCTCAGTTTGGGATGGGTATCAGTTAGTGGGTGGTGAGCAACTGTATTGTGCATCACTTGTGTTTATTGTTTTCTTTTCCTTTTGCCCTTTTAGTTTTATATTCTCTCCCATTGTTATTTCCCTTATCATTATTAATGGTAGTAGTAGTATTTTTGTATTATACTTTAGTTACTGGACTGTTATTATCTCAACCCGTGGGATTTACATTCTTTCAATTCTCCTCCCCATCCCTTTGGGAGTGGGGGCAAGAAAAGGGGGAATGAGTGAGCGGCTGCATGGTTTTGTGTTACCAGCTGGACTTAAAGCATGACAATTATTTAAGAAAAAATCAGAACTACAGTTATAAGTTTCATCAAATATTTATGGAACATACATAGACTTATTCCCACAGCAGCTCTTACTTATTTACTTCCTTAGAGGACAATATACTGTAGCTGCATGCTGCTTCTCAGTGATGTCTATGAAATACACTATGGGTATCCATGAAACCATGAGAATGAAATGTAAATGCTCTTTGAGCAAACTGAGTGATTCCCAAAGTTAACTGCTGATCATTAATGGGATCAGAAATGTATGATTCAGTCAGTCATTTTAATGCTGTTGATAAAAGGACATGCTATTAACAACATACCTTTTACAAAGAATGGCCTTGCAGAAAATCAGGTTTTGCTTTATTGGAAAAATTTGGTCCTTTATTATCAGTGAGTAAATAAGGAGAACTTAGGCAAGAAGGTTTGCCAGTGGGAACCTTTGCAACGTAACACTGTAGGCAGCACCAGAAGGTTTTATCACTGTGTACAAATTGCTTAGCCTTCAACAAGTAAAATTTACTCAGGATTAAATATCCTTTTCATAGATATTCAACTAATATTTAAATTAAAGAGTTAATTGCTTCCCCCCCCCCCTTTTATTATACTATAGTTTAAAATTCATTCTAAATGTACAGTTTTACCTGTCAATGTTTTGCAACTAATAAAAATGGAAAGCTCTATCTTTTCATTATGGTGTACTCTGCTCTATTATCTCTGTAATCAAAACATTTAGTTCAGGAATATTTGTTTAAAACCATTGTAAATCAGTCAATAATGCTGCAAGTTATTTTCTTGCAATAGTATCAACATGAAATGTGTTTTAGGTCATCTTTCATGTGAAAATTCTGTAGTAGTGACAAGAAACTTACATGATAAGATTATGTCAGCAACTTCATACATTTTTCAAGCTTGAGGGGTTTTTTAATGGTTACTTCCATACTTGGTCTTAAGGACAGAACTGGAAGCCATATTGGATACTTTTGCTTTCTGCAAAGAGAAAAAGACAGTGAAGAAAACTGACAGTCAGAAAAATGAGATGAACTGCTTAGTAATTTTCATTTCATAAATAATTGCCATGATGCTGAGAAAAGCTTTTTCTCCAGATGAATAAGTACAAACAATGCGCTTGCATTTTTTTTCCGTGGAAAAGTCACAGTAAAAATTGTATATGTTGTCAAGAGCCAGGATTCTAATTTTGAAAATCCTTACTGCAGTGAAAATTTTAATAAAAGAAGTAAGGTAAAGAAAGAAATGCAAAATACAGGCCCAAGCTTCTGACTTTGTCCCCCTTTTTTTAAAGGGATCACTCCAAAGTATGGTTTATTGCTTTTTGTGCTGTGTTGCTGTTGAAGGGAAGTTATGATGACTTGTGGCTTAAGACTGCTTCTCAAAAACTGCATGGAACAATAGAAATGAGAGTGTTTAGAGCATGCAATCATAAGCCCTGCACCACTCCTGTAAGAGCCACTGGCAAAATGTACATTGAGTGCAGTGGGGCATAGTTTTTCCCCACGGTAGTAGGTGGGCTTTTTTGTTGTTCTTTTTTGGCTTGAAGAGTTCAAAATCAGAGGAATTAATTAAAGTATCAGACTTTGGAAAGAATACTAATCAGAGATTTACAGAATGAGTTTGAAATAACTTGTGTATAAAGCTCCTACTGTTGCCGTCAGGTCCAGCTACTTCAGAACCTTGCTTAATCTTCAATGTTCATTTGTCTTTTATTCTTCCCATCACTTCTTGATTGTCTTTCTCTGTCCAGAGTTCTTTGCCCTCTAGGTAAAGCACTCTGAGATGCTGGACAAGAAGTCAGAATTGTTCAATCATAATGAAAGATCTCTTCAGAAAAGTTGCCTACACTTTCATCATTGAATTCTGATAAGGTTTGTTATGGGAAAATTAGGCAAGGTCTACCTAAGTGGAAAGGCCATTTCTGGTGGCCACAGAATTCCTTTAGACTTGATTCTGGTAGTGCTATGCAAAATCAAGTTTATGTTCTTTAATCCCTAAGTATAGCAGAGACTGCATAATAGGAATGGGGGAACACATGAGAGTTACCTGGACATTTTCTCTTTGGAAAGCATTTCTAATAATTTTCAGAGAATTGATTTGCCAGACTTTGAAAGACCCAGTTTAGGTCCTGTTGAATGCTAGACTTCAGGATTCGCATGTGTATGACACATTCACCAAACTCGATACCAGTGAATTCCAGAGCTTCCCATCAGCATTCTGCTGATTCCTGCAGAGGCAGGAATCTTTAAGCCTCAAGTATCTTTGCTGGGGCAGAGGTTCCTGGGTTACTGTCCTAATTCTGCAGTAGCAATGTCCAGAGTATGAAATACCTCTGTTTGAGGTGTGGATTTCTTATATCTAGAGTGTTCCCTGACTCTGAAATACTCAACTCTATTTAACTTGCCAAAGCCTCTCACAATCTGTGAAAGTTCAGTTAACATTTTTGGAACAAGAGAGAGGCTGAGAATACCTGAAAAGCAAAGCTCAAGACTGATTTTAGAGAGCAAAACCAATGAAGCCTGTTTCTTTTTAAAATTAAAAAAAAAACACCACAAAACAAACAAAAAAACCCACAACCAACTCTCTCTCTTAAAAAAAAAATACTCAAAAAAACAAAACCAAAAAACCAATCAAGCAACAACCCAAAACAACTACCACACAAAAACTCCCCAAAACTACTGAAAAACACATAAAATTCTTTTTTTATTATAAGCTGGGATACATTTTTTAAAAAATCTACAATGTCTCACTGGACAGAAATTCTGTATTTCAACAATTTCAAGAACATAGAATTTGCAAAGGAATTAGGCTCTTTATGAATAATAGTGTGTGACTAAGAAATGACAGGACTACTTCTGTGTGCAGTCAGATCTACCGCATTAAGTCCTTGAGTACCTCCCATCACAGCCGGATACCACTGATTTGTTAGACATTGTAGAATTTGAAAAGATAACTTTAAGGTGTCTTGTAACAATTACCTGGACCATACAATCCCTTAGTGAAATACCTTTTCAAAGAATACTCCATCTCTACCTCTCCTATTGTTTCAAAATGTCTTGTTTACATTAAGAAATTTGTAATACTAACATTTAGCATTTGGCAGTGAAATATAATATTTTTTAGGTTAATTACCCTTCCTACTCACAGTGACAAGTACTATAAGATATAGTATATGCAACAGCTGGGACATTTTTGTGTGGGATTTCAAAAACCTAAATCTCCTATGAGTAATGTGAATAACACTTAGTGTAGGAAAGGCTTTATGACGTTATAGAATGATGTGTTTAATTAAGTGTTGTATACATACACTATATGCTCCCTCAACCCCATTACAGCCTGTTTCTCATTACTGAATGTGCTTTATACATAAGGAGAGATCCAACATTTGCAAAACAACTTCAAGTGGTCAATGCCTTATGGACTGAATCCAGCTCCACTGAATTAATGGGAGTGACTTCCACTGACTTCAACAGGACTTGCATCATGGCCCTCAGTAAGTAATTTCAGTTCAGCAAACCTACACAGATTGAAGAAAGGTTCTTTCAGCATATTAAAGTCCCACAGCTGAAGATTTGTTAAGAAAGCTTTCTGAATGACTCTACACAATAAGGAGCCTGGCTGTATGATTATTTCCTAAATAACCCCCCCTAATTTATTCAAATAGGGATGCCTAAGGATGAATAAAAAGGTAAATATTGAAATGTGCAGTGGAATAAGTCATGTTGCTAAGTTTTATTTTGTTAACCTTTTTTTTACATAACACATCGTTTCTAGATTTGTGTTAAAAACCCCAAACCAAAAGCACCTACTGAAGGACAAGTACTATGTAGTTTTATAAAAAGGAAGAAAAGGAGGTAGCCAACCCAAAACTGCAGCTCTTAGACAGAAATAGGAGAGAAACAGTTATAGTTCATATATTCTGGGTCTCACATAGGTTTTCCCTCCCTTTGCTGACTGACCTTTTCTCATGTGACTCTAACGTTTATTTTGACTCTAATGTTTATTTTGACTCTCATCTTTCTACAACTGATATTCAGTCTGATAGCCAAGGTAAACCAGAAATTATTAAACAGTTACTACACGGTTACCATTTCTGTTTACCTCCTTTTTACCCTTATAAATATATGTGTGTTTAACCCATTCCCTTTTACTGACTTTGTCTTCTAAAGTAGATCCTGAACTGCAATGCCCAGTTTTATATCAGTCATTTGTGGTATTTATTCATTTATATCAGTCATTCATGGTAACACAAAATGTACCACATGATCCATACCCACATACCATTCATTTCATTTCTCTTGTTTTATTTCATTTAGGTCTATGAAAGAGAAAAACCAACTGCTAAATGTCCAGGAAAACCAGGCTATTTTTATGTGATGACAGTCTCATTTTGAATCATGATTACTCTCTTTTGAACAAGAAAAAGCTGGAAAGGCAAAGATATTAAAAGTCTTACTTATCAGAAATACCTAAATGACATTACATGCTACAAAGTGATTAAATATAAGACTATTGCTCTAAATCCAAATCTTTAAAAGCTACAACAAAGACTCAGTACTGAAGCATTTAACTGAGAAACTTAAATTATTATCCACTGGTTGGCATAATGGTGGAAATGTATTTTTTTCAAACATAATACTTGAAATAGAATTGCTTTTTTCCATATTAGAGGTAAAGGAACAAATATACAAGCATCTGAATCTTCTGACAGGCTTGGTTTTTAGTATAGTGGGATTGCACTTTCACAGAAAATTATAAAATCATAGAATCATAGAATGGTTTGGGTTGGAAAGGACCTTAAGATCACCAAGTTCCAAACCCCCTGCATTGGGCAGGGATATCTCACCCTAGAACATGTTGCCTAAGGCTCTGTCCAACCTGGCCTTGAACATCGCCAGGGATGGAGCATTTACCTCTTCTTTGGGCAATCCATTCCACTGCCTCACCACTCTCACAGTAAAGGAATTTTTCTTTATATCTAACCTGAACTTTACCTGTTTAAGTTTTAACCCATTACCCCTTGTCCTATCAGTACAGTCCCCAATAAAGAGTCCCTCCCCAGCATCCCTATAGGCCCCCTTCAGATACTGGAAGGCTGCTATGAGGTCTCCATGCAGCCTTCTCTTCTCCAGGCTGAACAGCCCCAACTTTCTCAGCCTGTCTTCATATGAGAGGTGCTCCAGTCCCCTGATCATCCTCGTGGCCCTACTCTGGACTTGTTCCAACAGTTTCATGTCCTTTTTATGTTGAGGACGCCAGAACTGCACCAAATACTCCAAGTGAGGTCTCATGAGAGCAGAGTAGAGGGGCAGGATCACCTCCTTCGACCTGCTGGTCACTCTCCTCTTGATGCAGCCCAGGATACGGTTGGCTTTCTGGGCTGCGAGCACACACTGCCTGCTCATGTTCATTTTCACATTGACCGATACCCTTCTCAATACCATCAACCCAAGTCCTTCTCCACAGGGCTGCTTTGAATCTCTTCTTTGCCCAACCTGTAGCTGTGCCTGGGATTGCTCCGACCCAGGTGTAGGACCTTGCACTTGTTATGGTTAAACTTCATAAGGTTTGCATCAGCCCACCGCACAAGCATGTTAAGATCCCTCTGGATGGCATTCCTTCCCTCCAGCGTATCAACCGAACCACACAGCTTGGTGTCATCGGCAAACTTGCTGAGGGTGCACTCAATCCCACTGTCCATGACAGCGACAAAGATGTTGAACAAGACCGGTCCCAACACCTATCCCTGAGGGACACCACTCATTACTGGTCTCCAGCTGGACATTGAGCCATTGACCACAATTCTTTGTGTGCAGCCATCCAGCCAGTTCTTTATCCATTGAGTGGTCCACCTATCAAACTGATGTCTCTCCAATTTAGAGACAAGGATGTCATGTGGGACAGTGTCGAACACTTTGCACAAGTCCAGGTAGATGACAACAACTGCTCTACCCCTGTCCATCAGTTCTGTAGCCCCATCATAGAAGGCCACCAAATTGGTCAGGCAGGATTATGTGAAGAAAATATGACCCCTGAGAATGGTGAAGAGTAATTGATGGCACTTGATGTCCATTAGACACCAACTTCTTTAAAAATCAGCTAAGTAGCATCCAACAAGGCATCTGAGCTGCCTAAGTCTATCTCTGAAGTCAGTAAACAGTGGTATCTCACAAGGAAAGTGCATAAATCCTATATATTATCTGGAACTAGTCAAGTGGTGCTATGCTCAGGATTGTCTAACCTCCTCTGTGATTTGCATGTATTTATGTGCTTGATGTAATATAAAACTGGTGGTTTGAGGTTTGTTTGTGTTTTTTTGGCGGGGGGGATGGGTGGTGTTCTTGGTTGTTTTGTTTTTCAATCTGACATAGTAGAGTTCATTAGCACTGTACAGAACAGAGTCTATAGCTCCAGGGGTTTTGTGGCTGTCCTTCATTCTTTCGTTTCCTCAGAAATATGTTCTACAGAAAGGACTTTTAATATCTTTGCCTTTCCTGCTCTTCCTTGCTCAAAAGAGAGTAATCACGGTTCAAAATGAGACTGTCATTGCATAAATATACCTAGAGTATTCTAGGAATACTCTATATTCCTATATCTTCTCAGCTCTGCTGGAGGATGACATGAATCATGAGAGACAGACTCCTTTGTAAGCCCTTGTTGTACCCACTGTTGTAATCTCCTCACCTCTTGTTCTCCCCATCAGTGTTAAGTCATGCTACTTGTGCTAGGCAAAGGGAAGATAGCTGCCCAGCATAACGGGAAGCAGATAGCTACCCTACTTGGTCAGTCTCAAGACTAATGCAAAGCACTGGCATTGTGAATGCTTTTCTTTATCTCTTGATTGTTAATTGGCATACCTGCACCTGAAGCCAGACCTTACTGCCATGCTTATTGTACATCTTACTGCCATGTACTTGTACGTACATCTTCCTGACTTGTACTCATGTTGTTTAGGGCTGCCTTCCTCAACAAAACCCTCACATTACCCCAGAATTAACAGAAAATTATCTTTCTCCCTTAGGGACTGGACACTGATTGATGGTGGTGGGAGCAGAAGAATAGGAGGTGCTAATAATAAAGATGGGCAGTAAGTAAAGAAAATAGATTTGCTGCAGCATACAGAAATACTTGCTGGTGTTGAGTGTAAAGTAACTTCCAGTTCTCAAATGTAAATATGTAAATGTTTGAAAAACATGTAAACATGTAAATGTAAACAATTTGCCACTCAGAGATGGACTGAGATTCACAAAGACCTCCAGGAATTTGCCATCCAAGGATGTTCTGCCCCCTCCATTCCTGCTGGGACCAGCATGCTTGGTGTGCTCAGGGTGTGTAAGAACAAACAGAGGTCAAACCAAATGTGAGGTCCTGGCAGACCTTGCATAATTCATACAGGTGTAAATCAAATACAGATATGTTTTTTTTTGTTTGAGGGCTTCTGAAAGACTCTCCCCATAGTACTTCAAGAGTGCTTCGGAGGTTACATAAAACAATCCACAGTTTGCCTCAGCTGGGAAGTTGGTCTTAGGTACACTGTACCACAGCTGCATGGACAAGATACTGTAATTGTTATTTCACTCAGGCTGCAGCAAAGAAATCTATGGTCTCCATCATTCAAGATAGCAAAAGACCAATGCAATACATTCTAAAACATTGTTTCTGAAAGTAAATAAAAGTTACAGGCAAATAATGAAATCAGTCCAAACAAGGAGGCCTCATGATACATTGGATGATGATTCTGATTTTCTGGTAAGTTGGTAGACCAAAGATAAGGATGCAGTGGAGCAATGGAGTATCAGTGGCACATCAACAATTAACTTTAACAGATGAATAAAAACATGAGAAGATGGGATATTAAGCCAGTTGCCATACTTGGCAGTGATATTTTGACAGTACTGCTAGGAGGACAACAAAATAGGAAGGAATAACATTTTTCATGTCAGTTGCCAGGCTTACCATATTTTAAGAGCTCAGAATGTGCAGTAACACTTTTATATTTCTGTGCTTCTGATCCTAAGAAATCAGAGAAGCAGAAATGGGCTGAGTAATCAAGAGAGGCACAGAAGAGTACAACAATAGCATTTTCACCAGTATCTTTGGCTGAGTTCTTATATCGTTGGTGTAACTTTCAGCCTTCTGTTTGCCCCCCCCCCATTTTCTGTTTAAAAAGAATCTGCTTTAGCTTGGCCAAACCACTCCATTTGGGTTTTTTTTTGTTTGTTTGGGTTTTTTTTTGTTTTTTTTTAAATATTTTGGTTTGCTTTGTTGTTGTTGCTAGCCCTGTGGCCAGAAGTGTAGCTAATAGTAATATCTTAAAAAGCTTGACATTGGTTCAAGCTTGCCAGGTCTTGGAGTGGCTGATAAGACTATGTGCTGGGCTTGTCTTTCTCCAGCAGCAAGGTTACAAATGAGAGTCAACAGTACAAACAGAAGCTTTTCTTTCCTTTCTTGGCTATTTTCCCCACTCCCTTTGTGTATGTGCTCGTCCTGTTTTATTTTCGAGGGAGCAAGCCCAGATTCCAACAAAAGAGACAACAAATACAGCTCCAGCCATCTCAGCTACTTTTAATTTTCTTTTTCTCTCCCAAAAGGGGAGTTAATATCATCTTAATACTGTATAAAAAGACACTATCAACCAGGGAATTTTACTCATTAAAATGCTCTGCAGCTAAAAGAAAAGGATGCTGTTAAAATGAAAGTCTCCTTGAATACCTTACATAATAAACACTTTGCTTGCCTTCTGTGTCTTTCATAAAAGATTTAAAAGATTTTAATAGCAATCATTTGCTGTAAGACTTAGTTGGCCACGTATCTGCATACCCAGTCCCATAGAGTGTACAACCATTCTGAGCTTTATAATGAGAACATCATGACAGCATCTTTGCCCCCATGTTCCTGTGCTTCAAAATGCAAGCAACTCACAGGTCATATGCAATCCACCCCACACCCCCCATCCAAGATGCTTTGGGGATTGCACTGCAGCAACAGCTGTTTCAAAGGGTATTTAATGCATATGGATAATTTTTGCAATCTTGACATGTGCATTTCCATCTTCTCAGGGAGAAACACACAGCTCCTTAGCTGGGGAAGGTGTTACAGCTTGTCACTGTTCTCTATAGATATGATTATCTGTTTTCAACAACGCTGGTGTGGCTGAGCAGGCCCCATTGTGCAGTAGCAGTTCATTGCCTAGGAAGGTTGTCACGCATCACAGGTGTCTGTGGTGTTTCAATTTAAAGCTTTGCATTATCTCTAATGGCTTAATAGCAAAGGGCTCCTTGAGATGAAGGGAAGTGAAATGTGAGGCTGTATCACCACCACTTGTGACAGCATGAGATTTGCCTGCTGTGCAAAAACACAGGTTATCAGCTCGAACCTGAAGTAGAAAATGCAGATATTTAAGAAAATGTATAATTTATACAAAGAAGCTGCTGGGGAATCAGTAAAAAAAAAATCTCAGCTCTGCTTTTCTTTTGTCTAAGAGATGTAGCCTATAGTAACATTTATTTTCCATTTTTTGGAAGGTCAGTAGAAACCTACACAACTGTGACTCATCTTTGAAGAATGTTTCAGTGCTAAAGCTGTTTCATAACAGGATGCCTTTGTCATAGAAGACACTAGTTTGTCTTATTCACAAGGGCCAACAGCACAGATCAGTAGTAGATAAGTAAAAACCAAGAACCAGTGATTTGACATTTTGACTTTTTTTGTCTACAAATGCATAAAAATTGTTTTACTCTGCCAAATCAGTCCAGCATAGGCTTTTATAGCCCAGTGTCCTGTTGCCTTCAATGGCCCAAACTGAATATAATCTTAGGATATGATTGACACATAGACTCATACACTTACATATGTATACATACAGCATCTGTGAAAATTCCCACATCTGGCATCGGAAATGGGTGATGATCTGCAACTCAAAACCTCCACAGCTAGAGTATTATCTTTCGCCGACGTATTTTACTGTGAAAATACCAATTACTGGGTATTAATGATGTGATCAGTAGACACAAGAAGCAGTGCTGATGTACTGTACATGAAAATCAGAAAGAGAATGAACAATAGTTATGATAGAATCAGAGTACACCTATAAAAGTAAGTGCATTTCTAGGGCACTTTCTCATGAAGCTGGTAGGCAGGCAAAAGCATCCATCAGTTCTTCACTGTAGGAAATAAGAAAGTTCCAGCTGATAGATCAAATGTTCACAGACTCTGCTGAACTGTATATTTCTTGTACACTTGTGTTGGAGAGAAAGATAGAGGAACATGTGACTAAGCAATGTCTTGAATCAGATGCCAGGAAGAGTTCATTTTTTGTACGCTGCTCCCTTAGACTTTTTAAATTGGGAAGGGATCCCAGAGGTACCCAGCCATGTAATCTGCAGCAAAGAAATCGCTATGAGCCCCAAGACAAAACTTAAAGCACAAGATGTGAAGATGAGCTCATTTCTTTCCATACTCACAGGGCTATTTCTGAGTCAAGCTGCACTTCTGTAGGCAGGAGCTGTAAAGGATTCAAGGCCCATGATCTGCCATTTCAGTTGCTTATAGCAACAGTTGGGAATTTGCAAACAAGTACCTGTGTCTAAGGATGCCAGTCTTTCCAGGATTACTTCCTGTGTTATCGTCTCAGTTCCCAACAGAGTAAATTAACAAGAGGAACACTTGTGTTTACACAGGAAATTTGAATGATTTTAACATAGTGATAGCCAATATGTGACCTTTCCCTTTGAATTGAAAAAGTTATTTCCTGGAGTCAGAGAGTGGAAAATATGCTTTAAGTGGGGTCTTAATGTTTGCCTTTAAGCTCTGTCAGCCCTTTACTTGTCTTTGCATAGGATTTTTTTTCTTTTTTTTAATTTTCTACCCCATCCATTCCGAAGCATACGTGTCTATTACGACTGTGAGACTTCAATCCTCCTGGTGAGTAGTCTCTGTAAGTCTCTTTACCTCTGCCAGACCACGGCCATTCCTGATGGCAGTATGTGCAGCACATGGCTAAGTGTGAGCTCTAAACCCACATTGGAGAGTAGATGGGACTGAGTTGTCTGTGTGTTATGGGAGCAGTAAATTGCTCAGCATCCTTATAGATGATGGGTAAGGATTTAGCACAGCAAGCCTAAAATAATGGAACACAGGCTGTGTTCCTTTATGAAAAATAAATATGGGCAGAGCAAATAATAAATTTCCCTCTTTAGATTTCTACAAATGGCATGAATGGCCCTTGCATGATGCAAATCTCCCCAGGTTGTAGTTTGCATACTGAGATATATCCACTTTCCATGGAGAGTTGACTGTTTTCATCTACTATACATTAAAAGGAACCAAACAAATATATATCAATTATTTGTTTTTGGGGGTCCCCCCCATCACTTAACAGCTGACATGGTTTAACCCCAGCTGGCAACTGAACCCCACACAGCCACTCACTTGTTCCCACACAGTGGGATGAGGGAAAGAATAAGAATGGTGAAAGTGAGAAAACTCATGGGTTGAAATAAAGACAGTTTAATAGGCAAAGGAAAAGCAGTGTGCACAAGCAAACCAAAACAGGGAATTCATTTGCCACTTCCCATTGGCAGATGGGTGTTCAGTCATCTCCAGGAAAGCAGGGATACATCATGCATAACAGTTGCTTGGGAAGACAAACACAGTCACTCAAAATGTCTCCCCTTCCTTCTTCTTCCGCAGCTTTATATGCTGAGCACGATGTGATATGGTATGGGATATCCCTTGGGTCAGCTAGGGTCAGCTGTCCCAGCTGTGTCCCCTCCCAGTTTCTTGTGCACCCCCAGCCTACTCACTGGTGAGGTGGTACTAGAAGCACAAAAGCCTTGACTGTGTAAGCACTGGTCTGCAGTAACTAAAGTACCTCTGTGTTATCAACTCTGTTTACATCACAAATTCAAAACATAATCCCATACTAGAAACTATGAAGAAGAGTAACCCTATCCCAGTCAAAACCAGTACAACATGAAATTCCTGTCTGAAATCTTCAGTGAAGATCGTCCTTTCATGGATCCCAAACATGGGGGAACTCAGGGACCACTCAGAAAGCTCACTGACCTGATTTAAGAGTCACTGAAAAAAAAACCCAAAACATTTCAGGTATTACAAAATGAGTAATCTTAAATCATTGGGCTGTAATACGCTGGTTCTTTCAGAAATATCAGTGCTCCTTGGAGGCCTTATGGTGAAGAAAGAGAATGTGGCTCTTGACAGCACAAAATCTGCCTACTGTGCTAAACAGAGGTTACTCATCCAAACTTGAAATAGAAAATGCTGATATTGTGGAAAATATATAATTTATTCAAAAAAGCTGGGTTAAAAAAATGTGATGTTTCCATATCTAACTAGAGTCTAATTATCTTAAAAAAATACGCAATATCAAGCTACCCAGTTATGAGCAACCTGTGACTCATTTTTGTAACACAGAGGATGCTTGTGTGGTGTGTTTTCTATTCAGCTGGAAATGTATTTTGTGATTGACCAGTATTACTACAGTTCAAAGCATGGTGCTAGATCACATGAACTTGATTTTTTTTTTTTTTTTTGTCAGAAGCCTCACACAAAGACATTTTAAATGTTATATAATTAAAATGCAGAATTGCACTCACTTTATTTGTTAGAAAACTTGAATTCTTTGTGTTCTTCTTTAATTGCTCTTAGAAATCTGCATTATTTGTTCCATATGATGAATTTAGAATCAAAGTAAAACACTGAAGTTCAGTTTTATGGTGGTCAGCTTGTCTGCGCAAGTTCTGTTTAAAAGAGTAAGAAACCAGGCTGTTCAGATTCTAGCAGAAGGCTTCAGTCTGTATATTTATACATGCACAAATCTTCATCAGTGCAGACTCCCATTTTGATGTCTATCTAACTTGTCAAGGTTGTATGTCTCCATGGCTCTAATGTTTTCTCTTGAAACAAGTCAACAAGAGAATATGAAGATTATAATCTTCCCTTCATTAATGACTTCATTATAAATTTGCTGCCGACATTAAGCAAGATCTAGGTATATTGGTGGACTTAAGTTTATTGCTTAGTCACATGTGATAGATGAGCAATGATAATTCAAACCTGCAAAGGTGTAAATGCTTATAAACCTGGCCATCAAGAGTCCTCTGTGTGGATGAACATCTCCAGCACTGTGGCAGAATTCTTGTATAAGTAAGTTTACTGCTATTAAGGTGGTTGATGTGATGTATGCCTTATCTGCTACCATGGAGCCAGAGACAAATAATTTGATTTATTTAGGTTACTATGCAACCATAATGTAACAAAGACTTTCAGACAGTGGTTAAGGATTAAGGACATTGAATGAAAAGTTAAAAAGTCTGTACTATTGGTTATGCTTTCAGCCAGTTCTTGCCTTTCTTTTTTTTTTTTTTTAAACTTCATAGATAAGTAGACTACTTAAAAAGTACTTTCTGAAAGCATCTGACGAAAAAATGGGAATGGACAATATGTAAAATATTATATATGTTTTAAAGTATGCACATTTTATTTTTAATAATTGTTACCCAGTATTTTGTACTTCCACTTTTGCCCTTTTCCATTGTTTTATCTGGTTAAAAGTTTAAAAAGTTGAATGAAGAAGAGAAGAAAATCAGTGGAGCCAAGGATCTGGAAAATCACAACTTTTTGTTTACCACTTCTATTGAAAATAAAAATAAATGGAAAGCATTTTTAATCTCAGAAAATAGTGATTTTTTAACAAAAAGAATGTTCCAAGAATCCACTAACACAAGAAATGCCTCTAGATCTATATCTGTATTTTTATTGGATTTTATGCAGGTATTGCCATGCTTCACCAACTGAAATATCTGTGAAGTTCTACGGCTATAGGAAACCAGGGAATGGAAGGGGAAAATGAGGGCAAAACCCACCCCAGAACAGAAAAAGTGCATTGTAACATATACTTATTTTAAAAGACCAGTCAAAGAGAAAAAGAAAATTATTTAAAGACCAATGAAAGAGAAAACTGGGGAAAGTGGAAAAAATTTGTTCAATTGCCTTTTAAAAATTACAATGTTATGATTTTGTCAGAAGTTGAAAAATAATAAGCTTCTCTGTTAGCAGTAGAAATGTGTATTCATTCTTGGTAACATATCTAAGCATTCACCTCACATTTTGACATTGACTAAGCACAATGCATTTCAGAAACAACCATCTGCAATAAAAATTTACTTTGTTTTCTTTCAAGATCCAAAATTGCTAACATATTTTTTTCTGATTCCATTCCTAGTCTCTTCTTCAGCACAGTTTGTGTTCACCTAAAGGAAATAGCTATTAGCTAAAATAAATATTTTAGAATTGCATCATCATAATACATTCATAAAGCTACCAGAGAAATTGAGTTCTAGAGTAACTTCCAAAGTGAGACTAAAACCTCCTGGAATTAATTATTTTTTTGAAGATGCTTGAAATTGTATTTTTGATCAATTCTTCGGCAGAGCTGCGGAAGCCAGAAAGTAAGTAGTACAGGAAAGTCAGGTTTTCTTCAGTTTTGTGCTGTATTCAAATATTCCTTTAAAGCTCGCCCTTCCATTCTTTGCCTCTGTAACTAGGATCCACTTGGGGTTATTTTTATGTTTGCTAAAGCTCTTGTACACTTTACTTTTTCTTCACTGGACTGCAACTCCACATTAAAACTAAATTTATTATACATGGAAGCTGCTATGTATGCTTTATTGTATTTTTCTTTTTTACTCTTAAGAGCAATGTGGTTGAGCTCCAGGTCTTCATTTATTTAATTGATCATTGGTGAGCTGTTTATAGTAGTCAAACCTGTGCCAAACCTGTACAAAGCCACATGCTGATACTCTTGAATACCGTATCCTGTCTTTGCACTACTCAAAGCCTCTGCTATCATATCAGGTCTGTATTCATCTGTACTACATGATTAGAGTCAGAAACACTTTGTTCTACACAGAATAACTACTTGCTATTCATATTTGTATGAAAATATTATTGTACCATACAATAATCAGAAAACTAAAACAAATTAGCTATACCCCCTTGGTTAGGAGAAAAAAATGCTGTTACAGTGATAAGCTAGCAAATTATCTTGAAAAGTCCTGAGACCCTGCAAATCTGTTAGAGAGCCTCTGGCTGCTATTAGAAAAGCAATACTGTATTTCTGGGCTACAGGTTTCCAAGTCTCAGAATTCAGTCTGTGCACCTCACTGCTCTTGATTTGTTTTGCCTTTATCATACTCCCATGAAACAGGAATGCATTGTTCCATTATCCCCTCTACTGAAACACTGTGTAGGTTACATTACGTTCTAAAGGATAAACACAAAGTTTTGTGAATTAAAATTGGATCTAATATATTCTATACATTCCTACACAAAATGAACTGAAAATTTCTCTGCCACCACATATCCTGATTCCAAAACTTAACAATTAATCATTCATTTTTAAGCTATGTTGTTCCTCTTTAACATTGCCTTAAATTTGATATGAAAGGTTTTAATGAAGGTGTGAAATACTTGGCAGTTAAATATAGCATATGCTATAACACCTGTTAATGTCAACTGTTCTTTTTAAGCTGTTACTTTATTCTTGGCATTTAGTCCAATTCACACTCTGATTCTTAGTTTGAAAGAAAAAAAAATCCAAGCTGCTTATATATTCCTTTCAACAGCAACTTTTACTTAATATCTTTTATTCCTGCCATTTTTTTAACGTTGTGCATTTGCAAGAAAAGGGTGTTAAAATCAGGATTGCAACCTCATGCCACAAAAGATTAAACTGCAAGATGAGAAAACATGGAAATTAATGACTGAATTTTCCTAAGAAAGCTTGGATAAGCTCAAATCCTTGGAGCTTCCTGGCAGTCCCCATCAATTTATATTTTATTTAAAAATAGGCCCAATATTGCCAACATAGATATCTGACTTTTTTACACTGCACTTAAAACTTTAGCAATAGATATGTGATTAAACTAAAGTAAATAAAGATTTATCTTTATTTTAAGATTGTTGAGAACATTGTTCTTCCTGCAGTGATAATTCTGGTGGTAGCCAGCAGCAGCTGGGTTAGTTGTGTCATTGGCCTGGGTTCAGCAGTAGCAGTCATTTTTCTCCTTCTCACTAGCTGGTGCGGTGCTCTGGTTTTGGCTTTCGGCCTGGGAACAGTGCTGATAACACCAATGTTTTTAGTTGTTGCTAAGTCATGTTTAGTCTGACCAAGGACTTTTCTGAGTCTCATGCTCTGCCAGGGAGGAGGGGAAGCCGGGAGGAAGCAGAGACAGGGCACCTGACCCAAACTGACCAAAGAGGTGTTCTATACCACAGCACGTCATGTTCAATATATAGACTAGGGGCAGTTACCTGGAAGGTCTAGATCACTGCTCGGGTTGGGCTGGGTATTATCGGTCGGCGGGTGGTTAGTGGTTGTATTCTCTTCCCTTGTTATTTCCCTTGTAATTGGTGGTGGTGGTGGTGGTGGTAGTGGTGGTGGTTTTGTGTGTGCCTTTGTTACTGGACTGTTCTTATCTCAACCCATGGGAGTTACATTCTTTCGGTTCTCCTCCCCATCCCTCTGGGAGTGGGGGGCGGAAGGTGGGGGAGCGATCAAGGGCTGTGTGGCTGAATTGACAGGCTGGGTTTAAACCAGGACAGTTCTTTTTGGCACCCAATGTGGGGCACGAAGGGTTGAGATAACGAAAGATCTGACTGGAGTGTGTCTAATCATATTTGTGATAAGCATTCATTGTTTCAGACTAATAGTCACTCATCACAATACTGATTTATTGGCTCTCAAAGTTGTTGCTCTTGATCTCGGAGTTCCAGCATGTCGTACCTTACTTACAGTCGGTATTTGCTGTGTTAGTGTTTATTGGCTGGGGGTCTTGGGCTAAGGTTCTTGTTTCACTGTACTTTGTAATTGACTTGTAATTCAATAAACCCATTGATCATGAAACTGATCTGGTTTGCATTCCCAGTGTGGTCACCACCTCTATACCTTGGGAAGTATATACTAGGAGTGTATAGCAATTAGACAACATTTTTTCCCTCCTCGAGTGGTCAGCCTATGAGGGAGGCGTTCCCACACACCCCTGCAACAAGTACACCAGCTGCTCAAACTCAGATCTCAGCAGACAGGGCAGCTACTCCAACTCCAAGCACAGCAGCTACACCAGCCCCAGTGACAAGTACAGCAGCACCATTTGAGAGTTCTGAGGGTTTTGAATGGCCTTTGGGTACCCTTGAGACCTGCCTGCTGATTGCAATGGGAATCACCATGTTGGCACACATACAGAGTGTATTTTACCCACAGCCATTTTGTCTGATCTTGAAAGTTGAGTCGTGTTTGCGTCTTGTCTAGGATTAGATGACAATATAGGAGGACCAAGAGATTTTCCCCGAGGCTGAACAGTCATGAGTGGCAGGGTGTGTGGGACAGTATGGGCAAGTACCTAGTCCACTGATAAGTAGTAAGTGCTTTGGAAGCATGGGAGATGGAAGGCAGCTGTATGGAGTCCCCAGTGACTAGTTGCAGAAACTGCTGAAGGGGAGGGTGAATTATTTTGAGCCTGGTGGGCCTGTGACACTTCAGGCCATCAGGGCAGAGATGCAACACAGAGATGGACTCATGATCGAGGGGTGGACTTAGCAATGGACACTATTGCCAAGGTTATTCACGAGTGTGAAATGTGCTGCAATTAAGCAAGCTAAATGGTTAAAGGCTCTTTGGTATGGAGGACAATGGCTGAACTGCTGAGGAGAGTAGCGAGAGAGAGGACGCCTTCAACACTGGAGCGAGGGGGAGATCAGCGTCCAACAGCCTCAACTCAGAGGGACAAGAGCCACCGAGGGAGCCTCAAGTCCTCGACAGGACCTGCCCAGCAGCCGGCAGCTCAGCTGACGCAAGCAGCTGACTCACAGGGGGCAGAGCCAGAAGCAGCGGCAGCATCTGTTGGAAGGACGGTACGGCCCAGCACAAGCAATTCAGGAGGTTCCTCGATTGTGTGGAAGACAACTTCCTTCTGCTACTAATAGAGGAGCTGACAAGGAGAGGTGCCATGCTTGACCTCGAGCTCACCAACAGGGAAGGGCTGGTTGGAAATGTGATGCTCCAGGGCAGCCTTGGATACAGCGATCATGAGATGCTCGAATTTGAGATCCTCAGGACAGTGAGAAGAGCGTGCAGCAAGCTCAGTGCCCTGGACTTCAAAAGAGCAGACTTTGGCCTCTTCAGGAACCTGCTTCGGAAGGCCATGGGAAGAGTACAGGGATGTTGTCCAGGAAGCTAGGGACCAGGTTAGGAAAGCTAAGGCCCAGTTAGAATTCAACTTAGCTAGAGGTATTAAGGATAACAGGAAGGGATTCTACAAGTATATAGCAAATAAAAAACAGACTAGGGAGAATGTAGGCTCCCTCAGGAAGCTCTTGGGAGAACTGGGTACACAGGATTTGGAGAAGGCTGAGGTTCTGAATGACTTCTTTGCCTCGGTCTTCACTGGCAAAGGCTCTGACCAAACCACCCAAGTCTTGGAAGGCAGATGCAGGGACTGTGAGAATGAAGACCTTGGGCCCACTGTAGGAGAGGATCTGGTTTGAGACCATCTTAAAAATCTGAACGTGCACAAGTCCATGGGTCCTTGACATGCTTGTGAGGTGGGCTGATGCCAACCTCATGAAGTTTAACCATGCCAAGTGCAAGGACCTACACCTGGGTCGGAGCAATCGCAGGCACAGCTACAGGTTGTGCAAAGGAGAGATTCAGAGCAGCCCTGCGGAGAAGGACTTGGGGGTGTTGGTTGATGAGAAAATGAACATGAGCCGGCAGTGTGCGCTTGCAGCCCAGAAAGCCAACCGTATCCTGGGCTGCATGAAAAGGAGTGTGACCAGCAGGTAGAAGGAGGTGATCCTGCCCCTCTACTCTGCTCTTGTGAGCCCTCACGTGTAGTATTGTGTGCAGTTCTGGTGTCCTCAACATCAAAAGGACATGGAACTGTTGGAACAAGTCCAGAGAAGGGCTATGAGGATGATCAGGGGACTGGAGCACCTCCCATATGAAGACAGGCTGAGGAAGTTGAGGCTGTTCAGCCTGGAGAAGAGAAGGCTGCGTGGACACCTCATAGCAGCCTTCCAGTATCTGAAGGGGGCCTATAGGGATGCTGGGGAGGGACTCTTCATTAGGGACTGTAGTGATACGACAAGGGGTAACGGGTTAAAACTTAAACAGGGGAAGTTTAGATTGGATATAAGGAGGAAATTCTTTCCTATTAGGGTGGTGAGGCACTGAAATGGGTTGCCCAGGGAGGCTGCGAATGCTCCATCCCTGGCGGTGTTCAAGACGAGGCCTTGGGTGATATGATTTAGCGTGAGGTGTCCCTGCCCATGGCAGGGGGGTTGGAACTAGATGATCTTAAGGTCCTCTCCAACCCTAACTATTCTATGATTCTGTGAAATCTGGAGCTGTATTAGATTCACTTACATTTTTTAAAAAAGTGTATACGTTTTGAATACTACCTTTGTTTGAAGCAATGGCTGGCACTGAGAGATGAGCTCTTTGAAAATTGTGACTCTGAATGTCAATTTACCTAGTAAACAAAAAGGACATCAGAAAATGAACCCTACCACGCAAATGAAATTCCTCAAATGTCCAAAGCTACCATAACAGCTCTCCTTTTAAAATAATGAGAATTCCAGTCTGATGATAGGTTTCACAAATCATAGTTCTCAGATGTCATTACTAATGAAATTTGTCGTCTAGGTTTGGCAGCTGTGATTGCCACGCAAATGTGAGCCACTAATTAGATTGATTGTCTATTTGATGCCTGCTGATTAGCTTATGAAAACCCTCTGTATTCCTGGCTTTATGATAAAATGTTCCTGACTTCATGATTACTGATTGATGCTCAGAAAATCTGATTACTGTCTTGAATAGCCAAGTAATGGCTCTGTCAGCTTTCCAAGGATATAGATATTCTCCTGAAAATGATGATAGGATAGGATCTTATGTTTAGTGTTGACTGTTAGGTGTTTAAAGTTTTTTTTTAAATTAGGATGTTCATGATACTTCTCTGGTCTATGAATGGTGGGTGTTTAGATGTGGGTCCAAGATCTGCAGGGTAGCAATCATGCATCTGCTTTCTGACCTTGGACATGGAGCAAGACCAAGAGATTCAGGAACTATCACAATCAGATTCTCTGATTTACAGTTACAGTGAGAGAGACATCTAGTAACATACCATTCAGCAATAAAGTTATTTGTGGCAAAACCCAGCACATTGCTTGAGTTTTTTAGAACCATTTTCTGCAGCAAGTTCAAAGAGAAGAGGTAATGCCATATGAGCTTCAAAGACCTTAAAATTATTGGCTTGAGCTGTTATGCACTCCACAAATTTACTGCTGCATGATATTCAGATCTTATTCTAGTCTATGAAAGTGAATACACTAATTTTGGTATATGTTTTGTATGTGTATTTTAAGAGTTCATAAGTTAATTTTCCACTGGTGTCTTTGAGGTGTTATTGTATAGGTAGTTAACAGAAGCAGTGATTTGGTTCAGTGAAGATATCCTAATAGTCAAAACACTTCAATCTGAAATTAGGCATACAGTGCTACCTAGGTGTACTGAAATCGATTTTTCTTTCCCAAAAAGGCTTTGGCACACATTTGCGTTGAGGTAAAATTATGTTAGATTGATATCTATATTAACAAGAGATACAATATGAGAATGATAATTTGATTTTCTAAGGTTTATAAACCTCATTATTACTGTCCAGAAAGTAAGGGAATTTGCTTATTACAAGGTTGGTTCTGATATATTTATCAGAATTCATCTTGCCCACCAACCAGATCCTTTCCCAGTCAACCTCCAGTCTGTAGAACAGACTAAAAGTATCACACTCAGAGGGTGTTAAGACTGAAGGGAAAAGAATGCAAAGATAAGCAACTGAACTTCTCCCTCTGGAAATTGCTTTGCCATTGATTCATTATATAAACCTGGGCAAGTCGTTTAACCTTTGATGTCTTCATTTCCCATGTGTCAAATTGGGTATCCTTGGTAAAGCACTACAAATTAAAGCCACTGTGTAATTACTAACCACCTTTACAGTTCTGATGTTTGCCACCAACATAATTTTGTATGGCTTCAGTACATTGTTGAAACATAGTACCTTACATAGTTGCATGGTGGTTTTATGGCTTATAGAGTGTCACTGACTATTAAATTATATTGACAGGCATGCTTGGTTGATATTAGTGACATTTCATTTGACTTTATTGGATTTATTTTAAAATCCATTAACTTCAAGAAAATGAATGAAGTAGCAAGACTGTATTATGCCTTACAAGAGAGTATAAACAATTATATGCAAATTAATTAACATATGAAAGGTCATGGAGTTGAAATGGTCGGACCTTTGGAATAAATAAGTTGCAATAATCTTGTTAATAGCAAAACACATTTTAAGTCCTTATTGACCTTATAACACTTTATTGTATATGTAGTAGGACTATTGAATGAAAAAGATGTTGTTATTTAGATTTTTTTTAGAGCCAGTAATGTGTAAAGCCCAAAATACTTTAAAAGGATGATTACATACACTGATTGATGATTGGCTTCAGAATATTCTTCCCCCTTAGGTGAGAAAAGTGATGGTTTTCACCCTGCTCACTCAATCAAAATGTTAATGCAACAGAAAGCGTGGCTGCCTGCAGGTTCAACAAGCCAGGAGAGAATCTAAATTATGCATCATTTTTCTGTAATGTATGTTTATGAATAAAATAATTATACACCCCTATACCCTCTGATGGTGCTGAAACCCAAATACATTTTTGTCATGTTACAGTCAAACAAGAGATTTTGAGGGAATAAGGAACTGCCTTTAGTATTTAGTGTTTAATTTGAACTGGAATTATTTCTATCCTTTAATATACTATTTTCTGTAGGAGATTCAGATAGAATAAATGTATATGCTTGGAATGACTTCTGCACACAATGAAAAAAAACCCCAACTTTCTCAAAATATACCTTCTGAATGTTCTACACAATACAGAACACTACATAAGATATTTAAAAGTTTTCTTCAGGTCTTTTTCTATTATCCCTTTCTTTCCCTTTTTCACTGCTGCACGTATTTGAAGACAAGTTAACATAACTGTAGAATCAGTTATATTAACTTGTATATATCAGTTATATTAACTTGTTATATATCAGTTATATTAACTTGTTATATATCAGTTATATATCAGCGGGAAAGCCGGGAGGAAGTGGAGACAGGATGCCTGGCCCGGGCTGACCAAGGAGGTATTCCCTACCACAGCACGTCATGCCCGGGGGGTCGGGGGGGGGGAACTGGGAGTTACCCAGAAGGACGCGGGCTTCTGGGTCAGACTCGTTTCTCAGCGGGTAGTATTGTATTCTCTTGTTATTTTCTCTTATCCTTGGTGGTGGTGGTAGTGGTGGTGATTTGTGTTGTACATTGGTTGCTGGACTGTTCTTGTCTCAACCCGTGGGAGTTGCACTCTTTCGATCCTTCTCCCCATCCCTCATGGGAGCGGGGAAGGGGAGAGTGCCAGGGTGGGGGCCTTGATTGCTTCCAGCCCGGCACCACTCACTGGGAGTGAGTGAACAAGCTGTCTGGCTAGGGTTTAAACCATGACCATTATTTTTGGTGCCCAATGTGGGGCATGAAGGGTTGAGGTAATGGCAGATCTGTCCGGATTAATAGTCACTTGTCACAATGCTGATTTATTGGCTCTCAAGGTTGTTCCTCTTGATCTCACAGTTTCAGTATATCGTACCTTACTTCCATCCGGTATTTGCTGTATTAGTGTTTTTCAAGTGTGGGGCTTGGGCTAAGGTTGTTGTCTCATTGTACTTTATGGTAATGACTTGTAATACAATAGAATCATTGATCATGAAACTGATCTGGCTTATGCTCCCGGTGTGGTCACCACCTTTATACTTTGGGAGGTATATAGTAGAAGTGCTTAGCAATTATACATCTTTTTTCTCCTTCTCGGGTGCTCAACCTGTGAAGGAGGCATCCTTTTACCCTCCCAGTCCTCCCCCCAGACCATTTACATTTGAGAGTTTTGAAGTTTTTGACTGGCCTTTTAATGCTGTTGAGACTTGTTTGCTGATTGTGATGGGAATCACCATGCTAGCACGCATACAGAGTTTGTTTTGCCCACAGCTGATTTCAAGAGTTAAGCAGAGTCAGGTTTGGGTCTTGTCTGGGGTCAAATGACAATATAGGAGGACCAAGAGATTTTCCCTGAGGCTGGACAGTCATGAGTGGCAGGATGTGTGGGATAGTATGGGCAAGTATCTAGGTCAGTGGGCCCCTCCAGTACTTTGGAATTTCACTACCAAACAACTGCAAAATCCAGAAGAATTAATAAAACACTTAAATGAGGTGTGTGGTCATTCTGGCCATACCAGAGATGGACAAATCATGGCAACGTGCTGGGGCTTGGCCTATACTTACAGGCCCTTGTTCAGCACTATCCAGCACCTTCAAAAGGAAAAGAATGTCGGTGGATCTGAGGGCAAAGCAGCAGTCAGCGCAGCTACTCCAGCTCCAGGCACAGCAGCTTCACCACCCCCAGTGACAAGTACAGTCGCTACTCATACTTTGGCTGTGATGGACAGCACAGCTACCCCTGTGGCAAGTAAAGCAGCTACTCAAACTTCGACTGCAACAGACAGCACAGCTATTCGAGCTCCAAGCACAGCAGCTACACCACCCCCAGCAACAAGTACAGTTGCTACTCAAACCACAGTGATAATCACTGCACCTGAACCAGAGGACCAATGCATACCAATATCGGTTGCCCCTGCATGCAAGAGAACAAGCAAAAAGGAGGCAAGAAGGGTGAAGCAAGATGAAGAAACAATGTATTCACTACCTGGTCTAGCATTTGATCAGGAGTCATCAACACATGATGAAGAAGAAGAAGAAGAGGTGACTTCTCGAGCTCGGACCTCAACCGAGCTGTGGAATATGCGAAAAGATTTTACCAGTCAACCAGGGGAGCACATCATCACCCGGTTGCTCTGATGCTGGGACAATGGGGCCGATGGTCATGAGCTAGAAGGTACAGAAGCCAAGCAGCTGGGATCACTTGCTAGAGAAGGGGGAATTGACAAAGCAATTGCAAGAGAGAAAAAGTCCCTCAGTCTTTGGAGGCGGCTTTTGGCAGCTGTGAAAGAAAGGTTTCCATACAAGGACGATGTTATGAGTCGTTCGGCCAAGTGGACTACTATAGACAAAGGCATCCAGTCTCTGAGGGAATCAGCCGTCGTAGAGATGATCTATCACATCAAGCCAAATAACGGGGATACACCCATAGATCCAGATGAAGTTGAATGTACATGACCCATGTGGCGAAAACTTACACAGAATGCACCGTCATCATATGCCCGTTCATTGGCAACAGTAACCTGGAATGACATAGTACCACTAACAGTAGATGAAATGGTTCATAAACTCTGAGAGTTCGAAGACAATCTCACCCCTTCCGTCATCTCAGCTGTGGAAAAACTGTCCCAGGACCTCAAACAATTGAGGGACGATCTATCTGATTTATCCAGCTCCTCACATGTACCAACAGACGTCTCAGCTATTAACAAAAGGTGTCCTATTGTTTGAGAGAGGAGATACAGGAGGTATACGTCACGGGGTACCCTATGGTTTTACCTGCTGGATCACGGAGAAGACATGACAAAGTGGGATGGAAAACCTACTTCAGCTTTGGAGGAACGGGTGAGTGAACTGAAGAGGGGAGCAAGGGCCAAGACTGGTCATCCCATGAGAGCTACGGCTTCAGTCTCTGGTGAGCAGTTTCCCAGATAGAATGGAAGAGTTGATTTTACTCCAGCTCCTGTGATAATGAAGAATAATCCCTTTTACCACGATTTAAGTGTCCAACGCTGTGATGACCATTAGAGGGGCCCTGCCTCCAGCCAGGTGGAGGTCGGGGACAATCGGATTTACTGGACTGTGTGGATCAGATGGGTGGGGGAACTTTCAAGCATTGGGATACACACTTACCAAAGGCCACCTGGTTGGTCAACACCAGAGGATCTGCCAAGAGGGCCAGCCCAGCCCAGTCAGAACTTTTACATATTGTAGAGGGGGACAAAGTTCCCATGGTGCATATGAAGAATTTGCTGGGGAAGACAGTCTGGGTTATTCCTGCTTCAGGTAAAGGCAAACCCACTCGTGGGATTGCTTTTGCTCGGGGACCTGGATATACTTGGTGGGTAATGCGGGAAGATGGGGAAGTCCGATGTATACCTCAAGGGGATTTGATTTTAGGGGAAACCAGCCAGTGAACTTAATTGTATGCTGCTGCCTGCTGTGTAATACTTTTATAGCCCATCAACTAGATGTCTTCAGGTCACCAGCGACTAGCCCTGACTTCCCTCCAACCATCATCCCAACAGAGAATGAACTTTGATAGAACCGGATGAGTTCTGCAGTAAAGGAACGACCAGCATTAGCAGGCAACGATCCAATACTGCACACAGCCTTTCCTGCCCTGAAAGATTGTTACAAGAGATGGAACCTGACATCATGGACTGAATCGACTTGGCAGCATTATAGGGATTGGTCCATGCACTAAGAAAATGATCTCTTTCTCTTGGTCTGTGTGTATATGGATGTATATATGTGGGAGAGCGATGATGTATTGAAAATGTGGGATCTGAGCATGACGTGAATGGTATGGAATAAGGGGTGGATACTGTCCTGGGTTCAGCAGTAGCAGTCAATTTTTCTCCTTCTTGGTAGCTGGTGCAGTGCTATGTTTTGACTTCCAGCCTGGGAATGGTGCTGATAATACCGATGTTTTCAGTTGTTGCTAAGTGATGTTTACCCTGACCAAGGACTTTGTGAGGCTCATGCTCTGCCAGGGAGGAGGGGAAGCCGGGAGGAAGTGGAGACAGGATGCCTGGCCCGGGCTGGCCAAGGAGGTATTCCCTACCACAGAACGTCATGCCCGGGGTGGGGGTAACTGGAGTTACCCGGAAGGACACGGGCTTCTGGGTCAGACTCATTTCTCGGTGGGTGGTATTGTATTCTCTTGTTATTTTCCCTTATCATTGTTGTCGTTGGTGGTAGTGGTGGTGATTTGTGTTGTACATTGGTTGCGGCACTCTTTTGATCCTCCTCCCCATCCCTCATGGGAGCGGGGAAGGGGAGAGCGCCAGGGTGGGGGTCTCGATTGCTTCCAGCCCAGCACCACTCACTGGGAGTGAGTGAACAAGCTGTCTGTCTAGGGTTTAAATCACGACAGAAGGGACCTTAAGGTCATCCAGTCCCAGCCCCCCTGCCATGGGCAGGAACACCTCACACTAAACCATGCCACCCAAGGCTCTGTCCAGCCTGGCCTTGAGCACCGCCAGGGATGGAGTATGCACAACTTCCCTGGGCAACCCATTCCAGTGCCTCACCACCCTTACAGTAAAGAATTTCTTCCTTATATCCAATCTAAGCTTCCCCTGCTTAAGTTTTAACTGTAGATCCTGCCATTCCAGGAACATAAGTTTTAACTTTCTGTTGTGGTTTAAGCCCAACCGGTAAGTCAGAACAATGCAGCTGCTCGTTCATTCCCCCTCTTTCTTCCTCCCCCTGCTCCTGGATGGATGGGGAGGAGAATTGAAAGAATGCAACTCCCACAGGTAGAGATAAGAACAGTCCAGTAACTAAGGTATAACACAAACCACTACTGCTCCCACCAATAATAATAAGGGAGATAACAAGGGAAGAGAATACAATTTCTCACCACGTGGTGACTGATACCCAGCTCAACCCAAGCAGTGGTCTAGCCCTTGTGGGTAACTGCCCCCAGCTTACATACTGGGCATGACGTGCTGTGGTATGGAATAACAATTTGGCTAGTTTGGGTCAGGTGTCCTGTCTCTGCTTCCTCCCGGCTTTCCCTCCTCCCTGGCAGAGCATGAGACTCACAAAGTCCTTGGTCAGAGTAAACATCATTACTTAACAACAACTAAAAACATTGGTGTTATCAGTGCTGTTCCCAGGCCGAAAGTCAAAAACACAGCACTGCGCCAGCCACCAAGAAGGAGAAAAATGACTGCGACTGCTTAATCCAGGACACTTTGCAACTGAAATGTTTGTGAAGATCAAAGTTAGCCTTTTAATCAAGATAGGAAATGGAGTGAAGAATTTAAAAATGAACAGGAGTGCAGTAAAATTGTCTCATGTAGTAAACATTAACTAGTGACAGATTTTTAGCTTCCTACCTACTAAGAGATGCATCAGTTATTACAAATGGTTTTATTTGTTTTTTGTAGTTGGCCATTATTTGCATGCTTTTCCCATTGTGCAACTTTTTGGCTTTTATTTCTAGGCCCCACAGGAAAGCATGAAATCAAATTAACAGACTGTTAAGAAGAAATTCTCATTGCCCAGGCCACAGATTCACTTGGGGGAATTTCAGTTCTGGGTACTTTGAGTATACCTTTTCCCTAACCAATAAATATATCTTTTAAGGGTCCATTAAGTACATCTAAATACACCATTTTATCATCCTAGTATTTATGTCTCTGCTGGACTTCAAGGAAGTAGAACAGTAAAATAACTTGAAGCACCTATAGTCCAGCAGTGGTTGCCCCAGGTGATGCACACCAGAGTCCCCGTATGGTCAAGAGCCATTAAAGCTAATAGCTGTATTTGCACGTGTTCAGAAAGTTCAAGGGAACAATAGCCATGAGAGAGCAGAGATTGCAATGGCTATCTAGCCCATCACAGAGAGGCTGGGCTAGATAGGCAGCTGGCTATGAGCTATAGCGCCTCCCAGATTCTTTTCATCCAATACTAAGGAACCCAGAATCAAACAGCATGACTATGTCACACCACTGATCATCCAAAATTGCACCAGGTTGGGAGCTACAAGGAAACCACATGCAGCACAAGTCACAGTTCACATCTTCAGACTCATAGTTTAGAAAAAGTCATTTCAGTTCAGGTAATTCAGTGAAGGCAAGCCTACCTGACAAAGAGCTTGAAACAGAACAAATTAGATTTACAGGGGAAAGCTGCCATATTTGGCAGTGTCTGTTGACAAGAGCAGGTCAAGATTTTTCCAGGTGTAACAGATTGCCAGAAGAAAATGCCAGTTTAACAACACATAAATGTTTTTCAAGAATGCACCAATTTGATTTAAAACCCTGATGGGAAAATTACCAAAATGAAACGTTTTGATAAGGTCAAAACGTTTCATTTTGACATTCATTTTAACTCTCATTTAATATACAGTAAAAGTAAAAAAGATAAAACAACTTTTCTAACTTTATCAGAACAGCAGATTTATACCTCATCAAAATGTAATGCTTAACAGGAGTTGAAACAAAGTTTTTTTAGAACTTTGTGCCTTGCAGAAAAACCTTAGATTTTGACTTTTGCTCCCCTTTAGAAATGAAGATACATTTAAAGTCTGAATTTTGTACGCAAAGAAGTTCCATTTGAAAGACAGTTCTTACACAGTGTTCACCTTTTGATCTTGTAATGTATTATTTCTGAATCATATGAACTGTTGAACAGCTCCTGACCACAGAGGATGAGGTTTCATTAGACCTAATGGGTGAAATTTAGTTATTTTTTAAGATACATAGAAGTTACCTACTCTGTAATCTGGAATTAAAATGTAAATATTCATAAATAAATAATAAGACTATGAGACTTCAAGATTCAAAAAAAGAGCGAGTCCCATATGATAACTAGGGGCAGTGATGATTAGCTATATGTACCAAAATCACAATGTGGCTTGAAACATAGTAACAAGCAGGCATTTCATTTGGATTTGTCAGAAGATTCTATGAGTAGTACCTACCTAGGTCAGGTACCTTCTTTGATAATGCTATCTTGATTTTATAATGCACATGGATTATAATTCACTTGATACAGATCTGGGCAACAACACTAAAATTTTGAAATGTTAGCAACATGCAGGCTATTGTTTTCATATAAAGCAATTAATAAACTCTAAAGTTACAGCCAGACAGCATGTTTCCCCTGGAATAATTTTATAATTACATTTTAATTTTTAAACTTATTAATATGTTGCAGTAGAAATTCAGGGTGCAAATCAGAGGTCACAGTTCAGCATAATGTGTGCCAATAATGTCATGGTGATGAGCTTAAGCTTTTTTGAAATTCTGGTCCGTTATTTTTTCTTGCTTACACAGTAGTGATATTGAAAAGCTGGCTCTGCTATATACTGCATAAACCTGCAAATCTGCAGATGTTCCTCAAACCTGCGTAAGCTACATAAGCTCTTATTTCAAAAGCAGACATTTATTGTGTTTCCTATCCTAAGATACAGGTTTTGAAAGTTGTTATCCTCTGGAGGTATGAAAGAAAAGAAAGAGAATAAAAGAAATATTCTTTTATTATTTCTTTTTCTTTTTTTTTTTTTTTTTCTGAGCTGTGACTTAGAGGAATGCTGCTAGCTATTCTGTACATCCACAGCATCAAGGATCAAGTAACTGTTGAGGGCTACCCTGGGTACAGAGATATAAGGTTTTGTTTCCACAGAAGTGCAAGTATCCAGTGAAAAATCCCTGTGCCTATTATGGCTCACTGACATTCCCAGGAGACCACAGGAGACTATTTCATCTAAATCAAACCACTGCATGATTCATTTCATCGTTTCATTTCAAGCAGAGGAAAAGGTGCATTCTGATTTCTCAGAAAACCATGCCCTTAAGTTCAGGTAGTAACAAAGTAATAAAAACTCTTCATTTTGTTTCTGTCAAGTTTTGTCTTTGTGATTTACTTTTTTGCCACCTAAATCTTGTGTGGTTTGTACTGCAGGCAGCAGAGCTGTGTTGGTACATCATGTAAAATCATATGGAGTCACCTGTGATGTCCAGTCACACCTCACTGTGTACAGCACACTTTGTTAGTAGGAGAAACTACTGTATGACAAATTATATATCTATTTCTCTATATGCATGTATGAACAGGTAGAAGTGTGGGATTTATGTGATGCTTTTCATACCAGCAGCTGTTTGGAGGAGCAATTTTTGTCTCCTCTAATGAGAGCAAACATCACTGAGAGGAAAAAAACAACAACAAAACAAGAAAAATAAGAAGCAATTCATACTATTCTTGGGCTGGAGAGTTAACCAAGAGATAGGAGTGTGCTACATTTTTCACCTTCTGAAGGACCATGGGGAATGGATATAAGATAGGCTATTAAAAAAAAGGATACTCTTTAAGTCAGTGATTCTCCTCATGAACATTCAGCTGTGGAGTCTAATTTTGTGGTAGACCACCACATACAGAAAACAGCAACTGTGTAGTGTATCTCAGGTTTTCACTCTATTTGTGTCTGGCTTTTGTTTTGTTTCTGTTTGGTTGGGGTTTTTTAATGAGAAGGCTATCTATTACTTTTGATGAGTTATTTATTAAAAGTCAAGAACATGCTAAGACAGGACTCAAAACCTTTGAGCCTTTGTGGAATAGTAAATGTCTCATCTTGTAAATTGGGCCTAATATATTTGTAGTTTGGAGCTGTTAGTGTTTTATGACTAATTGCACAAGTGTGGGTGACCAATGCAGTAAGAAGGATCTCAGGACCCTGAAGTCTAGGGTATTGAAAAATTCTAACTGCTGTAACAGTAGCTGGTAGTCTAGGGTTTCAGGTCAAATTACTGTTACCTATCATTTGCTTACAAAAGAAAAAAAAAATCTGACAGCAAAAGGAATTAAAAATTACCTTCCTCCTTACTTTTAACATTTCATGTTGTTCTTCATTCAAGCTCAGAGAAGTCCCTGCCTGACATAGCTAAAGATTATATTCACATCACTGCATAGCTCTTGTTAAATTTGCTGCTTATTTCTTTCTGTCTATACACAAACCTCTCTCACATGAGCTTCTTGATGCTTCTTGATACTTGGGTTAACTGGCTAAGCTCAGTTCTGCTGTCTCTTGAGCTGACAGACCACCATGAAGACAGCACACAGGCCTAGTAGGTCCCAGAAGGACAGGTGGAATCTTCTATGATGAATTAGGAAAGAATGGTAGATGACATCTGTATCAGTGGACTTACGATACTTCAAGTCAACAGGTTTCCATGCTTGCATTTTGACTAACATTGGTCTTCTACATATGAGACTTCTATGTAATCTGATTTCCAAACAAAACGAAACCCACATCTCTGCTCTAGACATGAATCAAGGTTTCCTGACGAAGTCCAGCTGGGACTAGGCTGAAGGGACTGTATCTCATCAAGCTCCAGCAGTGAAATATAAATTCATTCACAAAGCATTATGCAATTAAGACACAGAATGTCCCCAGAATACCAAATGATTGAATAAGATTGGGCAACATTAGTGGGGCTATTTGTGTATAGTCTTGCAGTATAAACACTCACACAGCAGAGAGAGTTAAAGCCTGAAAACCAGCAACTCTGGAATGAACACATACGGTTAAAAGGGTTTAAAGGTCACGTTTGTTGTCTTTTCGTTATTTTTTTCTCCTTGAAGGGAGAAAAGAAAGAGTTAGGGCAACTTGATATCTTGCAGTTGAAGTCTGATCCTATTGCCTGTTAGATAAAGCAAAATAAATGAACACAAACGAGAGAACAGTAAAGATATAAAAAGCAGGTTCTAATTTTTGCTTCTGAGTTTGCAGTGGGAGAAGCAGATCATGAACACCAAGGTCTGACACAATTGCTGGGCTGCTAGGCTGTACAAACAGGTACTTCCTTCTACTTTGGTCACAGGTTAAAAGCGCAGGAAAAGGTGCATTTGATTATATGAAAACAAATATTAGCTGAAGGGATAGGTGAATAGAAATATGTGGCTCAAGGATTGTGGAATATAGACTCTTTCAGTTCATTATTGTACCAACCCTTGACATTACCAGGGGCTTGAATGATTTTTTGACAGTTTCCTTCTTCTGAATGACCAGTTTATTTGGATTGCTTTTATAGTTTCTGTCCACACATCCTATAGGTGAATCTAGACTTTCTTGCTTTTAGGTGCCATAAGGCTTTATCACCAGTGCAAAAAGCTCAGAAAACTACATTCAGATGATCTGATGAGCAATACAGGGTGTCTGATCAGCAGAGTGGCTGAAGTGGAGGTATTACAGTGACACAAGTGTGTTCCCCTGCTTGCACTGCTTTTTGTGTTAGTGTCACGTTTGAGCTCACTGTGGCACTATGCTCATTTAAGAGCTGTTTGGATGGGAAGGAGGATGAGCTTTAAGAAAACCCAGTGTCCAGTTCCAGCTGTTGGGAAAGATTTCTATGCCTCAGCCTTTGCACTAGGTGTTAAGAAAAGGGGAGGAGAAGCACAGTTTTTTGACAGTAAAGGTCAGATGTGCAGCACTGTGGGACATTTGGAGCAAGAAGAGCTCTTTTTCTCAAGAAAAACCATGAGGGTTTTGCTTAGATCAGGAAAATTATGTCTCACTTTGGAGGTGAGAATCCAAAACTTCTTCAAATTGGCTTGAAGACTGAGAAGCTTTAACCACTGTGAATTAACATACCATCTTTTCAGCTAAAGAGTTACAGGTGAATGGATGCTAACACTGTTTGCTTCTCTCCCTTGAGTGCCATTGGCTAAGGCTGCTGTGCTTGAAAAACTGTGCTAGCCCCGTAGGTGGAGTGGCTGGTGACTTAAATTGTTGGGCTTCTGACAGGATTATTACCATGTAAATTGGTAATAGAACATTTATTAAAAATAGTGAGACTGATCTCTGATCTAGTCAGAAAAAGAAAGGAACAAGAGGTCAAAGCATCACGTATTTAAAAAAGGGGAATAAAATGGGCAGAAGAACAGATTAAATCTGTATACAACCTGCAATGGGGCTTTGTAAATGAGAGATATGAAAGTAAGTATAGAAATACATAGTATGTCAGTTGCCAGTAGTTGCTGGTCATGAATACATAATTATGCACAATGTTTTGTCAGACCAAAACCAGCTTCTTGTTATGCACCAATGGATTTTTGTGCATACATGTTTACAAGCATCTTTTAATAAGTGGCTATACTTGTTGTTTGTAGAGAGAGAGGTGAGATGAATTGTGACAGTTAGCATTCACAAAGAAAAAAGAGAGGTTAGAATGAAGCTGAATTGGCAACCTGATTTTTATTTAAGCTGTCCTTACAAATGCACGAGTCCTACTAAACCAAGAAGGAAGCTAAGCTGAATTTCAAACTAGCATATGGTTCATTGTTTGCCCCTCCAAATGAAGTTGGAGTGGAGCTTCAACTTGTCAGATTATGTTAGAGACGACATCCAAGATTCTATTATATTCTTATTAGATGTCCAGAACTTAATGAGCTCAATAGAGATAGATTGCTTAATAAGGTCCTTCAAAGTGTATTTTTTCTGTCAGGAGATGGGGAAGTAATTTGACCGATCTTGCTGTCCAGGAGTTCAATTTTTTAATCACCCAGATGTATGAAAAATAAAACCTTTTTCAAGAACATCTACAGTAGTCAGATTTTTCTCAGTTTTATCATTTATGTACTTTCAGTAATTACACTCCATTTACTGGGTCATAGGAACTGACATTTAACTTTGAAGTGATATGAATAACAATGAATTCACCTCCAATAGTTTCCTGGTTACTCTGACCTTGCAAAATTACATTGCGATTTATATTTTGTTGTATGAATTTACCTATTGTCTCACTAAATACACATGTTGGCCAGAATAAAAAAATAAAAATCAGATATGTTACCTCATTTCTACACAGATCACTAATATGACCTCTGTAAACTGCTCATATTCTGATCAGGAGTGCTTCAATTTATCAACATAAGAAGTGGAAGACTGTATTTGAACTCACACTATGAGCCCTTCCTGAAACTTTGCAAACCAATCAAATTTGCATTTGTGGGCAAATCTATACAGATCGTGTTTCAGAGTGAATTATAACATTAGCATGTTACATCCAAAATTGTGTGCACGTTCCTCCTCCTGTAACAGGAAACAAAGATTTTTCTGGAATCAAATGTTCTATGGGTACACAGAAAGGGTAAAAATAACCCTAAACAAAAACCACTTCCCCCCAGAAAAACCCAACCACTACAACATTTTTCTGGATCACTTTTAAGATAATACTCTTTACAATAATACACAACTGGGTGCCTAATTTATAGTACTCAGAAGTATTTTGCTCTTGCTAGTGAAAAGCACAATAGTCTGGTAAACACTTGTCCTTGGAACATGTGTAATTTAGAAACAATTCATTATTGCATCAATTTTTATATAATTGTCTTTGGTTTTAATGGTGACAGAGAAAAACAAAAAATGTGTGTAGACAGAGATTAAAATTAGCCTGAAATTCACTAAGTGAAACTGAAATTTTCCTAGGATTTAGATTTAATACAGAGGTATTAATGACATTTAAATCTCCCAAATGACAGTAATATCATAAAGTCAGTTGATTTTCTGAAATGCATACCTGTGTCAAAGACAATAGATAGTGGTCTGTGCTGAAACACACAAGAATGGAAAAGTACTGTTTGGCACAGGTTCTGGGAACATAACTTTGAAAACTGGGCAGTTAAAACTCCTGTTAGCACAAGGGAATCTTATACCAGTAAATATCTGTTCACACAGTGACCACATGTTTGCTGATGTTGCAACTGGCAATTTTCCACTCCAACCTGAGAGGGGATATAAGGACTTGTGCAGGGACAGATTGGCGAGAAGGCCAGATGTGCATCTTGATTTGGGGGATGCCCTCACGATGCACTGCCTACCACCTCTCTGACCAGATAACATGTTCCCTCTCCTTCTCCTGCTCGGCGGCATTGCATGAAGCCACAGGTCGTTATGTATGTAACCTGCTTCAAGTTAGTGTATATTTGCTTTGCATTAGTAATGCAATAAATAGACATCTGATTGTTTATATTGTTTGGTGTCCAGTCTTTGTATGCAGGAATCCTATGAACCTGGAACACCTTCTATGGCAAGCTGTTTTGGATAGATGCTCCTAACGTCCCATGCAATGCTATACTTCTAGACATGACCTGGGCTCTGTTTGGACCTGAAAGTATGGGAACTAAGCACTACTTACATATAAGATTCTGATTAACAGTTACACCCTCTGATCCATTTTTTCAGAAAACCATGTATATGAATATGTCACTAGAGAGATTCCTGCAACTTCACTGAAATATTTAGAAGTGATTGTCACAGTCAGAATGTTTACAGTTTTATGTACAATTGTGGTGTACAACTGGGTGGAAGGTTAATTTGAGACTACAACCAAAGCCCACGACTTTCACCTTAAGTGGTGTGGTAAATTTCTGCTTTTCACAGGAGCTGCATAATGTTTAGTCTCATCTCAAACTTCTTTTTTCTTTGTTTTAAACTCTGAAGTGAAATTTCTTTGCTTCTTCTAAGGACTTCATGGTAAGACACTGGTTGACTTGTGACATTGATAGAACTTTAAAAAATGATTGCATGTAGAAGACAAGACCAACCCAATAGCTGTGCTAGAAAGTTTAAAATTGTCTAATTAATCAAGCAAGTCAAGGCTTGAAGGCTGTTCTGCTTTTCAAACTCTTGATTTTATGACCTTTGTATTTTTCTATAGCCCAGCAAAAACCGCAGTTGCTTTACTGTACAGCATACAAAATCAGAACCACAAAAATACTCTACTGTGGCAGTGCTTGGGGCTAAACGATGCATCTTTGGTAAAAGGCATAACTTTTCACTATGCACTTCCAATAATTATCCACTGGATATATCCTTATGTGTCATGTAAGAGGTGCTAAGGATAAAAGTGATAAGGTGTCCAACAGATGACTGTCAAAACTCAAGGTTCAACTGGTTGCTGTCAGAGTCTAATTTTCCCTTACATTATCTGTTATGCTATCTAATCAAGCACTAATGGCACAGAAAGTGCTCCCCCCACACACTTAGAGCTTTGTGTCCTCTCTAGAGAAGTGCTTTCAAGCCATATTTCACATGCATTTGCTATTTCCCCAAACCATTTGTCTTCTATCAGATTAAATCCTTTGATTTTTGACCATTGAGATGAAAGATTTAACGTGTTACAAAGTTATTTTTACTTTTGTTGGATTTTTACTTTTTTTCTGAAATAGCTATTGCTGACAGTAGCAAGAGAAATATTTTTATTGGAGATTTTGGAGCTAAAATATTTCGCCAGCAATACAACAGGAGAATCCCCAAGTGGGATTAATGCCTCATTCTGCAGAGTACTTTACAAACATAGTAAGAGACAGTTCTTGCACCAGTTTCCAATCAAAAAGAATCCTACAAAACATACCCTAAACAAACAAACAAAACAAAGCAAAGAATTAGAGAGATGAAAGTAAGGTGTTCTAATTTTAAATACAGGGAACTTCATGGAATAAAATTCAAATATTCACTGAGATTTTTGTAAAGGGAAAATTTTTGATAATTAATGATACAGATCTGGGTGTTAAATTTTGATTGTAAAGATGATAATATGGAGCCTTATAATTGTGGTACCAAAACCACCAGTTTTCAAGGTGGAAGTAATAATTTGTACTAATAATTGTAATTATTGCTCATCTAAATAATTATTTGGATGTGTTTGGTGCTCAGAAAAGCAATGAGGACAACTTGACTTTCTTCCTTTCTTCTTAAATATATTTTGTTTCAGATATGTGAGATATAAACTATGGAGAAGGTTTCAGCCTGACTTGGATATGGATGCAGAAAATAATAAATATCACAGAAAAATGAGAAAGAATGAGAGAGGTAATGATAGCAAATGGAAAAGAAATTACATAAGATAAGGAGGAAAAAATAACCTTTGAATTCTATGAATCCAGTTTCTTCTGTTTCTTAATGAAAAGGTGCCTGGAAAGTAGGGAAAATATCACAAGTTATTTAGAAAATGCAGAGTTTTTTTTAGTCTGGAAAAGAGAATATTAATGGATTGGCATTTTTTAGTTAAAAAAAAAAAATTATCTTTATAAAGAGGAAAGCAACTGCTTTTTTTCCAAGGTCCAAGGAGAAGAGAAAAATCTGTTTAATGTGAAACAAATATTGTCAAGTATTGGATAAGACTGCATGACAATGATATAGAACCTATGTCAAGTATTTTTTTTAAAGAAAAAGTTAAACATCTCTCTGCATGGTAAGAGTATTATTGACTCCATCTGAAAGAAGTTATTGACTTGAGTTCTTCACAGCTGTCTGATTCTCTGATTGTATTTCTTTGTGAGAGAAAGGAACTTTGGGAAGAAAGTTAAAACTGGGGGCAGTGGCAGCAGGAAGGCAAATACAGAGTTGAAAAGCTGATGGGATATGCCGGGATAAATGCTTAGTTCTACAGGTGCAATGAAGTTTCCACACAGGAAACTTGCTTGCCTGCTTTTGCCATAACAGTTTCCCAAATGACCATGAAAATTAATGTCAGAGGGCTTGAGATTGCAGTTTCAACTGCATACATACTCTGATATGTCCAGTTAAATCTGTTTCAATATAATTTGCTTCACTCTTCTGTAAGTCTGACCAGTGCAGGTATAGGACTGTCATGCTGGGTTTGCATGGCAAGGTTTTGGAATCTGGGGGGCTACAAGAGTGGCTTCTGTGAGAAGCTTCCAGAAACTTCCTCCATGTCCAATGGGAGCCAATGCCAGCTGACTCCAAAATGGCCAAGGCTGAGACCCACAGTGAAGCTGGTAGTATCTCCGTGATAACATAGTTAAGAAGGGGAAAAACTGCTGCAAAGCAGCAGTCCAAAGAGAAGAGTGAGAATATGTGAAAGTGCCAGCTTTGCAGACACCCAGGTTTGTGCAGAAGGGGAGGAGGTGCTCTGGGCACAAGAGCAGAGATTCCCCTGCAACTGGTGGTGTAGACTATGCTGAGCCAGACTGTGGCCCTGCAGCCTGTGGAGGTCCATGGTGGAGCAGATCTCCACCTGCAGCACATGGAGGTTAATGGTGGATCAGGTATCAACCAGCAGGCAGGGGAGGACCCTATGCTGAAGTAGGGGGATGCCTGTATGAGGAGGCTGTGACCCCATGAGAAGTCTATGCTGGAGCAGGCTCCTGGGAGGACCTGTGGCCTCATGGAAAGAGGAACTCATGCTAGAGCATGTTTGCTGCAGGACTTGTGACCCTGCAAGGGAAAAATGTGAGGAAGAAGGAGCAACAGTGACAACATATGATTAACTGGCTGCAACTCCGCCATTCCTCATACCCCCCACCCTATGCTGGTGGAAAGACATAGAGAAAATTAGGAGTGATGTGGAACCTGGGAAGAAGGGAGGTGTAAGGGAAAGGGGTTTTTAAGACTTGGTTTTGTTTCTCATTGCTTTACTCTTACCTTTGATTAGCAGTAAATTCTGTTTTGCCTGTGACACTAATTTGTGAATAATCTCTTTGTCCTTATCTTGACCCACAAGCCTTTAACTGCATTTTTCTCCCCCTGTTCAGTTGAGGGAGAAGAGTGATACAATGGCTTGGTGGGCACTTGGAATTCAGCCAAGGTCAACCCAATATATATGCATAGAAGTCCCCTCAAGCAGTAGATAGTTCTCCTTCCAACAGGGATGTTCCAGCTGAGCTCTGAAACTGATCAACCCTTCACAGAGCTCAGGTGTCTTCAAAAGGTACCTGTTCTGATGTTAGCTAATCATGTATCAATGATTAGCTAACATGAGTCAGTATTTCTCAAGAAGGTTGTGTAGATGTATGTTTTCAAATTAAAATCTACCAGTTGTGAAGTCTGCAAGTATATTCTACCAAGCTTTTAAAAAATGATTTTAATGTTAGACCAATGCTAATGAAATGATTCTGTTATTTCTACAGTTTTCAGCCTGGAAACCTGAGGCAGTTTGGGGTTGTGTAGCAATCTGTTTTGAAATTCTGAAAAGATGGGACTGCATTCATTCCCAGAGGGTAGTCAGAAAGCCCTAAAACAAAATTTTGCATTGTGCTGAAGCAGTGGTAATCTTAGCCTCATTGTATTTCTCTGACGAATGAGGCTCCAGAAGAGATCTCAAGGTCCAGAAAATGTGTGGAAATAATTGGTACATTGTAAAGAAACATCTTATTCCACCATACTGCACCTCCAGAGAAAGAATGTTACTTTGAGTTTAGTAGTCAGCTGAAGTTATTTATTTTTCATCTGAATTGAGTAGGAAAGGACCAGCTAACATAAAAGAATGTATGTCTGATAATCATGCAGCCAGTTTGAGGGCCCTTTTATCTCAGTCTGTGGATTCCAGTATCTGTATGCTGTTGAGGAGACAGAATTTTGATTACAGAATAAAGCACATACAGAAAGTGCTGTATGCAAGTGCTGGAGAACATGGGTCAAAGTTTTATGCTTTTTGGGACTGCCTAGCATATTAACAGGTCTAGGAAAAAAAATACTGTAGTTAAAAATTAATAGCACACTGACAAGTATGATTTAAACCTATCCAAATCTAAATCAGTCAGCCCTAGTAAAATCTTCAAATACCTAAGAGGTAACCCATAGGCAGTGGTGTCAAAAAGTGCTGTGAGGATTGAGAAATTAATTCGAATTTCTCTCACATACCAGTTTTGTCATGTGAAAAGTGATTTTGCTGCCCTTGTGCCTTTTATTTAACCTCCATTAGCACTGTACGTAGTAAAATGCTACTGTGTTAAACATTACTTCTTTGAAAAACAAATTAGATAGCAAATAATATATTAAGAGCTGACTGAATTCTTCTTCCCCAGTTGGTTGAGATACATCTCCTTTTTCCTCTGTCAAGCCTTTGTTGCTTTGCACTTACTCATGTTCATCTGAAAGCTGGATAAATTATTTTCAGACACTGAACTAACTGTAAATTGATTGCTTCCTCTAACTGGCATTTATGGTATAGCTGGATCATCTAAATAACATTGTATTGCTTCTCCTCACTAAAGGTGCAGAAACTTCCATAAATGGGGAGCAGCAAAGGAGTTGTAGTTATTTACAGAGAAAAATGTTTAGAAGTTTTGGAAATGTTTCCCCTGCTCAGCTGCTGTCCATGTTAATCTATCATCTGACCTTATGCAATACAGCAAACCAATCTTGATTCAGTTATTAACGAAAGTCCTTTCTGAAACTACTCAGCCACCTCTGTATATGGAAAACCATTGATGACACTGAGCAATGCAAAGATTGTAGTGATAAATCAGGCCATGGAATGAATGGCAACATCCATAGCTGGCTCTAGATCCAAAATGTCATCTGTTTTGTTATTTTCTTTATGGCAGCACACCATATGTGTTAAGTGCTTTGCTTTTGAGAATGACAGATGAAGATCCTATTTAAAGGAGTTCAAGTCTAGGACAAGCTAGTAAAAAAACAGTAAATAATTCATACAAATATCAGCCAGACACTTTGCTGCAGAAGGGTTGTTTTTTTTTTTTAACAGATGTTTAAATTTGGAATGGGGAGAAGTGGAAAGGTGTCTACTGGTAACTTCCAACTACTTCGGTTGCTTTAACAGTTCATGGTAATGTTAACCTGTAATCACAGCCCATTCCCAATTGCTGTGTTACTGTGCAACAAGCACAAACTGGGCATCACTGGCTTCTGTCTGAGCCTCGGGTGTATTTCACTTCTACCCTGGCTTGGATATGTCTCCCAGGTGCATCCACAAGTACATTAGAGATATGCTTTGGAGCAGTAGCACAGTTTTTAAGTACATCAACTATCTCCATTTCCTCTGCTTTGGTTTGGTTAGCAAAGTGATTTGGTACATTGGAAGCAGACTTCTGTCAGAAGCAACTAAATGAGAAATTCCTCTCCACATGGATGATTAATATTTGCTGTCCCCTAATGGAGACCAGAGGGTAAAAATAATGACCAACCACTGAGACAGATTTGAAATATCCTGCGGGGATGTTTGGTACAAGGGACCAGAGTAACTCTATCTCAAGTACATCCTTGAATCAGCCTATTTCTCTGTCCAATATTGTTTCAAGCTGTCTTTGTTGTTAACCTTAAATTAAAAAAAGCACAAATTAAATTAATAGTATTTAATGAAGACAGAATATAGCAACAATGTACCATTTGCTGATGTAAAGTGCTTTGAGAACTTTGGGCATTAGTCCTGTAAAATGGCAAATCATTACCATATGAAGCAAATGCCTTAATCTTTTGAAATCTAATGAGGTAAATAACTGTTTTAACTTTAAGTGTTCGAAAGAACTTAATATTGCTTAATAAAGAAAACAATAACAAAAAAAGAAAGAAGGAGAGCAAGTAACCAACTGCAACGCCTATGGCAGTTCCAGAGTTAGGCAAAGAACTAGCGTGCAATGAGATCTCATTATAAAATGAAATAATATTTGCATTTTTGCTGTTTCTTTTGTTAAAAGTGTTAGATTTGAAAGGAAGTGAATCTATTAGTATTAGATATCTAATTTAAAAATTTAATTTAAGTTGATTTCTCTTTCCTTTTCTGTTCATCAATTTTTATTCAAATTTATAAAGCATAAACATATATAGAAAAAAGAAAAATAGGTAGTTATATGCACAATTATTTTCAAATAGTAATAATAGCAAGGATGAGCTGATAAGTACTCATACATTCTTGTAGGATCAACCTATATGCCACGCATTAGGAACAGTCAGAGGATAAACGTTAGCAAAAGAAATACCTTTTTACACTACTGTCGTGGTTTAAAACCAGACAGAGGGCTCGTTCACTCACTCCCCCCCCTTATTGCTCTCCCCCTACTCCCAGAGGGACGGAGAGGAGAATCACAACAAATGCAACTCCCACGGGTTGAGATAAGAACTATTTAGTAACTAAGGTATAACACAAATCACTACTGCTACCACCAATAATAACAATGATAAAGGAAATAACGAGAGAAGAGAATACATCATCTCACCACCAGCTGACCGATAACTTTCCCCCCCCCCAGCCTGACCGAGCTCTGACCGATACCTCCTCCAACCCCGCAGTCCACCAGCCCTTCGGGCTAACTCCCAGTTACATCCTGGGCATGATGTGCGGTGGTATGGAATACCTCTTTGGCTAGCTTGGGTCAGGTGTCCTGTCTCTGCTTCCTCCCAGCTTCCCCTCCTCCCTGGCAGAGCATGAGGCTCACAAAGTCCTTGGCCAAACCAAAACATCATTGTTGTCAGCTCTGTTCCCGAGCCGAAAGTCAAAACACTGCACTGCACCAGCTACCAAGAAGGAGAAACATGACTGCTACTGCTGAACCCAGGACAACTACAGATTATATAGACAGACAAGCAGGCAGATAGACAAACAGATAGATAGATATAGTGTGTGTATATGTATATGCATACATAAGGTTATCAAAGAAACTCAAATACAAGTTGACTTTCTCAGCGAGTACAGCATCAGTGTCTGTTACAGATCTTCCCCTCCACCCACTGCAGATGCACATGAAAGACACTGAACTGGCAGCCTGCAGGCTTCAGAGCCAAAGGAACTAGTTTAGCTTGACCTGCAGAGCCAATATCTATGCTGCTGTCAGAGAAAAGATGTTGCTGGTGTGTCACATTTACAGTAGAGCACCCATACTTTCCTGACCTGCGTTATCTCATGAGCATTCTGAAGCCTCAGATGAGACTCTGTTTGGCATTTCTGTTTTCTTTAAGTAGTGAAAATTCTTATAATTTTTTCACTTACTGGATAAAAAACACTATTTAAGGCTATATCCAGCCCTTAGATATTCTAGGGAAATAGAAAGGAGGCTGAGAACCACCTACAGCATTAATCTGGAGGAACTCTAAAGATGGGGACTGGCTTTAAGCCAGAGCCTTGTGTTCTTCACTTTTATACTGACCTATGACTTCCAGCACTAGATAATTATTTTCTCTAGAAATCAGTCTCTACCACAGCCAGAAATACCAAACCAAACCAAAGCCAATGGATTTTTTTATGATTGAAAATGTAGTTTTCTTTTTAAATTCTTCTATAGTTTGGCCCAACTAAATACTCTAAAATATGAAAGTTCTGATACTGCTTTGTAGTCGCACAGCCAAGTATATTTGTCATATGAGGCTTAATAAAGCAAAACTTTAAATAGCACATTGATTTTTAAAGATATTCAACTTAGAAGTTGCTACCATGTAATATCAAAACCAAGAGTTTAAAACTCAAAACTTGATTTAATTGCCATGAATGTCACTCTGCTGTTAAATTGTAAGTCTATGAGTTACTGTAGGTCTTTTTTTTCCCTCAAATCATACATTTTTTTTCCAAGAACTATGTTGCCTTACAAGAGGATAAAAGTGACACCTTCAAGAAAGTTGGTACTTTCTGAAGGCTACACCGAAGAATAAATTCTTCTTGATTGGCACAAAAGTTAGCAGAGTTAAAGATCAAAACTATTTCCTTACAGAGTGTTTTCTCCAGGAATTACAGTGGCAAAAGAATCCCCTTCATTTTGCAATGGGTTTTCTTAGTTGATCCAAATAACCTACTCACAGTATCCCAAGGGAGAACACTAATTATATAGCAGTGTAAATATGTTGTTTCGACAACAAATAGGAACTGAACAAGACTCTTACCGCCTACATAAAACTAAATAGAATTCAGAATGCTCTCCCTTTTCTTATAATCAGATATCAAGCTATTTTAGTTGCTCAAGATCTTTCAAAATTTTTAGTGCCATTTTTATATTATTGAAAATATTTTATGATTCTTTTAAATATAAATATCTCTGAAGCAGAGGTATTTTCCATTAAAGAATGCATGTGACCAGTTTCACAGCTAATTCACCTGAGGATCTTAAAAGTTAATTTTTATTTTAATTCAGTAATATGACTGAGACTAGGAACAATTTAGGGAAGGGACATTAAAGGTGCATACATGAGATATACATGAGATATACACATGTATATGTGCAGGCTCCTACATTTTCAAAGTAATTCAGTTTTTTCCTTTAACACTGAAAGACAGATATTAAACTAAAACTACTTAATGTCTGAAATATTTTTTTAATGTTTCCTGGACAATGTGTGATATGCCTTTAGGATAGGGTTCTCATGCTTTGCCGGATTCCTTTTTAGAAAAGCAGTTAAATTTTACCTTTTTTTTTTTTCTTTTCAGATTTTCTGATGTTATGAACTGACTGCTTTCAGATCAATGTTTTCCCATTGTGATCTTTGTCATATACCACTTTTTTTCCATAAAGGCCTTATAACTGTCTAACTTCTTGGCATTTTGTCCAAGGACTGAGAAAAGATAAAAGGAAGTGTGGTGAAAACTCGTCATCATTTGGAGCTGATAGATGGGATATGTTATGAGGAGGAGTAAATGCCTGAAGTGGGTACAGGAAACGTGTCATTGGTAAGCCTATGGTAGGGGTAAATGTAGGCCAAGAGAGAAGTGTTGGTGAATTCACTAAAATTTGTGAAGGGATAATTCCATAGTAAATAGAGCTGATATGAATCCCTTCTTGCCTTCTCACTTTGGAATAATTAGCCAGACTTAATTCACCCTTTCAGATTCCTACGCATGGGGTGGCCAGGGTAAGTTCATCATTAGGGGAAGATGAAACTTCATAGTGCATTACAAACTCAAACTCTTCCTCCAAAGGCAAAGCAAACTGAAAAAACTGTTGTTATTTTGGAGCTTTTGGAGTCGGCAGTGCAGCGAGAGAGTACAAGGACCATTAGCAAGTATATCAAGGCAAGATATGCATTAGTGGCATTTATGCCCAAGACATCTGGTGCTGCTAACCAGCCAACTTTTCTACATTCCTGTAGAAAACACAAAAAAGTCTTACTGACTCCAGACCTGACCCTCTTACTTATTCTATTCCTAGACTTTAACCTTATCAAGATTATTAATCTTTTAAAACTTTCCTTTAGGACACCAAATTTCCTTTTCTTCCATTAAAACTACCTCATCAAATATGTTTCCTTCTGCATACTGCTCTTGTTCTCAAGAAGCTGAGTGACTTCTTATTTTCTAAATGAGCTGAGAAGGAAAAAAGATATGAGTAAAATCAATATGGAGGGACAAGATAAAAGTAAATCAGATTATAATAGACATAAGTTTTTCTCTTTATATAGACATACTTGCCCTAGTGTTACAGGCCACCCTTCACTGTCCCACTCTCAAAAAACATACCACATGATAAAGAAAGCCAGTGCTATTGACAGGTCACCTCCTAAAGTGCACAGCAAAGTCACATACCAACTTGTAACATATTTATAGCTCTTTTCAAATGAAATATCTGATTACATAGAAAAAATATTCCTGTGGCCTACTTCCTCTTAGAATGCTCAGAGGGCTGTGGAGATTTTGACATTTTTCAAATATTTGGAACTGCATTTATTCAATTTAGAGCTGTAATATACAAAAGCAGAAAAACAAACCCAATCTGTAACCAGTTTTCTCTCTTTTGCTCATTCCATTATAAGGGTCATAAATTCCCTAATCATTCGCTTGCAGTGAGGTGTGGCCTAAGCCCTTCAATGAATTTCTAATGATTTTTCTGCTTACTTTGAATGTTAATGAATGATGCCCTGAAACTTTCCTTATGATGTGCAACAAGAAAATTTTCAAGGATAAAAGTTCTTCTGGTTCTTTATCTGTCTGTTGATTCGAGTTACTCTGTCACCTTATGTAGTACCTTCAAAAATGTGTTACCTTGTTTAATGACCTTTATTCTTAAGGAATTGTCTTGTCTTGAAGCATTCTAACAAGAATATGGCAATTATGTGTAATATAAATTGGACTGCAAATATATTTCTGTTGCATTCCTTGTTTTGTTTAAATTTGAAGTATCGTCTTCTGGTGATTATGATATTTAATTGTCAAATAAAATTTAATACTGCAAGGCCTCTCTGGAGATCAAATAACAATAGACATAAAAGCTAATTAAATATATTAGGAAAGAAGATTCACATAGTCTATATGCTTTGAAATTTTGTTACCTACTGCAAAATATTCAGTGTGGTACAATGGAAAAACAAATTGCATTAAGATTCAGGAAATTTGGATGAAATTTGCAACATCACAGTCAATCTACTAGATGACGTGATGAAAGTCACTTTACATTTCAGTGTCAGCTTCCTCTCCCATTCTCCTTCTGTCTCATATGCTCAGACTAGACTGTTTGAAAGAGATATTGTTGATCACTGAATGGATAGAAAACATCTCCTGTAATAAGGTCTGATTTTGATTGTGAATTCAAGATTTTACAATAGAAAATTAACAACAACAATAACAGGAATTCAAGTATTTAGTTTCAAAATATGAAACAAAAATGAGTCTGCACTAAGGACTTCTTTGCCTGTTTTTTTTTTAATCTCTTTTTAACGATCTTTATATTTTCTTAAGTTATTTGAAGGATAAGCAGTATGATTGAAAAACCACATTGAAGTCTGTATGTAACTATATATATGTATGTATTTATAAACATTTACAATGGAAACTTTCTTGCTTGGAACTCCCCAGTTAAATGTATATTAAACCTTTTGAAACCCTATTCCAGTTTCCAGACATTTTGGTCATTGTTAGGACAAATTTTCCAGCTTTCATTCTTTACTTTTTTGTTGAGCTAATTTAAGAGTTTCTTCAATCCATTTAATAAAACATTCAGTGTTACCATCTACTGGATCTTCATACCCTATTATACTAATATAGTGAGAACTATTAGTGCTCTGAGTTTTCTTTTAACTTACAAACTGCAGAAAGTAAGCATAACTTGTCTAAACGATACACTTGCAAATGTGTCATGGTTTAAACCCAGTCAGGTAACTCGTTCACTCACCCCCCCCCTTCTTTCCCTCCCCCTACTCCCAGAGGGACGGAGAGGAGAATCGAAAAGAATGCAACTCCCACGGGTTGAGATAAGAACAGTTTAGTAACTAAGGTATAACACAAATCACTACTGCTACCACCGATAATAATAATGATAAAGGAAATAAGAAGGGAAGAGACTACAACACCTCACCACCAGCTGACCGATAACTCGCCCCCCAAGCCCGACCAAGCTCCGACTGATACCTCCTCCAACCCTGCAGTCTCCCAGCCCTTCCAGCTAACTCCCAGTTACCTCCTGGGCATGACGTGCTGTGGTATGGAATACCTCTTTGGTCAGTTTGGGTCAGGTGTCCTGTCTCTGCTTCCTCCCGGCTTCCCCTCCTCCCTGGCAGAGCATGAGGCTCACAAAGTCCTTGGCCAAACCAAAACATTACTATCAGCTCTGTTCCCAGGCCGAAAATCAAAACACTGCACTGCACCAGCTACCAAGAAGGGGAAAAATGACTGCTACTGCTGAACCCAGGACAAAATGTTATTCAGTGTATAACCATACAAATACCTGAATCTGACCAAAGGCTCTTATTTATTTTTAATTTCCTCTAGATGAACTTAATGCTCTGGATTCATAGTTCGCCTGTGTCTACAGTTTGATTTGACTTACTGTCAGGGTCTGATTGGAGAAAGACCCCAGTGCTGGACCCTGTTTCAGTTCATGATCCCAAGAATGAAATTAAGACACAAACGAGGTCAAGTGCCGTAATTGGTCAGTTTGTTTATCACAAATTACAAAAAGACAGTTATTATAAAAGAGGGAAATTATTGAAATAAAGAGGATAGCAACAGGACAGATTGGAAAAAAGGTAGAAAATGAAGCAAGGATTTGGGGTGCAGAGAGAGAGAGAGAGAGTCACCACCGTGGATCCAATGGTGTCCCGGGGATCCATTGTCACTATTGGTGGTGGGAATTCTTCAGGGTTTGTAGTAGGTATCAGAGCAGAGTGTCCCCTGAGAGTCCATTAATGGTGGGTGTCATCGTGGAGGTGTCCTTCTGGAGTCCCTTTGAACGTACCCCGTGGAATGTGTCTTGTGGAGTTGCCTTATGGCGTTGTCTCATGGAGGATGTCCCTCAGGGTTAGTAGTAGTCTTTGGTAGAGGGTGTCCTCACAGAGGTGTCCTTCTGGAGTCATTCTCATGGCAATGGCTCCCTGGTGGTGTGTCCCTTGGTTATTTACATCTTCCCACTTTATAGTGAGCTGTGGGGAGAACCTCTGTTCTTCATGTCACGTATTACACGTTCCTGGTGGATCAGTTTCCCTGATCTTGCAGCCAGCTCTTCCAATTGCACTTGTGTGTCTTCACACACATGTCTGCAGCAATTCTTGGGATAATGGGTATCAGTTCCTCACACCAATCCTTGAGGTAATGGATGGTGGAGTCCCAATTCAGAACCTCAATCACTTTTCCCTAACAATGGATGGAAGAGTTTTATCTCAAGTCCTCCCACCCATCTCTGAGATAATGGTTGGTGGAGTTTCATTCAGTATCTCAGACCAATCTTTGAGAAAATGGACAGTGGAGCCTGATTTCAGATCAGTCTCTCACACTTGCATAAGCTGACTATTATTTTATTTTTCTGAGACAACAATGCTGTCAGATGAAGAGGGTGATGAAATTTCAGAGCTCTGAACAGTTATTTTGGGAAGCCTGTGGATTTCCACTAGATCCTGTAAGCCTTCAAAAAGTAAATAGACTGCCTGTGTGTCCTGGATTCAGCCGTAGCAGTCATTTTTTCTCCTTCTTGATAGCTGGTACAGTGCTGTGTTTTTGACTTTCTGCCTGGGAACAGTGCTGATAGCACCGATGTTTTTAGTTACTGCTCAAATGTTTGGTCTGGCCAAGAACTTTCTGAGCCTCATGCTCCGCCAGGGAGGAGGGGAAGCCGGGAGGAAGCAGAGACAGGACACCTGATCCAAACTAGCCAATAGGGGGGGAGTGAGAGAGCGACTGCATGATTTATGGCTGACTTTGTTTAAACCACTACAGTCCTTTTTGATGCCCCACATGGGGCATGAGGGGTTGAGATAATGACAGATCTGACCAGATTAATAGTCACTCATCACAATGCTGATTTATTGGCTCTCAAAGTTGTTTCTCTTGATCTCACAGTTTCAGAATGTTGTAACTTACTTAGAGCCGGTATTTGCTGTGTTAGTGTTTATCAAGTGTGGGGCTTGGTCTAAGGTTGTTGTCTCACTGTACTTTATGGCAAAGACTTGCTGCCTCCAGCAGCAGGGCGGGATGGACGTGGCCATGGACTTGTACCTGGCCGTCCGGCTGCTCTTCGCCGTCCTGGCCCTCACCCTCGCCTCCATCTTCATGAGGCCGCAGGGAGCCGAGGGGGAGCGGCCCTGGGAGCCGGCGGCTGCTGAAGTGGCCCAGAAGAGCGGCCCCAGGGACCAAGCGGCAGATGGAGCGGGGCCGGAGGCCGGCAGGGAGAGGCTGCTGGTGCAGGAGGTCGGGGCAGTTGAGGAGTGGAAGAAAGCGGTTGCCGGGCAGCGGGAGAAGGCGGTGGAGGAGCTGAGCCCCATGGAGGAGCCGAGCCCTGTGACCAAGCGCAGTCCCCTGGCAGCCGAGAGCATCCCCCGGAAGCCGCCCACCAAGCCCCAGGAGGATGCAGGAGACCACACAGCATTTCCCAGCAAGGCAGAGGAGGAAGAAATGGACTCAGGAAAAGAGAAGCTGGCGGTGGGAGAGCCGGCAAGCACAGCAGCTACACCAGCCCCAGTGACAAGTACAGCAGCATCGTGTGAGAGTTCTGAAGGTTTTGAATGGCCTTTGGGTACCCTTGGGACCTGCCTGCTGATTGTGATGGGGATCAGTATGTTGGCACACATACAGAATGTGTTTTACCCACGACCATTTTGTCTGATCTCAAAAGTTAAGCAGAGTTGGGTTTGGGTCTTGCTTGGGTTTGGAGCTTGATATAGGAGCACCAAGAGGTTTTCCCTGAGGCTGAACAACCATGAGTGGCAGGGGGTGTGGGACAGTATGGCTAAGTATCTACTCCACTGGGTCCCTCCAGTGCCCTGGAAGTGTCGGAGATGGAAGGCAGCTGTATGGAGTCCCCAGTGACTAGTTGCAGAAACTGCTGAAGGGGAGGGTGAATTATTTTAAGCCTGGTGGGCCCATGACACTTCAGGCCATCAGGGCAGAGATGGAACATAGAGATGGACTCATGATCGAGGGGTGGACTTAGCAATGGACACTATTGCCCAGGTTATTCATGAGTGTGAACACTGCACACAGTCTCTCCTGCTCTGAAAGACTGTTACAAGAGATGGAGCCTGACATCATGGACCAGATGGACTCAGCAGCTTTATAGGGACTGGTCCATGTACTAAGATAAGAGTTCACTGAGATAAGAGTCATGGTATACTGAAAATGTGGGATCTGAGCATGACATGAATGGTATGGAATAAGGGGTGGATACTGTCCTGGGTTCAGCCGTAGCAGTCATTTTTTCTCCTTCTTGGTAGCTGGTGTAGTGCTGTGTTTTTGACTTTTGGCCTGGGAACGGTGCTGATAGCACCAATGTTTTTAGTTTGGTCTGGCCAAGGACTTTCTGAGCATCATGCTCTGCCAGGGAGGAGGGGAAACCGGGTGGAAACAGAGACAGGACGCCTGACCCAAACTAATCAAATCGGTATTCCACACCACAGCACGTCATGCCCAGGATGTAACTGAGAGTGACCCAGAAGGGCTAGAGACTGCGGGGTTGGAGGAGGTATCGGTCGGTGCTTGGTTGGGCTGGGGGAGCGAGTTATAAGTCGGCTGGTGGTGAGGTATTGTATTCTCTTCCCTTGTTATTTCCTTTATCATATTATTATTATTGGTGGTAGCAGTAGTGATTTGTGTTATACCTTAGTTACTAAACTGTTCTTATCTCAACTCATGGGAGCTGCATTCTTTTGATTCTCCTTCCCCTCCCTCTGGGAGCAGGGGGAGGGCAAAAACGGGGGGAGTGAGAGAGCGACTGCGTGATTTATGGCTGACTTTGTTTAAACCATGACACTGTGTTTAACAAAGGAGATAAGGAAGAGCTATAGAAACGGGTATGAATCAATCAGCTTTATTAATTTCCTAGAAAAATGCTGTAAAAGGCGAATCAGATTTTTTTAGTTACCTAGAAGGTAACATAATGGTGAATAACAGCCAGTGTGGACTTATCCACTGTGATTTGTATCATAGAAGGTTTTGGTTTGGAAGGGCCTTAAAGATCATATAGGTTTAACCCCTTGCCATAGATAGGGGCACGTTCCACTAGACCAGGTTGCTCAAAGCCCTGTCCAACCTGGCCTTGAATACTTCCAGGGATGGGGCAGACACAACTTCTCCGACCAACCTGTTCCAGTGTCTGAAATTAGACTGTATCAAGCTTGCCTAGTTTCTTTCTTATAGCAGGGTAGCAGACTTTATGGTGGAAAAAAAGAGAAGAGAGGAAAAGGAACAACAGTCATACTCCTGATCTGCTTGCTATATATCTTTACTTTTTTGAGTGTTTTTTGTTTTTGTCTCATGTAGCATTCTTGAGATTTTTTTACAGGAACATCATTACATAGTATAGCATAGTTGCAGAAATGTTTAATAGCTGAATATAAAGAACATTTTCCAATAGTTCATAATCAGAACACAAGCATGTTCTAAGCTAGTCTCTGACAGGATATATCTTGAATAGTACTCGTCAATAATTTTATGAATAAACATTAAAATGTAGTTGTATTAAATCTGCCTGTAACTGAGGTCAGAGGTCACTATGTTGGGATATGCAAATAAAGTTCAAAATTATCTTAATACAGAAGAGAGAGGACTTTCAGAAAAAAATACACCATTGGTAGGAGAAAGTACAAGATGCCATTCTCAAATGAGAATAATGTATCCTGTGGATAAAGTAAGCAAGAGAACTGACTGAAATAACATTACAAAAACAGATTTGGGGGCTATAGTGGATGAAAAAGGGAATTTTATTTAAAAAGTTATTAAGAAATAAAATTTCTTACTGGGGATATGAAAGCATAAGTAGCATCTCCAAACTCCTGAATAAATCTTCTCAGATTTCCATTAGGTTTCTCTGAGTGGTACTATGCTTCTGTGACTTTAGTTAATAGGGTCCCTTAAGAAGTCTTAAGAGTAATTTTTCAGTTCAAATCATACATTTCAACTATACCTCAGTGCTGTTATAAAAGCTTTCATCACTTTATTTCATTTACCACAACTTTTATGTACTCCTATTTTTTTTTTCTTATGGCAAGGTGATTCTTTAGTAGATAGTATTTTTGTTGCACTACTGTGTGTGCAGTGAACTATCATTAGTTTTAGCTGTAGTTTTGTTTCAGGGTCAGTACTTACATGAACTTGCCTCTTTGTGTCCTCTTCTGTCTTTCATTATCTTGGCATTAATTCGTATAGTGGGGATCGTATGTTATCAAAAACGGAGTTCTTACAAGCTAAGTTCATGCATGGATTTGTCTCAAAAAATTAATTAAAACTTACAAACTGCTTTAGCAGTGAACTTTAAATTGATATTGTTAGGAAAATCTGCTTGCATATCCACAAAATTTTCCCCATTATGTATACTGTGTACTGGTCTTTTGGGCCTCAGGAAATCAAGGCAACATGATGACATTTTGTTACATTAAAAGTGGAGATTGCCTGAACCCTTTATACATGATCAGCTTGTCAGTGTCCCAAGAAAGTTAAGATCCTTGTATCAGACCAGCTTGTCTGTATCCTGTTACAGGGACCCTGATGGACAGCCCATGGTATCAGAGGATGATTCAACTAATCTATTCAGGGACACATGCTGACAGAGTCACTGGGTCAGACCCATTATTTCAATTATTCAAACCTCCAGACACACAAAATAGACTTCATCTGAAGTTTTTTACTATAAAAAATGCAAGTTTGTGATAGCATAAGGTTCAGATTGCTGTTGATAACACACTGACTGCAAAAACAGCTTGAAGCAATATGCAACCAAACTGTAGTTACTAATTATAGCTAGTGTAAGCTGACCATTTAGTCCACACAGAATAAAGTTCTTACGCAATAGACATCCCTATGGGGGAGAAGACAAGTTCAGCTCATTGACTGATCCCAGAAGTTATGATGGAGTCTTCCCTAACTTCTCCTTTATTCACTTTTTCTTTACATTCAGGTGGAGCTTGTGTGACTCTAGTCATACTAGAGTCTAGTCATACTAGTCTGTTACTGATCAGTGTAAAATTCTCTTTTATAGATACAGTCGATAAAATATAGAGCATATGCTCAGTGAGGAGTGGTTGTACTTTGGAGGCAGATAACTTTGGGATTGAGATGTACATTAATATTACAGTGAGATTATAATGAGCAAAGTTCATCTGAGGAAAGTGATTTTGCCACAGTGGCTGGGTTAGAAACAAACATCTCTTATATTTTCCATTTGACAGCTGCTATGCAGTGTATCAGCTGCATGGTACCATCGAGTTCCCATCCCTGCAGAGATTGCAACAGAGCCTGGTCACGGTGACTCCACTCCACTCTACCCTACCCTTTGTTACTCCTCTTAGCATGTGCTAAGATGGCAGGTTGTGTTGCCTAGAGAACTGTGGTGGAGTAGACTTCATGCATGCCAAATGCCCTGGAAGCAGCAACTGTATTTCACCCTAAAAAATTTCCTTAATACTACAGCTTCTGTTAGACCCCAGTTTTCTCTAATTTTCCTCCAAGAATTTTCCCACACGTTTTATCATTGTAGTCCAAGAAACATAAGAAAATTGATTGTATCTTCTCAGGCCATATAATGAATCACGCTTTTCTGTCACCCCTTATGCCTTTGGATTTTCTAGTGTCAGAACAGATGGAGTTGTCTGAGGAAGCATGTAACACTGTTAAGACTGGCTTTGAGTTTTCACAAATATATATATAAATACACTCAGACTCTTGCTACTTGTAGAATCACTTGACTATCTCTTTTAAGAGCGGCTGCTATTAAATTCTTCTCTGATTTAGATCATATTCAAGACCAGTATTTATAATGTGTATATAAGCTTCATAACAGATTTCTTTCCTTTCTGAAATAACCAGATTGTTGATGTCAGGAAGAGATGAAACATGCTGTATGTTTTTACTCATCAGAGTCCCCCAACTTTTCTAACAAGGAGCTGTTCTATAACCTAGTCCTAATGAGGTAAAGAGTCTTTTAATAAAAAACCCATATCCATAAATGCTGATATTTTTGCAATGGTGAAAACAGTGGGAGTATAAATAGAAAATGAAATAACTTATGGCTATTTTTATTTTAATTACCAAACAGTGCCAAGGTTTGCTTTCTGTGCTTAAAGCTAAATGATAAAATGGCAGCACATTGGTTTGAATAATCTCTCTTAGTCTCTAAAACAGGGTGGCCACATGGAAAGTGTCTAATGAGAATGATCCCTGGCTCAGGCTACCTTCTCAAATACACCTGTTGTTTGAAAGTGTTGGTTGGCCTGGGTTAAAATAATTTCAGCATTTATCATTGTAGGTGATCAAGTTCCAGTGTAAGGGTCTGTCCTCTCGCATTAATTTGATCTTCTGAGACTGAAATGGATGAAAATTTGGCTAGCTGACTGGATATGGACTAGAAATAATTTGCCTTTGACATGGGAGAAGATACTTGGGTTTTCTTAAATGATTTAATTAATAAATTCTTCTTACATGTTGATTTCCTAGTTTGGAACGTGTTTATGTTGAAATGACTTGTGCATGCTCGGTTGTTTTCACATCCTAGGTTTTGTCAGATACTTAAAGATCCTTTAAACAAAATAAGATATCCCAACACTTTGTGGATGTATGATGATATATAGATTTAACTATGTAAATTGCATAGTTTAAACTGAATTACAAAAGGACACTTTTGAACACTGGTTCCTTGTCACTTTGCCCAAGATACATCTTTAGCATCTGTTGCTCATTTTCTTTGCCAGGCCCAGGGCTTTATGGGGATGAAATGATTAGTAAAGTGCTTCTTTTGTATTGAAGTCATTCTGTATTTCCACTGTTAAGAATTCAAAAATATTGGTAAAAATCTTACTGTGGTAATTAGAATTAACTAAAAAAATTTATAAGTTGTTACTCAGCCTGAATATAATCCCCCTATAATTTGAGACATTCAGCACTATTGTGTCCTGTCCTCTTTCCCAGAGCACATTGAATTCCCCAGTGTTACCATACCTTTGGTACTGCTATTATTTGCTGACCTAGGAATATTCTCTAACATGGATTCAAAGTATAACTGAGCTTCTTCTTTTACCTTCAAAAAGCCAGTTGTTTTCATGACATTTTGACATAGCTAATATGTTTTACGTAAAGGGCAAAAGAATAAGAAAATCTTTTTATTGATATTTAATTGAAACATTCCTCTAGGAACTTCTATTGACAAAAGGCCAGCCAAATTTTGAATTCTATTTTTGTAGCAGATTCTATAGATATGTAGTAACTTCCACTTGTCATGCTCTTTAAACAGCTTTTTTTCCTCAAGCTTGAAGATACTGCTTTTAATCCCCAGAAAATGAAAAAATGGAGGGCATCCTTTTTATTTTATTATTTTTTTTAAGAATAATGCTCATAACTTTTGAGGGTGTATCTCCCTTTCTGACTGCTGAAATTTCTTGTGAACTTTCAGTGGGAACAATATCAAAAGTTACGCCATTGTTTTTCATTATCCTTCCTACAGTAAAACTATTGTATTTGTGTTCTTTTTCAATGCAAATCCAGACTTATAGGTGGGTCCAACCTATGATTGAAGCTTTATAAGAACTGAGGAGCCACAAATGAATGCTGAACATGTTTTAAGTAGTTAATATTAGTTGTGTTCAGACCAGTGGAACTTGTGCTGTCGTCCACCAACAAAACATCAAGCAGTAGACTCACTGGATTTTCTTTTGTTAAATAAGTCCTTTTTGTCCTTTGAAAATGCAGTTCGAGTTGCTATATTTCTTCAGATGTTTTCAGTATTTTCCTAGTTGAATGTATAGGTCTGACTGATTTTAGGAGTCTTTTGTTGTTTTGTTATACTTTATTTTGCTTCGTTGTCCTGACAAAAGTTAATTTGAATTCTACCAACCTTTGACAAATGGTTTGCATTTTGCTGGTGTACTTCACATATATGAAGTAAAGCTGAATGTGTTGTACACTTGAAATTATAGGTTTCTTCTGTTCCTTTCTGCAGTATGCACATACTGCTATTCAGCTTCATTTCACACCTTCAAAGTAATTTGATTACTTTTCTGTTCATTATTAATGTACACACATTCCATCAAACAGGAAGTTTCCCAGCAACTCAGTGCAACACCTTTGCTCTCTATTTGCCTTAATAAAGATTCACCACTTGAAGAAGCTGTTTGTTATTCTCACAGACGTATGCATTCCCTGACATGTTAGTATTGCTCATCTATATGTTATACTGGAATTTCTAGAGCCCTCTTTAAAAAAAACTGTTTCGTTTTAAAAGAAGGACAGAAATGCAGAATTCTAATATTTGTGGCACATCAACTAGTGAAATCAAGTGGAGAAAGAAACAGGATTCTGGGCCCCACCTCCAACCTTACGCTCTACATTTTTACTTTAGAAAACCTTTTCAATAAAAAAATAAAATAAAATAAAATTGCTCATTCTGAGCCCATGAATTCGGTGGGTTTGGACTGTGTTTAACATATGAGGGGAAAAGTTCAATTATCCAGAACAACTGTTGTTTTTGACACTATTCTGAGAATGGTTGGCTAAGCTCATATTTCCCAGTTCCTGGGCAAGTGTTCTAGCCATCTCCCTAATGCTTGGAGAGCATATGGCAGCACCACCAAGAGCAGCAGCTTTCAGAAAAAACAGTACTCTTGCTCTTTCCGCAAAATAAAGACAAGTAAATGCATTATATAGTTTCAGGTTTTGAATCTTCTTTTATGAAAGCATGTGGGGATGAAATTAAATTTCTGGCCACCTATGTATTAGGCATCTAGTCTAAGGAGGTCATCAGGCTTCTCTTCATAATAAACAATGAGAATTAAAAGCCATCAGAACTCAGTCCGTCCCATCTTAAAACAGGAGGTTAAAATAGACTGAATAAATGATCTACTACAAAATTTTATCTCTCTCCAAGATATAGCCTAGAAAATTAACTTTAATTTGAAACCAGCCTTCAGACACGTAAAGCTAAGCAAGACTAGTCTCACTTTTACAGGGATTTAATGAGTAACATGAATATGTGCTTTAGGGTACTGTTAGGCTGGGGTGATATAAAATTAAATTTTTTAGAGGTTGTATAATGTCTAGAGGTTTTTTTTTCCTAAATTTCCTTTTTCCTTATGATTTCAAAATATTAAAAATGTACAATCTAGAATTGCTGACGTGTGATCACTTGGAGTCTACTGCAGACTGCTTGAGACTGCTATCATGTACTGGATATTTTCAGTTTAATTGGTGATCAAGGAAAGTGGAATTTCCTGAGTAAGAATAATTTGTTGTCTTCATTGTGTTTAACTGTATAGATACATAGTTGTCAGGAGTAGGTTGATGTTCTGCCTCTAAAACAAATGAGTCTCCCATGGTATCAATTCTCTCTTTTACATTTGTGGTTTTTAATCATATACTAGTCATAAAATACATTTTAATTTAGATCTGGTACAGAATTCACTGCATTTACCAAAGAATCTAAATGTTTCAACTTTACAAAACCTGTGATTTTAATGTACAATATTGCATCATCAGCGTTTCTAACAGTTATGTGCTAGCTAATAAGGAATCATCTACAAGAACACTTTGTCTTTGGTATCATTTTATAGTATCCATTTCACAAAGCAATGCTATGTGCTTTTCAAACTGTCAATAGTTGTTATGTTTGGGAAGTGGATTTTGCTGTAATCTCTGTCAGAGTCAATGGGCAGCTGAAGTTCCTTTTTAAACTCCTCATACTCCTTTCATGTTAATTGTTTAAGTGAAAATTTAGAAAAGGCAACTGCTATTGTAAGAATCTTTTTGACTCATATGTTTTTATTGGTATATCTGAACTGAAATTTTCATACTGTGAATTTTAAATGCAATCAGCTTTTCCTTCAAAAGTGTCTGCTTTTTGTTTATGTATTGAAGTCACTGTTCAGCAAAGGAATGCTTTAGCATGTCTACATTACAGTGAAAGCTTTTTTTCCCATTATACTCAAGTAGCAGGTTCGCTTCTAGGATTTCACATATAAGGACAACTTCGGGACTTCCATTTTCTGAGGAAAGATATGCCTAGTAGTGGGAGCCACCCAAAGCCACATATTCTGCCAGATTCTACCCGACAATAGTTGTTAATAATTTTGTACTTGTACTTATTTTTTCTACAAACAAAATTTCATTTTCTTTGTTTGTTCAAAAGTATTCTTGTGTGATGAAGGCATGGAATAATCACCATCAGTGTTCCATTTTCATATAGAAGTTGAGGAAGTCTAGAGGAGGGCCCCAAGGGTGAGCAGGGGGCTGGAGCACCTCCCATATGAAGATAGGCTGAGAAAGTTGGGGCTGTTCAGTCTGGAGAAGAGAAGGCTGTGTGGAGACCTCATAGCAGCCTTCCAGTATCTGAAGGGGACCTGAGACGATGCTGGGGATGGACTCTTCATTAGGGACTGTAGTGATAGAACAAGGGGTAGCCGGTTGAAACTTAAAGAGGGGAAGTTTAGATTGGATATAAGGAAGAAGTTCATTATTGTAAGGGTGGTGAGGCACTGGAATGGGTTGCCCAGGGAAGCTGTGAATGCTCCATCCCTGGGGGTGTTCAAAGCCAGGTTGGACAGAGCCTTAGGTGGCATGGTTTAGTGTGAGGTGTCCCTGCCCAATGGGGTGGTTCGAACTAGATGATCTTAAGGTCCTTTCCAACCCTAACTATTCTATGATTCTATGAAATATATTAGGCATTTTGTTTGTCAATTCTTTTTCTCTTTGTAAGAATTCATCTAGAAACTGTGCTAGGGAAGCTAATATGATTTATGCAGTAAAATTTAATTTTACACTAAGATACTTAAGCCTGTTTGTTCACTAGGTATATATATGTGTTTATTTTCATGAGAATTAACATTTATGCTCCTGTCACAGTTAACAGAGAAATAAATAGTTGATGTAGTCTCTGGAGTCTATAAAACTGATTGCCACTAGTTACATCTATACAAGCAAATTAAAGTGAGACAAGGCGAGGGCTCAGGTATTGGATGTTAGTCATCCACATCATTAAATTGTCCTCAGCCTAGTTTTAGCTTATTCCAAATAGTGGTCTCCTGATTAATTCCCAGGCATGTTTCGAAACATAGCATATATCAGAAACTGTTTATAACAGGTAATTTGGATGGTGCCAATCTATTTTGGACACAGAGGGTAATAATGAGGGCATAATTACACCATACCAGTTGATTTCCAGGCCTGCCTGGAGTTCAGGTTTGCTGAAACCTGCCATTCAGTTCAGGTTTGCTCAAGGGTGCCCTCAGTGCTCTCTCTAAAAGGACACTGTAAGCGGCGAGGAGAAGCAGACAGGCCAACCCAATATGGGTGATAAGCAACTTCTACTTTATTTGTGACGCAGTTCACATATATATAGGAGTGGTATTCAGCCACTCCTCCTTGGCACAACAGTATTGGTTAGCCCCACACAGCTTCCTCCACATTCTCCTCCCATGTCCGGTCTCCGGTTACCTGTGGGGGCCACCCCCTGCCTTGCTCGCACAGTCCTCCAGGGCTCTATGGTCCTGCTCTTAGAGTCATTCTGCAACAGGACACGAAACTCTCCTACGTTCTGTATGTATCTTTGAGCAGTCTGTGGATGTTTCACATAATTTAGTTTACCTCAAATGATACTAGATATTAATGTGAGTCCAACTGAATTGAGATCTACACATTTTCTTTACTGTGAGCTGAAAACCTTTACTGTGAGCTGAAAACCTGTTCCAAATGTGTTGTCATCAGAATCTCATATGGCATCAGGCTACTGTGTTTAGTCCACTGAAAATGTTCTGGGGATCTTAAAAATTTTAACTGAGGCTTTGATACAGTTTAGGTCAGTTTACAAAGGTCTATATTTAAATACTCCATTTCAGGAAATGAACATGTATTTGTAGGGTACTATGAAGGTGATATTGAATTGTCTGTTTTGGCATGTGAAGACTTGCATTCCACAAATATCCAGTGACTATAACAAGACATTATGCAAGTAATCCAGAACTAGATGTCAATACTGCAGATATTCAGTCATTCGTCCCTATTAATGAATGCCTTGTAATATATTGACTTCTCTTTCCAGGACTATAAACATTTCTAAACCCTTTTTTGGCCAGTATATCATATCACTTTTAATCATATTTATGTAGCCAGATACTGGTTTTATATGTATGTAGATCTTCCCCTTTCTTTGAGAATTCAGCTAACCTACCACAGGTACTCATGACTACTTCTGATGAAAGGTCAATCATTTGCAAGCCTTGCCATTTCCTTGCAACTTCTTTTATATATTTACCCACAGTTTTCCATTTGTGTGACAGCATGTGAGTATTATGCTTGTGCCTCTTTCAATCCTTGGACATTTCTCAGCTTCTCTTCTAACTGCAGTGGTTATGTTGCCATCTGCTCTAACAGAGGTGTAATCATAAACTAGTTGTTATTATCTACTTGGGTTTGTCGCTCTTTGCTAATGTCAGCATGGGATTGGATATTTTCTGGCAGTTTCTAGCCCTTTTATACACACAATGTTCTTGTCTCTTCTCATTCCTTCATGTAAGTGAGGAAATGTGTTTGGTTGCACTAGTCTCTCTACAGCAAGTCTTATTCATTTTAAATTAAGCCTTCTTCCTTCTGCTATCTTATGGGGAAGTGAATCTCAAACATATGATACTTTGACTTTTTAGTTTTTCCTGTTTTCAGTTAACAATTCCAATAATTCATTTCCTACCTCTTCTATTGTGTAAACCTTCCTTGGAGCTTCAAGGATTCCTGCTAGGCCCATACGAAGCTCAATTCTGACGAAGCTGAAAGATGAGTGAGAACAATATTTATTTTAAAAATGTCTTCCTTAAATTTTGGTGATTTGGAGAAGCTTTCTGTACATGCTTTTGTCTCAGATTCTCACAGGTCTCTAGCCTGTATATGAATGTCGCATGGAAACTGGTATTAGTGACATCATAGAATCATAGAATAGCTAAGGTTGGGAAGGACCTTAAGATCATCTAGTTCCAACCCCCCTGCCATGGGCAGGGACACCACACTCTAAACCATGTTACCCAAGACTGTCCAGTCTGGCCCTGAACACTGCCAGGGATGGAGCATTCACAACTTCCTTGGGCAATCTGTTCCCATGACTTACCACCCTCACAGTAAAGAACTTCTTCTTATACATAACATAAACTTCCCCTATTTAAGTTTTAACCCATTACCCCTTGTCCTATCACTACAGTCCCTAATGAAGAGTCCATCCACAGCATCGTTACAGGCCCCCTTCAGATACTGGAAGGCTGCAGTGAGGTCTCCACATCTTTTATTTTTTTTATGTTCATCTTGTCCCCCATATGACTTCCTCAATGGAGATCAGTAACTGTCATCTTCCTATTCCATTCCCCTATTTCAGCCTTGAGAAGTCAGTTAAAAACCTGTGCTCCCTGTATTCCCTTTACATCTTTGCTTTAAAAAGTAGTCCTTCCTTCTGCTGGGTTCCTCTCCCCAACTACCCTATTCACTATAAAGTGAGTAAAAATAGGCTTACTTGAATCTTCTACACTATCTCATATGTACTGAAATAATTCCTGATGTGTGGAATATTTTATGTCATTCCTTGCTACCTAATATTTTCAAGTTTCTATGACTGGCTATATTCTTTTTAATGTATTATGTATATACATATGAATAGATAGATATACAGATTCAGTGAAAATCTGAACTAATTTATGACTGGAAACAGGCGTGTATTTACCGACATGTACAGTGTAAGTCAAAGTGTAAGTAAGTGTAGGCCAGACTAATAACACTGAGGATAGCATGAACTTTGCCAGTCATATTATGTCCATTTTCATGTTAACTACTCCAAATTTCCTTCCTTCTGTCCTTCCTTTGCCAGTGAGGAAATTTGAGTTTGTATTCTTAGCTCCACTTGAAAGCAACTAGAGCTATCACAAAATCACAGAGCTTGAGAAAGATCTTTGGAGACAATGATTGTTTCCTGTTGTATGCTAGCCATGTATCTCCAACATGGAAAGCGACACCCCTGGAGAGCTATATGATAGGCTGGGCAAGGTAGAGAAATCCTTTTGTGTTTCAAACCTAGTTCATACTGCTTTATATGTGAAATGCTATAGGTTGTGAATGCCCGTTGCATTCTTGTTTCTTGGTATTTCAAAAATATGTTTTGGTTGTTAAGACTCTACCCTGTAAGCCTTACTTTTAGTCTGACCTTTTTCAGAGACAAGACCATGCCATCTTCCACCTAATTAGCTATTTCTTTGCACATATTTTGTGAGCGTGTCTCATTTCTCAGTTTCAGATTCTGAGCCTGATTTGATGAGCTAATGATCCTATTAATAGACTCAGCATAGTAGTGACATTTTCAGAAATAGTATATGGGAAAAGATTGGGAAATAGGTTGTATTTCTTACATATTACTCATATTCTTCGTACTCCACCCTTCCAAAGAATCTGCATGGTGACAGTTTGAGGATAAATAGAATAAAAGTGTTTATAACTGGGTGGCAACATTCTGCTGATTCTGAGTTTACGTGGGTAAACTGCTCTGGGGGTCAGAATACCTTGCTTCGTTCCTAATTACCTAAGGGTTTGTTTGTTTGTTTGTTTGTTTTTTTACTGTCTGCAACATTTTTGCTGTATTTGCTTTAATTTGAACTAAATTGTGTCTGTAAATATCCTTTCTATTTCTTATTATGCCAATTTTGTATTCTGTTTTTTATGAAAAATTCAGACTCTGACTTCAGCAGCTAAGCTGTGGCTTGAAGAGCTAAGGACTCAATTGGTATTCAGGGGTATGTTTCCAAATTTTAACTATTAGTTCTGCAGTTAGAGGGAGACAGTTTTCCTGTGGAACATAGGAGAGGGAGGCAGCAGCCACAGGGAATGGAAAGATCTGGAGATATATTTTATTGCTTTGGTAAGGGCTGTGATTTTAATCAGTCTTCTACCAAACTGGACAAAATCATTCCACTTCTGAGTAGCCCTGGGTATATGAAGCAGGGTAGTATATGTGAACAGAGCTGACAGAGAAAGCATGATCTGATGTTCTCGTGGTTAGCAGATATGAAAATTTGCTGCTGGATATTTCCTGTTTAAGAACAGTCACCTACTATGTACTGCTGTTATCAGTGCTATCAGAAAACCTAGACAGTAGCAAATACTTATAGTAAGTCTTTTAATTTACTGTTTTGCATGGAAATGATTTTTCTTAATTACTGCTGTGATTAGAAGCAGTAGGAGGAGTACTGCAAAAGTTATAATTGCCACCACACAGATTTTTACAAGAAAAAGATTCTTAAAGTGAATCTAACTAGACCAAAGTGTTGGTCATTTTGGAAATTGACTTAATTCTCCAGTATTTTCAAGTGCCCAGCAATGCTTATTGAAGAAAGGGCATATGGTTTATGACAAACCCAACTTTCCATGGATCTAATGCGACTATGATTTGTACATAGTACCAAAGCATCCCAAAAAATTGGTATTGTAATTACACACTTGCAACTCCAAAGGATTTTTTAAATTCCTGGTGTAACTGACTGTATTTATTAACCATGTGTTTTAAATTCAATAGTCTCATCAAACAAGAAAATCAGATTAAAAATAAAGCACTTTTCCCTTCTTTTTTCTAATGACCTTATTTGGATATTGCAAAGTAATTATTCAAAAATACCATAATCTTTTAATTGTCTTGCTCTCTTAAAAAGCCTTGCCTAGTCTAAAGTTACATTTTTCTCCTTACTGCAGTCTTTACATCTTACATAGCACTGCCAGATGTGTACAGTTGTATACAGATATTTCTCCAGGCAGCTTGCTATATCCCTTTAAATAGGCCTGACCATATACCCTTTTTATTGGACTTGCACCTTGCCTATCCTCTGTGTTGCTTTAATGTTTCATGAGCAAATAGGTCCACTTAAAAACAAGAAAACAAGAGAAAAAACCTCCAAAAAACTCAAACAACCCACACTTCTCTAAGTAAGTTTGTTATCTCTATTTTTCTTTTCTTTTTTCTTTTTTTTCTTTTTTTCTTTTTTTTTTTTATTGTCCTGAAACTCATTTGCTACACCTTTCTTCCTTGAATCTGCTTTTTCTGTCAGTCTAATGACTTCCACTTACTAGGATTTACTCTTTGAAATAGTACTCAAGGTCCCCTCAGTTTAATTGTTGAGAGAAAATAGAGCATTTTTTCTGCTTCCTTCCAGTGTAACTGAAGAAAGTAAAAGAAGAGGGTCCTTTACCCTATCATACTTCTAGCTCTACCTTTACTAAGCATGTTATGTGGATACAATCTGAGCAAATTTGTTAAGCTTATTAACCAATAGTTGTAAAACATCTTTCCCAGGTGCTTTTGATTTATGTAATTATCTTTTGTACTTGCTGTTCACTTCATCTGCATAAATAATACCTCTTCATGTATTATTATAGATGTATTTGTCTAACCATAATGCACCAAAATTTTTATTGTTGACTGGTGCTGGAAACGTGAAGCAAACTTGCATCTACTATGAATGTATAGGAATAAGATGAGGAAGGACTTTTTATTGAGGAAGGACTTTTTATAAGAGCAAGCAGTGATAGGACAAAGAGAAATTACTTTAAACTGAAAGAGAGTAAATTTAGATTAGGTATAAGGAAGAAATTCTTTACTGTGAAGGTGATGAGACACTGGCAAAGGTTCTCCAGAGAAGCTGCGGATGCCCTATCCCTGTCAGTGTTCAAGGCCAGGCTGGACAGGGCTTTGAGTAACATGGTCTAGTGGAAGGTGTCCCTGCCCGTGACAGGACGCTGGAACTAGATGAGCTTTAAGGTCTCTTCCAACCCAAAACATTCCATGATTCTATGAAGATGAGAAACAACATATGGGTACAGACAGATGGCATTAAAAACAGGCAAGAAGACTTATTTTTACTGTTTTATGAGTATATCCTGACTCCACCATGTTTTTTTTTGAATGTGCATTTTCACTTAAACTGACTCATGTCTGAGAAATAAACATTTTTTTAATACATTATATATATATATATGTAAAAACCCAACCTATGTAGTTTTTGTATGCAGGTTTTGATTTTAATACCTTTTTTTTTTTTTTTTACTCTACAGGTATGAACTCTGAAGAACCTAAGAATAACTTTTTTGGAGAGTCTGGACAGTACCATTGTACCATTGGTTATATTTTACTTGTGTGTCTCCAACTAATGACTTTCTGATCTGTACAATTCTATTACAGGGACAGGAATAAACCATAACTGGGCTTCTTTGGGATAACTGACACATTGGTAGGGCTCCTATCTTTTTAATCTTATTGTATTTCACAGTATTATGTTAGTTGGAGGGCCCTTAAACTTGTATTGTCTTAATATTATCTGAATTTGAAAGGGTATTTCTTACTTGTAGAACACTACTTCAAGTTCTGCGTATGTTTTATAGACTTCAGCTCTGGGACCCAATATAGTTAGAGGCTGGATTTTCTCATTGGACTTTGAGAACAGATAGCTCTGACAGCTGATGAATTTTGAATTTGTGTTCCTACTTCTTAAGATCTTGTAGCTGAGCCATCAGGAACAATGCTACAGTTCAATACTTCTCCTCCAAGCCAGCCTAATAGCTAATGTTTTGTTCAGATCTATGATTGAATTCACAAATGTCATTCTTCTGAATTCTTTACAGACCACACTTCGTAAACGGTTGTTAGGACAGACTGGTGATCTCTGACATATGTAACAAAGTGAGGAAGGGTAAGGAAGTGGTGAGTGTACCTCTGAGGAAATACAATCTGTTTTAAAGCTGATTATTACAGAAGGCAGTTTAGATAACTCGGTTCAGTTGGACATCCCTGCATGAATATTCTCTGTGGATGACTTCTCTCAGGAACAGTATATATTAAGGAAGGCTGGAATAGAAGTAATTCAATTTTAAGAGAAGAACTTGCTTTAAAAGTAGGGCTTTTAATGTACAGGAAACTTTAAGTGAATGTTAAAGTTTCCTGTTCACATTGAATCAAAAGCATTCGCTGTCCCTCTATATCTAGTGGTAGCTCTTGGGTAGAGTAGCTGCTGTTGCTGTGGGGCAATAGGTGTTTCTGTCAATTTCCCAAATAATACCTATCATTAAACTGATGATACTGACCAATTGCAGAGGAGTTTTCTCTTGAGCAGCTGTATCAATCTGATTTGTGTATTTCATAGTTTATGAGATTCCTGTCCCTATGGCAGATCTATCAGGAATTAAAATGGTTTCCTGCAAACTCAGATCTGCAGTAAGCAAAAGCTTGTTAAAACCAGGATGCTTGAAATGAGACAGTTGGGTTCAATGAACTATGTGTTTCTCTGTAACTATTTTGTCAGGGTTTATTTGACTAGCTGTACGTGTTGACAGCTGCTGACAGACAAATACCTTATCAGTGGCCTAAACAGCATGATTGTTCTAACAGAGAAAAACGGATTATACTTGATGTGCTTATCAAGTGTTTCAAACTAAACTCTCAACTCTGCAGAAATGCATCTGACTCTTTCACAAAATTTATGTGCAGTAATTGGAGATACTCATCATCATTCCCCATTTCCTTCCTCATCCCAGTTCTGTTTTGGGCTGTGAAGCTTTTGAGATCAGAGATAAACTGTATTGTGTTTTGGATACTGCTAATAAAAAAAAAAAAGAATTATGCATAAAACTGTTTTAAATTTCACAAAGCCAGGAACATCTCATTATCATGGGAAATATAAATTTGAGGCTGCAACTCAAGCAAAGTTAAATAGGTTCAAACCCAGATTATGGAGCATGTCAGAAAGTATTCCTATAAAATTATACTTCAGAGAGGTGTTTTAATGATACAGATTTTTTTTTAATTCCTGTGGCTTACAGATTTCGTCTAGTTTGCTCTGATGCAGCCACAATTTGTTGGTCTTGTGTCACAGTCAGGGAATAGCTGTATTATGGATATACCAAAACCTCCCAAAAACCTACTGTATCACCATCTACTAGGTGTTTTAATGCCCATGACAGAACTGCTGCCTCCTCACTAACACCAGTGGTTTGTTCAGAAAGCTGCTATGTATCAGGTCAAGTTATGAATAGGAGATTCCTGACTACAACTTCTCACTCACACCAGAGTCGTCAGGATAGGCAGACGAGCAGTGAAGTATCTGAAAGAATGTTAGTAAATGGACTTTAAAACCCAGGAAAACTTACTGTCTCATCCATTTAAAACAAACTCTTAGTGATAGTAGGTGTTCTCAAGCTAGAGCCCTGACATCTGTACTCTGAAGTCATCAAATGCAGTATGTTACTGTAACAACCTGTTGCTTTCTCTTACGAAAACGACCTTGAATTTACCCCGTTTGCCTAAAATTAACCTGAAAGCGTTAATCCTGTGATATACTTTGTTTGGAAATGTTCTCACTCTTTCTCAGATGTCTCCAGCAAGCCATTAGTTTTCTGTTTCTTTGCTTTGTTTTGTTTTTTCCAAGTGAGATTTCTTAGAGAAATAAAAAATGTTATCGTACTGTGTGTCTACCTACCCCTGCTCTTTGCTTGTCCATATTTTTTAACCTATCTACCAAGTTCAATTAACTTTGACATAGACACAGTCATTTCAAAGATACTCTGTTCCTAGACATATTGTGAAAGCAGACAGCTAAGTACTTGAGAGAGAATGTACACCTGTGTGCAGTATGACCTCAGCCCTTATTAAGCATTACAGAATACACATGGAAGAACTTCATTACAGAAATTTCAACTGTCATATAAATTTTAGGTGGAGGTCATTTGTAGATAACACTGGAGACAACTTCATAGGAAATAAAAATTTATTATTTTCTCTGTTCACAAAGCTATTGTTTTTTGTTTTTAAAAAGTTTTTGTATGTTTAAAACGCTTTTTAGATGTACATTCCACTATTAGTATTATTTTTATAAACATGTAACCCTATTTTTCTCTTTTTACATTCTCACTGTTTTCTTTGTCCTTTCCTTAAGAAACCTAGAAATACTCAGTTCATACGCAACACCTGGATATAGAGCTGTATGAGTCAGAATGAAGTTTCTTTTACAGTTCTTGTTTTCTATAGTCTCTGAACTCTAACTTTTACTTGCCTTTCCTACATTAGCACTGAGGGAGCTGTTTTGGAGATTAATTTTACCATCCCATGTCCTGCTTTCTATAAACTACCCTGAAACACATTTACAAGAGCTGTGCGGTACTGTGAGCTTAAGTGTTGCAATTTGGACAGTTTTATTTGCCTTCTAAGTCACAATGAAAGTTGTCAAGTTAATAGCAAATAATTAATGAACAGGAAATCCTTTTATTCCGCACTGAGTTCACTTTCTCTAGGCCATGAATTCATAATGGAGAGCCAGCAAAACTCAGGAAAAAAGGAAAGGAAACAAAGAAAGATAAGGTCGGGTATCTTGCTCAGTGCTAGTGCTCATCTGAAAGCAGATGGAGTATATCTTCATACACAACATCCTGAGACATTCTACTCAACAGGCCAGCCCATTTGATGAAGCATATTGCTGTCCTGAATTTTAATGTGACAGGTGTACTTTGAAGTTTCTTGTTTGTGCTTCAGTACTTGAGGGCAACAGAAGGATCACAGTGGATTCCTTCATCTACCTTCACTTGCTGATCATGCATAGGAAAAAGAGAACACACAGAGGTCCTCACCCATACATCTGATCTGTCACTGTATGCAGTTACAGTGTTGAGCAAACTACCAAGCTCAACGCTCATAAAAGTGTTTTACACAAACTGAAAAATAATAATAATGAAATATCCATAATAAAAATATTTTTGCCTTAACCATCAAAACACCTACAAAGGGGAGTGAGCTCTTTATATGCACGTAAAGTTGGGATCCACAAACCGCCATGTGGTTTCATCGCAACCAGCACACAGACTTATACGTTTCTGTTCCTCCTAACCAAACTTGCACAGAAACAGCTGTTCCGAAACCACCATTGTGACATAATTAAATACTTTTTCTGAAGTCATTACCATAGGCCTGTTGCTATGACAACATAACACTCTCTGTTGCTAATGTGTATGCCTCAGAAACAATTACAGAAGTACCACTATCCCCAAATTGACTTTAATTAGATTCGTTCAAAAATTAGTCTCTAATACCATACATTGGGGGGAAGCATGTGATAAATCTTTTCTTTAATAAACGATTCCAGGCAAAAGTAGTTTGGTTCAGCTGCATTCCTCTTATTTTTATATTGAAATAAAAAAGGTGGTAAAATTAACAGTTCTATTCCTCGTACTTGGGAATATGAAATGATCACATTTAACCAGGAACTCTTCAAAGGAAAGTGCATATTTCCTTGTTAAACGCCTTGTTTCTACTTCTGAATACTTTAAAGTGTTAAGATAGATCTAGAAATTTTTAGGTTCTTACTGCATTTTTTTTTCTCTTTTTTTATACTGCCTAAATTTTATTTATGTGATTTTCTGATTTTTATCTCATCTTTCGTGGTAGTCCTTTATTTACTGTTTATCAGTGACAATAGAGATGATACAACAGAATACTCTTAAGATTGGTCGGCCTGATCTCCCTGTTATCACACTTCCAAAGGGGTTCTAACAAACCAGTGGGTCCTTTTCAGTCCCAAACAATCACAGAGCCAGAAGTGCAACTGTTAAAATTAGTAACTCATTTATTTAAAAATATGTTCCATGTTACAATTTTTCTTTTCCTCTTTGTGGGTGGACAAAGCCATCATTCAAAAATAAAAGCTCTTGTATTATACCTGAGGTACACTTTAACAAGTTAAACAAACAAGGAAGCAAACAAACAAAGCAAAACCAAAACCAAAATAACCGTATATGTATATTTTCCTCTCTTTTAATGCTTTATATAGTAATAATAATAATGATAATAATAACTGTAGCAATTTAACCTACTGTTCATAGAGCATCTCTTCAAGGTCATTTATACTTTTCTGAATCAGTTATTCCTTTGTTGTAAGCATTCTGATTTGTGAGATATAAAGCTTGATGCTACTGAAGATATGCACTGAAAGCATCTAAGATTGTCAAATAGAACAGTATATGATATGTGGAAAATAGTCTTTTGAGGTTCACATATTGCTACTTCTAATTTAGTAAGCATGATTGTAAGTGCCACTTGGCTCATTAGTACAAGACTCAGAGTCCAGCCTTGAAGACTTGTTTGAGTCAAAGCTGAAAGTACTGAAGATTTCTGAGAGCAAGGACTGGAACCTAGTCTACTCCCTCCGTGACAAACACTGATACCAATAAACCTGAGAGTAAAAATGCCTCTTGCATTTACTATATGGCTAATAAATGGTTATATAAAAGTTGGTAGCTTTACTGCTCTCTTCCCCACTTCTGATGATGCTTTTGAAAGGTTGAGACCTACCCAGATAGATGTGTGGCATTTTTGTTGGCTTTTTTTTTTTGTTTGAAAAAATTAACTTAAAGATGCAGCCTTCTGTCAGCCCTACCCCATAGAAAGTGGGGTGCATTTCAGATGCATGGTACATCACTATCTCCCTGTGTCCTCTATGCAGCAGATAATCAAGTGTATCTTGAACTGAATCTTGTTAAGCCACTGTTGCATTTCTCATCAATTGTTAAATTGCTGGTTTATATCAAACATAAGGCTGCTTCTCTCTTACAAGTGTGCCACTCCATCTATGACAAGAAGCATAGCATTTGTTGTACTATGTACTACATCAGACAATCCTATGCTCTTTCTCATTTGCTGAGTCTTGCATTTTTGCTGCCTTCAGAAGTGACCAATGTCTGATGCTTGAGGGGAAGTTGGAGGAAAGCCCTTAATGCACTTAGTCAGTTGTATGGAAAGGAAGGTAGAGAAAAAGATATCCTCCTGACCCCTGCAGCTATCAATTTACCCTCTGAAGCATAGTAATAGATTACTTTAACATTCATATTGTTGTTATTACTACATAAAATTATTCAGCCCTTTAAAAATCTTTCAACAATATTTGACTTAATAATCTCCTGCTGGAGTTAATTCCAAGGGATGACAGCATGCTGTGAAAAGTATTCACTTTCACAATTTTTGCTGTATTATTGCCTTCCATTTACTTCATTGCACATCATTTATTGATTCATTATGGCAGAGGGTTAAAAGTAGGGTCTTATCATTCTGCACTTCATAAAAATAAATAGAAAGAACAGACCATTCCATTTTACTATGTGGAATAAAATTCAAGGTGTTTTCTTTCTGTGTGTATAGAGAAGAGTTCAGTGTCTCTATTTTTATGTATCTGCAAACAGGAAAGGTAACAATGACAAAATATTCCATTATAAAAAATAAAATAGTGTTTCCTCTAGATGCATTCTGGATGAGGTATTTTCTGCACATACTGTTTTGCTGTGTATACTTTTGATTAATTCCTGAAGAAATTTCAGTAACACCTGAAATGTTAACGTGAAAAATCCGCACCTATCAGTTAATTTTTAATTGAGATCACCCCCAGGTGTGAGTTCTGCTCCAGAATTTCACATGGAAATAAGAATGGGAAGTGCTACATTTTTGGAGGCAGAATGGAGCATTCTGTTTATCCTGCCATACATGCAACTTCGTCAAGAGATTCCTATTTTTATATCAAGTTATATTATCTTGAAGGATCTGGAATCCTGCTAAACCTGTTTCATAGAATTAGAGGCAACTGCATTTATCTCCATGAATGCTGGACTGACATTCTTTTGGCATATTTTCTGATTACATACAAGACTGTCTTGTTTTGTAGTTGGGATCACACTGTCTGGTATAATATGGCAATAAAAGATAAATAATGTGTACCCAAGCATACCAAAGCATTATTTCAGGGACACTTACTAGCATATGTAATCCTACAGTTGGTGAAAATTCCCAGAAATGTACATACCCATATTTGTATATTGACAAATATGATCTTAATTAACCTTTAGCAAAAGTGGCTGATGAAGCTACTTTGTTGTGAAATCAAATCCTCAGTATCTATATTAATTCAATTAAGTACAGATTTATCTTTTTCCTTCGTACATTTCTAAGTCAAAACTAAATTGCATTTACCCACTATCTTTATTCCTTTAACCAGTGGGTGCTGTGCAGTAGCTTTCAGCCTGCAGGTCAGTGTGGTCAATCAAACAGACCATCTCCATAGGAACTCCTGCCTCAAGGATCCTTCTACCTGTCCTCTTAACTGTTCCCCAGGGCATGACAATTTGAGGAACAAATGCAGCCTGAGCAACTTTCTGTTTCTTCGTCAACACTAAAGCCTGTCTGTTGCTGCAACAGGATGATGAGAAAGGGAAGAATAGAAGGAGATGGAAAGGGCTTTAACTGAAGCTTCCTGTTGCTTCTCATCTTCTCACAACTCCACTGCATTTGAGAAGCACAGCAGTGTGTCAAATGGGACACCAGGAGAGAGGCTACTGAGCATTCCTGCTCCTTACTCTTGGCTTCTGCCCCTCTGCAAAGGTTCCTAAACCCCAGACACTTCAGTTTGTTCCCTCCATATTCTTGTCATTCTTGAGGTCTCGAAATCTAGCAAAGTACATCCAGTTAGGTGCATCTAGGCAACCTGGTGTGTGCCAGAATATTGCTCTGCCTATCTCTTCTGAGTATGTCTATTTATCAACCATTTGCAGGGCACATCTGAGCACCTACTGAAAGTTTTGAGGTCTGCACAAAATGGAATTGCATGTGTTATTGTGTTATCAATTCTTTTTTTTTTTTTTTTTTTTAACAGAACAGGGAGAGTTGATGTATATTTTCAGAGATCTAGGTTTCCTTCAACAAGGTGTCTTTGAATCAGATGGTTTGGTACATTTGCTTGGTATTTCCAGATGTTCATCCAGGTGTGCATGTTTCTGTTTAAGCAATAGAAGTGTTCCTGCTGCTGGCCAGCCCCTGTAACCAGATGTGCGCTCCATCTGCTGCTACATAGTAGACTAGTATTTTTAAAGTACTCAGTCATTAAGTATATGACCCAGGTTTGATTCCTTTTTCTGCCTGAAGAAAGTTACTACCTGTGGAATATGTTATGTTCATTAAAAAGTGGATGAGTTCTTGCTCTATTTTCCTTTTTGAAGCTGTATCGGTGTGTATAAAAGATTTCAAGTTTCCCTGGACTGAAAAGAGAAAGCATGTAATGGTGAACCTTAATGCTCAGTACTGTTACTTCAGAGAATGGGGACTGACTGCAAGGAATTTTTTGATATCTCATCATTGTTTGATTTGACCATAGGAATGGCCCTGGGAGAGAAAACTGCTATTTTCCAATTGGCTAGTGAATGAGTATGTGCTGCCTCTGTACACGGTGTACAGGACACTATTCCGAGGTTGTTGAATGCCCCTGTTCACTGCAGTGGATGTCTTCATGCCCAGCAAAAGTGCTGGATGTCACAGAGCCAGGTCATTAAACACTGGGTGTTGCAGTGCTGAAGGTTTTAGGCATTTCAGCATTAGACCAGACCCAGTCTATAATGTCTTTCACTGTCTGACCTTTTTCTTTCTTTCTGCTTCAGTCTCTGAAGATAGTCTAATTTGTGACATTATACTTTCTTTGCTCTGTCCACCTCTGCTGAAGATAGTCTAATTTGTGACATTATACTTTGTTTGCTCTGTTCATCTTACAGAAAACTGTTATTATCAAACCCTTTCTTTTACCAATACTTTTCCTGTAATAATTATGGCTTCCACTTGATCAAGAGATTCAGAAGTCAGTAGTATGAGTCACTTTTCCTATTCAGCTTCAACAATGTCATGATAATGACACTTTCTTAATCTAAACACCTGCCTGTCCTTTGCAGTACCAAAGGCACCTCTGTCATTCCTAACATTTAATTTTGAGTCTTTTCTTCTTTTCTGTTAAGCCATAATCATATCATCTGCATTTTCTTCACACAGTCTTTTATTTCACATCAATGCGCATTCAACAGGTTGCCTTCTTCTGTGCAAAGAGTATCTCTAATTGATAGCGAGAATCCACCCTCCAGTTGCTTTTGTCTGTCTCTGATATAAATCTCAAACATATATGTTTCATTTGTTGCATTACAGGTGTGCCGAAAAACAAAGTAATCATTTTTGTCTCTGAAGCTACTAAATTATGTTTTCTCAGCACTTGGTGAACCATAACAGCTGGAGACAGGAGGGAAACTATTCACTCCTTTCCCATTGCCAGATTGTTTGCAACAATATAGTCTTAACATTGTCTGGCTCATTTTTAAATGTAGCTTCTTTTCATTCTACTTGAATCCAAAAAGTAAGGGACACATTACTGCTTTATAGCAAAATAAACTTCTTTGACTCCAAGACAATTCTGGTTTTTAAATTTATTTTACTGAGTGTATAGACTGAGATGAAGTACATTTCATTTTCATAAAGAATTAAAATATGGGTAATGTTAAATCTGAGCTGAAGTGGGAACTGGTCCAAAAATACTAAAAGAATTGTGAATTTTCAGGTTTTAAAAAATGTGTGATGACTTTCGGAAAGACTATTTCTTGGGACCTTTGGTTGTAACTTGCATACCCTCAGCCGGGTAAGTCTTATACTGAACTACAAATAGGCTGAATATTTAGCTGTTACAAATCCAGTAACCTTGCTGACAGTGCTGCTTGGCCAGTTTACACCAGCTTAGGATCTGTCCTTTTGATCTGGCCATATGTTTTTTTGATGATAAGCATCACAAATTAGAACTGGATTTTCAGAAAATCTCTTTCTCTGTTTTACATCCCTAAGGATGTATAGGGGAGCAAATATTTTCAAACATTAGCAGCTCTTTGGCATTAATGACTGTTTTTTCAGAATACACAGAACTCTGTTGTAAAGTTTCCAGTTTTCTAACTACAGGAAATTATACTGCAGGTGACTCTGAATCAGTCATTACATTCAGAAATTATAAAATCAAAACTAACCAGAAAATACTGTGGGATCTAAAGTGTCAAAATATCTACTGAGTATGTATCCTGTCTTCATAAATTTAGCTTATAAAATATTATATGCTAAGATTTTTTGTTCTGATTTTATTTACCAGAATAAGGCATAACTAGGAATGAGGGAACAAATTGAATGGATGTTGGAGGAGCAATAAAACTGATCAAATGGAAAAAAGAGAAAACTGACACCAAAGGTAAAGAACTAGATTGCCTGCAGTTGTGTGGTGTTGCAGGAGTAGCCATAAAAGAACCACATCAGCAAAATCAGGTATCACTAAAAATTTTTGGTCTTATCATTATTTATCAACTTTTACCTGAAGAAATTAAACATAATGCCCCTGTGAAAGCCAAGCAGCCACATGAAGGTGTAATAGCAATCTCCAAAATTTTGCACCGAGAAAAGGGACAAAAATATCAGAACAGAACAAAAGGAAGTCCCCAGGCTAAAGGGGAAAGAAAAGAAGTGTTACTCTTGAGTTAGGTTTTATTTTTGTGTGATTAACTTAGCATATATTCCTCAGTTTTGTGAAACCAAATTAATCTCAACCAAACCTCCACTAAAGGGGAAAACAGAATGCCTCAAATACTTTCTTAACTGAGAGGCAGAGTTCTGAGCAACAACCACATGTGGACTTACCAAGGTATAGAATAAGACAGAACAGAGGAAACTGGAGGAACTGCAGTAGCACTTTGCAGACCTACTTCTCTCTTCATGGTTGGATGCATGATATTTTGCAGATGGACCCTCACATCAACACTGAGGTCTTGCATGCAGAGTTGGCACCTAGTTAGATTGTGAGGTTGTTATGACAAACTTGCTGCCAGTATTAGAGAAACATGCAGTTGGGTAAAGTGTATTATAATCTGATTCTATAGGGCAGATTTGGGATAAAAAAACTATATCAATGTAAGGTTAAAAAAATAACCCAGTGAGCCAAGTGCACAAGAAGTTGGATATGGCATTCATTCATTTGCTAAGATCTTCTGCAAAGATGAGTTTAGAAGATTCCTCACATATGAAGACCAAAAGATTACTTCATAATGGAAATTGATAGGAAACCTAAAGAGATGAATGGGTCCTAATTCCACTATCATATTCTCAGGGCAAAGTTGTGTAATACACCCCAGGTAACAGCACATTGTAGGAAGACATTTTGGTTTTAAAGTAAATGTCAAGAACCCCTGAATGAAAGAATATCTGTTCTTTTACAACTGTGTGGGCAAACATGAGACCAGAGATGAGTGGAGAGGGAGAGTAAATACTGCACAATGATGGCAATATTCACCCTTTACTGATTCAACCTGTACCACTTGCACTTTCCTGAGAATCATTTAACATGCAACAGTGACTGTATTAAGTATTTTACTCTTCCTTACAAAGTCACCCTGGAGGAATGGCACAGCAGACCTGCTATGGTTCTCAGCTTCCATGTTTTAAGCTCCATCTTAATTAGCTGGTAGAATGAATGAAATAATTTTGCCATTCTCATGTTCCAGCTTGACAAAGTGGGACTTGGCACTCGGTCAGTATAAGACATTCCATGCAGCTATATATGGTATGTGTTAATGATGCTATTAGTAACACATTGCTGAATGTTAACATGTTAGAGCTTGTAGTTTCATCTCTCTATGGAAGTGACTTGATTAATGTTAGAGGGAACTTTTTAATGAAGGTATAATTTCTGTGACACTATTTTATATTGTCAAAGAAAGAGGGATAATCTTACATTGAATATTATTATATTTAATTAAACAGGCTGTGCCAGGCTTCCTCCTACCTTATCCACTCATACATATGTAGTAATTATTTTTCTTTTTTAAAAAGATACTAAGATCTGAGGGGTCATCGGTCACCTCAGTGAGTCCCCTAATGCCTGGTCTACTGATGTGTCCCCCAGCATAGTAGTTGCAGTAGTTCCAGGGTGCCCAGTAAGCGTGAGATGTCACTTCAAGAGACTGTTTCTGTAGATCTAGTATATTTATATGAAAGCTTGTAATTGGAATAACTAAAACAGATCTTCTAACAAGAGTGGTGACACAATGGGAACACATTCATCAAAGAAGTAACAGGTAGGGTGGTTTTTTTGGATGGGGATATTGCTAATGATTAAATGGCAATCCTACTAATTAAAAGACAAAAGTAGATAAATAAGGGATAACTCCCATGATAATTGCCAAATTTATATATTTAGAGAAACTTAGTACATCATAAATATTAAATTGGGCTATTATCTGAAGTATGCCTGTGCCAGGGATCCATAAAGACTTTAGGGACTAATCACTAGATATTTTCATTATTTATTTCCTTCCACATTTTAACAAATAGGAAAGCTATGACTTCTTTGTGTAAACCACAAAGGAAACATGCTCTTTTTTTTTTTTATGCATCTTTTGTGCAAGAGACAAGAAAAAAACAATGTTGTGGGAAAGTACAAACAAGAGAAGAGCTCAACCATGAGAAAATCTTTCAAGATAAAGCTTGGCTTCTCTTTTCTTCTGAGTATTAACCTCCTACAAAGTACACTAGTTTTGTCAATGTGTAGCTCCATTGACTTCAATTAAGCTATCTCAGATACCACCCTGCTGAGAGAGCAACCACAGACTTTTTAAAAGTCATTCAACACAGAAATGTGGCAATGGTGGTGAATCAGGTCATTTGTGTAATTTTACTCGTTAGTCCTGCCTTGCACTGTATGGAATAATTTATGCAAAGAAGGTACCTAAAGGCCTTTATAGGAATTTCTAGTGATATTAAAGGGACTGTTTTATGCCCATTTTTACAAGATTAAATGTCTGTTATGTGCAAAATGATATACACAGTTGGCTTCACTGAACGAGAATGCTAAGGTATCGGGACAGATCTTGTACTGCATAGGCCTTAGGAATGTTATCTTCTTCCCTTACTCAATGTAGCCAAAAAACCCACACTGACTGACCAGGTTGAGAAAGTGGGTTCTGACTACATGGGGCTGAATCCTCAGTCTTGTGAGAAAATAAAAGATAACTTGGTGTGAGTAATGTGTCAGTAAAGAAGTTTCATTTATTGCAATATGCAAGCTCATTTAGAAATCTCTGTGGTGGATTGTGCTGTAAACAAGTCCAACCAGTGCATCTGGAATACTTTTGGAATTGCTTAGGTTTAGCCCAAGATTACTCTTGATGCATCAAATGCTTGAGTACCTATAACACAGGCAAAATGTGGGAGAGATCCAGCAGCTTGAAACTGGGGTATTGAAAAAGAAATACAGCTACTGACAACTGGCAAGTGCTTCCCTTCATATCCTTGCTGTTACTCCTACAGTAATCCTCTTTGGCCTTTTGACTACTGAAAGGATAATATTTTTCCTTATATTGGATATTACATGAAAGCTAGTAGTTCTCAACAGTTAAAATCCAGCTAAGAAGTACCAAGAATTACTTGAGGGGAGTACTATCCAGCTATTGCTGGTACACTAAGCCATCAGATCTGTTTGAAGCATGACAAGTAAACATGCTGCAAAATCATTCACACGGTTGCACAGGGTTTTTAGGCAGAAGTGGTATTCCACAAGCTGAGATCCTGACTACTTTCTGAATTCCAGTAGTTTTGAAAGGATAAAAGCCCTGCAAACACATGAAGTCACCCATCCAATATGTGAGGAGAAGAGTAAAAATAGGACCTATGACCCCTCCCTTCTTCCTCATTTAGATACTTTTCCCTGTAACTATGGGTAAAATGCAGTAGTGGAATACTGTTGCTATTAAGTGAAAAATGAGCTTTTACAGGAAGTCATGAAAATGAAAGTAATAATTAAATCTTCATATAAGTTTAGCTTGTATTGTAAGTGCTTAGCTGAAAAATTCGTCTTTAACTCATGGCCCGCAGCAATCACATCTGTTATATTTTAGGAACAGAAAGCTAATGAGGTGGAATCTGGAGTACTGAGCTTAATTGGGCTTGTTTTGATTAAGTGTATGTGCTGGGAATATTTTACACACTAGTGTAAATTGCAGAACAGTCAACATAAGCCACAAAATTTGCAAAATCCATTGTGGGTAGTGTTAGAGAAAGGACTGTTTCCAATAAACAAGAAACGGCAAAAGAAAATATCAGAGGTTTTGGTGAAAAAAAAAAGTGTACTTTAATTTGCCTATTTAGTGTCTTTCTATGGTTGTAAATGCATTTCTATCTTGTTCACATACATGCAAATTACAGACACAGACACACACACCGATACACAGATGTGCTATATAGTATACAATGGTAACAGCTTGTCTTTAGTCTGGGTAGATTAAGACTACCTGGCAAAATCAGTTAAAACTGCATAATCTTTATACAAACATGAAAATTTGGTGCATCCTTCATATATTACATATGTAGCAGAAGGAATAATATTTCTCAGTGGTTTGAAAAATGTGCGTTTCAAGGTCAGGGGGTGTATGTGCAATTTTTCTCCTACCACCCCTTATCACTTTGGGCCATACTCTTAGGTGATGTAAACCTGCATAACTTCATAGACTCTAGTTCACTTTGTTGATTCGCTCAATTTAGATCTGATCTCTCAAGTTCCTATGTCCATTCAAAACTTGGAAGGTGGAAAAAAACTGAGTAGTGTATTTTAGCAACACTAAAAATGGTTTTAAGTGGATTTTTCTCTACATTAAAAAGTCTACAAGCTGAATGCCTGATATTTTGGTATCATTCATAACTAGAAAAAGATGTCGACTCTTCAAAGAAAATTACGTATGAATGAAAAGTAGTTCTGTTTAGACTGTAGTAGAAAATACATAAAAAAAAAATATTGTCCAATACTTTCATTAATAGCTCTCTAAACATCTTGCAAGAAAAAATACCTCCATTTTTGCACATAAGGAATATGAGAAAACAAGAATTGGCTTGCAGAAAGCAAGTAACAGAGTTGTCTAAGTGGTGATGATCTGTCCAGTGGCCACCTGATCTGTCATAGTCTATGGAGACTGACATAAAACACGATAGGGTCATTTGGCTTTTGCATCCTTCTCTGCCTATGCAGGTTGAAGATTACAATGTTGACACCTTTACAGCACTCCTACGTGTCAAGATACTTTGTATGACTTAAACATGTCTGTCTCATGTTGAGCCTTTTCAGCTGGTAGGTATTTTCTCCTGACCCCACACCCAAATTAAAAGTTTAGGCTAAGATTTTATTTTATTTTTTTTTTCAATGGGATTTGCTTGTAAGGTTCTTCAAGCCCTTTAAGATCCCAGCTTTGATCAATGAAAGTTTCACTATAATTCACTAATACCTAAGAATCCCATGAGAGCTAATAACTTCATTTTAGCTGCTTAATGGTTTTGCATATTTCAAAGCCTTTAGCCCAGGATACAGTTCTTGCTAGGCAAAGGAGACATTCCTTCAGATAAGTCTCTAAACAATTCCTGATCTTCCTAGTATTAATTCTGGCTCTTCTGTTCCACAGCTCACAAGGAGGTAATAGGGGTAAATGCACTGAACATGGGAAGCACACCGAATTTAAGAGCAAATACTCTGCAGCCCTGCAGGAAAATTATAATAATGATGTTTTAATAGGCTGGATTAAGCTCTTCTGTCAAACTTAAAATCCCACTGGTGAATTGCAGCTCCTTCCACTGGGAAAGGCGAATGGTATTTAAACACACATAGACCTCCTACATACTACTAACACAGGCTGAGGGACTAATGAACAGGAAGGCAAAGTACAGTACCTCAGGTTAGGTCTTGCTGGAGCAAGCTCCTTAGTTCTTGAAAAAAAAGTCTGCCTCATGGCCACAGTTATTCAGGGCTTTGGCTTTACATTTCATTCAGAAGAGCGCAGTGCTAGTTGCATTGTGACCCCTAACAATATATTGTTTGATTGGTTCAATAATGACTCTGAAGAATGAGCCACCTACCCTATTATCAGCTCCACCTCCTGGGGTTTCTCTTACAGGTACTTCCATTCAAGTCTGGTCTAGAGTAACATAGGCAATTGCACTAGGAAGAATGAAAATGTGAAGAGGGCAGCCACTGCAGCCTGAGGTCATGAGATGATTGCTGGCTGTGATTAGGAAGAAATCCCCTCTTCTTAAATGAAGTATAATAGCTTTCTAAGGTTTCAGGACTGTCCATTGTTAAAGATAGTATATTCCCTGTGACATTTATATAAGCTCTGATTTCCCTTTTCTTCCCCTTTCAAAAAGTAGGAAAGGAAAAGAAAACTTTAAGAAACTTTCTACCTTCTCAGAAAAAAAAAAAAAGGGAGTAAAGAGAAAATTAATTTTATTACTCTGCTGCTCTGCTGCCCAAACTTCTGCTACAGCTTTTTCCTTTAAAAATAATTCTGAATGTTCCTTCTTCTTTTTTTATTTTGCATAGACAGTATTTAAAGTTTTTAATACTTAATGTCAAAAATTGGAATTAATTTCACTGTATTTAGTCTACTAAATATGGTTTCTTTTTTAAGCATGCAGCTCTTGTGAAAGACTGTTGTCTCTAAGTATTATCAGTCACCTCATAAAATAAAGGTTATTATTATTATCAGTGGTGAACAATAGCTGATGACTTCAAGTTGAAGAAAGGTCAGGAGACTAATCACTGATATGCTTTCAGCAGCTATCTTTGCTGCTCAGGACTTAGGCAATTGTTAGAGGCACATTTTTTCAGCTTTAAATTTTTTCGTGTTTTTTCTCATTGACTGAATAGGTGCATACACATGCACAAAAATCAATCTCAAGTTAGGTCTTTTTGTATCTGCTTTCACTTAAGAAAATGAACACAAAAACATCACTATTTCAGAACCTGCAATATGAATAATTGTGACATTGATGTATGGTGTGTCAAAGGGGGACTGTAAGAGGATGGGGACTCCTTTTTTCTGTTAGTAACTACCATGTCTGTGGTGTCACTGGGCAAATTTCAGTTCTCTAGCATGGTTCTTAAACCAAGACTCCATCACTTCGCTTCTGCTGGAATGCTTCTCCCATCACCCCACTTACAAGCATAAGGATGCACTGTGGTTTCTCGAGACCTTTGTTTTAGAATTCATGAACCCATAAAACTAGACCTAGCTTTCTAGAGATACATCCTTTTTCTTTTGATCTTGCAAACTATAGACTATCAGTAGTGTATAAGGATTTACAGATCTGGGATACTGAGCAGAGCTGGCAGGATGTGCTGCCTGTGTTTAAACTTCAGTCAAAGCATGAGAAGTTTATATAGGTCAACAGTGTCTTCCTTCAAACGGAAGAAGCTGACCATGCTTGGAATATGTAATATAGGTGGAGACAGAGACTGACAGACACAGAAAACCATTCAGCTAAAGACTGGCATCAGCTGAATCCCTTCATTGTTTCTGAACTCATTGTTGAAACTAATGAACAAGTCATTGTTGGTAAATTACTGTCTGAAATAGTCTATTTCTTCACTATAGATTTAAAAGAAAATATTAGAGCAAGAGAAAAAGTAGGTGAAACTGATTTCATTTAACAATAACCTTCCAGCCTTACTTCACTCAAATAACCTTTATAACTAATTACAGTGGAATCTGAAAATAAAACACTTTTAGGCTGCAGGGTTTTAGAAGTCATCAGAATTATCCAGTGCTCAATACAGCCAAAATCCTATCTTCTATTATGTTCTTGTGCCAGCAAGGCTGCCTGCAAGTTAATGTCTATAGAGCTATGAGAGGAACAAGAGGCAAACATTAGTATCATCAAATGTTATATTGATAACCAAAGACATGGCAGGCTGGTAAGTAAATCATTTCTAAGTGCTTTCTTCTTTGGACTGTGTATTAAATTCTAAGTGATTATAATAATTTGTGTTTTTCCTCCTTTTTCAGGTCTGGTAGCATATCCAGACACTCAGCTTCATGCACTGTCTTGCCAGACTACTCTTTTTCCCTCTCTGCCCCTTGAAAAGATTAGAAGTATGTGTTCACATTTGTTGGCTACTATGGTCTCTGATGAAGACTTACAATTACAAAAGGCTTATCTGTCCCCCACTCCATTTGTCTTATTTTCAGCAGCCCTTTAGACTCCTAGGAGTCAGGATTTAAAGACTGCTTATATTAAAGGGACTTGTAATCCTTAATAAAAGGTCTTAGACTCCTTCCTTTGTCACTTCCCAGATGATCTGTGTCTTGCTCTTATGCGTCTGAGTCTTTCTTTCTGTCAGTGCTTTTGCTTTACTCTAAATACAGCATCTTTTAGGATACTAAATGCTCCATGCATATTGCTGTAGGGGAAATTTTGTTTCTTGTGTTTAGTGACCTTCACTATATACTACAAAGTCTATCTATTTACTTGGGTTTTCTTCATATCAATAGCTCCCAGCTGTAGGCCATGCACCATTAGTGATTTGTGGAGTGTTTGCTGGAGGTCCATAGAGAACTGACTAGCAAAGCACATGCTCCTGTGCATTTCCAGCTGCTATCTTACATTAAAGCCAGCTAAAATTATATCAAATAATTTCTGAATGCCATTATTCGAAGAAGGCAATTGCTACTGTTACACAAGGCTGATACCTATTTGTGAAATCTTCCATGTGTTGACTAATAGGAGAGAAAAGCAGGAGTCAAGGGGTTGAAATGTGACCCACGCCCTAGAAAAGTTAAAGAACACTTGCCCTTTACAACTTCTCTGCTTTAGCTATAATCCTCTGATTGGCCTGTATGGAATATCATTTTAGGTCAAATAAGTTTTATGATTTCTAAACTCTGATGGCTTCAATTTGCTGTAAATCTTTACAGGGATTGATACTTTGTACAGCATTCCTATATATAAGTTCTATGACAGGCTCATTAATCAGGCTACATTTTAAAAGCATTAGCCTTCTTCCCCTCTGTTGAATTCATGGCTTCTCTTTCCCCTGTTATAATTAGTGTTCTTTCAAATCAATATTTTTTTGCCAACTAGGGAGTTACACTGGGTCTGGTCTATACCTTCCTTCACCCTCTAGCTGAGGTACCCCAATATCTGAGTGGTGTTTAAAAATTTGACTCCACATTAGCATAATGAAAATGGACTCTATTTTAAGCAGGGATAAGTCTAAAGAAATCAGTCACAGTACTGTAAAGGTTGCTCTTGATATTCTTAATTTTCAGGTATCTGGTTCTGAGGAAAGTAGGTGACCCAAACAGGAAGATCAAATAGCAGCCATGTAAAATTGGAAACCTTGACCTTTTTGTTCCCAAAAGAATTATACCATCTAGAAAAAAAAAAAAAAAATTATAATGCAAGAGCTTCAAGAGGCATTGGGAAAATGTTCCCACTCTGGACCATCAGGAAACTTTGTCATTTTGGTTTTGAACACTGGGCAATAAAAATATCTGAAGTAAAACCACTAGAGAAAAATGTGGGTCCTGGACTTCCAGACTCCTTGCCAAATGTTCTGGTCAGCAGGCTACTGTGTGCATTAGTAAGAGTTATCCTATGCAAATACTTACAAGTTAGTTATCAAAGTTCAAAGCTATGATTTAGTAAGACATTTGATTTATCAGCAGCATGGATTTAAATCATGGACTTAACTTTGAAAAAGGCATCAGTTCAGGGCATGTGAAGGGAGTAGAGTGTACAGGATAGGAGCTTGAGCAGATTAGTATGCTTTTCACAAAATATAATGTTGCATAGAATTGCTTCCTAAACTCACTGCTCTAATTTCTCTCCCTAGTCAATGGAGGACAGATATTGTTACAGGATAACTCATAAGGGTTATCTTTGAATAAGATGAATCAGTCTGCCGGGGAGTTTGACTCCATCAATAGTGAGCAGAGTTAAAGTAAGATAATTGTTAATTTCTAAAGAGTCAGGTTGTGCGAGATTAATCCAATCCTAGATTTGAAAAAACTAGGATACTTAAGTAGAAGAGGATCTACTTGGCTGGACGTGCATGTCAGATAGCTAATGAGTTTCTCAGTTCTAAGACATCAAGGCATGTGCAGAAGAATTTGTCCATGGAACTTCCAGGTACGTTTAGAGGTCAGGAAGCAGATTAATAGAAGTTTTCAGGATAAATTTTGAACCTGAGCAGTTAAAATTAATTTACACTTTTTTCATATGTTGTGTTTTCTGTATCTGCCCAAGAGTACCAAAGACACAATCAGTTCCTGAATATCTCTGCATACATCCAATTCTTGAATCTTTCTGTGGTAATAATGTGAAAAAGAATTAGCATAAGTTCTGAACATAGAATCATAGAATACTTAGAGTTGGAAAGGACCTTAAGATCATCTAGTTCCAAACCGCTGCCGTGGGCAGGGATACCTCACACTAAACCATTCCACCCAAGGGTCTGTCCAACCTGGCCTTGAACACTGCCAGGGATGGAGCATTCACAACTTCTCTCGGCAACTCGTTCCAGTGCCTCACCAACCTTCCAGTAAAGAGCTTCTTACCCTGTATAAGTTTAAGCCCGTTACCCCTTGTACTATCACTACAGTCCCTAACAAATAGTCCCTCCCCAGCATCCTTATAGGCTCCCTTCAGATACTGGAAGGCTGCTATGAGGTCTCCACACAGCCTTCTCTTCTCCAGGCTAAACAGCCCCAGATTCCTCAGCCTGTCTTCATATGGGAGGTGCTCCAGTTCCCTGATCATCCTCGTGGATGATCCTTCTCTGGACTTGTTCCAACAGTTCCATGTCCTTTTGATGTTGAGGACACCAGAACGCAAACAGTACTCCAAGTGAGGTCTCAAAAGAGCAGAGTAGAGGGGCAGGATCACCTCCTTCGACCTGCTGGTCACGCTCCTTTTGATACAGCCAAGGATACGGTTGGCTTTCTGGGCTGCGAGCACACACTGAAGCTGGCTCATGTTCATTTTCTCATCAACCAACACCCCCAGGTCCTTCTCTGCAGGGCTGCTCTGAATCTCTTCCCTGCCCAACCTGTAGCTGCGCCTGGGATTATTCCGACACATGTGTAGGACCTTGTACTGGACTTGGTTGAACTTCATGAGGTTGGCATCAGGCCACTTCAAAAGTGTGTCAAGGTCCCTCTGGATGGCATTCCTTCCCTCCAGCGTATCAACTAAACCACACAGCTTGGTGTCAGCAAACTTGCTGAGGGCACACTCAATCCCACTGTCCATGTCACCAACAAAGTTGTTGACCAAGACCGGTCCCAACACAGATCCCTGAGGCACACCAGTCGTTGCTGGTCTCCAGCCGGCCATTGAGCCATTGACCACAACTCTTTGTGTGCAGCCATCCAGCCAGTTCTTTATCCACCAAGTGGTCCATCTATCAAATTTATGTCTCTCCAATTTAGAGACAAGGATGTCATGTGGGACAACGTTGAACGCTTTGCACAAGTCCAGGTAGATGACATCAACTGCTCTACCCCTGTCCATCAGTTCTGTAGCCCCATCATAGAAGGCCACCAAATTGGTCAGGCAGGATTTCCCCTTAGTGAAGCCATGCTGGCTGTCACCAAGCACCTTGTTGATTTTCATGTGCCTTAGCATGCCTTCCAGGAGAATCTGCTCCAAGATTTTGCCAGGCACAGAGGTGAGACTGACTGGTCTGTAATTCCCCAGGTCATCCATTTTTCCCTTCTTGAAAGTGGGGGTTATATTTCCCATTTCCAGTCATCGGGAACTTCACATGACTGCCATGATTTCTCAAATATGATGGCCAGGGGATTCACAACTTCATTCGCCAGCTCCTTCAGGACCCATGGACTTGTGCACATTCAGGTTCTTAAGATGGTCTGGAACCAGACCCCTTCCTACAGTGGGCACAAGGTCTTCATTTTCACAGTCCCTGTGTCTGCCTTCCAAGACTTGGGTGGTGTGGTCAGAGCATTTGCCAGTAAAGACTGACATGATTCATTGGTCAGTTCTGGGGACAAGAAGAGAAAGTAACAGATTCTGCTATAATTCCATCCCTGTCAGTGTTCAAGGCCAGGTTGGACAGAGCCTTTGGTGACATTGTTTAAGGAGAGGTGTCCTGCCCAAGGTCCTTTCCACACCTAACTATTCTATATGATTCTATGATGTTAGATATGATATTATGGGAAAATGTATATTGATATGCACAGTTTGCAATGGCTGAAAATACTTGATCACAGGAAGGGATGGAAAGTAGAGAATTAAACTTTTAGGGTTAAATTCAGGAACTTTAAGAATTAAATATTTTGAAACCAGTCACAGAATTCTAATGAATATATTGTATAGAATTTTAATATGGACTCTAATTTGTCCATGGAAATTTTGCTTATCCTGGTACTTGTCCATTGCTGTAAATCATAGCAATATGCATAAAGAGGTTTATGACGACTTTAGAACTGTGCTCACTCCAGCTAGCAACACCCTGTCCTCACCCACTCTCCCATCAAGATGAGGGCAAAGTGAATTGTAAGGAGATATTATACTAAGCACCTAACTAAGTTAATGTTTTTCTGTGCTGTGCCATGCCCTGTGTGGATCCTGTGCATTTCCTGGGAAAAACCAAGCTGTCATTGTAACACATGAAAAGGAATAATCCCTTTTTCTCATTAAATCTCTTCAACTCAGAGGCAAGACTGATTAGAACAGGGTTATACTGCTGCTGACTTCCAGTTTATTGTTGTCTTCATTGCTTTGGATAACCTTCCTTTACACTTCTTTGACGTGCTCTACCTGAACAACTGGGAGATGACCTTCCCTCAAACACTTTCTTGTGAGTGCCCAGGGATTGGCAACAGTTTTCTGCAATTCACTAAGAAAGACTCATGGAGAAGTTCATCTAACTGCAGCATCAAGCAGCAGGTATTACACTTCTACAAGCCCTCATGAAATGTGAGCATGAGCAAATTCTAGAAAGAACAGTCAGTCGTCTATGGTTTTGCAAAGTAGATGCTCACACACACACTGAAGTGCAGCAGATTTTGAAATAAAGAACAGAATCTCTGTCAAAACATGTAAATCTCCTTTAAAGGAGGGAGAAGTCACTTAATGAGAAATACTAGACAAATTACATCCTAGAATAGCTTAGTTTCCTCCACTGACTATATAAAAAAAAAAAGGAGGATAGCCTGAGTAATCAGTTTCAATGTAGACTTCCTCACTGTTGATGTCACTGGTCAGGGCATTCAGTCACTGACCTTTAGCAGTCTACAGGCACACTGTAACCCCATTACAGCATATGGAGAGCGGGGGCTTGCTTTCGATGGCCACACAGCTACATCCAAGACAATCCCAAAGAATTCAAGGCATCCACACCAGTCTGGCAGATATGAGAAAGGAATTAAAGCAAACATACCCTTCTTGAGGTAATAACAGCTGGAGTTAAGTGGCATCTCCTGGATCATCTCTGTAAACAACTGTATGTAAGCTCTCAAAATCCACCTCCAGCACACATTTAGACTGTTCAGAATGGACTTCAATTTAGGCACGATCCTATCCATGAAGCTAAATGAGGTGAATCCCAATCTGAAGATCCGTGTCAGATTTGCAATGGCTCTTCGCAGCTACAAAAAATATTTTTGTGCTGTGAATTTCTTCTTCTATAATGAGTATGGACGGGTAAAGAACTACTAAATAGACTCCAGTGAAGGGTCATGAAAACAAGAAAGGGTCATGGCACATTTCTCAGATGAGGAAGGGCTGAAAGAGCTGGGACTGTTTAGTCTAGAGAAGAGCAATTATAAAACTACGTCCTCTCCCTCTAATTAAATTACTTGCATATAAGTATACTGCAAATGACACATTCTTCATTGGGTGTTTTAATTTCCTATCTATTTCAAAATACAGATTGACTTGTGTGTGTCTGTTTATGTGTCTGACCGCCCATTTGCATAGTCTTTTGAGATAAAAACTCACTGAGGAAAAAAATGTGCTGAGCATTTGTACAATAATCAAGGCAATTGGCAGATCAGCTACACCACAGGCATATTTCCTCGCATTTTTGACATTTTTTTCATCATTACATCATAAATGTGTGATTTAAAACAACAAAGGTAGTTGAACTAAAGGAAAAGAAAGGCTTTTAGCCAAAATTCAGGAGTGTTCTGAGCACCAGATTGCTTGCCTCACCATAGTGTTAGAATGCATTGAGATAGTTTGGATCATGTCTGTTTTGCTCTACAGATAGGACAGTATAGCCTAACATTAGGCCAAATTACCTTGTAACTACAAATTCAGATTTTACTTTTTCCATTTACCCATTTGTTCTGGATAAATTGAAGCCAAAGATCCTCCCTTCCTAATATTTTCTGTAATCAATTCAATTTGTAGTGCTGTGTAATAGCGAACTGACCATAAATTGTTCAAACCTGCCAGTAAGTGACAGGCAAATTCTTTCTGAATTGCATTACATTTATTCTTACAGAGATCAGGTCTTCCAAAGGCATGCATTTTATACATGAATGTTCAGGGCATTTAAATATGTGTAACACTATAGACTAGTAAACATGCATGTTCCTTAACTATGCATGTTCCTTAACTGACTGTTCAATTTGCAAAAAAATGGTGTGTACTCAGAGTCAGTTCAAGGCAGTATAAGCAAAATTTAATGTTGGTGCTTTCAGGACAAAGAGCTGGGGCTGGCTGATGTCCATCCCATGGCAGCAGGTAAAGCAGAAGTGGTGGAAAGAAAAGCTGGGTAAGAATACTTCAGCATCAGCTTTGCTGGTCCCACTGTCTTCACAGCGAAAAGGGGACAGTGGCTTTACCTTGACGAGCTGTCTACATGACTTCTTTAAACACATTGTTTCCTGACAGCACCTACCTCTTCTCAAAGCTCCAAACTTCCTTCAGTGGTAGCAATGATAAAAAGTAAACTAGCTTCTTAGAACTTCACTAAAAACAGCCGCTAGGACTATCCTGGGAATTTTTATGGACTATCCTGGGAATTTTTATTTGTCTTTTCCCACCTCCTCCACCCCTTATCTATTAGTTTAGAGAATTACCTACCTTATTTGCACATAGCTGTCTTCATATGTCCAAGAACCACACACACAAAGCAACCTGTGCTTCCCATGGTCAGGTTAGCTTAAGTAACAACGATGTCCTACAACCAAAGAAAGGAAAGTCTGTATTTTTACAGTGGAGCACTACAGAATCATAGAATCATAGAATAGTTAGGGTTAGAAAGGACCTTAAGATCATCTAGTTCCAGCCCCCCATGCCACCCAAGGCTTCATCCAACCTGACCTTGAACACTGCCACAGATGGAGCATTCACAACCTCCCTGGACAGCCCATTCAGTGCCTCACCACCCTAACAGGAAAGAATTTCCTTCTTATATCCAATCTAAACTTCCCCTGTCGAAGTTTTAACCCATTACTCCTTGTCCTGTTTCTACAGTCCCTAATGAAGAGTCCCTCCCCAGCTCCCTTCAGATACTAGAAGGCTACTATGAGGTCTCCACGCAGCCTTCTCTTCTCCAGGCTGAACAACCCTGATTTTCTCAGCCTACCTTCATACAGGAGGTGCTCCAGTCCCCTGATCATCCTCGTGGCCCTTCTCTGGACTTGTTCCAACAGTTCCATGTCCTTTTGATGTTGAGGACACCAGAACTGCACACAATACTCCAACTGAGGTCTCACAAGAGCGGAGTAGAGGGGCAGGATCACCTCCTTCGACCTGCTGGTCACACTCCTTTTGATGCAGCCCAGGATACGGTTGGCTTTCTGGGCTGCGAGCACACACTGAAGCTAACTCATGTTCATTTTCTCATCGACCAAGACCCCCAAGTACTTCTCTGCAGGGCTGCTCTGAATCTCTTCCCTGCCCAGCCTGCAGCTGTGCCTGGGATTGCTCTGACCCAGGTGTAGGTCCTTGCACTTGGCATGGTTAAACTTCATGAGGTTGGCATCTGCTCACCTCACAAGCGTGTCGAGGTCCCTCTGGATGGCATTCCTTCCCTCCAGCGTATCAACTGAACCACGCAGCTTGGTGCCATCGGCAAACTTGCTGAGGGTGCACTCAATCCCACTGTCTATGTCACCAACAATGCTGTTGACCAAGACCGGTCCCAACACTGATCCCTGAGGGACACCACTTGTTACTGGTCTCCAGCTGGACATTGAGCCATTGACCACAACTCTTTGCATGCAGCCATCCAGCCAGTTCTTTATCCACCAAGTGGTGCACCTATCAAACTGAAGTCTCTCCAATTTAGAGACAAGGATGTTGTGTGAGGTATGAGCCCTGGGTAATGAAATATCTAACTCAACACGCATAAGCAAGTGTTTGCTTAAATGAATTACCTGAAAATTCTTTTATTGGATGTTGGGTTTGTACAAAAATATGTATTCATACATTTTAACATGGAACTCCTAGCTGATTTTAGTAAGGAATTCTGTAGAGAGAATATTGGCAGGCTACTTCTCCAGCTGAGCAGGGCTGTGGGAAGTTTAAGTGTGTTTTTGGTAATGTAGTCTGATTTCTGTTTTAATGGACTGAATAACTAGAACAGGCAGTTATGTTAAATGGCCTGACTGAGAACTCAGCAGCCAGTCGAGGTAAGAGAGAGTTTAAGATAAAAGTAATAATCTATAAGAGAGAGTTTAAGATAAAAGCAGTAATCTATAAGAGTTTAAATCCATTGTTCCAGATGAAAATATAGTGTCTAGTACCAGAACCCAAGAGAGCAGGTGGGGCATTTGATTCTGTATCTGAACCTCCTGATGATTTGCTGTGTGATCTTGCACAAATCTGGGAAATATTCCTGGATGCCAATTTAAATGCCCATAAACCAGTTGTACTGTAATCTATTTTCCACTTGGGAAAACATGGGAGTGAGATTCTGGAGCTTAACTAATGTTTCTGAAGTGCTTTAAGATTTCTGGATGAGTGATATTCAGTAAATATAACATTTAGAGACTTTAATGTTAGAGACTTTTGTCTATCTGAAGTAATTGAGGAGGATCTCCATTGAAGCCCACTAGTTTGTAATGGCAGAATATTAGCATAAGTAAGATCACTTTGCATTCCTTCATTAGGAAGAAAAAAAACCAACTCTGATATATCAAGGTAATAGTATTTCTTAAGACACTTTAGTCTCATGCTTAAAGGGCTCAGGATGGAGGACATGTCACCAAAACAGACTCTGGACTTGCAGTAAATAGAACTTTTTTTTTTAATACTATTTTAGAGATTTTTTTCTCCAAAGCTTTCAGATTTTAGTAACTAGCTCACTGAGTCTGGGAAGAAATTGATTTTAAAAAATCATAATAAAGCATCCCAGTCAAAATTGAATTAAATTCAAGACCATACAGGGTAGTATGAAGTTTTTAAAAGGTAAACATTTTAGAGAAATGCTGAAAGGAGATTCTAGTTTTTCTCCATTTTGGTACATGAAGTTTATATGCTTTGGACAGAAACTAAAACAGACTAAAGGAAGGTGAAGTTGGTTTGTTGTTTTTTTTTTTTTTTCCTTTTTTTTGTGAGAAAAAGGAAAGAGCTTGCAAGTTTCAGTCATCACATCAGTGGGGTTAAGAGGAAAGCTAGTTAAATGGAACAGTTCCAAATAAATTGAATTTTGCCATGCTGCAAAATGAATGAGTCTGCAGTGAGTGGAGAGTGTTGGTGTGTAGGTAACCTAGGCACCTAGGTAAGGTGGTGCTTCACCTTCAGCAAGTCAGTGGGAATTTACATTCCTAATAGAGTCAGTGAAGAAAATCTACAGGAAGATCCAATCTTCATGAATTAAGTACAAAGTTTCTTCTCACAGTGCAGGGAAATAAGAAGAAATGTGAGCTGCCTCCTACTGACAGCCTCAAACAGGAAGGGTCCCTTAAAAAAGGGAAGAATATCAGCTTCGCACATTCATCATCCCCTTTGTCACCTTTTGACTAAGGAGCGTGTGGGTTTCCAGACCGCAAATCAACCATGTCTCCCATGTCTGGCAAAGTGCTTAGACCAACTTGTAAGAGCTGAAAGAAGGAAAATGCCCTTCAATGGAAAGAGGCAGATTGATGCTCCAGAGTGTGCTCTCTGAAGTCTTATTATATATCTGGATCAAAACTGCCTAGTTCCTCCTTATTTCTCAGTATGAATGGCCACGTGTGAGTCCTCATCCCTGTGCTTTGACCCTGTTTAGCTGTCCAGTGCAGGTGCAGCCTCAGGTCTCTAAGAATTGAGTTTATTTCCAAAATAGGTAACTCTGCACATGTGTGTATGCAAGCAAATTCCAGAGCATGGCTAATAAGTGGTTAAATTTCAGTGATTACATAGACAAACAATATTGGAGAGCAGGTGATGAGATTCCTGTTAGAGACTTAATGAGGGGCTAGGTTCCTAAGAACAACTTGCATTAGTTTTACTCCTTCCTTTTTCTTTTTTTCCTTTTTCTTCCCTAAATTTCAAAAGTAAGAATGAAAAGAAAAATATGCTTTTGTTGTTTTAGATCTTTACACCGTCTTTGGACTTTTATGAACTGAGCAATCAGCTTTGACAGAGCCACTACAGTTCTGATTCAGTGAAATATTTTTTGATCCTTTGTTTTACTGAAAAGAGCACAACCACCTTGCAAGCTTAGAAATTAAAACCTGAATCATTCACATTTGTTTTCAAACTCCAGAAAATCTCAGCCCCAAAAGGTAAATTAATTGTGTGATATCATTTCTGCCTATTGGTACACAGAGCATGAAAAGCTGAATGCTTTCAGGTAGACTTTGAACCACCATATTTCTGGAATTTTGTCATTGAGAAGAACAATGATGGCCTTTTGGGAGGCAGGGAATCTGGGTTAGACGGAGAATATTTCTAGCAGCTCCCATCCCCTCCTGCCCCAAAGTTAAGTACTTACTCTTAAGGCATGCTGTTTACATAAAAACCTTCTTTTGAGTATTTCTTCCTTGACTCTATGTTTGTGGTGGATACGTTTTTAGATCTTTCTCACTCTCTCCATTCACTGAAGAGCCTTGTAGCTGTTTCTTATTAAAGTATGTCGAGTATTAGTAACGTTATTACTTGTCTTATTTTTTGCGATGCCTGCACAGAGGGTTGCCATAGCTTTGCTTCCAGTGAAACTAATGGTCACAGAAAGGTGCATCATTAAGGTGTAATGAAAGCACAAGTGTCCTGGGTTCAGCAGTAATAGTAATTTTTCTCCTTCTTAGCTGCTGGTGCAGTGCAGTGTTTTTGACTTTCAGCCTGGGAACAGTGCTGGTAACACTGATGTTTTCAGTTGTTGCTCAGTAATGTTTACCCTGACCAAGGACTTTGTGAGTCTCATGCTCTGCCAGGGAGGAGGGGAAGCCAGGAGGAAGCAGAGACGGGACACCTGACCTAAACTAGCAAAACCAGTATTCCATACCACAGCACATCATGCCCAGTATATTAGCTGGGGGCAGTTACCTGGAAGGGCTAGAACACTGCTTTGGTTGGGCTGGGTATGGGTTGGCGGGTGGTGAGCAGTTGTATTCTCTTCCCTTGTTATTTCCCTTATCATTATTATCATTGGTGACATCAGTAGTGATTTGTGTTATACCTTAGTTACTGGACTGTTCTTATCTCAACCCGTGGGAGTTATGTTCTTCCGATTCTCCTACCCATCCCTCTGGGAGCAGGGGGAGGAAGGGGGGGGAGGGAGTGAGAGAGGTGCTGCATGGCTCTGGGTTGCCGGCTGGGCTTAAACCATGACAATAAGCATCTCATACCTGTACTGCAACATGGAGTGCATACCCCTGTGGATGGAGAGTAGATGGAAGAAATAAAAGCACTTTGGTTTTATTGGTCAAAACATGACAGCTCTCTCTGTATGGGGCTGAAAGGACTGTCTACAAGAGGTAGACAAGCCTCCATATCACTAGTTTCAAAAGTTCCTTATTCACAGCACAGTCTTTTCTTTGAACCAGCTGTTCAAGTGATAGAGCCTGGACAATACCTTCTGTTGTTTTTCTGTTTGTTTACACCCTGCCAATTTCACATATAACACAAATGTCATCAACAGCAGTGTTGTGTCCTTATGATATGGAAGAGACAAGCCTGCACAGAATTTATTTTGTCTCTGGAAATAAACAAGAGTCTGAGACAACACCTATATCATAAATTGAATAATAGGGGCAACACCTTTTTGACCCTGATGACAACTGGCACCATCTAGCCTCATAAATCCTACTGAACACTCATCTTCCAAAACCAGAAAACTGACTTGGCTGTGTAATGGGAATTGTTCTTCCTTGGTTCTGTCCCCCTGAGCACTCCTGGGAACTCCCTGTGAGAGTGCTAACCTGGCCATGTACAAAAGTGTGACAAAAGCTGTTTAGCAACTTAACAGTATGAATGATTGAAGTCTGGTGTTTGAGCCCTGACACTAATTCAGTCAATTACACAGACTTGCTTTGAAGTTCCTTTGTGGATTTCAGATGTTACTGTATGTTGTCTTTGTATCTCACTATTGAGCCAAATTTCTGTAGTCAAGGATTTGGAGGTGGGAAGGCAGGAGGTGGCTGCAAGGCCAGAAAATTATTGGTATAACGCAAAGCACATAAAAGAATCACAGAATCATGGAATCATAGAATAGTTAGGGTTGGAAAGGGCCTTAAGATCATCAAGTTCCAAACCCCTGCCATGGGCAGAGATACCTCACACTAAACCATTCCACCCAAGGGTCTGTCCATCCTGGCCTTGAACACTGACAGGGATGGAGCATGCACAACTTCTCTGGCAACCCATTCCAGTGCCTCACCACTCTCACAAGAAAGAACTTCTTCCTTATATCCAATCTAAACTTCCCCTGTTGAAGTTTGAACCCATTACTCCTTGTCCTGTCCCTAATGAAGAGTCCCTCCCCAGCAAACTTGCAGGATCCCTTCAGATACTGGAAGGCTGCTATGAGGTCTCCATGCAGCCTTCTCTTCTCCAGGCTGAACAGCCCCAACTTTCTCAGCCCGTCTTCATACGGGAGGTGCTCCAGTCCCCTGATCATCCTCATGGCCCTCCTCTGGACTTGTTCCAACAGTTCCATGTCCTTTTGATGTTGAGGACACCAGAACTGCACACAATACTCCAGGTGAGGTCTCACAAGAGCAGAGTAGAGGGGCAGGATCACCTCCTTCGACCTGCTGGTCACACTTCTTTTGATGCAGCCAAGGATACGGTTGGCTTTCTGGGCTGCAAGCACACACTGAAGCTAACTCATGTTCATTCTCTCATCAACCAACACCCCCAAGTCCTTTTCCACAGGGCAGCTCTGAATCGCTTCTTTGCCTAACCTGTAGCTGTGCCTGGGATTGCTCCGACCCAGGTGTAGGACCTTGCACTTGGCTTGGTTGAACTCCATGACGTTGGCATTGGCCTATCATCTCACAAGTGGGTCAAGGTCCCTCTGGATTGCAGACATAAATAAGGCACATTCTGCCTTAAGAATATGATAGACCAATGTTTGGGCTGGGGTTTGTATTACAGAATTTATTTGTCAACATGAGAATAAGAAAAATGAAGAAAACAAAACAAAACATCCCAATCCCTTAAAATGTATGTTGCTATAAACATGTGCAAATTAATTTTCTGTTCTATTTACTTTTCTTGAATAAATGAGTACTTTTTCACATATAGGAAGAGCATTTGTGGTGTTGGTTGATTTCTGCTTGTGAAAACTGTCAAAGAATACTACAATATTACTTTGGAAGGAGAGGCACATCATTTTTCTCAAACAGACTGTATATAAGTCCATTGTTACCATGAAATCTTTCGGAAAAGCTAATAGGTGACTTGTACTTGATCATAGCCTTGGGTTTATATTTGCAATATGGTTATACAGAATGAAAAACACTGAAAAGTTGTAGATAATTTTGGTTCAATTATGTGATAAAAATTTTAATTTATGAAGCTAAATTGAAAATAAAAGATAAGAGTATAGTTTGCTTTATTTCTTTTAATAAAAAAACTGTAAAAAACCTATCTGTCTAAATGCTAGAAAAGAAATTAGACCTTTTAATTATTAGAATTTAATATCTCAATGAGACATTGAGACAAGTAGGAATGCATACTGGGCAGTGTCAACAGCCTTCATTTGTAAATTGTTTAAGGGAGAGATGTTTCCACTTAACTGAATTAGAGGGACAAGAAAAGCAACTAGTAGTTAGCTTTTAAAGAATGAAGAACTGCTTTCTTACATGTTTGACATCCTCTTGTTTCACATTGTCAATTGTATGTAGACTTTTACAGTCAACTAAAAGGTCTCTTGAGTGGACCCATAGAACGGATCCTGTAAACAGATTAAGATAGAAATGCCATTTGCTATTCTGATAGTATACAATTTAAATGTATGTCTATGCTGCATAACAAATGTTGATGAAATGCCCTCAGATGTGCCCATGCAGAGATAGTAAGTAAGATTTGCTTGAACCAAAGACTGCTGCTGATGAACAGGGCTTGTTTCCTCAGGCACAGTCTCATGTCAGTACCATTTTCATTCCTCATGCTGGTATCTCCAAAGAAAACTGCACTGTACGCTTGGGCACACTGGTACACGCAAGGGTTTGAGCACCAGGTTCCACAGCAACTTCCTGAAGCAGTGCTGTGAGCTCAAGAGTTAGACTGTATCTCCAGGGCATCAGTGGAGCTGGAGCTGAAGAGGAAGGAACCAGATGGCAGATGGTTTCAAAACAAACAAAAAACAAACATTCCAGAAAACAGATGGGAGAAACCCAAGTGGGATGAGCATGACCAGGATGAACAGTGACTAGTGGGGCAGTCTAGAGCTGCAGCTTTGCTGGGAGTATTCATAGGCTGGGTAACGAAAGCACTACAGAAAGGAAAAGGGTGAAGGAAGGTGTTGCCTCTTTTGGGGATTTGGGAAGAACTATTGCAGTAAATCTGCTAAGCAAGGAAACAGTGTGTATGCTTTTTATCCATCACCTATGAAACTGACTTCCTCGTGAATGGAAATGAATTTTTACCAGTTCAAAACTGAGCTAAAAGGGAAAAGACAATGATCCACTCTTTCTGGTTTTGTCATTCAGCTCTACCACCCCTCAGCTGAGTAAATCCATAACCATATACTTTATGACAAGAAAAAGAGTTTGTCATACTGTCCTGGGTTCAGCAGTAGCAGTCATTTTTCTCCTTCTTAGTAGCTGGTGCAGTGCTGTATTTTGACTTTTGGCCTGGAAACAGAGCTGATAACACCGATGTTTTAATCTGACCAAGGACTTTCTGAGCCTCATGTTCTGCCAGGGAGGAGGGGAAGCCGTGAGGAAGCAGAGACAGGACACCTGACTCAAACTGACCAAAGAAGTATTCCATACCACAGCACGCCATGCCCAGGAGGTAACTGAGAGTTACCGAGAAGGGCTAGGGACTACGGGGTTGGAGGACGTATCGGTTGGTGCTCAGTCTGGTGGGGTGGGGCGAGTTATCGGTCGGCGGGTGCTGAGGTATTGTATTCTCTTCCCTTGTTATTTCCTTTATCATTATTATTATTGGTGGTAGCAGTAGTGATTTGTGTTATACCTTAGTTACTAAACTGTTCTTATCTCAACCCGTGGGAGTTGCATTCTTTTTTATTCTCCTCTGTCCCTCTGGGAGTAGGGGGAGGGCAAGAACGGGGGGAGTGAGTGAACGAATTGCCTGACTGGTTTTAAACCACGACACTTATGAATAGTAAAATGAACTTCTGTGTTCAAAATCCAGTAATCCAGGCTAGATTTAATATTAAAAATCTTCATTTCTTTTTTTTTTTTTTCATTTACTCATGCTATAAATGCAAGTATGTAGGCTCCCCACTTGTACACTGAATGATGGTGCCTTGGAATAAAAATCACCGCAGGCCTGGATTGCCTACTTTTCTTTTAGTACTTTTTTTAGCCCATCTCCATGAATTTACAAATGCAAATGTGATTTAATAAAGGACAGTGGGTGTCTATACCATGTACTTGCATGAAGTAGAGAAAGATGGGGGTGGAGGGTAGATAATTCTAATCAAACTACTCACACCTTACCCTCCTTGACATGCAATGCCACTTTAAACAGCAGTGCTCTAATAGAGAAAAGAGCTACTGTACTTACCCACTCAATAATTTGCATAATTTTGAAGAGCTGAAAATGTCACTGCTGTTTTATGATAATTGTTGGGAAATGATTAGCTACAGCATTTATACATTCCAGAAAAAAGTATTTTAGTATTCTTTCTTTAATGTTAATAAGGATTAATAAAATGAATAATAAAATAACCTTTGAGGACAAACATTACATGTAAAATAATAGGTGCCATACGAAGGCACATGAGTTATCCATCCATTTGCTGTAGCTTGTCATGTCTGGGAAAGTCTTAAAAAAACAAACTCTTGACTGCCCCTTGTGCAGTTTCAAATGCAAATTTTAACAATAGGGATAGCTAAACATAATCCATTGTTTTCTTCCTTCTGTGCCTTGCAGCTGTGATTAGAATACTCCAAACTTATGTGTCCCGTAATTCAAACATTTTTTTAATTGTGATGGATGTACATAAACTGCCCATCTCTTGTTCCTCGTTATTCTCTCAGCTAAACCCTTTGATAAGTTGATTGAGACAGCAGTTTAAGTTAACAGAATATAGCCCTCACAGCTCCATGAACATAACAAGATCTGTCGTTCTAGAGATACATTAAGTAATGCAAATCTTTGAAGGAGTGTGGTTTCATAGAAGTTCCTGTCCAGCATCCTTTCACTTTCTATGTCTTTCTCACTTCTCTTTTTCTTATACTGTAATAATAGTACAACTGAGATGTAGAAAAGTCAGTTTTAAAATACTCATGGAAGGCTAAACTGCAGCTTCTTTGTGCAGCTTAATCTGGGAACATTCATCTGGCCATGGGTCTTCATCTGGCCATGAATTCCCATCTCTGTTAGGGTTTTCAGTCTCTTTGTGAGTGAATGATGCGTTTTTCCTGATGGACAACTTACTGTGTTTTGACAGTCTATACAGAATGGAGAACTTACTAATCAGTTTCCTCTCAGTTTAGTGTAGCTGCTCAACTAAACCTAACAGCCTAAAAAGGAGAGGGGGAAAGAGATGGCAGGTAAAAATCAAAGTTTTAGGAATATCTTCTTTATCTAGCACCATTTTACAGAGGATGAAATATCACATATTTATAGAATATAAACTATCATTCAAAGAAACATGACTTCCATACAGACTCGGTAACTGTCCTAAAATGCACTATACATTCTTTAGAAAGCTCTTGAGTGTATTAATTTTTGTTTAAACAGGAAAATATTGTCAGAAATAGCTAAAACATCTCTCTTTAAAGGAGTATTTAATTTTATCTTTGTTGGAGAAAAATCCTAAACAATTGTTGCCTTTTTTGAAATGTAGGTGAGACAATAAAGAATAGCCTTGACTGGCATGAATGTACTAATACAGCCACCACAAAGAATGGTTATTCCATCTGGTGTACTAAAATGTGACTGTGTGGAGAAAGCGATTCATCACCATTTCATGTAGAGGGGCCAGAATTTCAACAACAAGTCATAGTGGATACTGGGTGGACTTGCAAGAAGTAAAACTGGTAATACCATCAACAGATCTCAAAGCAGAAGACACATTCTTCACCTTTGCTGGAAAATTTTGCAAAGGGTTTTTATGATAGAGAAATCCATACGGTTGTAATGCAGTGTGCAGAACTGTCTATATTTATTTGCACTGTTTCTATGATAGTATAGCCATCCTAGTGTGCTCTCAACCCACATGAACTGCCCCTGTGTCACATAATTTGTGTCTACTAGATTTGCTACTACTAGAAGACATTGGATACTGTAGCATGTGTAGTCCTCTTACTCACAAACTGTGATCTGATCTTATTTTGAAGAAGTTTGATTTCCTGGGGTTTCTTTCAGGCCATATTTTTTTTCCAAAGAAATCAGATGAAAGCATCCTGTTTTAGAAAGACATCTAATATTCTTTAGGGATTCAAAGCTCTGGTGTGTTTTCCAATGTTTAATTGCCTTTACTGCTAGAAAAATAAAGTTATTGTGCTGTTCCAAGGTTAAATTTGTCTAGCTTCCAGCCATTTGATTGTGTTAGGTCTTTGTCTCCAAGACTGAAAAACCTCTACTATCAAGTATTTGTCAGTGCCAATTCACAGTGACCAAGACACCCCTCAACCACTCTATTTAATAAATTGAGCTCTTCCAGCTTCACATCATAAGACTTGGTTTGTTTGGTTTTTGTTTTCTTTTTTCCAGTTGGCTGTTTTATTATTTCCATTAATCTTGTAAAGGAGAAGAGTTGGTCTCTAAGATTTAGAAGATATAGTCGCTACGCTACCACCCATTTCTTGACTGTTAAAAGGGATACTGCAAAATGAACCCTCTAAAATTTTATTTAGTGAAAAGGTACTCAGATAAATGAGTACATTCATTTGACATTGAATGGTGAAGTGCTTACAAAAACAGCAGGTGCAAACAAACCCTCGCCTCACTCGGATACCTTCAGACCATCAATTCCACCAAATATGCATTTTGCCCTGTGGTAGCTGTGACAGTGTCTAATTTCAAAGCTAGATTTTGTGCACATTTTTCATATGACTCATAAGCACTTTAGTTTTCTGATGTTAACATTTTTGAGATGATAATGTTTTTGCCAGACTTTCTTCTTCAGGATTTTTTTCTTAGGAGTTCATGCTACATTTTACTTATCAATAAAGCCTTGGCAAATACTGGAAATCCTGGACTTTTCAAAGTGTATGTCAATTTTATTTTAGGCTGTTTTCTTTTCCAAAACACCTAGAGCAGATCTTCCAAATCTCATCTGAATGAGCAGTTCAGAATGAAAAAATAATGTATATTGATAACAGTTATATGCTAATTCATTAAGGTCTGCTATTACCTGAGTGCTAATTAAAAACAAAAATAGTTGAAGGGTAAAGCAGTGCTTGCAGGCATATCACACACAGGTTCTTTCCTAATATATTTCCTGTCTATCACACTTATTACTGCAGGGTGGGCTGAGAGGTTAATTATGTACTTGCAGGAGAACTGATACAGAGGTTATTACAATCTTAAAAGCAAACACTTAATAATCATTTTATCTAAACAGAAGACAGCCTCACCTTGATGAAGGTCTACATTTAGTAAACATTTTAAGGAAACAGCAACTGACTCTCAAGGAAGATACTACCCATCAGTAGTACCAAGCCATTCGGTATGTGGTATGTAGTATCTCTGCAAGAACATAATTAATTCATATGCTAGTACATGGGAAAAAAGATTGATCTTGTGATGAAACCAAAGGATTCATCACTATTTTTTGGTTAATTCCTTTCCAGATTTCTTGTGTGCAGGCCTTTTACTGTCACAGAGACATTGTAAATGTCTAAATAAACTCTATTTAGTGAGTCATAAAATATGGGGATCCTATCAAAAGGCATTTGATGTGTCCAATTAAATAATTGTCATATGCTTATACGTCCTGTTGTCTGGGAGGCATATTCCCAGATGCATCAGGTCACCACATCTGGTAATGTGTTTCTGGTGAGTTACAGTGTGAGAGGGATCCTATTATAAAGCATACATAATCCTGCTGTGGTATTTTACTTTATATTATATTACTTGAGTGTTTTGGGACAGGCAAGTAAATCAGCTGAGCTGGGTCGTTCATTTATATCTAACAAATCTTTTGCAGATCTAGAGAATACTGCTTTACTGAATACATATGAATTTTCTGACTCCTTGAAGGGGCTATCTGGGAAGACATAAGATGACCTAGTCTCACACAAACTATTTTGACTCAATAGATGAAGATGTAGCTGCAGTCAAATCATAGAGATCTTTATGTATTTTATTTAGAAATACCAAAAATTAAGCATATTAAGTTCTGACATTTTGATCTTACTTGAATTCTTGTTTCACTTTCTATTTTTTCTCTCAGTTCATCTTTTTTTTTTTTTTTCAGATGGGCTGTCTTATTATTCATGTTTCTACTTCAATTACCTGCTGTATTTAGCACTCACCCATTTGAAGTTAGTCATTCTGTACTTTGTGTTTGTACATTACTTACTACAATCAAATCCAGGTGGTAATTAAATAGTTCATAGATACCAAATAATTTTTTCTTCTACAAGATTCAGAATGCATCATGATGCATTTTAGCTCCCTCTGAGCTACAAAAGGGTTTGGTTTACATCAGCTTGTCATAAAGGTCCAGAAGAAAAAAGGCTGTGCACCAGCATTAGTCCCCTCACATGGAGCTGACCTTATGTTGTGGTTTAAACCCAGTCAGGCAACTTGTTCACTCACCCCCCCCCCCCCTTCTTTTCCTCCCCCTACTCCCGGAGGGACGGAGAGGAGAATCAAAAAGAATGCAACTCCCACGGGTTGAGATAAGAACAGTTTAGTAACTAAGGTATAACACAAATCACTGCTGCTACCACCAATGATAATAATGATAAAGGAAATAACAAGGGAAGAGAATACATCATCTCACCACCAGCCGACCGATAACTCGCCCCCCCGGCCCGACCAAGCACCGACCGATACCTCCTCCAACCCTGCAGTCTCCCAGGCCTTCCAGCTAACCCCAGTTACATCCTGGGCATGACGTGCTGTGGTATGGAATACCTCTTTGGTCAGTTTGGGTCAGGTGTCCTGTCTCTGCTTCCTCCTGGCTTCCCCTCCTCCCTGGCAGAGCATGAGGCTCACAAAGTCCTTGGCCAAACCAAAACATCCTTGTTATCAGCTCTGTTCCCGAGCTGAAAGTCAAAACACTGCACTACACCAGCTACCAAGAAGGAGAAAAATGACTGCTACTGCTGAACCCAGGACACCTTAACACAAGAATAAACCATCATCAACTAAATTATTCAAGGAGTAATTGTTGGTATTTGTTGAATAATATATTCTGTTCATGATGTCTGAATACTACGAGAATGAAGTGAATAAATCATATGACAAAGTGGCAGAACCACTGACTTGCATTTGTTGAATAGCATTTTATCTATCTGAGCTAAATGTGTTTTAATAAAAACATAACATAAGAGAACAAAAAAATTTACTTTCTTTTCCTTTCTAGCCTTAGGTATGTATTGTGATGGTCCTTAAACTGTAAAAGAGAAATGACAACTGGAACAATATGCTACACAGTTATTTTCAGACAACACAAACCACAATATTTCTTCCCTTCAGAAAACATTTATTTTATTGCTACTAGAAATCATCCTAGTAAGTGGACCATAGCAATTGTAAAAGTAACAAGTTTTGCTTATTCAGTAGTAGAGTTTATATGTCCTACACATTCAGCTATCTTACTTTCCGCTTTCCTTACATACTTGCTGGAATCACATTCTTCTCTACATGAGCAAATACTGTTCTACTAAAAAAATACACATACTTTCACTTAGGGTAGCATCGAACAATTCCACGTGAATAGAAAAGCCCAATTTTCAGCAGTGACCTGTTTCATCTAAGAAACCTATGAACAAGAAATCCTGGTCTGAATAAATAATGTGGACATAGAATATGTACATGATGAACAGAAGTAAAAGTTGACAGTCCTTCAATTCAATATCAGCTTGCATAATGACAAATATGATCCCAGCAGAAAAGGCCTAGCAGTTCAGTTCAAGCTGCTTCTATGTGGGTGGGATGTATGCTAAAAATGAACAACTATGCTTGAAAAAGTTAAAATTATCATTTTCTCATGACTAAGAGTCACTGAGAAAATGTTTCAACTTGAGAGGGCTGCTAACACCTCAAGTTTTGCAGGTGAATTTCTGATTGTTCTGATATGCTGGCTTGCTATCTCATTTTTTGTTAAACTGAAAGTAAACATCTGCACGTCAGAGCATTGGATCAATCAAATCTGGTTAATAAAATTGCCGGATACCCCACTTTATCACTTACTTGGAAACTAGAACAAGGAGAAAGTGGTATGGATTCTACAGGTCCTGCATGCACTGTTCACAACTTATTGATTTTTATGAAAAAACAGTTTTAAAAAATCTTTTCATAGCCACATGGTAATTCATTGATATTGCATTGGTAATTCATTAATAATTGCATTGACTGTTTCCTACCACTGTAATGACAGATTACCTTAAAACATAAAGTTTAGGGTGTGCAATGTGTTAAAACGTGCTCAGTAGGTGCATATCTGAGTGCACAAGCAACACAAAAATTTGCTCTCTTTGATTATTTCTTCATCCAGTAATACAGCTACTCCCAATAGCAATTTCTTTCACTGTCAGTCAGGAAAGCTTGACATCTCATTTAAGGTGCTTAGAAATCAGTAAACCTAACATAAATAAGTGTAAATTAAACACATGCTTACAAAGACAATGCACTCAAGAAAAGGGCTCCATTTAAGCATTCATTTAAGTGTTTTGTTACCTGGTTCTGTCATTTTATAAAAAATCATACTCTGATTTTTAACTCCAATTCTGTATAGTTTGGAAGAATTTATCTTCCTTGTAAATATTATAACCAGTACTGACAGTGTGCGTAGAAATGTTGGTTTCTTCAAATATATCTTCCCTGCTGACACCACTGCAAATAGCTTACTAATTACTAGGAATGCTATTCCTGATGGTGACTTCAGCCTTGATTGTTACGAGACTCCAATACTGTCACAAAGATGAAGACTTTGCATGGGGAAAGAGCATACAGATATTGTATGCAATAAAAGGATAATAGGAATACTAACAAAAATAAGGCAGACTTATCTCAGGAAAGATTAGGTTTCAAAGGTTTTCATCTAGTCCAGCAGGTTATTTAGCTTTGACTTAGTTTTGAGAGGGAGAGAGAAAAGCCAGACTTGTATCTTTCCTCTTTTTTTTTTTTTTAAAGACAGCTACTTTATTGATTCTTGCAACACAAATTAATGTAAAAGGATATCTCCATTATTTCCCACCTACATAGACTTATGCCATCAGAATTAACTTTTGCATCATATTATTCTTTTAATGAAATAAGAGTAGCCACTTGTAACATGCTACCTGTTTAGTGTTGAGATGTGTTTCCTGACTTACGAAGACCATTTTCCTTTCCAAAAGCTGAAACAGAAGCTTTTTATTCATTTTCTTACCTAATAAATACAAATCTTAAAGTGCTTCTCTTTTAGACTTAAATTAGCCATTGATCAGCTTTTTCTCTAATAAATTTACCTGCAAAAAATGTTTCTGAGAATGTAGCTAATGTAGTTACCCTATAACATGTTAAAGAGTTGGTTTTCTAATCTGTTTGATAGGAGAGCACAGTAAAGACTCTTTTGCCCTTGATTTAAATTGTTGAGATCCAACAGACTGGCTTGTATTTTGTGATTACAAATGAGTTCTAAACATGTTCTCAGAAGGAGTATGTTAGCCATATTGGAAAACAAGAAAATATAATAAAACCTGATGACTGTGATGAGATTATGACGAGTGGAGGGAAGAGCCAAAAGCTAAAGATAACAGTAAATAAAATGAAATTATGAGAATGATATTTAGAAAAAAATATTAATTAAGAAATAAATTTATTCTTAGTCACATACTAATTGGTAGCCATATACCTGGGAGAAGAAAGCTTGCAGAGTTTAGCTTTCACTCTGTGTTTTAAAAATCATCATACAGAGATGTTTATATGCTAGGTCCCGTAATACAAAAGCAGTCATTTAACTATGTATTTCTTCTCTCTAGCTTGCAACCTCATTTGGTTCTTTATAAATCTGCGTAATATTCACATAACAAGACTCAGACCCTAATATGCTAAGCAAGACTTCAGCAAGCTTTCCTTATAAGCAGCTATTATAGCCAAAGAGTGGAAAGAAAAAAAGATAACAGAATCCACTGGTCTGTGCTTTGTCAATACATCTAAATGGCCAAAACTACCTCCTGACTTTTAGCTTCTGTATTTTCTGCAATTTTTACTGTTGTCCTAATATAAATTTTTATTTTTTTCAGTCTCTAGCTTATTAATTTTCTGCTAATAAAATTGTAACTAATATTTCTGAAGATTGAACATGCCAGACTATGCTAGCCCAAGTAGGATGCTAGTTAGCTTCTACTCCCACAGAAGTACTGCTTAGTATCTGTCCCTTGACTCCTAGAAGTGGAAAAATATGGTAAACTAAAAAAAAATTGCAGGGATTCACACTGTACCTCTGAAGTTCATACAAGGCTATGGAACCCTACAGAGAAATTCACCTAAACCTGCCAGATCTTTCGTACTTGTAGAGAATAAATGAAGGTCTTTTTAACTTCGGTTTTGTTTGTTTTGGTTTTTTTTTTCCCTGTTTACCTCCTGTTGATCTACATTTTTTCCTGGTCATGTCCTGTAAGACACAGTATTTGAAATGGACATTTCTTATGCCAGAAGCATCATTTCTTTCATTGTGAGCTCATGAAACTAAGGAAAGGGGTTGAGGGATCAGTTTTTAAAAGGAGTTTGATTTATGATAAATTGTTGCAGATTTGGCTCTCAGTAAAAAAAAAAAACAACAAACTGAAGTGCTAGAGGCTTGAAATATCTGAGCTTCTGTACAAGCAACTTATGCTCTTTATAAGGTTAGTCTATATACAGTACATGCTCAATAATCTAAGAATGCCTGGCTGGTCTATATGCTGGTATAGCTTCATGAAATTAAGTTGTTCATTGCCTTCAGTTTTCATCACATGACAAATTCATTTATACTGATTGTTGCTAGCAAAATGCTATCATACCTGCAGGTATTTTCCACAAAATACAGAAAAATATTTCCATAATAATTATGACCCTATTTATTTGCTTAAAAGTACTTACATGAGATAAATTATGTTTGTTGGAACATTTGTCAAATGTGAAAGTGCTATGAATATGCATACAAGCATGTATTCACACAAACATTGATATCACATGTGCCTGCATGACCTTTATGAAAGCTTTCTGTGGGCTGAGAATTGGAAAAAGAAGGAAGGAGGGTTTTGGCAGAGAAATAGCAAGTATGACATTCTCCATAAACCCTACAGGAAAATGAGCAGCTGTTGGGGAGGAAGTAAAGGACAATATGCAAAACAACCATCAGCATGAAATCACCATGTAGTACTTCTTTAAAACTGAGGAATGACTTGCTTATTTGTCTGTGTACCTCAACTCAGCCAGGAAACGGAAAGAGCATTTAAGCTATGTTCCGTATTCTTATGTCACCAAATCAAGGGGCAAAAGAGGTCATCCATAGCTCTGCAGTGGACAGCTAAAAACCCCTCAGAAGGAATAGGCATGTATGTTAGGGAAAGTTTCAATTGTCTGGAACTTAATGATGGTGATGACAGGCTTGAGTGTTTATGAAGAAGAATCAGAGGGAATGCCAATAAGGCAGACATTATGGGGGGATTGTGTTACAGATTACCCAACCAGGATGACGAGGCATGGGAAATATTCTATAAGTAACTGGGAGAAATCTCACAGTCACTAGCCCTTATTTTCATTGGGTACCTCAACTTACCAGATGTCTGCTGGAAATGGAGTAAAGCAGAGAGGAAACTGCCTAGGAGGTTCCGGAGTAAGTGTGAGATATCTTCCTGACACAGCTGGTGAGTCAACTAAAGAGGAAAGGCACCTGGCTGGACCTGCACAGCACTTGTGGGTGATGTGATGGTTGGTGTCTGTCTTGGGCATAGAAATCACAAAATCATAGAGTTTTTGATTCTTGGAAAAGTAAGGAGAGTCAGCAGAACTGCCACCTCAGACTTCTGAAGGGCAGACTTTGGTCTTTTAGGACCTTGGCTGACAGACTCCCTTATGAGGCAGTCCTGAAGGGCAAAGGAGTCCAGGAAGCTCATTCTTCAATATGGAAATCTTAAAGACTAGAAGCAGGCTGGTGGGGAGGAAGACTGGCCTTGCTGAACAGAAAGCTTTGGGTGGAACTCAGGAGAAAAAGAAGAGTTTATGACCTTTGGAAGAAGAGTCAGGACATTCAGGAGAACTAAAAGAATGTGAGGTTATGCAGCCAGCAAGTTAGCAAGACCAAAGTCCAAAAGGACTTAATCTAGCTACTGCTATTAAAGATGGTATTCTATACTTCCATCCTTGGAGGTATTTAAAAGACATGTAGATGTGGCACTTATGCACATGGTTTAGTGGTGGACTTGGTAGTGCTAGATTAATGGTTGGACTTGATGATCTTAAAGGTCCTTTCCAATCTAAGCAGACCAGTGCCAATATTAGAATATCAATATAGTTAGTAACATTGATTGTACTGGCTGCATACAGACAACTGATGAGGTATTTGTCAATTATATTATGTGAAGAAATCTTATGACACAGAGGAAACAGTTGGATAGGACAGAGAGATGGAGGCAGAAGGAAGAGTACAGTAGAAGAGAAGTATTAGACTTATATACCACTGATGACAGAAGTAAGATTATCTGAAAAGACACTGTAGTGCTAGAACCATGATAGAGAAATTGGAAATTAAGCATAAACAGGAAGAGAACAATTTAAGACAAAAGAAAAACCAAGATGTTTTTGGGCATATGAAACAGTCATAGAATCATAGAATAGTTAGGGTAGAAAGGACCTTAAGATCATCTAGTTCCAACCCCCTGCCATGGGCAGGGACACCTCCCACTAAACCATGCCACCCAAGGCTCTGTCCAACTTGGTCTTGAACACTGCAAGGGATGGAGCATTCGCAGCTTCTCTGGCAACCCATTCCAGTGTCTCACCACCCTCACAAGAAATAATTTCTTCCTTATATCAAATCTAAACTTCTCCTGTTTAAGTTTTAACCCATTACCCCTTGTACTATCACTACAGTCCCTAATGAAGAGTGATATTCTAATATTGGCACTGGTCTGTTTAGATTGGAAAGGACCTTTAAGGTCATCAAGTCCAACCATTAATCTAGCATTCTTATAGGCCCCCTTCAGATACTGGAAGGCTGCTATGAGGTCTCCGTGCAGACTTCTTTACTCCAGGCTGAACAGCCCCAACTTTCTCAGCCTGTCTTCATACAGGAGGTGCTTCAGTCCCCTGATCATCCTCGTGGCCCTCCTCTGGACTTGTTCCAACAGTTCCATGTCCTTTTTATGTTGAGGACACCAGAACTGTACACAATGTTCAAATGAGGTCTCACAAGAGCAGAGTAGAGGGGCAGGATCACCTCCTTCGACCTGCTGTTCCTTTTGAATGTTTTGTCATGGTCTGTTTGGACCATAAACAATAGAGTGTACTCTGTAAATTAAATTTTGGTTTTTAAGCTCATTAGAGAACAAACACAACAAACAAGGGCTCAATCCTCTTTGTACAAACTAGTCTAGCACATGAATTCAGTAATTCATCACTTAATGAGGTTTCTAACTCCCACAAATTCTCTAAATTGTAATGTCATCTTGCAACTCATAACTTGTAGCTCGTGCACCTATGAGCAAAATAATTACCCAAAAAAGTTGTTAAAGTTTTTGATGTGGATCCAACAGCAGCTGGACCGCTGAGGCTTTCAGGCTTCCTGGTGTGGTACAGGGGACACCTACACTGTGACCAAGGAGGGAGGATGAGCCCTTTCACCACCAGTTCTGAAAGGGGACCTGAGGAAAAAAAAAAAAAAAAAAATAGCACACTCTAATGCAATTACTTTGAGTAAATGCATCAGGAAAAATACAGTATATAAAAGCAGCTGAATACTCTCTCATTCACTCAGGGAAGGAACATATTGTGATAATTCTCTTCTATATATCATTAACAAAACAGATTAAAAAAAAATCAAGAAAAAAAAGGAAAAAAGAGGAAGGGAAAGGGAAAGGAAAAGGGAAATGCAGTGGTTTCCTTTTCCATAGTCCTGGTTATGATCTTGTTATAATGTCCATCTCTCCCATGCTCCTTAGACTCCACCGCTTAAGTTCTCTGTTTTCTTACAGAAATTTTATTAATCAAGGAGTGAGAGAATGAAACAAGCTCTGGCTAAAACTTCCAGTAAATTTCCACCACTGAATAGCACTCTAAAGGCCACAGTGTCAACATACTTGTGGCCTCTTTAGGTATTTAAATGCACCTTCAGTTTTTAGTATGGTATGAGCATAGCAGAGACTGCAATCTTCTTTTCATAACTGGATCATAGCATTAACAAGTTCATACTGAAAACTTTGGAAAAAATGGCCTCTAGCTGGTCTCTAAGTGGGCCCAGATGTTAAGAATCCTGAATTGCTTTCAGAGAGGTGAAAGGGTGTAGAAAGCCTTTTATTTGCCATTCTTTATCTATGCTCATCTTGATTATTTTAAAAATTAGTTCATATTTCTGGTTGCTGAGCATTAAGTCCTGATTATTCTGAAAATTCCAGAGTAGCTGATCAATCACATGAACCATGTGCTGACTGGTTGCCATGAACAGCTTTTACAAAACTTTGATTCTACATATTCAACTGACAACAAAGAAACAAATAAATGAAAAACAAGTAAATGAACAAACAAGTAAATGAAGATTATGATCTGCTTGGACAATAGCTTGAAAGGAAAAAGTTAAAAATGAAGGGCATTAATGATTTGTAGCCTATTTTTTTCTGTCATAGAAAACAAAGTAACATTTACATATTGTCAGTCAGTTGATTGAGGTTTAATTTGCCTGCAGTTTTTCAACAGATGACAAGAAACCTGAAAGACATGTAGGTAAAACCTCAGCACATCATATTGCAAAATCATATTGTTTATGCAACTGATCACAAATTACCTCTGACCTCAAAAGTGTGTGGGAAGCAGAGCACCTTTTGTTTGATTTTTGCAATGCATCTCATTGTATCTCAAAGCTGTGTGAGGGATGCCATCCAGAGAGAGCTTGACAGGCTGAGAGGAGGGCCAGTGGAAACCTCATGAAGTTCAAGAAGGTTAAGTGCAATGTTCTACACCTGGGTTGGGGCAATCCCAAACACAGCTACAGGCTGGGCAGAGACTGGATTGAGAGTAGCCCTGAGGAGAAGTACTTGGGAGTGTTGATTGACAAGAAGCTCAACATGAGCCAGCTTCAGTGTGCTCTCGCAGCCCAGAAACCAGCTGTGTCCTAGGCTGCATCAAAAGGAGCATGACCAGCAGGTTGATGGAGGTGATTATGTCCCTCTACTCTACTCTGCTCTCCTGAGACCGCACCTGGAATGCTGTATTCGGTTCTGGGATGTCCAAACACAAGAAGTATGTGAACTGGTGGGATTGCATCCAGAGGAGGACCACAATGATGATCAAATGGCTGGAGCAACTCTTCTATGAACACAAGCTGAGAGAGTTGGACTTGTTCAGCCTGGAGAAGAGAAGGCTCCGGAGAGATCTTAGAGCAACTTCTAGTACCTAAAGGGGTCCTACAAGATATCTGGAGACAGACTTTTTACAGGCGCATGTAGTGACAGGACAAGGGGGAATGGCTTTAAACTGAAAGAGGATAGATTTAGATTAGATATTCAGAAGAAATTCTTCACTGTGAGGGTGGTGAGGCCCTGGCACAGGTTGCCCAGAGAAGGGGTAGATGTCCCATACCTGGCAGTGTTCAAGACCAGGTTGGATGGGCCTTTGAGCAACCTGGTCTAGTGGAAGGTGTCCCTGACAGTAGCAGAGGTGTTGGAACAAGACTTTATTATTTCTGTAGCAGTGAAATCATGACAGTTCAATACCAGGTACAGCTTTCCCAAACTCACTGGCTGTTACAGGGACGTGCTGTGGGGCTCTGAGTACACCAGTGGCTCTGCAACCTTTTCCTCTACTCCTAGGGGTTTGGTTGCTGGCATTCCAGGCAGGGTCTGAGATGCAGCTCTATAATCTTGCACAAGTATATAGCTTATGTTCCAAATCAGAATATTCTCTGGAAGAGTCTGTCACTCTTCAGATACTTCAGGGAGCAATTAGAAGCCAGAGATGAGCTATAGTAGTTTCTGAAAGCTGGGTGCATGCAAACACCATTAGTATTCCTTAGAAATATTTCCTTTTTTAGCACACCTGCAACTGGTTGAAAGTAAATTCAGACAGCAACCTCTTTAATTTTAATAACTGTAGAAAAAAAGCGAGATAGCTGCCCCAAAAGTCCAAGCTATTCTTTTAATAGACCTTGGAAAATATCTTACGTTTTTGGAATATAGGAAGGAAACACTGGGTTCAGCAGAAAAATCAGATTTATTATTTTTTTAATGAGTATCCCTACCCATCCAATCGTATCCCATGGTATAATTTGTTCGGGGTTTAAGATATCCTTGGTTCAGTTGTAACAGCTATTTTTCTCCTTCTTAGTAGCTGGTGCAGTGCTGTGTTTCAGCTGTAGTCTGAGAACAACTCTGATACCACACCAGTGTTTTAGCTGTTGCTAAGTAATGTTTACCCTGATCAAGGATTTTTAGTCTCATACTCTGTCAGTCAGGATGAGCACAGGAAGCTGGGAGGAAGCAGAGACAGGACACCTGACGCAAACTAGCCAAAGGGGTATTCCAGACCATGGCACATCATGCCCAGTATATAAACTGGAGGGAGTTACTCAGAAGGCCCAGATCACTGCTCAGGTCATGCTGGGTATCAGTCAGTGGGTGGTGAGCAATTGTATTGTGTATCACTTGTGTTTATTGTTTTATTTTCCCCTTTTAGTTTTATATTCTCTCCCCTTGTTATTTGCCTTATCATCACTGGTGGTAGTGGTAGTACCTTAGTTACTGGACTGTTTTCATCTCAACCCATGGGATTTCCATTCTTTTGATTCTCGTCCCCATCCTGTCAGGATTTGGGGGGAAAAAAGGGAGTGGGAGACGCAAGCTGCTGCACGGTTCTGAGTGACCTCCTGGTCTTAAACCATGACATAAGATCAAATGTAAATTATGAAGTCTACTGAAAACCAAATCAGTCAAAGCTTTTCATATATTTATTGTAACTTTATTGTGTTTTTAAAAAGTCATAATAAAGAAGAACTAGAAATCTTGCTGTATCACAGCTTTTATGCTGATCTTTACCCACCCCATCTTAGCAGAAAACGTATATGGGCATAAGCTCTATTAGGTGACAATTTTGATACTTCTTGGACCTTTCAGTGAAATGTGTGTTATTGACCTACCATCTGGCATAGATACAGTGCTGAATACTTTGCTCAGGTGAGCAGATCCTTACTTAATATCAAGGTTTGTCCCTGGTTTAGTGTAAGCAGAAATACTTTTGATCTTGCATCCTGTGCCACTTAGGCTGTTGTAGGTTTAAAGTCTTCATGCTGTAAAAACTGGTTATGGTGCGGTTCCCATAAATTCTGTCCATGCAAACAGCAGTGTTCTTAAATACACCATACTGATAAGAATAAAAAAAGGTGGAAAATTGGAAAATCAAACTTGAATAAATAGTATTGCAGAAAAAGAACTGTTCTTTTGCAACCAGTAAATGTACAAAAATGTTCATCAATATGAATGTCACACTGTATCCAAGGATAAGAGGAAGGAAAAAAGAAATCACATTTAATAATTAGCATTTGCTCAAAATTAATCCTTACACATGGTATATAAAGCATTGTGGACATAAATTCATTTCAAAGCTCAGTGGAAATAGTGGCATTTCAGATATCAGTACATCAAAACTGCTAGAAATTCTGGTTAATTTTAAAGCAAATACTGAATACATAATTATAAAACTTTTGTGAGGTTTCCTCATTCCTGTGATAATTAAATATGCTGAAATAGACTATGAAAAGTAAAAAAATGAGAATCTAATTCTTACAGCTAGCTTGAATACATCTGCAGGTTGAGCATTTACTAGAAAAATGTAGACAAAAATTTTACTCTGAAATAAATATCAGATATTTTTCAGAGCAATGGGATCCATGTCCATCAGAATCCTTCTGACTGGTACTTAGAATTCCACATATTTGGAAAAACTTCTGGAAGATATCCTTTGTCCCATGGTTCAGAGAAATCCGACATAGCCAAGAAGCAATAGATAAGGGCTTCTTACAAACTTAAATAGGGTCTTCAGCATGCTGTGACAATATTTATATTGCTTCAGAATTTAATGAACTTTTCAGAGTGTCAAGAAGGGAATTATGTATTTAGGGAAAAAGGGGAAAAAAATAACCAAAGTTATCCTTACGGTACTCCACTAAGAGAATAAGAATTCCTTACATAAGCAAACTAGTTTACTGTTCTGGTATGTGAGAAACAAAGGTCATCAGATTTACATCTTTGAAATTCTATTCTGTCTATATATAAATTAATTCAAGATCCATATTAAAAATAAAAAATAAAACAATCATCCTGATCTGTTAAATATGACATCTAAGAGGAAAAACTGTTTCAAATGTATAACATGTTTTTCTCATACTTCTTGAAAAATACTGGAGAAAATCCCAGATTTCAGTGAAAGTGGTTTTTACTTGAACGCTAGAAATATATGTGGGTGCTAGTTTAAGTGCTGGTATTGATAAATAACTAATGAAGAACTGATGTAGAGATGGCTCCAAATCTAATACTGAACTAAAACAAATGCAGAAGATGCATGCAGAAATTCTGTAAGTAGTAAGAATGGAACGATGAGATAAGACCAGTTTTGTTGCAAATGTTGATGTCAATTATGATTACCGGTGTATGTCAACACTGAAGATATGAGACTGCAAGAATTGAAATCTTGACACAGGCTTTGTAATACTCTGTTATTGCTGTGATAGAAATTAATCCTGGCTAGAAAATTATGGATAAGCTATTATAGGAGTTAGGTTGTTTGTATGGCACATCTGGAGTAAATTAACTCCAACCTTTACTAATGGAAAGCTAACAGCGAATGGGACAGTAATTTCTGTGTGCCATATGGGCACATGAGTATTTTCTAATTTTGTTCCATGAGTATTATCTGTTCCTTTTTGTATGAGCACTTTGTGTTATAATTATTAGTACTGCTTCTGGCTGTAATAAACAAAATATGATCACTGGAAGGTTAAATGAGAAAAAAAGTGTCATCCTCTCTGCAATGGAAATTATGCAATAAATCAGAAAGGACTGTGACACTTTTTTTAAACTACTAAGAATTAAATTAAAAACTAAAATTAAATATTTATTTGTGAAATATTGCAAATCAGGAGACAGGTGGTTTCTGCTGAACCCAGGACAGTGTGCAATCAGGTGGAAGGTTCTGGAGAAGGAGTTAAAACAGGACTCCATTCCAGGAAAATATATCTGGCCTTTGACACCACCAGTTTAATGTGAAGAATGCATTTTTGTGCACTTTTTGCAAAGCCCAGAGCTTAATTGGAAGCTGCTTGCCACAGACCCATATGATTTTTGCTTTTGCCTGTGCAATGGACCATCCTGCCTAACAAGATGAACAACGCTAAAAGAAGGTGCTTTTGAAACCTAGTAACAAAAATGTCGGCTATATGTGGCACAAATTTTAGAGAAGGCAGACACTAAGTGCCAGGTACTCCATAGCATGAATCCCAGTATGATATACTGTAAACAAATAGGAAAAAAAAAAAAAAAAAAAAGGAGCTGTTATAACAAACCATTTATGCACTTGTTTAAATCTCATTGGCTTCAGTAGTAAATGATTAAGCCCTGCATAGGAAAGATGGTATTCTTAATATATTTAAAGTTTAGTTCATGCTTAAAGGATTTGCTGAGTCTAGGAAAGCCTTGAGAAGTCCTCAGAGCCAAGATGTCTAATCTGTTCCTAGCAGTGATATTCAGACTCACAGTTAAAGACAATAAAGGTCCTGTATGGGTAGCAAGATCATAAATACATCAGGATTACATTTGCAATAACACATCCATTTTAAAAGGAAATTCCAAAAGATATTTTAAAATTGAATTGCATTTAAACTTCATTTTAAAAGAAGATTAAGTTTTGGAGAGTAACAAAAGTTATATGCAACCAAAAATTAATTTATACATCTGCTACTTAATAACCTCTTACATGTTTTGATAATTTAAATTATTTTTCAATGGGAATGTCTTCTGTGTATACTTCAATTATTGCTTTTAGTATATTTTCTCCCTTTTTTCATGTAGCATACCACATGTACTCAGTATGTCTCCAGTGCTTATTATCACTGCTCCTCTTGTATAATAAACTTCTTATCTGTAAGATTATGACCTTGACACTGGGAAAAAAAAGTCTTTTGAAGAATAGTTCAATTAAAATCTAATACCTCTGTTTAGAATTTGATTTCATTACTATTCATAAGATCCTGCAACACTATTTGAGTCATGAGTTCTCATGCATCTTGAATACTCGTTTCAACAGGAGTCACTGCAGAAATAATTTCTATTCTCTCTATCCTATTGATTTTCAATCACCATGGAGCTCTCTGTTGACTTTGCAAAGGTCTCTGTTGAAAATTCATGCTATTGTTATAATAATTGTTGATCGGAGTCCATTTGGACAGGTAAACTTAAATCCAAGATAGGCAGAGGTGGGTAGCAGCAAAATTACATGCAAATCTGCGTTCCTATCTGCAGTTTGTATAGGCAACATTAAATGGGCTAATATAATGTAATATAATATACAGGGCTGTCACTCGGGATCATGAAGTTGTACTTCCACCACCGATGAACTTTAGACAAGTCACTTAACTGCAATGTTTGTTTACCCAGATGTAAATGAGAGTAATAATTGTCTGCCTTGCAGAGGGTTATGGTTCTCTATTAATTCATTTTGTAAAATGTTCTAAGACAGATGAAAAGCCTTACATGCATGAAGTGGAAAGCAACATTTAAGTGAGCCCTAAATTTGTCTTTAGCATTACTGGATTTGCATCATCATGGACATTCACCCTTTTGAAACCATCTCTTTCTAGATTTTAAATTTCTGTTTTCTTAATCAGTGTCTGTATTTGCTGTCTTCTCCCCGGTTTTGAAACAACAAGCTTAAAAAAAAAATCAAGAATACCATTTAGTAAAACAAGGTCAAAGACCTGAATTTACTAGAAGCTTCACGTATCTTTAAAAAAAAAAAGTCAATAAAATTATCTGCAAATTACATGCCATGAATGGGGAGAAGAGCAGAGAAAGAATACACACTGAACTGGATAAGTACAACCTTCAACAAAGATGTCACGTGTAAAGTGAACATCTACAGTGAGTGGGGAAAGGAATAACACCAAGAACATTCTACAAATCAAAAAGTGATTCAAATAAAGGAAGGATAAATGGCAGGCTGTCAAAAATCAAGATGAGTCCAACCTTGCGAAGAATATGAGCATGATTAATAAAGATTCTTAGCTATATGTAGAAAAGAAGCAAGAAAAATAAATAATATGTATGTTCCAAACCTTAAAAAAATGCCTCATCTTTCACTGGAAATGAGTATATGGAACAAAGGAAGACACACAGAGGTTGTATAATTGAGACAAATACATTAAGAAGAAAATTATTATCTGAATTACTATACCTAAGGTAAACTAATTTTCAAGTGCAAATTGTAAAACAGATGAATTCCAGTGCAGAATACTGAAATAAGTGGTACACTGGATTAACTGTGAATTTGTATCAATATGCAGCATGCTGATGATATAGAAAAGCTTGGTTTGACAACTGCATATATGATAAATATTTGCAAAGGGCAGTTGGGAGTAATTGAGGTAGACACTAACTTGCTAACCTACCCTCAGCCATATACAAAACCAGCAGGTTTCATGGGAAAGAATAATTAGAAGCATTGAGATATATAGAAAAGGAAAAAGTATAATGCAGAAGAACATGAAAGAATGACATGATAGCTTTTGCTTGTTAAAATGATTTATTTTCTAGACAAAGATAATGAAAAATATTATGTTTTTTGTGAAGTATAGGAAATTGCTGCTGCATAATAGACTACTTGTTAAACTGCATCAGAGTAGTAGATATTGAAAGGTGAACTGATTAAAGGGGAAATGATAGATAGTTGCTCAGAGATAGAAAAATATGACATGGAGTTTTTACTTAAAAACGGTTTTGGGATCAAACTTAGCTGGTACATGCTTTAGTGACTTTGCCATAAGAATGTGCTAATAAAAGGAACACACAAAATCAGTTGAAGCCATCTGTGCAGATGATAATAAATAAAACATGGAGAGCATGCAAAGATGTAAACAACTGAAGTAAGTTATGTCATAAGGCAATTAATAATGTAAGACAATATGATGAATTTAGTGACTACTAAAAAGAATTGCCAGTGTGACCAGTGTTTGTTGGGTGAAGATGATACTGGTCTGGTTGACATGCACAAATCTGATGCAAGCTCACACAGCATAAATGCAATCTTATAACCTATCAGTCGAGGGGTATTTAGTGATGATGGGCAAGTGTTCAAGCAAAGCACAGCTAACATGTTTTCTGTGTCTTACTGCATATGACTTATTGGCAAGAAAGATGAACTCAGTGAAAGAAACATGAAGAAGAGCTTGAAGAATGATCAGAGCAGAAATTGTAAAGCAGTGGAGTATGGCTTATTTAGCAAATCAGACACCTAGGGCCTCATGATTTTTGAATGCGATCAGTGACCTATGCAGCCTGGACACATAATCTGTCCTTTATTCCTTTGTACTGTACATATGTAACCATGGCTTGCATAGGTGTTTCTTACACAATAAAAAACAGTTTTTACCTTTGCCTTCAGCTTTGAAATCACTGAGCTGCTTTTCTTTCTTCTTAATACTGAGAAATTACAGAAAAATAAGAAAAAGTCTTGTTATCAGGTTGCCACCATTATTCAGAATTAACTGGCTGATAGTGTGGTTTGGTATCTTTTTCAGTAAGCTTATTCTTCATGGTATTAAACAGATTGTCTGCTCAGTACTTTATTTAGGAACTTGGGTATCCGATGATCTTTGTCAGACTTTAAGTTGCATAGGGCATGACATATAAGGTTGTCCTACTTTGACTTTTCTCTCTATGTAAATTATAATATTGTTAATTGAAAAATTAATACAAAGAATCAGATGTCAATTAAATTTTTTTTTCATAATTTTAAGGGCTGTACCTCTCTTCCTAACTGATTCTTTGAGTTTAGCTAGAATTAATGTTGTCAGGACTCGCATCCGATTGATAGGTTGACACCACCCATATTTCAGTTTGGGTTCAGTGGCACTTGCACAAAGCGAAGAGTTTAGGATTATTTCTGATGTCTCAGCAAAAGGAAGGTCAATTAGCTTCTGAGGAAGAAAATGTACAAGCCAGATATGCTTCAGTATACACTGAAATATCTAGAAACAAATGGAAAGAATGCACAACTATACACTTATAGCTGATAACAACACTAGCCTTAGAAGTGGAAAAACAAACCGAATTATTTGAAGTAAATCGCTGAAAAGCTTCTGCCTCCTAAAGAGCACTCAATACAGCTTGTCTGTAAAAAAATAAATATAATGTTGTCTATGCTAAGCAATCAACTTTTATGTCTCTACGGAAGAGAAAAGAGTACTTTTCCAGTAATCACTAAGTAGTACCACTGTATAATGTGAGGGTGTGACACTGAACTCTTTGTTTGATTATGTCAGATAGGTTGGTGATTGGAGCTTCTTTTTTGAACCACAGGCAGGCCCTATAACCTACTGCTTAGTATCCACTGACTCAGTGGAGAAGTTGTTACAACCTTGAAGAATCATGGTACTTAAGAATAATATTGCTGCCAACTTGGAGGAGAAAAGGGAGAAAATAAAAAAAGACTTTGAGAAAGTAGGTGTTTTATTAAAAACAGCTCTGTGTTTTCTGGATGTCCTCTCCTGCTATTATAAGATTCCCCAGAAAAAAAAAAAACCTCTTAGCATATATAAATCTCGTAGAGTTTTAATGATTATTTTTGCCTGAAGTAATGTTATAATACTATATTATTTCCTATAGGATGATTTTAAATCCATATTCATATTCTTCCTTCATTAATTAATCTAAACCTCTATTTACATATCACAGAATTATCTTAATTCTATTTCTTTCAGATTACAGAGGATATTTTCTATATGATGGGAGATTGTCTATAATGAAAATGTTTGCAGTTGTAGAAATCCCTGCAGGACAGTTTTAAATAAAAGTTAGAATCTTTTAAGTCATAGAATCATAGAATAGTTAGGGTTAGAAAGGACCTTAAGATCATCTAGTTCCAGCCCCCCTTCCATGGGCAGGGACACCTCATACTAAAAAATCCTCCATCATTACATCATTACACCATTAAAAGGTAGAGCTAATGTATCTGTTTCTGACAAAAATACTAAGCTGGATAAAACCCCCCATTTTTAAATTCCAATTTTATATGTGGATTTGTTTTTGTTCTGTATCTTCAGTTGTGAAAACAATATGTCTATTTGCAAAATTCTCAAAGCATTTTCTCCTTTGTTTATTTTGTTTTAATCTAACTTCTTAAAAATCAACACAGTTTGTGTGTCTGTAAGTGTCCACCTGTCTGCCTTTCCAATTCCTTTATAAAGTTTAATCCTGTTGATTGAGTTCTACAGGAGAAGCAAATATCCCAGACCTATGACGTTCCTTGAAGTTTAATTGACTATACCAGCTAAGTAGAGCAGAGAAATCTCTCACTTGCTGCCACTCAGAAAATGTTTCAGGATACGCTTATTTCTTCTTAGACAGTAAGAAATCCTCTCAAAATACAGCCATTAGAACTGCCTGCAATTGTGGAAAATCTTCATACAAAGCCCATATGTTCTTAAACAGCAAAGTCAATAACATATGACTACAAGAATTTTTTCCTGAATTCTCACATTCCTAGTTTTACAAGTTTCCAAATTCTCACATTCCTAGTTTTACAAGTTTCCTCTGTCTTGTTATCTCAGTGTAGTTTGATGAAAGAGAAATCCTAACATCCTGTCGTGGTTTAAACCCGGTCAGGTAACTCGTTCGCTCACTTCCCCCCCTTTTCTTGCCCTCCCCCTGCTCTCGGAGGGACGGAGAGGAGAATCAAAAAGAATGCAACTCCCATGAGATAAGAACAGTTTAGTAACTAAGGTATAACACAAATCACTACTGCTACCACCAATGATAATAATGATAAAGGAAATAACAAGGGAAGAGAATACATCATCTCACCACCAGCCGACCGATAACTCGCCCCCCCAGCCCAACCAAGCTCTGACCGATACCTCCTCCAACCCTGCAGACTCCCAGCCCTTCCGGCTAACTCCCAGTTACCTCCTGGGCATGACGTGCTGTGGTATGGAATACCTCTTTGGTCAGTTTGGGTCAGGTGTCCTGTCTCTGCTTCCTCCTGGCCTCCCCTCCTCCCTGGCAGAGCATGAGGCTCACAAAGTCCTTGGCCAAACCTAAACATCACTATCAGCTCTGTTCCCAAGCTGAAAGTCAAAACACTGCACTGCACCAGCTACCAAGAAGGGGAAAAATGAGTGCTACTGCTGAACCCAGGACATTATCCACCCCTTATTCCATACCATTCACGTCATGCTCAGATCCCACATTTTCAATATACCATCACTCTTATCTAAGTGCATGGACCAGTAGCTATAAAGCTGCTGAATCCATCTGGTCCATGATGTCAGGCTCCATCTCTTGTAACAGTCTTCCAGAGCAGGAGAGACTGTGTGCAGTGTTCACACTCGTGAATAACCTGGGCAATAGTGTCCATTGCTAAGTCCACCCCTCGATCATGAGTCCATCTCTATGTTGCATCTCTGCTCTGATGGCCTGAAGTGCCATGGGCCCACCAGGCTTAAAATAATTCACTGTCCCCTTCAGCAGTTTCTGCAGCTTGTTGCTGGGGACTCCATACAGCTGCCTTCCATCTCCAATGCTTCCAAAGCACTGGAGGGGCCCAGTGGACTAGATACTTGCCCATACTGTCCCACACACCCTGCCACTCATGACTGTCCAGCTTTGGGGAAAATCTCTTGGTCACCCTATATCGTTGTCTAACCCCAGACAAGGCCCAAACCTGACTCTGCTTAACTTTTGAGATCAGACAAAATGGTTGTGGGTAGAACACAGTCTGTGTGTGTGCCAACATGCTGATCCCCACCACAATCAGCAGGCATGTCCCAAGGATACCCAAAGGCCATTCAAAACCTTCAGAACTCTCAGTTGATGCTGCTGTACTTGTCACTGGGGCTGGTGCAGCTGCTGTACTTGTCACTGGGGCTGGTGTAGCTGCTGTGCTTGCCGGCTCTCCCACCGCCAGCTTCTCTTTTCCTGAGTCCAGCTCTTCCTCCTCCGCCTTGCTGGGAAATGCTGCGTGGTCTCCTGCATCCTCCTGGGGCTCGGCGGGCGGCTTCCGGGGAATGCTCTCGGCCGTCGCGGGGCTGGGCTCGGCCGCGGGGCTCGGCTCCGCCGCGGGGCTCGGCTCGGCCGCGGGGCTCGGCTCCTCCGCCGCCTTCTCCCGCTGCTCGGCAGCCGCCTCCTTCTGCTCCTCGACCGCCCCGACCTCCTCCACCGGCAGCCGTCCCCTCGCGGCCTCCGGCCCCGCTCCCGCCGCCGCTTGGTCCCCGGGGCCGCTCTCCCGGGCCGCTTCAGCAGCCACCGCCTCCCGGGGCCGCTCCCCCTCTGCTCCCCGCAGCCTCACGAAGATGGAGAGTAGGGTGAGGGCCAGGGCGGTGAAGAGCAACCGGACGGCCAGGTACAAGTCCACGGCCACGTCCGTCCCGCCCTGCTGCTGGAGCCCACCCGTATTACAAGCCATTGCCATAAAGCACAGTGAGACAAGAACCTTAGCCCAGGCCCCATACTTAATAAACACTATCACAGCAAATACCGGCTCTACGTAAGTTACAACATTCTGAAGCTGTGAGATCAAGCAAAACAACTCTGAGAGCCAATAAATCACCATTGTGACGAGTGACTATTAATCCAGTCAGATCTGTCGTTATCTCAACCCTTCGAGCCCCACGTTGGGCGCCAAAAAAGAACTGTCGTGGTTTAAACCCGGTCAGGTAACTCGTTCGCTCACTTCCCCCCCTTTTCTTGCCCTCCCCCTGCTCTCGGAGGGACGGAGAGGAGAATCAAAAAGAATGCAACTCCCACGGGTTGAGATAAGAACAGTTTAGTAACTAAGGTATAACACAAATCACTACTGCTACCACCAATGATAATAATGATAAAGGAAATAACAAGGGAAGAGAATACATCATCTCACCACCAGCCGACCGATAACTCGCCCCCCCAGCCCAACCAAGCTCTGACCGATACCTCCTCCAACCCTGCAGACTCCCAGCCCTTCCGGCTAACTCCCAGTTACCTCCTGGGCATGACGTGCTGTGGTATGGAATACCTCTTTGGTCAGTTTGGGTCAGGTGTCCTGTCTCTGCTTCCTCCTGGCCTCCCCTCCTCCCTGGCAGAGCATGAGGCTCACAAAGTCCTTGGCCAAACCTAAACATCACTTGTTATCAGCTCTGTTCCCAAGCTGAAAGTCAAAACACTGCACTGCACCAGCTACCAAGAAGGGGAAAAATGAGTGCTACTGCTGAACCCAGGACACATCCATGCAAACTTTTCAAATAATTTTTTTTTTTTTAAACTTCAGGGTAAGATGAATGTGTGTTTCAAAATGGTAGGCAAAGCAAATTTTTCCAGGTACTTCATTTCTTGTTAGACAATTTTCCTATTTCTACTATTCAGTGCCGTTACCAGGCTGTACTATGGGTGCTTGTTATCTGAGCCTGAAGCCAGTCTTCAAAGATAAAACCACACCATGCAGATCAGCTGTGAAACTAGAAAACAGTTTGCCAACCCTGAACAAAGCTGAAGCAGCAGTTGCTTAGTTTAGTAAGAAACACTTGTAGACAGAAAGACCTTTTGTTAAGAAATGGAAAAATCAGCTAAGAGGAATATCAGAACAAAGGATAGATTTTTTGAACACAGGGTACGAAATTTTGGTCTTGTAAAATTAAATAAAGGATAGAATGAACAGTCATTCCATCAACAGCACAGAAATGCATGAATTTAAACACAAATGTATCTACCAAACTAGTCATATGTAAATGGAAATAGAATCTATCTCACAATATGCTACAGACATTAGGATGAAAAGAAGAGACACCAAAACAGAGCAGCAGTTTACATCTTATTTGTTGCTGCCATCAGTCCCTCAGTTACACCATCACGCCACCTGCACTGTGTTGAGCATCGTTCTCTTGGATGCTGAGAAAAATGATACCAAGCCAGCGAAAGAAAACCAGGGGCAGCAAGCAGGGACCCTTGACTATGTGCCTGTGGCATTTCAGGTGATTTCTGTTCTGCATGGGCATGGGGGTTTGCAGAGAGAAGCACAGGAACATGTACAGTTCGATCATTTGCATCTCCCACAGAGGGGGATGCACCACAAAGAAAGTGATGCTGGTAACTCACATGGCCTGTGAGGTGTTTGTGGGCTGTCTGCTTAAATAACCATCTAATGAATGTGTGCATATGTGATTATAAATTATAAAAGATGCTTAGAGATTAGTCCACATACAGCCCCCCACATAGTCGAGCCCCCAACATAAGCAGGGCGTGGACCTGTTGGAGCTAATCTGTAGGAGGCCATGAATATGATCAGAGGGATGCAACACTCTTCTATAGAGACAGTTTGAGAGGGCTGGGCCTGTTCAGCCTGGAAAAAAAAGACTCTGGGGTGACCATAGAGCAACTGACAGTGCTTAAAGGGGGTCTACAAGAAAGCTGGAGAGAGAATTTTTTTAAAAGGCGTGTAGGGATAGTGTAAGGGGTAATAGTTTTAAACTGTCAGAGAGTAGATTTAGATTAGCTATTAGGAAGAAGTTCTTTACTGAGGCTGGTGAGGCACTGGAACAGGTTGTCCAGAGAAGCTGTAGCTGCTCCATCCTTGGCCAGGTTGGATGGGGCTTTGAGCAGCTTTATCTAGTCGAAGGTGTCCCTGCCCGTGGCAGGGGGGTTGGAATGAGATGATCTTTAAGATTCCTTCCAACCCAAACTATTCTATTATTCTATAATTCTATGAATTTCTGATATAGTAGCATTTTTTATGTGTGTAGTATTATGGTTTGTGTGTTGCATTGCTGATATTGATCCTGAATGTAGAGTTCACTGATTGCCAATTAATTACTTTCTATTAGTAATTCAATAAACTGCTTCGATTCTGATCTTATTTAGACAATGCGAATTTTTCCCTGCTACATGAACATAATGGTGATTAGTCTATGTTAGTGTAGCTAGGTGTCAAAAAATGCATGTAAGTGATCCTGACTGAAATACACATTAATTCTACTTTTTATTGGTTCAATACAATTGGAAAACTACCCTGCCAGAGTGATTAATTTCTTCCTAATTGTATCATTATTTTGCTATGCAATATAGGTAAAACAATCATTGAAGCCAGAAATATTTTTTAATGCAATTAATTGACCCAGTACCTATGATTGAATGAAATAATTATTTTATTGATTATAAATCCAATTCATGTTAAAATGAGCTTTAGCTTTCCATGACTAGGATCTCATAATCCTACACCATAATGAAAAAATCAATGGCACTACTTTGAAAATCTATTTCAAAGAACACAAACAATGAATGAATTTTTAGGACCTGCACTTTCCACTTAAAGTTGGGAAAAAGCACCTATCCTCAGTGCAGTGCCCTTCCGCCAGAAAATTAAAAAATTGCTTATAGCCAGTCAATACTTCTTCTCAGCTCTGCTCAAAAGTGCTTTGTAAGTTGCTAATGCAATATTTATATCATGAAGCTTTACACACCACACTTATTTGATTGTATTATTTGACACAATCCACTCTACAATCAGTGCAGAGAGGCAGAGGTACTCAGAAGACATTTGAAATGCTGGAGCCACTCTCCCATTAAGGAGCTGCATGATTTGGACAGTGATTCCTGAGCCACTTTCATGGCTGGCTTTAGCAGCATTCAAAATTTCAGAAACACAGCAGCAAACTTTACTAAATCTATGTATTGTCTTGCACAATTTCTTCTGTTAAAGATGATAGAGGACAAGAAGCAGGGAAGATAAGCAAAGTGATGGTATGAAATGTAGCAAGTGCAGTGATGGTAAGATGCATATGGAAAAGATGTTGAGATACTCAGAGGACTGAATCCTTGGAGCTGCATGTATGGAGAACGCCTCCAAATCTCTTTTACCTCTGACAAATTCTTTTTTCATCTGTAGATCAGTTGCTGAAGAAAATTGTCTTTTTAGAATGGTTCTGGGTTTCAGAAGTATACATGGTCCTTCTCTGAAAAGTGGCTCTGGATGGGGCAGAGGAGAAATTGGAAATGCTTATCCAATCCAAATGCAAGGATTTGTTTACCTTTCAAATTGTCAGATAATATCACCTGCTTTCTTACTTCCAGTCCTGTAGCATATAAGGAAACACGATACATTGGTAGAGCACATGTAGCTGCTGGTTCCGAGACATAATGATCTAGAAACAAGGCATTAAGGTACATACCCAAGGAGAAATCTAAGAGCTAATATGCAAGATCAGATTCAGTTCAACTGGAGAACCCCTTAAGTCAGGCCCAGGACCAAAGGTTTTGAGGAAAATGTTGCATTTAACAACATTTGGTAGGATAACTGATAGATAAATATCACAGATGGAGTGATGCACTTCACTCATAAGAAAGAATCACCAATATGTTTGTTTATATGTACCAGTGATTTAACAAAGTTTGAGAAAAAAATGTGACAATGGGTACACTTTATTTTTTGCACAGAGGACAGCGTCAGACAAAATTATCAGGGAGGCCCTCCCACTAAGTCATGAGATCCAGAAACGACCTCCTTTCCTTCTGAACTCCTTCTCAGAGGGGAGTTTAAGTGTGGCTGTGAATTCATCCCAAACTTGGTCAAAATTTATGACTAGATGATTATATGTGCTCAAGCAATCCTTATATAATTTACCTAATATTTCAAAGTTTCGGTGTCCACACTTACCCTTATCTGTGGTGATAAGGATTCTCTCCAGCTCAAGGAGTAACTTCAAGAGGCATCCCTACTTAACTGGATACCCTCATGTGCAGCTCAATGCTATGCAGGAGAACTCAACAGGCTGTTGAGCCTGGACAGTTGACTGTCCACTATTGAGTAAATTGATTCATAGTCTTATTTTATACTGACTAGATGTTGGTTTCTTCCAAATTATGGGGAACAAGCAAGAGGAATTAGAGATGTGTGCACATCTAGGAGGGCATGATATAATAGGCACCACAGAAACATGGTGGGATGGCTCCTATGGAGTGTTGGAATGGAAGGTTACAGGCTCTTTAGAAAAGACAGGTCTGGCAGACAGGGAGGGAGAGTTGCTATTTATGTTAGGGAGAGACTGGAGAGTGTGGAACTCTGTCTGGGGACAGGTGAGCAGTCCACAGAGAGTTTGTGGGTCAGGTTTAAAGGGAAAATAGCTATGGGAGACATTAATGTGGGGATCTGTTACAGACCGCCTGATCAAGAGGAATCTGTGGATGAGGAACTCTACAGACAGATAGAAAAAGCTTCATGCTCTCAGGCCATTGTTCTCATGGGGGATTTCAACCACCCTGGTATCTGTTGGAGGAACGGTATGGCCCGGCACAAGCAATCCAGGAAGTTTCTTGATTGTGTGTAAGACAACTGCCGTCTGCAAGTAATAGAGGGGCCGACAAGGAGAGGTGCCATGCTTGACCTCGTGCTTACCAACAGGGAAAGGCTCATTGGAAATGTGATGCTCCAGGGCAGCCTTGGTTGCAGAAATCATGAGATGTTCGAGTTCGAGATCCTCAGGACAGTGAGAAGAGCATGCAGAAAGCTCACAGCCCTGGACTTCAAGATAGCAGACTTTGGCCTCTTGAGAAACCTGCTTAGTAAGATTCTATGGGATACAGCCCTAGAGGGCAGGGGGGCCCAAGACTCTTGGTTGATATTCAAGGATCACCTGCTACAAGGAACGTTCCACCCCAGCTAGAAGGAAGTGCAGCAGGAGGGCCAGGAGACCTCCTTGGATGGATAAGGAGCTCCTGAAGAAACTCTGAAGGAAAAAAGAGGCTTATAATAAGTGGAAGCAAGGACAGGCAGCCTGGGAAGAGTACAGGGATGTTGTCCAGGAAGCTAGGGACCAGGTTAGGAAAGCTAAGGCCCAGCTAGAATTAAACTTGGCTAGAGGTATTAAAGATAACAGGAAGGGATTCTATAGGTACATAGCGAATAAAAGACAGACTAGGGACAACTCAGGCCCCCTCTGGAAGCTATCAGGCTAACTGGCCACCCTGGATTTGAAGAAGGCTGAGGTTCTTATTGACTTCTTTGCCTTGGTCTTCACTGGCAAATGTTCTGACCATGCCACCTAAGTCTTGGAAGGCAGATGCAGGGACTGTGAGAATGAAGAGCTTAGTCCCACTGTAGGAGAGGATCTGGTTCCACACCATCTTAAGAACCTGAATGTACAGAAGTCTGTGGGACCTGATGAAATCCATCCAAGGGTCCTGAAGGAGCTGGCAAATGAAGTTGCTAAGCCACTGTCCACCATATTTGAAAAGCCATGGCAGTCAGGTGAAGCTCCCGATGACTGGAAAAAGGGAAATATAACCCCCATTTTCAAGAGGGGAAAATGGATGACCCAGGGAATTACAGACCAGTCAGTCTCACCTCTGTGCCTGGCAAAATCTTGGAGCAGATTCTCCTGGAAGGCATGCTAAGGCACATGAAAATAAACAAGGTGCTTGGTGACAGCCAGCATGGCTTCACTAAGGGGAATTCTTCCTGACCAATTTGGTGGCCTTCTATGGTGGGGCTACAGACCTGACGGACAGACGTTGTATCCTGGGTTCAGCAGTAGCAGTCATGTTTCTCCTTCTTGGTAGCTGGTGTAGTGCAGTGTTTTGACTTTCGGCCTGGGAACAGAGCTGATAACAATGATGTTTTGGTTTGGCCAAGGACTTTGTGAGCCTCATGCTCTGCCAGGGAGGAGGGGAAGCCAGGAGGAAGCAGAGACAGGACACCTGACCCAAACTGACCAAAGAGGTATTCCATACCACAGCACGTCATGCCCAGGATGTAACTGGGAATTACACGGAAGGGCTGGGAGACTCCAGGGTTGGAGGAGGTATGGGTCGGTGCTTGGTAGGGCTTGGGGGACGAGTTATTGGTCAGCTGGTGGTGAGGTGTTGTATTCTCTTCCCTTGTTATTTCCTTTATCATTATTATTCTTGGTGGTAGCAGCAGTGATCTGTGTTATACCTTAGTTACTAAACTGTTCTTATCTCAACCCGTGGGAGTTGCATTCTTTGGGATTCTCCTCTCCGTCCCTCTGGGAGTAGGGGGAGGGAAAGAAGGGGGGAGTGAGTGAATGAATTGCCTGAATGGGTTTAAACCACTACAGTCCTTTTTGATGCCCCACATGGGGCACAAAGGGTTGAGATAACGACAGATCTGACTGGATTAATAGTCACTCGTCACAATGCTGATTTATTGGCTCTCAGAGTTGTTTCGCTTGATCTCACAGCTTCAGAATGTTGTAACTTACGTAGAGCCGGTATTTGCTGTGTTAGTGTTTATCAAGTGTGGGGCTTGGGCTAAGGTTCTTGTCTCACTGTGCTTTATGGCAATGACTTGTAACACGGGCGGGCTCCAGCAGCAGGGCGGGACGGACGTGGCCGTGGACTTGTACCTGGCCGTCCGGCTGCTCTTCACCGTCCTGGCCCTCGCCCTCGCCCCCGTCTTCGTGAGGCTGCGGGGAGCCCAGGGGGAGCGGCCCGGGGAGCCGGCGGCTGCTGGAGCGACCCGGGAGAGCGGCCCCAGGGACCGAACGGCGGCGGGAGCGGGGCCGGAGGCTGCGAAGGGACGGCTGCCGGTGGAGGAAGTCGAGGAGCAGAAGGAAGCGGCTGCCAAGCAGCGGGAGAAGACGGCGGAGGAGCCGAGCCCCGCGGAAGAGCCGAGCCCCGCGGCCGAGCCCAGCCCCACGACGGCCGAGAGCATCCCCCGGCAGCCGCCCGCCGAGCCCCAGGAGGATGCAGGAGACCACGCAGCATTTCCCAGCAAGGCAGAGGAGGAAGAGCTGGACTCAGGAAAAGAGAAGCTGGTGGTGGGAGAGCCGGCAAGCACAGCAGCTACACCAGCCCCAGTGACAAGTACAGCAGCATCAACTGAGAGTTCTGAAGGTTTTGAATGGCCTTTGGGCATCCTTGGGACCTGCCTGCTGATTGTGATGGGGATCAGCATGTTGGCACACATACAGGCTGTGTTCTACCCACCACCATTTTGTCTGATCTCAAAAGTTAAGCAGAGTCAGGTTTGGGTCTTGTTTGGGGTTAGACGACGATGCAGGGGGACCAAGAGATTTTCCCCAAGGCTGGACAGTCATGAGTGGCAGGGCGTGTGGGACAGTATGGGCAAGTATCTAGTCCACTGGGCCCCTCCAGTGCTTTGGAAGCATCAGAGATGGAAGGCAGCTGTATGGAGTCCCCAGCAACAAGCTGCAGAAACGGCTTAAGGGGACAGTGAGTTATTTTGAGCCTGGTGGGCCCATGGCACTTCAGGCCATCAGAGCAGAGATGCAACATAGAGATGGACTCATGATCGAGGGGTGGACTTAGCAATGGACACTATTGCCCAGGTTATTCACAAGTGTGAACACTGCACACAGTCTCTCCTGCTCTGGAAGACTGTTACAAGAGATGGAGACTGACATCATGGACCAGATGGACGCAGCAGCTTTATAGCTACTGGTCCATGCACTTAGATAAGAGTGATGGTATATTGAAAATGTGGGATCTGAGCATGACGTGAATGGTATGGAATAAGGGGTGGATAATGTCCTGGGTTCAGCAGTAGCAGTCAAGTTTCTCCTTCTTGGTAGCTGGTGCAGTGCGGTGTTTTGACTTTCAGCCTGGGAGCAGAGCTGATAGCGATGTTTTGGTTTGGCCAAGGACTTTGTGAGCCTCATGCTCTGCCAGGGAGGAGGGGAAGTCAGGAGGAAGCAGAGACAGGACACCTGACCCAAGCTAGCCAAAGATGTATTCCATACCACAGCACGTCATGCCCAGGATGTAACTGGGAGTTACCCGGAAGGGCTAGGAGACTGCGGGGTTGGTGGAGGTATGGGTCAGTGCTTGGTCGGGCTTGGGGGACGAGTTATCGGTCAGCTGGTGGTGAGGTGTTGTATTCTCTTCCCTTGTTATTTCCTTTATCATTATTATTCTTGGTGGTAGCAGTAGTGATTTGTGTTGTACCTTAGTTACTAAACTGTTCTTATCTCAACCTGTGGGAGTTGCATTCTGTTCGATTCTCCTCTCCGTCCCTCCGAGAGCTGGGGGAGGGAAAGAAAGGGGGGAGTGAGTGAACGAATTGCCTGACTGGGTTTAAACCATGACACGTTGTTATAAAAATTTAGCCTTGGCCATGATATGATTTAATTATTTTATTACAATTGATTAATATCAAGAGGCAATTAGCAAGCAGCGCTGGGTGCGCGGGAAATCTCCGCTCCACCAACAACACACATACCAGGGTTTTTGAGGTACAGTCTCTTATACTTCTTGGCCCAGGTTTTCAGTTCCTGGTTTTGAGTTCCAGCCAATCCTGTTGTCTTCTTTGCCCGACACTCACTGTGGCTCCTTTTCATTTGTTTCTGTCTCGTTGCTGGGGTCTTCTCTCCAGGTAAAGAAGCATACTGAAACTTCTTAGTAACACATTAACAGAAAGATGTCTATCACAAGCTTAACCACACTCTTAGACCCGTATATTTAACAGGATGTGTCTCTTTGATTACCTAAACCCCTTAAAGCATTCAAACAGCTAAACAAAGCTAAAAACATTCCTTATTGTGTTAACAGCCTAAATGGTTAAAGAGGGGACTAGCTTATTCCCTTGTTTCTTCTTCTTTCCCATCATTACATTGACAGCAACATTTATTATAATCAAGGTCGTTTTTATACATTCCACACATGGTACACTGGTCACAGGTGCATTGGTAGCAATGATTCCTAAGTTCTTAACACGAATCATTCTCGTATTCTTTACAGAGTAGAGCAGTTGATGTCATCTACCTGGACTTGTGCAAAGCGTTCGACACTGTCCCACATGACATCCTTGTCTCTAAATTGGAGAGGCATCAATTTGATAGGTGGACCACTCAATGGTGAAGATCTGGCTGGATTGCCACATGCAATGAGTTGTGGTCAATGGCTCAATGTCCAGCTGGAGACCAGCAATGAGTGGTGTCCCTCAGGGATCAGTGTTGGGACCGGTCTTGTTAAACATCTTGTTTAACATCTTTGTCGCTGTCATGGACAGTGGGACGACACCAAGCTGTGTGGTTCGGTTGATATGCTAGAGGGAAAGAATGCCATCCAGAGGGACCTTGACATGCTTGTGAGATAGGCAGATGCCAACCTCATGAAGTTTAACCATGCCAAGTGCAAGGTCCTACACATGGGTCAGAGCAATCCCAGGCACAGCTACAGGCTGGGCAGAGAAGAGATTCAGAGCAGACCTGCAGAGAAGCAGGTGGGGGTGCTGGTCGATGAGAAAATGAACATGAGTTGGCTTCAGTGTTCGTTCACAGCCCAGAAAGCCAACCATATCCTGGTCTGCATCAAAGGGAATGTGACCAGCAGGTTGAAGGAGGTGATTCTGCCCCTCTGCTCTGCTCTCGTGAGACTTCACTTGGAGTATTGTGTGCAGTTCTGGTGTCCTCAAAATAAAAAGGACATGGAACTGTTGGAACAAGTCCAGAGAAGGGCCACGAGGATGATCAGGGGACTGGAGCCCCTCTCATATGAAGACAGGCTGAGAAAGTTGGGGCTGTTCAGCCTGGAAAAGAGAAGTCTGCGTGGAGACCTCATAGCAGCCTTCCAGTATCTGAGGGGGGTCTATAGGGATGCTGGGGAGGGACTCTTCGTTAGGACTGTAGTGATAGGACAAGGGGTAACGGGTTAAAACTTCAACAGGGGAAGTTTAGATTGGATATGAGAAAGAAGTTCTTTACTGTAAGGGTGGTGAGGCACTGGAATGGGTTGCCCAGGGAGGTTGTGAATGCTCCATCCCTGTCAGTGTTCAAGACCAGGTTGGACAGAGCCTTGGGTGGAATGGTTTAGTGTGAGGTGTCCCTGCCTATGGCATAGGTGCTGGAACTGGATGATCTTTCCAACCCTAGCTATTCTATGATTTTATGATTCTAAATCTGGCTTGAGTCAGACATCAGCCATCGCTGTGGTTGGATGGGCACATTGCTCATGTGAGCAATGTTCATATGCCCTACTGTTTTGCTATCTGTCTCCCCTGAATCCACCTTGAGCCTCATGAAGGCATCGTGACCAGATGGACCCATTACAACTGACACTGGTGGTTATAATTTGAGGAGGTTTATGGAAAATAACGGTCTGATTGGGGTGGGTGTGAAGAAGGAGCACACCATCACACTAAGACAGAAGCAGTAAATAACTCTATATCAGTTGGGATTTTGACATGAGCTTGCTGAATTTTAGCTGTAGATAAGCTGTAGACAAGCAACTGGGTGAGAAGAAGTACATACAAAGAGTGGTATAGATCTACAAAAGGAGTTCTTCCTGTATGCCCAGCATTATTAAACAATGTCAGAGGAAGCTTGGGCGGAGAAGCATGGATACGCAGTACATGGATGTCACACTAGATGCAGCTTTTGGCATGTAAGTGCAGTTCCCAAGTCACAGATATGTCATGGTGGATGCCCTTATGGTTGGATGTGCAGTTTATACACAGATAAGTGGACAGCCAATTTCCTGATTCTGGAAAGGAACAAGCCATTTGGGATTGCTGTGGTAGAGAGGGAGGGACGGAAATGACTCCAGGTTACCCAAGACCTCAGTATACACCCTGAGGTTTCAGGACTCCTGAGAGAAATTGCCATATTCTGACTGTGAAGAACACTTGGATTTCTCCCTCCTTCCTTGCCCTATTCCTTCAGTACACTCAGATATGGGGAATATGTGTCTTGTCTGCAGGAAGGTAATGACGTATGCCTTACCAGTTCCTGAAGACTGGCTTCTCCTCAGGCTGACTACACTAGTGGAAAGCTTGTGGGTGGAATCAAGTTGTTATTGATACTGATTATTTTTTCATCACACATAAACTGATTGATTTTCAGCCAGCTTCCTGTTCAAAAAGGTGTACAAGCTGGGATCAATCTATTAGAGGCATATTCTGGAATAGTCAGAAGTCAAGAACATTTCATCTAGTGAGTTCTGCTAAAGGATATGCAGCTTCTATAAATTGTCATGCATGTCCTGCATAGGAACACTTCTTCACCATTCTTTAGTCCCATTGCCATTGAAAAGATAGAAATTGAAGCTTCTGGAAACATTTACTGCATTCAATGATAATAATGGCAATAATGTGATATTAAGGTGATTACAGACTCTTTTATTCACGCTGACTGAAGTTCACCCTCTGGCCTTGCCAAAAGTCCCTTCCCTGTAAAATCAGGTATCCCCTGAGCTTCAAATACATCTGGTACATGTCAGATCAAGTAAAGCAAAAAACAATATGTAGACTCAGTGTTTGAGTGCTTTTACTGGGAGTGTAGGTGAAAGGTAAATACTGATGAATAATTGTAGAAAAATAGATATACCTCCTCAGCCCGAGTCTGTTGGCTCATCCCCACACAGTAACATAAGAAATGGTACACATTGGTTGTTTTAATAGCCACCCACTTGCTGCCCCTGAGCATGACTATTTTAGATAGCTGAGGAGTGTTGAGTTGTGATTGTTACTCATGGAAAGTTGGTGTGACAGAAATAGGAGCAATGCCACACCTTTTTCTGCAGATGCAGAAAAGTCCCACTGAACAATGCTAGAAATGGTCAATATCAACAACTCTTCAAGCAACATTTTTGAAAGCAAAAAATTGAAAAATTCGTTTTTGCACTATCTCCCTTCCACTGAAAAAAAGCAACCCTAAAATCCAGAATGGAAAAATTTGATTCATGAGATACTAATACATGGATCAAGAATTGCTCTTTTAGCATAATGATTACTATTTGGGAAATTGCATTTCAAAGCCCCCAAAATCTTTTTGATAAATAATTTCTGTGTTGCTACTGCAATTAAATGCTTGGTTATGTTTAGTGCATTAAAAAGTATGTGAGAAACTTCAATTCCTTCCTTAGATCCAATATATATCAGTTATATTATGCATATTTCTGTTCAACATGATGTTGTATTTTATTTCATTTTTAGGCCTTTTCTTTCATCATCTTTTTTTTTTTCCTTTTTTTCTCCCCCCCTTTTCTTCCCCAGTAATAGACAGAACAAATTTGCACATGACGATTACCTTGTGCAGGAATTAGAATGGATGTGGAACTGAGCCTGGTGAAATTCATTATAGGGTCTTCTCATGCACTGCCTATGACTTTACATAATGTTTCAGGCTGAAGTTAAACTGCCTGGGTGCCTGTTTCTGTCAGTATGTTTGGAATGCAAATGAGAATTGCTCTGTACCTATGAAACATGGATTGAGAGGAGGAAGAATATATATTATAACATTGCAAACCTTTTGGTGATTGTACCCAGACTTTGTGTCACAGATACCTCTATAATCCCCATGAAACTCCCTGGCAAGATGTAGCACAGCAGTGCAGTCTGATTGTCATAGAGGATATAAAAAGAAGCTGGTATTATCTATCAATGGGAAAAGTTGGATTCAGTGGAATAAATAAAGTATAACAATAACAAACATAAAACCCTTATAAGATTTCCTTGTATAAGTGACAGGACAAGGGGTAACGGGTTAAAACTTAAACAGGGGAAGTTTAGGTTGGATATAAGGAGGAAATTCTTTCCTGTTAGGGTGGTGAGGCACTGGAATGGGTTGCCCAGGGAGGTTGTGAATGCTCCATCCCTGGCAGTGTTCAAGACCAGGTTGGACAAGGCCTTGGGTGACATGGTTTAGTGTGAGGTGTCCCTGCCCACGGCAGGGGGGTTGGAACTTGATGATCTTAAGGTCCTTTCCAACCCTAACGATTCTATGATTCTCTGATTCTATAAGTGGTATAAATGTCAGCTGAAATAAGGCATCATTATTTAGTATGGTCCTACTCTGGCACATAATGAGAATCTCTATGCATATAATGAATCCCAGTATGTCTTCACAGATGGGTAAAATAATGTATGCACAATAGATTTTAAAGTCCATGGAATCAGTAATTTTATTAAGTAACTCTTAGAGTACCGTTGCATTCAGGCAGCTCAGAGAAAAAAACGTTTGTGTGGACAAGCCATTAGTATTTTATTTTTTTCCTCATGAAGGGCTCTCAAACAGGAGCCATGTGGAGTTACTTCTGCTGGAAACCTAGTTTTTATCCCAAAAGCATGAGATAATTTTTCTTCTCTCTATTTTAAAGGGGGAAAATCATTTAAAGCTGTTCAGAATGCCTGAAAGAAGAGGATGAGTTAATATTAACAAGATTCTTATATTTTGCAGTGGAAATGAAGCTAGACACCGCTGATAACCATTTCAGAGAAACCACTGAGGCACTCTAAATTGGGAAGTAATTTAAGGCATTTCTATTAAGGAAATAATGCAGTAAGTAATTGCTTTAATTTTAAATCAAGGAATAAGCTTCTCACTGTTACATGTGTGAAAGGAAAAGAAATAAGTGTTTTACTTGAAAAATTAGTAAAAGTATTAAAAGAAATAGCTTATTCCTTTTAAATACATTAAGAAAACAACAACATTTAAAAGACTGAAGGTCTGATAAATCAGATATAGTATTTGTCTTCTTTCCCCCCCTCTCCTATTTTGTTGCTAAAAGCAGTTAAGTGAATGCAATACTTCTTATGTAAGCCAAAATTTTCAGACTTTAAAGTTGGAGATGTAAATCTGCATTTAAGTACCTGAACAGAATCTCCAGATTCTCAAATAACCCAGTTAGCACATTGAAGAAGCAGTCTGCTCCTATTAGATTCCTAAAAAACAGGTTAAGAAACATACATTTAAAAAGGAAAAATGTAGCAAGTGGTCTAGCAAGGACAAGAAGAAAACAAGAATCCACTGTAAGTGCAATATGTTACCAAGGAAGAGGGAGATCAAGCAAAGAGTTGATCTGGTGGTTATCAAGGAGAGATAGCTATTGACAGGTGATGCAAAGAAAAGCCAAAGTATTTACTGCATTTTTTGCTTCAGCCTTCACTGACAAAAGCTGGTTTCATCAGACAGCTCATTACATCACCATTAGAAATGAGGGATAAAATCTCAGGCCAGAAGAGCAGTTAGAAAAGCCAATTAGCAGCTAGATAAGTTTGAACTGTCTGAGGTTGATGAAATTCACTTTATGGTACTGACTCAGTCTCAGGGTCAACAACTTTGTGAATTCACAAAGACTCGCAAGACTTCAGAAGCCCAGAAAAGGAAAATGTATTGTCTATTTTTAATGGGTGTACAGAATAACCTAGCAGCTGACCTTCAGTTCCTGTGAAAATACTGGAATAAATAATTGAACTACTTGTGTACAGCTGGTACATGCTTATAAGGAGATGAACAGCCCAGAACAAATTCTGTCATATATATTCAGCTCCCTTCTGTGAGAAATTAGGAGCTTTCCTGAAAAAGGAGAGGAGAAACAGAGATCATGCGGCTAACCTTCAGCAGGTCTCTCTTAAACAAGCTAAGGAAATATGGCACTGCTGGAAGGGAAGAGTATCATACTGGGGGAGTAGCTATTAAGGTTCACTGCCAAGTTGGAAGGATGCTGTAAGTGGAATTTCACAGGGTCTATCTTCAGTCTGCCACCACTCGATCTTTCCCTTAATTATTTCAAAAGCATGAAGTGTATACTTATTTAATTACTAATCAGCACCAGGTTAGGAGGGTCTGCCCTAAGATTTGAGGGAAGGACTAGAATGCAAAATGATCTACACAAGTCAACAAAAAAAAGATGAAGAAAAGCAAAAAAAAAAAACCCCACCAAACCCCCAAAAAAACAACAACCCTCCCCCCCCGGATAGTTCCAATAGGAGGGAAAAAAAATGCTTCTATTAGGGGGTAGCAGGTACAAGACTCTATAACATGGAAAGCCATGCTGGGAACCGAGTGTGACCATGGCACAGGTAGGATGGTGGCCTGGCGTTCCTTGGCGCAGTCCTTCAATGTGCAAACACAGTCACAGAATCACAGAATCAGAATAGCTGAGGTTGGAAGGGGCAACTGGGGATCATCTAGCCCAACTTCCCAGAAAACTCAGGGTTGTGTCCAGACAGCTATTGGATATCTCGAAGGAAGGAGACTTCACAAAAGAAGGGACAGGTCTGGGCAGTGATAGTCTCCACTGACTGTTTGGTGAGGTCTGAGGTCAATCTAGGAAGTAAAATATGAATAAATCAGGATGAGCAGTGGACAGGGGAGGGTGCAGACCATGCCACCATGCCAGGCAAGGACTGGAGTCAACACATATATGGTGCTCTGGAGCCCACAGCTGATGCTGGTTAGAGCAACTCAGACCTACCAATGGACTTCACTTAGGGACTAGCCAGAACCCTTACCCTTTTGAAAGCACTCATATTGCTTTATTTAGAAAAAAAGAAATCTTAAGATCATCCCTTTAAAGGATAGATGATAACTTGTCTTCAACAACCTAAACAACAAATGAGTAGAGGAAAAGAGACAAATGAGCTTTCTCTATGTCCATTGTACAGTAAGCAGCAGTGGACTTAAACTGAAATAAAGAATTAATTTAAACATGAGGGAAACATGAAACATTTTCTAATTACAAAAATAAACAAAACTGAAAGACATTTTGCAGAGAGCAAATTCTCCCTCACCTGTCAGGGTTGTTCTAAGTATAGTTGACTATGGCATAGGACAAGGAAATGGACTGAATGACCTCTAAGTCCCTTCTGATTTTAATTTTTCTGATTCAGTAGCAATGTTGATGAACATAGTCAATGAACACATACCTACAAGTAATCAGTGAGTTGATTTATAGAATAAGGTACTAATATGAGACTAAAACCATTTAGTCCTAGGTGATTCAAGCAAACAGAAATAGAATTTAGATTTTATACCACAATTAGAAGTCATCTAGAAGAGCTGCTACTTATTAAATCACAAGATGTAGTTATTGATACAGACATATCTACTTCTAGGTGAAATGTTTTGTAAACACATATTAGGGCTTTTCTGGTGTTTCTTATAAAAGCCTTCAAGATCACAGGTATTGCTAGGGAGAGCAGAAGGCATCTTGGTGTTTATTTAAACTGATATGCTCTGTCTACTCAGCTTTCTCTACTTGACTGAATTTAATATTGTTAACATTTTAATTCTGTTTTAAGGCCTGTCTTTTTCTCTAACTTGTTCTTACTGTAATTTAAATAAACAGCAGCTACTAATAGCTACCATAGCTTAATACAGAGACTAGGGGAACTAGCTGCCTTATAAATATGAAGCAGTGCTCAAAGTGTACGCAGCTAGGATATAGCAGTGGCAGAGGCTGGAAGACCCTGATCAATCAAACTGCAGTTGATTATTTATTTGTTATATAGTTCAGTCCATTGTTGTGGCAGACATACAGTTCCCCATGGAAGCTTATAATACACATTAGCCATAGTATGTAGCTAAGATCATCTTTAACACAATGTCACCCTCTATCTAAAACAAAAGTGAAGAAGTTCTTTACTGTGAGGGTGGTGAGGCACTGGAATAGGTTGCCCAGAGAAGTTGTGAATGCTCCATCCCTGGTGGTGTTCAGTGCCAGGTTGGACAGAACCTTGGGTGACATGGTTTAGCATGAGATGTCCCTGCCCATGGCATGGGTGTTGGAACTTGACCATCTTAAGGTTGTTTCCAACCCTAACTAGTCTATGATTCTGTGAAAACTGGCAACATCATTCTCAGTTTTGCACCTCCAAAAGTCAGGCATCAAAGCTAAGGTGGAAGAATTTCAGCTGACCATCCATAAGTGGATTTTGGGGCTGTCTGAATAATTCTGCAAACTCCATTAAATATGCTATCTAGGGCTTGATTTGGTTACCTAAAGTAACCTTGTAAGTACCATGCAAGATACTTTAAGCTGTCTCTGCTGGTTTTCAGATGTCAGCCCAGGTGGCTATAGGCCTCCTGTAATTCCTTTGCCATATGGTAAAAAGATTACACCCACCTGGACTGACAGTTGGAATGGGGATTTACATGGCAAACATCTAAAGTTAGAGAAGGTATATTCATCTAGGGACAATGTTGGAAATATATTGAGAATTCTAAGTTTAGGTTATGTCATAGTAAACCTAAATTTATTTTATAAAATTCCAACAATCAGATAATCCCAGTTGAAACAACCAGTCTCACAACCTTAGTTTCCTTTCCTGGTTTTATTCCTAACCCTGTTCTGTCTGTAGGCACCATGGAGGAACCACAATTTATTAGAAGAAACAGCAGACTAGAGAAGACAGGCTGTTCTAGCAGCCTTACTTTTTCCTTCCCCAGAATCTGTCTGCACATGATATGTATTTATCATATGCAATATGATAACATTGCAGCAGGACATGTTATTATAGGCCGTATAGGTGTCTACTGTGCCTGACAAAATCCTGGAGAAGATTCTCCTGGAAGGCATGCTAAGGGATATGAAAAACAACAAGGTTCTTGGTGACAGCCGGCATGGCTTCACTAAAGGGAAATCCTGCCTGACCAATTTGGTGGCCTTCTGTGATGGGGCTACAGAACTGATGGACAGGGGTAGAGCAGTTGATGTCATCTACCTGGACTTGTGCAAAGCATTCGACACTGTCCTGCGTAACATCCTTGTCTCTAAATTGAAGAGACACCCATTTGAGAGATGGAGCACTTGGTGGCTAAAGAGCTGGCTGGCTTCCCACACACAAAGAGTTGTGGTCAATGGCTCAATGTCCAGCTGGAGACCAGTAACGAGTGGTGTCCCTCAGGGATCTGTGTTGGGACTGGTCTTGTTTAACATCTTCATCGCTGACATGGACAGTGGGATTGAGTGCGCCCTCAGCAAGTTTGCCGATGACACCAAGCTGTGTGGTTCGGTTGATACGCTGGAGGGAAGGAATGCCATCCAGAGGGACCTCAACACGCTTGTGAGGTGGGTAGATGCCAACCTCATGAAGTTTAACCATGCCAATGCAAGGTCCTACACCTGGGTGGGAGCAATCCCAGGCACAGCTACAAGTTGGGCAGAGAAGAGATTCAGAGCAGCCCTGTGGAGAAGGACTTGGGGGTGCTGGTTGATGAGAAAAGGCACATGAGTCGGCAGTGTGCGCTTGCAGCCCAGAAAGCCAACCGTATCCTTGGCTGTATCAAAAGGAGCGTGACCAGCAGGCTGAAGGAGGTGATTCTGCCCCTCTACTCTGCTCTCATGAGACCTCACTTGGAGTATTGTGTGCAGTTCTGGTGTCCTCAACGTAAAAAGGACATGGGACTGTTGGAACAAGTCCAGAGAAGGATCATCCACGAGGGTGATCAGGGGACTGGAGCCCCTCTCATATGAAGACAGGCTGAGAAAGTTGGGGCTGTTGAGCCTGGAAAAGAGAAGTCTGCATGGAGACCTCATAGCAGCCTTCCAGTATCTGAGGGGGGTCTATAGGGATGCTGGGGAGGGACTCTTCGTTAGGGACTGTAGTGATAGGGCAAGGGGTAATGGGTAAAACTTCAACAGGGGAAGTTTAGATTGCATATAAGAAAGAAGTTCTTTACTGTAAGGGTGGTGAGGCACTGAAATGGGTTGCCCAGGGCGGTTGTGAGTGCTCCTTCTGTGGCAGTGTTCAAGGCCAGGTTGGACAGAGCCTTGGGTGGAATGGTTTAGTGTGAGGTGTCCCTGCCTACGGCAGGGGGGTTGGAACTAGATAATCTTAAGGTCCTTTCCAACCTTAACTATTTTATGATTCTATGATTCTATTCTATCTATATCTGTACTTTTTTAAACACTGATAACTGTATACTTGTGACAACAGATTTCGTAAGCAGCGTTGTCTCACTACCAGTTTCCAGTATGCTTGGATACACTGAAAGGGACTTCAGTCACTCATGTTAAGCATCTACTTTCATTTTCCTGGTATCAGGATACTATTTGCTAGCTATCCCTTCCTCAGCTATGCAGAGAATGAGCTTCATCTCCCCTAAATTTAGGTTTCTGTAGATCCTTGCAGATCCTTGCATATGTATCAATCACCTTCGGCTTCTTATGTGTTAATGGAGAGAAAACAGCCTCACTTTGACAAGTTTTTATCTGCCCTGTTTCAGATGTCTGCTTTGATATGAGACAAATATCTTTTGCAGGAGTGCCTGCTTGTCTCCCTTATGAAGAAGAGCCAGAAACCAAACTCAGAAAAAGACACTTAGATTTCGTAATGAACCTGTTCCACTGCAACTGCCTCTAACTACTGGGATGCAAAGGAGAAATGTCAAAAAAAAATGATTGAAGGTCACTTTGTTCCATTTTCCGTAGAACTGGATAGAGGGTACCTATATAATCAAGTATCATGTCACAGCTTGGGAATGGACAGTAATTTTCTGCAGGTCTCAGTCTGTATTATAAATGAGCCTGTATTATAAATGCAAACATGACTAAATAATCTGTGTGCCACCTATCTTCAAGGACCTCCATAGCAATTAAAAAATATTTCAAAGGCCTATTTCACTAACATGTCTAGCATGATAAAAGCCAACGTATTTCTGCACTTACCAATGTATACCTGCTCAGATACACAGCTATTACATGCATAGCAAGCCTAAAGCATTTAATGTGGAAATGATCAATGTCTTGATCCAAAAGACAGGTATACGTATAAAATACAGATTTCACAGGAGAATTGTTCAGCCTTAATTTAAATTTAGGTTCAAAATTATTCCTCCTATCCTGTACCCAAATATTCTTATGATGCCACTATGTTCAAAGCACCCTGATATGCTGGTAATGCCTATTGTCCTGGGCATCCTTCTGAATTACTGTGGATCTGTATTTACCTGGACTCTTTGTATTTTCTGTCTGTTTTGAAATAGCTTAGAACTACAGGAGGCAGAACCATGGCAGAAGATGAGAATTTGCCCCCAACAATTACTGTATTTCATTCTTCCTAAGAAGCACTAAAATTATTATATAGGACATAAAAGATTTGGTGAGTTAAACCTCTTGAACTTTGTGTTTGTCATTTATCTATGGTTTTTACCAATGTATGATAGAGTGTACTAACCCTTATAATAAAGCTGAGTTTTTCTTAGAAATTAAAGGGTAAAACAGTGAAATGCACTGTGCATGAATGTGACATTCATTTCTATTTTAAGTTTCCTTACAAAGCAGAGCTCAGGAGGTGTTCCAGTGCTCCCTCATTTACAACTTTTTTTGTGACTCTGGAAAACCTTGTGTAAACAATCATTGTGGAAGATAAATGAATGTTATCTTCATCTCTGTTAATCCTGAAATGCCATTACTCTAGTTCACAAATATGGACGTAGGCTCTGTGTTATTCATTAAATCATTGGTTAACAAGAAACAAGGTAAGGTTAAGACAGAATTGTAGTTTAGAGAAAATATTACTAAGAATGCTGCCAGCAAAGACTGAAATAGATTCCCTTATGCTTGGCATAGGAGGCTACTGATAATACAGGAACTCCCTGGAAATACCCACTGAAGCAGGGCCATGACCCATCACTGTAGGAGATGATCTGCCATCATCCTTCCTTTGTGGCTCTGCTGCAAGATGAACAGCTTTAGATTACAGATGAGCTCTGCAGGTAGAGATGAATCCATTTTGGTTTCGGACTGCCTTAGCCCCAGCAGGAAGCCAATCCTTCCCCTTCCTACTCTATTAAGTAGGTAATTTAAAGCAGCATCGTAGAGTATCTCAAGTTAATTGAAAGTGTTAAATGAAAAATGATTGACAGGGCCAATTCTTCATTTTATGTAATCTGAACAGGTTTATGGGAAATGTTCTAATAATTTTCCTTTCCACTCCACATTTAGGTATACGTCTTGCTTGTATGCCACAAACGCTTTTCATATGCTGAGAAGACTTTATACTTACTAAGTTTCATGCAGGAACAAAAGTATCTAAGATGTGTGCTGAACTCTTTCAGTTATTTTAGAAATAATGAAACTGTAAGTGCAAGATTGCTGAAATTATTAAATCACTACAATTCACAGGCAGGATGTCTAGAGCCATCAGCTCTGCTTGAGGCCCTATAGTAAACTGTGTAAAGCATCTGAAAAATTGACCTTGATGTTTTGCAGCAAAAATACTTCAAACTGATAAACAAGCACAAAGAGATAAATATGCCACATTAACTATACCAGTGATACTGTGTTATAAGAAACTACATTTTTGGTGGTGCAATCAGATCATAGTCTCTTTCTCAAAAGTTAAGATGACATTGAACTATAAATACTTAAAGTTAAATAACTGGAGAAATATTTTTAGTTTCATCAGGACTTCTGTAGATCTAATAATTTAATTTAAGACCTGACTGAAGAATGATCACTATTAAAAAAATCTTTCATTTTGAAATGTAACTTCAGTCTGGGAGATGTTCCCTTTAAACAGAATGGGAAGTAGCTGTGGAATCATAATAGATGTGGGAAGACACTTTTTGAGTGCTACCACTGAATGGAAGTGTCAGCCTTTGAGCTACCAAACTTGATGAAGTGAATCTTAGAATATTCTAGATGACTGGACTGTAGCCTAGATTAGACACTTACTTAGAGAGCAAGTTGGTGTAACTCAATGATCTCAAAGCTACTACCTTAGTCTTCATGTAGGCTGGTGAGTAAAAGAGAGAAAATGCAAAGAATTTGCTCTTTTTTCCCTAAAAAAAGAGGCTGCAAATATTCTCCAGGGCATAGGAAAAGCATAGTGATGGATGGGGAGGAATATGCTGCAAGAGCATCCTTTGAACCAAATACTGGTTTCCCATTTATTTTTTGGTTTTGTAGGGAAAAAAGAGGAGATGATATTTCTGTATACACGTTTTTGTAATAAGGTATCATTGGCTGTCTGTGGAGGCTGGAATAATTATTAACAATAGTTATTTAATTAGATTTGGATATTCAGAAACAGAAATTATAATGACAGACCCTGCATCTCTACCCATGGGCAAGGTATATGAGATTCTGTAAAAGAAAAGGAATACAGACTTCCCTGATTATTTAAAGTGTTTCAGGAGCTTTGGGGTCATCACATTACTGATTGAGATTCATATCTCATTTTATAAAACTTCCTCCGTGTATTTTCGGTGCAATTTTAATATTTTAAGGCAATTTTATACTGAAATCTTTCTAATCAGAATCTCTGCTGAGAATCTTGAATGGAAAAAGGAATCTCAGACAGTATATTTTTAAAGCATACAGACATTCAGAATCTGATTACCTTTTAACATTTTCATACAAAATGGATTAATGTGTCCCTGTCTTTATGACATTTTCAACATTTGTCATTTGCAATTAAGCCAACACTATGAAGATGTATTACACAGCAGCATAAATGGCCACATTAAAATAAGGTATATATGTGCCTGAGAAGTTAAAGGCATCTTGATTTGTGTTACTTTTAAATTAGATGTAATGTCTCTAAAATATTTTATACAACTCGAGAGTCAACAATCTGGGGGAAAGTGTAAATAAAGAGATGGAAGCTTACAAAAAGGGGAGAGAGATGAAGTGTTAATTAAATCAATCACAGAGACATGTGGTGATGTGATAGAGTGCTATGAAGAAACCCAGATGCAATTTCTTATAGATAACAACTCAGTTCAAAAATTGGCACAAAACTGGAAGCACCTGCTCAAAAAGTACAGTGCTGGAATGCAGGGGTTATTACAGGGCAGGACTGGTGTGTAATAGGAAAGATTCTGGACAAGTTTTACTTTGTGCCTGCCTTAAATTATCCCTAGTTCTCTTGTGAAAAAAATTTCTTCCATTAACCACAGAATTACCTGTACATGCCACTTGTATTGCTTCTATTTGCACAGTCCAGAGCATGTGGAATTTCAGTATATAAAGTAGCTTTATAAGAAAGACAGAGAGAGATATTTTACCAAGGCCTGCAGTGACAGGAAAAGGGGCAATGGTTTTAAACTGAAAGAGGGTAGGTTTAGATTGGATATAGGAAAGAATTTTTTTTATTTTTTTTTAATTATAAGAAGGTGAGACACTGGTACAGGCTGCCCAGAGAAGCTGTGGCTGCTCCAACCCTGAAAGTGTTGAAGTCCAGGTTGGATGGGCCTTTGAGTAACTTGGTCTGGTGGAAGGTGTCCCTGCCCATGGCAGGGGTGGGTGGACTAGGTGATCGTTAAAGGTCCTTTCCAACCCAAACCATTTTGTTATCCTATGATTCAGTGTTGTATCACCTTTATGCGGTACCTGACTTCATTTGCTATTACTTCAGCTCCATTCCAGATTCCCACTGGTTTCATTGGAAATTTGGTTTGTTTCTACTTTGAGACCCTTATTTCTGTTTCCAAAATAAGCTTGCACTCAAATATGATTTGAAGCTTGTCATTAGGAATCAGTAATGGGTGAAAGAGCACAACTATGTTGTTTGTTGTTGGGGTTTTGTTGTTGGGTTTTTTTGGTTTTTTTTTCATTTTATTCTTTCTTTCCTTATAGCAAATTTACCCATCCAGATTTCTGTGTTTGGGATCTAACAAAATTAAAAAATCAGTTAGGAAGCAAAACTTTTCATTTGTTACTAACCTGTAACTAACTCCTCTCATACAACCCTCCAAAAACTTGCCTGAATGAAACCTATAAGCCTGGTAGGCTTTATATCTCTCAAGAAGGTTGTAAAGGAAGACAATCCAGCCCCATTAAATTCTGTGTGTGTCTTGCCATCTGTTTCTGGGGGCAAGGTTTCTAGGCAAACATTAATTGTATAATACAGCTGTCAACAAAAAGGTGCAGCTCTGTGCTGACATCTACCAGACCACCATCATAAAATGATTGTACACCTCTAGAAAAGCTTCAGCTTGGAAAGACTCTTAAAACATTTTTTTTCTGTCTTTCCTGTAATCTGTTACAACAAATAGAGGGAGTATAATAGTGTAGATTATATTGTGGCCCTTGCTAGCTGGCCTCTCTTAGTTCTGGTAAGAGCTCTGTCCCTGTGTAAGAGATACTGAGATGGAGACTGCAGTAGAGGGGCCAGGGGAATGTAAAGCAGTAACTTCAAATCTGTTTGGCCTCAGATTTTTAGGGCATTTAGTGCTTCAGTTTACAGTCCATTCATGGGAAAGGCAAGTGAAATGAGCTCTGTGGACAGCTCACCTTTCCTTTCCAGTGCTGCAGCCAGTGTGGCCCTCTCTGAGCAGGACTTTTCTTACAGCAGATAGCTGGCTCAATTGCAGTCTGTGCATATATCTATCTAAGCCAGATAAGTGTTCCATCTTGTGCCCCTCTATTTTATCTCATGGGCACTGAATTATCATCCTTCCCATGATTCTCAGCTCTATCATCTCCATTGTTCATTCATCATTCACATGCTTATTCTCTGTCTCCTTGCTTCTGCTGATACCATTGGCTGCCTTATTCACATCTGAACTGCTTGGTCTGTGTACAGGCGATCTCTCCACGTAAATGAGAATACCTTTACAGCCTTTTGACACTGACTCCCCTTCATATGCCTCTTATCCATTTTTCTCTGAAGTCATTCTTGATGCTTGCCAGTAATAGTGATCATTCAGAAGATGCTAGTGGTAGTCTTATTTCTCTGCTTTCAGATGGCTTGGGATAATTTTTAAATCCTGAATACATTTTTTTCTGAGGCTGTTTCCAAGGGCAGTTTCATGCTTAGGGACAATTTGGAAGAGCAGAGTTTCAGTTTGTGGATTTTCTCCTGAAGAAGGGAACACAAGACTGGCTGTCTATAGGGAATTATGAGAACAAGATTCTAAATCTCACTGCTTTAAATTATTCTAAAAGACATGGCCCGGAAGATGTAATTGGCAGGGAAGTGTAGAGTTTGTCAGTGCAACTCAATAATTATCTAGTCAGAACTCCTGAATGAACTATTCCCAGTAATTTTTTCAGCCCTAAATAGCTCTGTACCTATTTTATTTTGGCTTAACCATTGTGAAGTAGTCATGATTTTCTGTTAGCGTTCTCAGTTTTCCAGATGAATAATACATTTTGGTTTCCCCACTAATGTTACCAAGGCCTGAATATTCTTTTTTTTTCCCCTATTATTATTTTGAAGAAACAAGAGTGATTGAGTGCTAAATCTGCTTTGTACAGTACAATATGTGGCAGCCTGAAGTACCTCACTCCCTCATTTTTTTATTCATATGATACATGAAAAATGGCATAAATATATTTCATTGTGTCACCTAGAATCTGTGTAGCCAGCAATAATGAATATGCTTTACTTTTCAGCTCAGTAGTGTTTCATTTCTTCCTGACAAGATTATTTGACAAGCAGACCTTGCATTGGCAATGTTGTTTATTTTCATAGGCATGTAAATTATCTTGACAGCCTCATAAACATAAATTGGCAGGCATACTGTCCCACAGCAATGCTTGTTAAAATACACTAATGGAATATAATAAATAAATTATTCTAGTGTATTTATAATATGCTATGATACCATTACGTCTTGCAAAAGTTATACAGTACACGATAAACTGCACTACATTTCTTACAGATTACAATAACTTGTTGGTCAGATATTAAATGCAACGAACTATGATAAAAAATAGATTCATACCCAGGGATGTACTCAACCTCAAAATAAGGCAAATATTAATTTATCTGGCCTGCTAGTTTTGTGTAGTTTTTACCACATTGCACACATGAATTTCATTTGGCACAACTGTGAAGGAAAATGCAAATCTATTCAATTACCAAATTGATTGGTGGATATCTGGTTGTTGGGCTGAATGCAATACCCATAGATGTGTGGAGACTACCTGGGAAATAAATATAGCTTTCGAAGTCTACAAAAAATTTATACTAATTATTTACATGTGGTCCAGGTCAATGGCACATTATTATTATAGATTCAGCTGGTTTTGCTGGTTGTTCAATGTTTCCCATAAAGGTCATCAGCTATTTGAAGCTGTCCTGCATACAAAAGAAAGAAGTTGCAGGCTTCTCCTTGATCATTTTGGAGATGAAGCAAAGACACAAACATGAGCGGCAAACATCACCTCAGATTGCAAGGTCATGTCACCATGTGTCCTGGGTTCAGCAGCAGCAGGCATTTTTTCCCCTTGTTAGTAGCTGGTGCAGTGCAGCGTTTTTGACTTTCGGCCTGGGAACAGAGCTGATAATGCTCAAATGTTTGGTCTGGCCAAGGACTTTTTGGAGTCTCATGCTCTGCCAGGGAGGAGGGGAAGCCAGGAGGAAGCAGAGACAGGACACCTGACCCAAACTGACCAAAGAAGTATTCCATACCACAGCACGTCATGCTCAGGAGGTAACTGAGTGACCCAGAAGGGCTAGGTCTCTGTGGGGTTGGACTAGGTATCGGTCAGTGCTTGGTTGGTCGGGGGGGGGTGTGAATTATCGGTCAGCTGGTGCTGAGGTGTTGTATTCTCTTCCCTTGTTGTTTCCTTTATCATTATTATTGGTGGTAGCAGTAGTGATTTGTGTTATACCTTAGTTACTAAACTGTTCTTATTTCAACCCGTGGGGGCTGCATTCTTTTCGATTCTCCTCTCTGTCCCTCCGGGAGTACGGGGAGGACAAGAAGGGGGGGAGTGAGTGAACTAGCTGCCTGACTGGTTTTAAACCACGACACCATGGTAGGTATCAGCCCTTGCTCAAGGTGGCCTTTAATCCTCAGAAATTCAGTCTTCAGAATGCCAGGCCTCTCTCTAGAATACATTCATTGCCACTGGAGAAAAGAAGAGCTTTTGAGGGAAAAAAACATTTAATCTAATTTACAACTTGATAAATCATGGTCTCAAGGAGCCTATATCTCTCCATTAAAGAAGCCTAGATGACTAGCTTAGATTTTAATAATAATTTTTTAGGGAACTAAATTTAGGGAGAATCATTTCCACCTAGAATGTCTGGAAATTGGATATTCCCTTCTATGTTTTTTCTCATTATATAATCACCATTTTATGAATCAACTGTAAAAAACAAGCAGCATCTAATCTTCTCCCTGGAGCAATTAACATTATAAGGGAAACAACTCCAGAGCACCTGGCTACCTCCTGTCTCCTTGACACATGTCAAGTTCATGTCTCTGCCATTATCTTGTGCGGACTGCATTGCCTGCTTTGTCAGGCTGGATAAGAATTTGTCTTCGTATTTTTCTCTGAAATCCCAAATTGTTCAGTACTGATATGAGAAGAGATTCAGAAAGGTCATTAAATATGTCCAAATTCTTGAGCCACTTTAGCACATGTCTGAGTCCTGAGAACGGTTCAGAGCTGTTTAATTAATATCACCTCCCAAAGATTCCTGAGAACCACTCCAGTGGTCAGCAATGAGCCAGCCCAAAGGCGTACTCCAGAAATGCCTTTTAGTCCCTGACTTGCTCTTTTTCAAGACAAGCAAGGCAAAATTTAAACTGTTAAAATCTGGTTCTAAAAACACAATATAGACCGCAAGAACCTTGTTGTTGTGGTTTCATGTGGGCTGTTTTCAATGGAAAATTCTCCTAAATAAAAATGACTGTACAATATGGCTCATAATTTCATTACTTTCTTACCTCTTTTTTTACTGAAATAAATATTTATTGAGCTCAGCAGCGGGAATAAAAAAACCATGGCATTCTCTGTGTACTTCTTTATGTATGAGCTTTCTTATGTCTCATTTCTCTATGACAACCTCATTTGACAGGCAGTCCCTGCTTTGGCAATGTTGTATCGTATTTTCTTAGGCATGTAAATTCTGTTGACAGTCTCATAAACATAAATTGGCAGACATACTGTCCCAAAGCAATGCTTATTAAAATACACTAATGGAATAGGATAAATACATTATTTTCAAATGCAAGCAGAAAATGCACACAGGTTCATATGATATTTCTGGCACTGACTGATGGGAGTTACAGTCAAGGACAGCTAACAAAATTTACAAGTTTGTGATTCAATTTCTGTAGTAAGCACTGCAGGTCTATCAGCACACAGAGTTGCTGCTAGAGCCTTTGGTTCCAGTCCCAGTGCTAACACAGAAACACAGCCAGTTTTTTGCACGATGCTTCATGTGTTTCTAATCTGTGGATGATACTCTGTTCTCCCCCAGTGATTCTCTAATGCTTTTCCTAAGCCTCCAAAAATCACAGATACTGATACATCTAAGCTGCACAGCAGCTGATCGTCATCCTCCCTTGACACTGCCTCATCAGTTTCTGTGTTGTTGCAATAGAAAAGAGGCTGGTGGCATACCCTGGGAGTAAGTTGCTGCAGTATAGTAGCAGGAATTAAAAAAAAATAATAAAAAAAAAGTAAATTTCCAATTTCCATGGGCTGTAATTCCTCCTTTGGGATGGACAAACCAGACCACAGAAATTGTTCTTATGTCAATGGTAACATTCAGGCAAAAATAATAAAATTGTTATCAATTATGCAGTCCTGCAAGATTTTTTTTTTTAACTTTGAAAGATGATCTAAATGCTTTGTTGTTTGGTTTTTTTTTTTGCTTATTGTATGTTTTATGATAAAATAAGTATAATAATAAGTATAATTACCTTCAATAGTAAATACTTTAATTCAATTTGTGAATCAGAATTAAAGAAAAACAGATTAAAAATTAGGTCAATTGAAATTTTCCGAAACTTGAATGTCATTATTCTAAAATTAGGAAAATGAAACTGCAGAATACTCTTGTGACCTTTTATTTACCCTAATCTTTCAACCTCAGAATGTCAACAAAATTGTACATTTTGATAATACTTCAGAAAATTGTACCGTTAATAGTTTTATTCCCTTTGACTGCCCATATTTTAAATATAGCTGAATCAACATAATTCCAGTTGTAATAAGGGTTTTGAAGCATTTCTAAAGAAAGATCTTCATGAAAACAAGGATTCCTAAGAAAGAGAAGCAGAAAAACTGTTGTTAAGCAGAAGTAAGAATTAATCAGCTTCCAGGTTTTAAATGTGCCTATTTTATTAGGGGGTGGAGGAAATAATTTCTAAAGGGCAGGTGTTGCAGCACCTATAAAAAAATGTTATATAAACACAACTTTATATAAACAGCACTCCATAGACAGATAGGAAAAGCCTCACGCTCACAGGCCCTTGTTCTCATGGGCAACTTCAACCACCCTGACATCTGTTGGAAGGACGGTACAGCCCGGCACAAACAACCCACGAGGTTCCTCGATTGTGTGGAAGACAACTTCCTTCTGCAAGTAATAGGGGAGCCGACTAGGAGAGGTGCCATGCTTGACCTCGTACTTACCAACGGGGAAGGGCTGGTTGGAAATGTGATGCTCCAGGGCAGCCTTGGTTGCAGCGATCACGAGATGTGTGAATTTGAGATCCTCAGGATAGTGAGAAGAGCGTGCAGCAAGCTCACTGCCCTGGACTTCAAAAAAGCAGATTTTTGCCTCTTCAGGAACCTGCTTTGGAAGGTTCCATGGGACACAGCCCTAGAGGGCAGAGGGGCCCAAGACTCTTGGTTGATATTCAAGAATCACCTGCTACAAGCTCAGGAGAGCTGCATCCCAACAAGAAGGAAGTGCAGCAGGAGGGCCAGGAGACCTCCTTGGATGGATAAGGAGCTCCTGAGGAAAATTCAAATGAAAAAAGAGGCTTATAATAAGTGGAAGCAAGGACAGGCAGCCTGGGAAGAGTACAGGGATGTTGTCCGGGAAGCTAGGGACCAAGTTGGGAAAGCTAAGGCCCAGTTAGAATTAAACTTACCTAGAGGTATTAAGGATAACAGGAAGGGATTCTACAAGTACATAGCAAATAAAAATCAGACTAGGTAGAACGCAGGCCCCCTCCGGAAGCTATCAGGCTAACTGGCCACCCTGGATTTGAAGAAGGCTGAGGTTCTTATTGACTTCTTTGCCTCGGTCTTCACTGGCAAATGTTCTGACCATGCCACCTAAGTCTTGGAAGGCAGATGCAGGGACTGCGAGAATGAAGAGCTTAGTCCCACTGTAGGAGAGGATCTGGTTCCACACCATCTTAAGAACCTGAATGTACAGAAGTCTGTGGGACCTGATGAAATCCATCCAAGGGTCCTGGCGGAGCTGGCAAACGAAGTTGCGAAGCCGCTGGACATCATATTTGAGAAATCATGGCAGTCAGGTGAAGTTCCCGATGACTGGAAAAAGGGAAATATAACCCCCATTTTCAAGAAGGGGAAAATGGATGACCGGGGGAATTACAGACCAGTCAGTCTCACCTCTGTGCCTGGCAAAATCTTGGAGCAGATTCTCCTGGAAGGCATGCTAAGGCACATGAAAATCAACAAGGTGCTTGGTGACAGCCAGCATGGCTTCACTAAGGGGAATTCTTCCTGACCAATTTGGTGGTCTTCTATGATGGGGCTACAGAACTGATGGACAGGGGTAGAGCAGTTGATGTCATCTACCTGGACTGGTGTAAAGCGTTCGACACTGTCCCACACAACATCCTAGTCTCTAAATTGGAGAGACATCAATTTGATGGATGGACCACTCGGTGGATAAAGAACTGGCTGGATGGATGCACACAAAGAGTTGTGGTCAATGGCTCAATGTCCGGCTGGAGACCAGTAACGAGTGGAGTCCCTCAGTGATCAGTGTTGGGGCCTGTCTTGTTTAACATCTTCGTCACAGACATGGACAGTGGGATTGAGTGCGCCCTCAGCAAGTTTGCCGATGACACCAAGCTGTGTGGTTCGGTTGATATGCTGGAGGGAAGGAATGCCATCCAGAGGGATCTTGCCACGCTTGTGAGGTGGGCTGATGCCAACCTCATGAAGTTTAACCATGCCAAGTTGTCCTGGGTTCAGCAGTAGCAGTCATTTTTCTCCTTCGTGGTAGCTGATGCAGTGCTGTGTTTTGACTTCCAGCCTGGGAATAGTGATGGTGATACCGATGTTTTTGTTGTTGCTAAGTGATGTTTACCCTGGCCAAGGACTTTGTGAGTCTCATGCTCTGCCAGGGAGGAGGGGAAGCCGTGAGGAAGCAGAGACGGGGCGCCTGACCCAGGCTAGCCAAGGAGGTATTCCATACCACAGTATGTCATGCCCGGGGTGGGGGGTAACTGGGAGTTACTCGGAAGGACACGGGCTTCCGGGTGGGACTCGTTTCTTGGCCGGTGGTATCGTATTCTCTTCCCTTGTTATTTTCTCCTATCATTGTTGTCGTTGGTAGTAGCGGTGGTGATTTGTGTTGTACATTGGTTGCTGGACTGTTCTTGTCCCAACCCGTAGGAGTTGCATTCTTTCGATCCTCCTCCCTGTTCCTCCGGGAGCAGGGAAGGGGAGAGCCCCGGTGGCGGGGGGGGGGTGGCCCTCGATTGCTGTTAGCCCAGCACCACTCACTGGGAGTGAGTGAACAAGTTGCCTGACTGGGTTTAAACCACGACACAAGTGCAAGGTCCTTCACCTGGGTCGGAGCAATCCCAGGCACAGCTACAGGTTGGCAAAGAAGAGATTCAAAGCAGCCCTGCAGAGAAGGACTTGGGGGTCTGGTCGATGAGAGAATGAACATGAGCTGGCTTCAAAGTGCCAGCTTCAGAAAGCCAACCGTATCCTGGGCTGCCTCAAAAGGAGCGTGACCCGCAGGTCGAAGGAGGTGATCCTGCCCCTACACTCTGCTCTTGTGAGACTTCACTTGGACTATTGTGTGCAGTTCTGGTGTCCTCAACATAAAAAGGACATGGAACTGTTGGAACAAGTCCAGAGGAGGGCCACGAGCATGATCAGGGGACTGGAGCACTGAAGGGGGCCTATAGGGATGCTGGGGAGGGACTCTTCGTTAGGGACTGTAGTGATAGGACAAGGGGTAACGGGTTAAAACTTCAACAGGGGAAGTTTAGATTGCGTATAAGGTGGAAATTCTTTCCTGTTATGGTGGTGAGGCACTGGAATAGGTTGCCCAGGGAGGTTGTGAATGCTTCATCCCTGGCTGTGTTCAAGACCAGGTTGGACAAGGCCTTGGGTGATATGATGTGATGTGATATGAGGTGTCCCTGCGCATGGCAGGGGGCTGGAACTGGATGATCTTAAGGTCCTTTCCAACCCTAACTGTTCTATGATTCTGTGAACTTGCAGCAGTAACATTTTCAGTAGCAATTGAGAATTGAACTGAAGATTTTATAAATCAAATTTTCAAAGGTGACGACAAAGAGCTACAAAGGTTTTCAAAAGTGCGTGAGGAGGTTTGTTAGCTAAAACCAGAACAAACAGAGCACTTAGGAGCTGAAAATATTGCTTAGGCAGAATTGAAGTGTGACTTTCAGAACGTTTAATGAAAATATCCCCTGACCTAGTATGTTTGAGATGTGCCATACATCTATATTTCTAGGTAAGTGGTTAGGCTGAAGACACCTACCTATAAGCTAGTCAACCCAGGTGCCCACTATAGGCAGTGGTGAGAAACAGGCACTTTTACGATGCAAATCGTCAGATTCACTTTCAGATCCCAACTTTAGATTAAGATAAATTTCTCCCTCCCTGAAAGTGTCCTGTTCTCTGATCATAAAGAGTCTAAATACTTATTCTATAGTAGATACATATGATCAGATTAATCCCATCTTTGATCATTTTGTACTATGGAAGAAAAGACCAGGCTGAGGCACTGAAGCACAAAGGCTAACTGTAGATTGCCAATGCAGCCATACCATGAGGCACCACGGGAGGGTGGCAAGACGCTGGAACAGGTTGCACAGGGAAGTTGTGAATGTTCCATCCCTGGCAGTTTTGAAGGCCAGGCTGGACAGATTTTTGGGTGACATGGTTTAGTGTGAGGTGTCCCTGTGCATGGCAGGGGGTTGGAACTTGATGATCTTAAGGTGCCTTCCAACCCTAACTATACTACGAGTCTATGATTCTATGATCTCTCTTCCCAGTGAACTTGAGAGTCAATGACTCTATAATAGACAGCAAATGGTGGGCAGGGACACAACCCAGGGAGACTCTTGGGCAATGAGTTACGGAAAACAAGAGTGCCTCAGCTTATCATCTCCTACTGAGCAGGGCTCCCAAAAGGAGAACATTCCTGTTGTATCTCTGGTAATTTCTATTTAAACACTTTTTAGGACAAAGTGCACAACTTCTGTGACAGAGATCAGACCACTGAATTTTCCCTCTTCTCTGCTCTTCCCAGTGATATGTTGAATTGTCTGATTCGGTGTGATGTTCACTTTCCAGCTGTCCAAGCTGACACTTTATTCCCAGACTAGAACTATGGGTATTTTTACCTTTTGGAATAAAAAATTCTGTAACTCCATAACTGTATGTAATTATTTATATATGTGTACAAGGTCATAATCTAAATGTAAAATTACCATTAATTAAAATTTTCCCACATACTTGACTCATTATTATTCTCCAGCTATAATAAATATATATAATTAGGGCAAGTGAGAATAGTGGGACAGAAACAGTACAATGAGTTGGAGAGGAATAGCAGAACATACTCTGAGAGAAAAAATATTATGGGATTATTTTTACTTCAGAAAGAAATTAAGTTTGTTTGCTCATTACCTTTATTACACTGGTAATTTTCAGGTATTTTTTATGTGGCACTTTAAAATAACTTGATGATAGCTTTAAAAATGTATTTTTGAAGTATGTGTAAGTACAAATCATGGAAATAGGTGAATATGTGTGAAGTGCAACTACTGATATAATGTACAAGAACAGTTATTATTAAATTTTAGAAACTATTAAGAAAGATCCCACTGAGTTCACTAAACATACCGCCACTGGTTTTACTCTGTATCAATAAAATTGTGGGATGAGGTCATTAGTACTTCCACTTTGTAAAGGCAGTAGAAGAGAAGGATGAAAGTAGGCATGAGGGGGATAAAGCAGAAATGTAAAGGCTAAAGATATAAAGGAGGGTAAAGTCAATATTTTTGTGTGTTTATATTACTTGCTGAAGTTAGAGCATTTTGCTGACAAAGCTTTGAAATAAAAATTTTGTTAAATGCTCATAGCAGGGCAGAACTCGCTTTAATGTGTCTTGAAATCTGAAAGACAACATTTTCAGGAAGAAGCAATATCTTTTATTAAACTAGCTGATACAGTTATAAAAAGAGTCCAGTTTCCAGGGCACAAGAAAAAGGTTTGTATGCCTGAAGCATGTCTGGTTTTGAAACTATAAATTTGAGTTAATAAAAGCTCCTTCCTTTCCTTAAACCTTACCTCTCTTTATCCTTGAATACCATCCCTAATGATCCCATTACTTGAAAATATGAAAAACTCCAGCTGGCTCAAGAAATATTCCTCCTGTCAGATTTCTGAATTTTGCCATGATAGTTGCCCAAGTTGAACAGGACAGAATGAGGGACAGCTAGTTATAAGCCTGTATGTAGCTTACAGAGAGCTCATAGTTTTGCATTTTTGTAAAACTGTACAAAATTTTCTCCAAGTTTTGAATGGAGATGACGATTTTCATAAAGCAGAAATAGAAGTGCTGATCTCCAGTTTTTAAAAAGAGCTGAAAAACTCTGCAACTTTTCAAAAGTCTTCCCTCAAAGTTCACAATAGAAACTCTTCTAATCCTCGAGTAAATATTAACCCTTTTATAGATCAGTGAAAGCAACAGAGGGACTTTTTTGAATATTTTTTTATTAGTTGAATAAACAGTAGATTAAGTGAAAAATACTTCTGGCCCACCAAGAAATAATTTGTAAGGATCCTCCATAAAATACAAACTTAACACACTCAGATCCGTTATTGCATCTTTTAGATTGTGACTTTCCTTGAAATCATTAATAATATGATTTCAGCCAAATTTCTTAAGAAAAGGAACTTTGGATCTATAGCTTTGTTAACTGGACTCTATTTAGACTGAAACATATCGCAAGCAATATGGCTTCTTACTGGACAATTCTAGCTAGGAAGAAATATTTTCGTTGTTTGATACTTTGTGGGAAGTCATGGGGGTTTTTGTACATTTCCTTCAGAATAATTTCAGATTGGCCTGCAGAAAGTTCATGTTAGCTGGATGTCATGGTTTAAAGAGCCATAAATCATGCAGTCTCTCTCTCACCCCCCCCTCCCCCCCCCCCCTTGCCCTCCCCCTGCTCCCAGAGGGATGGGGAGGAGAATCAAAAGAGTACAATTCCCACGGGTTGAGATAAGAACAGTTTAGTAACTAAGGTATGACACAAATCACTACTGCTACCACCAATAATAATAATGATAAGGGAAATAACAGGGGAAGAGAATGCAACATCTCACCACCAGCTGACAGATAGCTCGCCCCCCCAGCCCAACCAAGCGCCAACCGATACCTCCTCCGACCCCGTAGTCTACCAGCCCTTCTGGGTAACTCTCAGTTACATCCTGGGCATGACGTGCTGTGGTATGGAATACCTCTTTGGTCAGTTTGGGTCAGGTGTCCTGTCTCTGCTTCCTCCCATCTTCCCCTTCTCCCTGGCAGAGCATGAGGCTCAGAAAGTCCTTGGTCAGGCTAAATATTTGAGCAGTAACTAAAAACATCAGTGTTATCAGCTCTGTTCCCAGGCTGAAAGTCAAAAACACAGTGCTGCACCAGCTACTAAGAAGGAGAAAAATGACTGCTACTGCTGAACCCAGGACACTGGACTACAGTGATGCTCCTAATCTCCTAATGTTCTAGTGAAATAAGACTTATTCTCTAATTGATGCACCTTGCTCAGGTATATGATGTTAATGTGATTGTTAGAACTGGAGTCAGAGGAAATTTTTCCATTAGGCTGTGTTGGCCAACTGCTAAACCTTTATTTCATTCCAAGTAGGCAAGTATCTGGTTTTCCCCAAAGTGTTTGGAAATAAGAATCAAGATCACTGCTTTTGAAAGGAGGTGGGACATTGCGAGTGTACTCTGTATATCTCTGTGCTAATTTTTAGCTGTGCCTTTTAATCTTTTCCAGACAGGGTAAATATGTTAGAAGATGGTAAGCATATTTTAAGGTGTGTTTTCAGCAGATGTCTAAGCCAGATGATACCTGAATAATGTTAGTATTTAATAGAAATTGCAAAGTCTGGATGGATACAGGAACATGCAAGACCTCTTCCAGGCCAGTATTTCCACATTTCTTCAGTAAAATAAGTGTAAATGTAAATGTAAGTATGAATATATTCCCAGTTTTTAGATTCAAACCATTTGCTGAATTTGGTGTGAATAGTTTCAGTCACAGTAAAGCAGCATATTCAGTTCACCAAAGCATTCACTATACTAGTAGATTCAAACAGTTAATAAAGCATCACAGAAAAAAAAAAAAAAGAAAAAAAATGGAGCTAATATGCATTTAGCTAGTTCTCCTACATTATAATTAACATGAAGAATGGTATACTCTTTTCCACTTCTCAGAAAAGATTAAATAGCTGAATGTCACTATTGAGGAAACATAACACTTGATTTCATTATTTAACAAAATATCTAAATACTACACTGACTAGGGAAATGTGAACCAGTACAAATAATTGAAATTTTAAAAACTGACGTTGCCAAAACGAAAAAAAAAAGAAAACATAGACACCAACCAAAATTCTTTTTTAGGATTTTTCTTATTTAAAGTTTCTCTTTAAAACTGGTAATTCAAGTGAACCCCCTGCATGTAAACATAAACTGGCAAGAGCTTCTTCACTCATAGGCTGATGGAGGAGATAAAATGTAACTAAAGACCTTCTCCTTTTTCTTTAGGATGCCAGCTCATAAAAATCAAGGGATTTGTCAGACCACTGAACCTAACAACTCAAATACACACAGGCAGGGCTTAGCTTAATCCCCCTGATCAGAGACAATAAGCATGTCTCCACAGACATGTGTAGACCGTCATACATCTAGTTCATCAGCACCATGGGGTGCAGTCCTCCAGGAATAGGCTGCTCCAGCGTGGGTCCCCCTCAGGGTCACAAGTCCTGCAAGCAAACCTTCTGCAGCGTGAGCTCCTCTCTCCATGAGGCCGCAGCTCCTGCCAGGAGCCTGCTCCAGCACAGCCTTCCCACAGGGTCATGGCCTCCTTCAGGCATTCCCCTGCTCCACCATAAGGTCCTCCATGGGCTGCAGGGGCACAACCTACCTCACAGTGGTCTGCACCATGGGCTGCAGGGGAATCTCTGCCCTTGTGCCTGAAGCACCTCCTCCCCTCCTTTGTTACTGACCCTCGTGTTTGTGGAGCTGCTGTTCTCTTGTATTCTCACTCATCTTTCTGGCTGAAATTGCCCTTCTACTTTCCCCCCCCCTTCTTAAATATGCTGTCCCAGAGGTGCTACCACTGTCACTGATGGGCTCAGCTTTGGTTAGCAGCAAGTCTGTCTTGGAGCCAGCTGGCATTGGACATGAGAGAAGCTTCTGGCAAATTCTCACAGAATGCATCCCTGTAGGCCCCATGCTACCAAAACCTTGCCATACAAACCCAAGACAATTGCATGAATAAGGTCCCTTTAGTATATTATGCAGTTAAGTCCAGACTGGATTGCTAAAGGACCATGCCCAATGTGCAGCTGCAGTGTATTGAATACAGCCTCAGGTGTGACAATACCCTATGAAAATATAATACCTCCCAGGCTTCATCACTCCCTCTGTGCATTTCCTATTTCCACAGTGTCTCTAAGCCTTCAGTGCACTGGTCTGTGTCCTGGCTCAGAGCAGGGGTTCTATTGCATATGCCTACATCTATGGTAGTATGAGGACTAATTTCATTCAAAAATGAAGACTGGGAGTGCTGTGCAACACACTGCTAAAATGTCTGGGTGTGTTTGGATCAGGAGAATGAGAGTCTAGCAGTGGTATGAAATTGGACTCAGGGACAGCATTGTTGGATCTGGCAGCACAGGACACAGTGGCCGGAGAAGGAGCAGGAAAAAGACAAAATGGCAGTGGTCTTGGGCTGAAAAAGGCCAAGGTCGAGAGGCTCTGTGACAGCATCTATCATTGGACCAGATGATCTCCAGTGATCCCTTCCAACCCTAACACTTCTGTGATTCATCATGTGAAAGACTCTGTGACAGTTATTCTCTACAGCTAAGTACCCCTGAACTTCATTCCAGTATGTTCTACTTTACTTTTTTTTTCCACTGCTACCCAAGTACTTCAACGTCTCACCAGCACTATGGAGATGGAAATATTAAAAAATATAGTTTTAAAAGAAAGCCAGAAGACTGACACCTTGAAAATGATACAGAATTTGAAGAGAGAACTTTCAATATAACATCTCCCAATCTTGTGCTTAGAAATGTGAGATCTAGATAATAGCTTATCCCACATACTGAATAGCAATGAAGAGTATGACTGTGTCCCAAAGGGAAAATTTAACCCTATTTTCCTAAAAAGTGCAGCATTTAAGCACTTAGGAACTGTTTCCATCTGTAGTAAAACTGCTTGATAAAAAACCACAGTTCAACAGACTAAGGAGAGTAAAGGGAAGGCAAAGCAGATTTCCTATCAGGAAGTGCAGTCCAGTCAGAAATACCTTCTGAGACATTTTAAGCTTCATAACATATTGCTGTCTCAGACATTACAGTAAACAGTCCACTAACACTTTTGCAAAATGAATACTGACCTCCAAATATTTACTTGCATTTCTTAATATTTCACATAGAAACTTTGATTCTGGACCTCTCAGCTCTGAGGCAGAACAAAGTTCTGAAGCTTGAAATGATTTGTTTTGCTGAGGTTGTTTTTCTTTGTTGCTGAAATATCATTTTGTTTTATACTGTATAATATTGACTCATTTTGTATCCTCTTAAGATAAATTGCCAAAGAGATGTGTTCCTAACTCACTCTTATTTAATTGTCTGGTTCATTTTCTCCTTCCTGTTCCAAGGAGAGTCAGCGTTGTTTTTAATGGATGTATAGAATTACAATTTTTTTAATCATACTTTTTGGTAAGATAAAGAGAGAGAAAATAGAGGAGTCTGTCTGTCTGTCTATCTATTTATCCAGCACAGAAGATTGATGTACTACTGCTAAACCCATGGCCTACCTCTTGCCAACTATTATCTCCAGCTGTAGCCAGTGGAAGATAAAAAAATTCCTGTTGATGTATTTATATCCCACCTCCTGCAGAACTGATGCTATGCAAGGTTGTTGTATTTGAAGGCTTGATGTTGTGAGCAGATATACCAACCAAAGTTCTCTGTTCAGTGAAGTAGAAAAGTGCTAGAGTCTAGATCTTAAAAGGAATTCTTTTTCTTATTGATATCATGGGCTATAACTGAAGTAATACAATAAATGTGTCTGCAGTCATGCTCATGTTATCTGTCCATGTCCACACTATGAAGAAGGGGATTTTGGAGACCAGTTTAATGGTTATGTTTTTTTGAGTATCTAACAGCTATACTTGAAAATTTTACTAGACTTTCATCTCTTCCTATAGGCACATTTTTAATTTTTTTTTTTTTACATTCAATAGTTTTTCTCTTTATGTCATAACTTAAAAATCTTTAAAAAACAGGAGTTAATGCCTTTCCTTCCCCAGCAAAGTAAGAGGCTTTGCTGGAGACCCCGAGACTGCATTCTTTTTGTGATATTTCCCAACCAGTATGAGAGAAACGGCAGTTGGTTCCTTCACCAGAAGCTTGTGTAAATTCCAGCTCCTGACATAAAAAGAGTGACAACCATGAAAGGAGCAAGATCAGGACATGAATGTAGGCATGCTGGGAACTGGTGGCTGGCACTGATCTACCCTGTGCCCCTCTGACTAGGTGTGCTGAACCAGGCAATTTTTGCAATTCAAAGCTGGAGAAATGCACTAGCAAAATCTTAAGCTTTGTATTATTCTGTCTCTGGGACGTAAGCCTGACACAAATATATTTATTCATTTCGCATATATTAGTTCAATTTTTACTCCTTTTTTTTTTTTTTTTTTTTTTCACCTAATTTAGTTAGAAAGTTAAATTCACATTGTGGGTGAATTCAACTTTCTGGAAAGGCAGTCAATCCAGAAAGCCGAAGTGGTTTATCTTATTTTTCAGTAAGTAATTTCATTTTCTGCAGACAAAAGGACATAAAGAGATGATGGAGACAGTGTAGCATTCCTTAAGCTCAGATAACTCAGCCTGGCCAGGTTTCTATTTATAAACAGTTTAACTAGGAGGTGTTGTTGGGATAAATACAAAGACTGGCTTATGCCTCTGGAATTGCAGCAAAATCTTTCAATCTCTTACTACTACACCATACTTTCAACTTTCCTTGCTGTAGTTTGATGGGGAAAACAAATAATTTTAAAAGGCAGTGTCACTTCTTTCCTATTTTCCAGCAAACCAACATATGTCCCACAATACATGCAGAACTCATGCTTAAAAATCCCTCCCTCTCTATCACAGCCCCTCACTATGGGGGCAGAGAAACATTGCCCTCATAATGTTGATATGAGAAACCTTCTTGTTTTTCTCCTCTCGCAATGTGCTCCTTTTTGTGTACTCATTGAATAGCGTCAGACATATTACAGCCACTTATGAGTTACCTTGATCATATTTTAACCATATTTTGCATTTGTTTTTTATTTTTCCAAATTGATCAAGCGGTAATTTAAATTAGATAAAAAGCAGACCAATTGGATTGATTATTAAACTGCTTCAGCTTGAAGTCCAAATTCATAAAAATGTCGCTATTCTAGGCAGTACTTTCCAAGTGATTAGCCATAAACATTATTGCAGGATGTCCTCTATTGGGCTGTCTGCAAATGAGGTCACATTCGTAAACAACAGTCTGAAAAAAAAAGGAGTTTGAAAATATCCCAGGGAAAAATCAAGTCTTAAGTAAAAATTACAACATTTATAGTATCTATGTAAGGTCACTTACTTGTTAGTGTACATCTGATGAATTACAGACTTGAAACAAAAAAATAAGTGTGAAAAGAAGGCGGTGGCAGAGTTAAGAGTCTTTCAGTATCTGGTCTGACAAACAGAAATCCCACACCCCCCCCCCCAAGTATTCTATTCTTTAAGGGAAAAAAAAAATGAAGAATCCATTCTGCAGATCCAAACCTCTTACTGTATTGCTTGCTAAAATCTAAGATTTCTTCAAATGCAACCTTAGACAGAGTCTATCCAAAGACAGGGCGATAAATGCATGGTTTGCCAAGAAAGAGGAATCATCACGGTCCATAGAAGTCTCTAATGTTGTCAGTATAATGGAAGGGAAAACCCCCAAGTGCAGTTTTAGACTCATGCTTGTCACAAACTGAGTGATGTGGCTTTTTCAAAGAAATCAGTCTGTGCTTTGCAAATCACAGACTTTTTGCTCTGGAATAGATTCTGTTATTCAGTGCTTGTCCTATTCGTATTGCAGAAAAATCCTTGCATTTCTCTGTAGATAAACTAGTTCACTGTGATAATCATGCCCTAAGATTACATTATGAGCCATCATGAGAAGGCTGGCAGAATGTATTCTCCTAAAACTGAAATCCAGACTTCAGAGGCTCATAACATACAAAGTTAAATTACAGATGCTTGTGGTGGGTGGCTTTCTTTTCTTTTCCTTTTAATATTTTCTCCTGAAATGTGAAAGTACTGATTTTTTAAAATTCCTGCAGTGGTTTGTTGCTGTCATTCACAACATCAAACCATAACCTTAATGGTTATTTACATCATTTGCTGTGTGCTGGTTTTTTGTTCCATTTGGCTAAAGGCAAAATGATGTAAGGCATTCATGGACATAGAGTAGTGTAAAAAAGAGAAAGTTTGATCAATAGGACATCTTTGTTGTTGGTAAACATTGTCAGAAAATGATCACTCTCAGTGCTCTAAGCCAGAGAAAACTGATAACGTGAGTAGCAAGCTTCTGGAGAGCATTTGGAGTATTTATGTGCCATTCCAAAGGAAGATCTGTAAACAAGACCAGAACAAAAATACAATTTTATTGATTTCCACCTGATTTATCCTTATAGCATGTGTTAATAACCGTATTTGTCAGAGAGACCATCATGAATACTAATTTAGTGTTACTGAGTCAAAACTAAATAAGTGAGCTTTATGTGATGGTATACTCCATGCATTTTCATGTAATAGTATTTACAGTGACCTGAGTCTCTAGTAGAGAAACCAGAGTACTTTTGCCAAGCACAGAATGTTTTCTAATGAGTTTGTAAGAGTATCCTGTCCATAAATAGAGCTCAGGGACTATGAAGAGAGCCTTACCGTCTGTTTTCATGAAACATGAATAAAGATTATTTTTCATAATTTCTGCCATGCTTTTATTTCACAAACTTGATTTTCAAAAAAGAACATCTCAAAGTCCCAGAAGATCAAGTCTGCAAAAAGTAGCCACATTTCAAACTTTCTTTCATCCTGACTTGAAACAGAGAAGATATTAAGATATTTCCTGTGATTAAGTTACAGGGAAATAAATGATAATTTGGTAAATATTAGCATGGCCTGATTAGAGGATTTTTACATAACACACAAAAAATTACATCTAATGTTTATTGCTCAATGCATGACAATATCATAATAGTGAAATGCTTCAGGATAAATGAAAAGGACCTGTAATTGTTCATATATAATTTTGGTAATATTGTTATGCTCCTCTTACAAAACATTCAATTTTGACTCATCAGTACGTTTCAATGAAGAAAAAATTACTAGCACTCTTTCAAGAATGGATAGATGTTATTAAATTCGTTGAGAGAAACCTAAATAAAGAGATAAGGTAATGTGCCTAAGAAGTAAAATTCAAATTCTCAACTGGAATAAATCTGTTCAGTGAAGTCTGAACAATCTATTTCAGCTCAGATTTAGTTACATAAGATCACTTTAATTAAAAAGAAAGGAAACCCACAAAACATTAAAAGTCAGAGGGATTCATGCAAATAAACTGTGTTGACAGAAACTGGAGTAGCAAACTCCTAATAGTTTTATCACTAATGAAAGCCCTTCCAAATGGCTTAGATCCTGACTGTGTTCTGTCCACCTGAAACAGTGGCAGCTATGCCCAAGAATGGTTAGGGGTATCTAAGGAACCCTTAAATATCATAATATTGGAAAAGGCATTCTGCTATTAGGTATATTGCAGAATTAACTCCTGTTCTTTACTGCTTCTAGCACTTGCAAAAGTACCATGGATGGTAATGACCTCTCTTGGTAAGACTGTATTGAGACCATTCTCCTTAGCTTGTTTCACACAAAGCTGTACAAAAGGAGCTAATCAAGAGCTCACTTTAAAAATATATATAACTATATATTTAAATATATAGTTATACATATATTCCTGAAATTTCCTTCCTTTGGATTATGATTTTGGTTTGATCCTATTAAAAAATCAGTGGGAAAACTTCTCTCTGATTTCAGTGAGCTTTTGCAACTGTATGAGGACTGCTGTCTAATGCTACTTCCAAAACTCCTATTCATCCCAATAGCAGAGAGCAGAAGGTTTATTCCTGCATGTGTAGTGGAAATGCCCATTTTTCTATCAATCACTGTTAGAACTGCAGCAATTAACCATTCAATCACAGGGATTAACAGTTCCCATAAAACACCCAGGATAGATCACATAATATATATATGTATATTCATTATTTTCAGAATGAATTCTTGTGAGTTGTTGAATTTCCATTAAAAAAATAAAACAAAACAAATATAAAATAACCAAGTATCCACTTTAATGACAAATGCAGTAAAAGTGGCATAGAGAAGACTGAGGATCACATTGCTGATATTATTCTTAATTTACAGGCAGAATTTTGTTCTGGATATTTTATTTTTTTTACTCATTTCTATATGTTCTGCTTCCCCGGGAATTCTAAACAGCGTTGAAATTGATTGCCATGAATCTGCAAAGTCAGAATTCAAGGATTCGTTAAATTTTTGCAATTCCTACTGCCTTCATCTGAAGCTTGTGGCACTCAAGCGTTTTGAAAAACAGCCTCCTGGTCTAAACTGGCTAGGAAAACAATGCAAAATGATAAATCTCCCTCTGGCTGAGCCAAACTTCACCCTGGAGTGGTAGGTATGATGAAGAACTAGGAAATAATCTCCATTCTTCATCATGGGAAAAAAAGAGCTCAAGCCTTCAGGCAAATTGATCAGCTGATAGCTGGTAATTATCGCTGTTCTTGTAGAAGAGGCAGGTGCCTAATGCATCTGTTGCTAAATTTCAGCATCATTCAAGATTTATTTTTGCTAGCAGTAGGGCAACTGAAAGCAGCAATTGCATATGTAACATTCACAGTCAGATTTCAAAGGCAAAGGCCAAACAGTTTCTCCTGGTGACTTCATGGGGGTTCTAAAGTGTACTGTGTCCTTTCTAGCCAAGAGCACTTCTCCAAAGAAAATAACCCTCTTTAATCCAAGTGAAAACCTGAAACTACTGATAGTGACATTTGGTGGCACCTAAAAATGTCACATTTGAAAGTACATCTCTTGCTGGTGCAAAATGAAGGTTGTCAGGTTGTCATATGGCCTGACACTTTTCCACCTGGAGTTAATAGAAGTCTTATTCAGTGATGTGAAACTAGCATACCAATGAACCCCCCCCTTCCTCACCTCAGTCAGAGATGCCTATGAAACCTTAATCCACATGCAGTTATGGAGGTGATCCTGCCCCTCTACTCTGCTCTTGTGAGACCTCGCCTGGAGTATTGTGTGCAGTTCTGGTGTCCTCAACACAAAAAGGACATGGAACTGTTGGAACAAGTCCAGAGAAGGGCCACGAGGATGATCAGGGGACTGGAGCACCTCCCGTATGAAGAGGGGCTGAGGAAGTTGGGGCTGTTCAGCCTGGAGAAGAGAAGGCTGCGTGGAGACCTCATAGCAGCCTTCTGGTATCTGAAGGGGGCCCATAGGGATGCTGGAGAGGGACTCTTCATTAGAGACTGTAGTGATAGGACCAGGGGTGACGGGAAGTTTAGGTTGGATATAAGAAGGAAATTCTTTCCTGTTAGGGTGGCAAGGCACTGGAATAGGTTGCCCAGGGAGGTTGTGAATGCTCCATCCCTGGCAGTGTTCAAGGACAGGTTGGACAAGGCCTTGGGTGATATGGTTTAGCGTAAGGTGTCCCTGCCCATGGCAGGGGGGTTGGAACTAGATGATCTTAAGGTGCTTTCCAACCCTAACGATTCTATGATTCTATGTCATGTTATCCACCCCTTCTCTATGGTGACGGAATGAATTGAACACCCAAATGCTTCTCAGGAACTCTTTATGTTCCCTATGGGCACTGCACTTAATGTACTTAATGTAAATGCCACTTATACATATGGCTATTCAAATGAGAGAGGCTACCATGTATGAAGAAATAAATGTGGATACATACTTCTGCTCTGCCCACTGTTGCAGAAACATTTGTCCAGTCTTACATCCTCTTCTCCCTTTTTTGGTTCAACTGCATAGATGGCATCTTTATTTTACCTGGTCCTGAAACACGCTCTTTGATTAGTGTCACAGCAGAAAACCAAACTGTGGTATAGGAAAGAGAAAGAATACTACAACTGCTGCTAGTACATTGCTCACCCAAAAAACTATGATGAAATTGTTGCTAGTGTCCAAGTTGAAGAACTAGAAAAAATCACACATATTGTTCTTCATGTTTCCATTATGATTTTTACTCTGTTAGCCAAGATTGTAGCTAAGGACCTGTTTGTCTTTATGTTTAAGTGAAGAAGTATTTTTCAGTCTGAGACACTCAACTTTGCTTTCCCAGAAAGAAGCATCATCTTTCTCCACTACGTTTCAAGTCATATTTCTTTCTAAGAGAAACTTCTAACATACAAACAAGAGCGAATTGCAGTAATAGCTCTTCAAGCTAAAACACACTGCTACATTTGGGATGAAGTGTTGGCTCCTTCAGATGCCACTTTTAAAAACCGTATTATTTCTGTTACATCATCTGTAGAGACCAACAAGAATTTTGGGACCCTATGGAGGTAACTGCTACCATAGGAGCATATGCAGATATGCTGAGGCTCAGGCAACTGTCATGTTACTTTCCTATTGTCCCTGAGGTACCAGCTGGAGCTATCTCTGCTGAGGACTTCTTACAAGGTATCTCAGGCAGCTAAAGCTGAAGCACATGTGTATGCATATGGGTGTGCACACATAGGCAAAAGAGGATCCATGCCTGTATTATAAATCAATAGTAATGTCTGAAACTTATGTATGAATAATTCTCTTATCAGTTGTCAAGCTCTCTTAGAAAAACAGGTTGTTTACTGATCACAGAAATATGAAAATGAATAAACTTTGAGTTTATACATTGAGTATTAGTATTAACTTGCAAACAAACCAGATAATATATGTCATCTTCCTTCCATCTTGCTGTTAAACTTGCTCCAGTACAACATTTGGACACTTTTCAGCTTGCTTTATTTTCCTGCAATTATGTAGTTTCCTCATCTCTGGTCTTCGTTCAGAGATGGTTTCTCAGTCTCCTAGGGATAACCATGATATGCAGTGTTCACCTCCTGGAGCTGGCAGAGCTTGAGGAGAATGTCAGCTTCCCAGCTCATTTATAAACACTTCACAACCCTCCCAGAAACAAACAGCGAGGATCCCTCACAGCAAGCAGCAGAGCATGTTTTGAGTTAATAGTTGACTGATCCTCAGATTTAGGTGAAAGCAGCAATGTGCTAGTTTGTGCCTAAATAGCACCAACACTGGGACAGGAAACAAATATTTTAGTCTTGCTTCAAGACAGTCACTGAGTCTTTAAGGCGATCCTTAATGTCTATATTTATAATTTCCTCACTCACCTATGCTCTGATTGACTCAGTTCTTGGAGGATGTGTGCATTCAGTCTGCCAGGCAAAGTGCCCAAGTGAAAATTTCTTGTGGAAGTTCAGAAACATGAACTGTCACAGCTGAATTCTGAATGTCTCTGGATCCTTGAAGCTGAATTGCTTTTCCTGGTTCTCAGCGTATATGTGAATAGAGAGCTCTCCAGCCTAAACCTGTTTTTTCTTCTCTATAATTTCTCTTCGTTTGAGGGGCTTACAAGGTAAATACTACAGTATCAAGCGTATGGATTACACTAACAAAATAGATGGTTTCTGCTTCAACAAAACCTTCCTGTAGAAGATAGAACACTGTTAGATAAATTAAGGGCTATAACCGATATATGCAGGGGCTCCAAACTGACAGGAAAGGTTAAAGATTCTTTCCCAATCAAAAAAATTAAGACTGAAACTAGTTATGAGAGTTCATGTAGAGAATCTGTCTTAGAGAATGTTCTGTATCACCCCTTTAACTGAGCATCTGTTTGTCAGAATTGCCTCATGTATTTTGAACTTAATATGTGCATTCATAAATTTAGCAAATACTTTGAGTAGGTTTCTAATTCAGGGGATACTATCAATATACTCTTGTCTGACCATGGCAAGGGGGCTGGAACTAGATGAACTTAAGGTCCTTTCCAACCCTAACTATTTTATGATTCTATTCTATGATACTATATATAAAACCTTTGCTTTCGAAGTAAAAATATAACACTACTCTTGGCTTTTGATCACAGATGAAGATTTTTGGCAAATGAAACGAATCCAGATGGTGATTAGCAAAAAAAACTCCTGTTTTTTTCACACGCCTGCTGACAAGAAAACCAGAGTTCATTGTTATATTAAATGGATTACAATACCAATTCCTGAGTTCCTGCTTCCAACAGACAACAAGGGGAGCTGTCTCAGCAAAAAGTAGTTCTTGGATAAGCTGTTCAGTGATTTTCATTTTTGCCTTCAGGCATGAGAAATTGAAGAGTTTATCTTCTTGAAATTGGAAGTAGATGCCTGCCAGTAGAGTATTAGGGACTTGTACAGTAACCACAGCGAAGAGGAGGCAGCAGAGGCAAAGGCAAAATAAATACACAAAGCCATTGGACTTGTGTGACTGCTTAAAAAAGTTTTTGTAATCTTTCTTTGGATATTTCATTCTTTTTGGAGGTGGGAAAAAAGCTTTTGCAGAACACCCGGGACTGAGATTCTGAAAGTTTCTCTGCACTTTCCAAATTAGTTACAGATTTCTTCTGTCAATTTTGGTGCAGGACTTAAGATGGGATAGAAAAGAGCACATGGGAGCTTAAAATGCAACTTTAAAAGAAATTAAGCACATATATCAGAAGAGATCCAAAATCTCTTCATATATCTTTTCGGATGCTGATGAATTCAGTGATCTTTGAGTCCAGGAGAGATGTACTGTCTATCAAGCTTACACCTCACATCCAAAGGGCATTGATCTTTTCATCACAGAAAACAGCTGCATGAAGCTCAGCCAGTGAACATTCCTAGAGATGCTATCACTAGTCTCAGGTTGTCTGGGACAGACTAGGTACTTTTTATTTCCCACAAACACTGTGAGGGAGATTTTTGTTATGGGGGATTAGAACCTTTCATAATAAGAAATGCTTGATGCTAAAATTAATAAATTAACTCTGCAAACACAGTAAAATAAGATTGATAAATCTAGGAAGAAAAGCATGAATTTAAAATTCAATTACATGTGGCAGTAGCAAAAGGTATATATCTGACTTCTGCTTGTTCTTTATTTACCATGTGGGTATATCAGTTTAATGAAAAACACAGTTCCAAGGCAAAAGGACCTACAGAACTGTGGCTCGGGTGGGACTATGCAGAAAAGAGGGGACTGAAAAGCTCAGAGCTGAAGATGGACTAGGCAGACAGAAACTCAACAAGAAGCACATGCATGCAATAGCAGGAGCAGAGGCCTAGCTTCTGGTAAGAGCAGATTCATGGACAAGCTCACAAAATCAGAGACACTGGCACAGGATTTGTGAAACTTTAGAACCACTGGAAGCTGTTGGTCTTAGAACAAGACAGCGACTCATTCTTGAAGGACATTGTGGGCAATGTGCTGTATGTTTGGGTTTAAGCCATCTTCTCAAATGGCACTAACAGTTATCTGTCTGTTCAAATAAGTAAATAAAATCACCACCATACAGTAAGTATTTTGAGTTTAACACAGAATGTTATGTGATCATGGTTTGCATTGTAGAGGGCCCTGGTTTTCTTTGATATATATGTTTTAAAGAAGTGGGAAGCTCATACAAACCCAGGAGGGTTTTTACAACTCTGAATGTTTGTTATGATTTAAAGAGTTCTTAAGTCAGGGTGGGGAAACGAGAGGGAGGAGAGAGAAGACATCAGAGAGTCCAAAGCCAAGCATGTAAACTCATGCATCAATTTCATAAATTAAGGAAGAAAAAGAAAATAGATGTAGGAAATGATTCCACCACGGGATGATTTTGTTTCCAGGCAGAATAAAGAAGGATCTGTTTCTTATGAAGGACAGGTAAATTCAAAGAAAGATAATTCAGGTTTGAATTGAGAGAGGAGTAGGTTTCTGACGATATCTTGAACAAACAAGAAACATGACCTCAAAGATATTTCCAAAAGCAGTTCAACACTGGAGAGGATAAGGATTAAAGAAACTGGTAAGTATAATCTATAATTGAGTTTTCATGTCTTCATTTGCAAACCACCATTTCATCCTGATTTGATAGATTAAAGATGTTTCTTTTAAATCTTGGCTGGTTTCAAAGTGATTTTAGGGTATTCTGACAAATTTGTTTCCTTGTCAGATTGACAAATATGACAGACTGAAGTGGAATGCCTCTTTATGTACTGGGAAAGTCCCAACAGTTGGGAAACATAATCTAAATATTATTCCCAGGCACTAACAGCTACAATACAGTAAGCCAATTTCCTGCTATGAACTTCAACATCTATTCATTGGGTAGGAGATGAAGAAAATCATGGTGTTTAGGAAAATAATGCTGTTGCCATTACAGTGGCTCAATTCAGGGCTGGCTCTGGCACTAGAGGTAGGACACGTGCATGCATGCCATTGGACCTTCTCTAACAAGTATCTGCCGCTGTGGCACTGCTTTCAGGTCCTGAACTAATCTGGTCTCTAACCCTGAATTACATAAATTTATAGGACCAATTGCTGCTAGATCAGGCTCAGCTCGGTACAAACTCACCTCTCGGCTCCTAAACCACCTTGGAAATTGCACTTAAAATCCAAATTTTAAATTTCTCTGTAAGATACTGGCATTTCTGATGAGCTGGACAGTTCCAGACTTTAGCGCAAGCTTGAACTTTATTCGCTCAGAATAAGAAATTAATATTTATCACTCAGTGGGTACTATGTATTTCACAGAGAAGACAGTTTAGAATTAGTTCATTTTGGTTACCACCATGTTAAAATGAAATCTGCATATGGTCTAATCCTCCTAGATCATTATGAGAGTCACTGATTTCAGTGTGTATGTTAAAGTGTCAGTTTGTTAACGGCTGCCAATTTCCAGGAAATATTATCTGAAAAACTGACTTGTGATATTTTTCCAAAGTCTAAATTTAGGTCCTTTAAGAGTATGACTTCATTATGCAAGTCAATAAAGGTGTGATATATGAATTTTTGGGAGAACTACTTATGATGGTGGAGTTTCTAGACTGATGTTTTCCACTGTGACTCAAGATCCTTAATATTACACTGGAGACCTTCAGCGCAGATGTTTGCATAACTGTTTTGTTCCATATTTGTAGACAAATTTATATTCACAATTTGTTGTTTTAAATGTGATTTAAGGGGAAAAAAAAACATAAAAGCAACAGATCCTAATATAACAGGTTTTTGTAAATAGTAATCAACCCAACCAGATAAAATTATTTAACTAAATTGGAATGAGTGCTGACTGAGGAACAATATATCACTAATGATTGGAACAGGTGCAGAGTGTCTTAATAAATCAGTAACCTGGAAAACACATCAATTATTTTGAAGGTTAATGGATTTTTTTGTTTTCCCTCCAAAAATCATGAAGACATTTTCCTGAATACTTCAAACTATTCAAAACCAAACTAAGCCAATAACCTTGATAAAAAACTCAGGATGGTTTATAAAGCAGAATACAGTACTATTGACACAAAAATACGCAGAATATATTTATGACTAGGAGCAAGTGGAACTGTTGTAGCATGATGCATATTGGACTGCAGATAAGATACTAAGAAGAAACAATTTGAGTTACATCTCCCACCTCGTTTGAAATTAATTCAGATAACAAATTTTCTTCAAAAACATTCTTTATGGAAACCTAGCTTTTTTTTTTTTTTTTTTTACCTCTCCAGTGGCAAAGACTTCTAAAAATCAGAATGTAAATCTTGCCAAAATATGATATAGTAGCTAATCTGATACTTGAAATACTTGTCTGTAATCTAGCAGACCATGGAATTTTGACAATAATTTCCTAATCAAAAATGTGGAGGCTTATAAACTTTTAAGGAGTCTTTATTTAATTTCCAAAGACTGAAAACTTGAATCTTTTCTTGAACAGACTGAATACCTATTTTCCCATCGATATGTTTATACTTTTGTCATACAAATTTCCAAAGTATATATGGAAAAGAGATGTTACAGCTTAAGCTGGATAAGAGTGTATAATGTATGATTACATTATGCAAAGCAATATTTTTAAATATGTTTTAAAGTCCAACAATGGGGACATGGAATCTAAATAATTACACAGACATACAAAATAGAGTCAATATAAGTGGGTTTAGATGCTCTGCATTTTTGAAAAACAGGTTGCTTTAAAGTTTATGGCTGTAATTTTGAGCACCCACTTTCATGAGAAATTGAATACAAAGTCTTTATTAGACAGCTAATATGGAACAGATTTTATTGAAGAAAGTAGATTTTAAAACAGATTTTTTCACTAAGTGAAATATTCAGAGCTTTAGAGTACTTTAATAAAATAGGAATTCTTGTTTTGCTTAGTCTTTCAGTATGCTCTTGAACTTCCAGAGAGATGAAGAAAAGGAAGATTTAAATAGATCGCTTGCACACTTAGACAGTAAACAATTTCACCATCAAAAAAAAAAAAAAAGAAAATTACGACTGTGTAGGTGCCAACTTCATAGTGGAAATTGATTTGCAAAGTAAATTACTGATAAAAGCCATTTATTTTCTTTACTGTTAGAAAAGAAAAAATACACATGTACTTTTTAAGCATGCACTGTGTGGTTGCCTATTTTGACTAAATTATGTACAGCTCACATCTCAGATTGTATTCTTTTCACAGTTTATTCTACCCTTAAGTATTTTGTTGTTAACTATACTCAGCTGTAAATCCCTTAGATTAAATAGAGTATTTCAGGTTTATAGTTGCAGAAGCAAACAAATCAGTGTCAAATATTCAGCTACCAATTGTTAAGGAAGGTGGCAGGGGGCAGGAAGAGCAATATCCGCCTTTGTTGATTTTTTTCATCTTATCACCTTCCAAATTCTTACTGCCTAGAAGGATGTTTATTTTTCCTTACTTTGAGTATATCAGAAATGCTTTTAATTTTCACATAGTTAATTAGTTATTTTGTCTAGGGATTTTAGTTCACACAGTGATGAAAAGGGTTTACTTTAATTCCCTTCAGCCTACCCCAGATACTTGAAATGCACCACTGAGATCCTCAGGGCAGCCTATAGATGGCAGCAACAATTGTGTCATGTGTTCCCAGGGGTAATCCACGGTGATAGCAGGACAAATTAAAAATAGTTTGTCATTTTGAAAGGGTATTTTTCAAGCAAAAGAGCGGGGATGATGTGCATCTGGAGGCAAAAGATTAGAAAACTTTACAGCAGGAGTGGCAGAGATATATGATGCTCTCATGCAATACAGCCTGGTTTAGAGAAAATGACCTGTTAGGTAAAGCCTGAATAAGTGACTATGCTTCATACAGGGATGTGGATCAAAGAGATAGACAGAGGATTAGAACAAAAATTCCTTGCTTTATTCCCAACTCATCTGAAGTCAGTTCAATTCTTTCCTGTCTCATAAAACCAACATTTCTCAATAAACAAACCCAAAGCTGAAAGTTAACTAGACTCTCTTGTATAACACAGCAAACCGAATAAGACCTGTTATACAAACGGAAATATTTCAAATAATGGCTAAGTTAAGAGTTAGCTTTCTTACAGAAACCCTGCAGCCCACATTCCAGTTCCAGAGTCTGAGCACCACACACTTCAGACTTCAGTGCTTTTTATCTTGTATGAGCCAAGCAGCCTTCTTTTTCCTATTATCCTGCAGTTAGTATTCATGTAATCTTGCTTTCTTGCTCTCAAGATAAACAAGCAATTGACAGTCCCTTCATTTTCAGCCAAGCTTACAATTAAAAAAGCTGCAACCACTTTCACAGACATAATTAGTAGCATATGGGAATTCTGGATCCAGACCTCTACCATGGCTGTCACCACTGAAGCAGAAGATGTGTCTAGACTGCAGTCAGAGAGGTGATGGAAAGTTCTACCTGAGTTGTCTCTAGCTAATTTGGGTTTCAGTAACAGAGAAGATGCATGAAAGGGACTTCTGTGTAGTTGTACCAACAAAAAAAACAATTCTCATGACCTTGCTGAGTCAGCTTTGTTATCATTTGCATTCAAATGCAAAGGACTAAATGTTTTATTTCAGAACTATTGCAAACACTTATATCTCTGTGGAGCCAATAGTACTTTGAAAGCCCTGATGCTACATATATTATGGGCCAGCAAGCAAAGGTTGTAGGTGTTCACAACACCTGGACTATCCATCCCTACAGCACAGGTTTCAATCCAGCTATTCCTGCTTGAAGTCTGCCAGTGCCAGAACAGTGGCATTCCTCATACAAAGACTTTGAAAAATACAAAATCCAGTTATCCCACTGTATTTTTCTTTGATTTACACTGAGTTAGACATATGAACTTAAACTCTAAATTAAAAATTTCAGTTTGATGTTCATCAGCTGATGTTCATCATGCCTTTCTCTGGCTGATTAAGGAAGTCAATGTTTTTCCTCTCTGTGGGGATATAAGATCACTGTGATGATCTTTTGATGAATCAACAGATTGAGAGCTTTAAAACTCTAATTTTAATGGATTTTTTCTCATTCTTGTAATCATATTTGTGACTTTTTTCTCTTCCTTTTAACAACTTCATACTCTTTTAAAAGAATACTGTCACACCAGACTTGTATAGAATATTAAAGTTTCTGTTTCAGCAATGACACACATAGGAAGAAAATATAATTGTTTCCTTATTCACTGTTATCCTGATAGATAGACCCAATGAATCTTCCTGCCACAATATTTTAACTCTGGAAAATGAAAATTTGTTTACTGTGACCCCAAAATCCTGTCAGGAACCACGATCTTCTTTAAAAATCCCATTTGATAGAGAACCTCTGCATTTTTTGTTCTATTTTTAGTGTGCATGTATATGCATGCTGTGCTATACATTAGGCGATAAATAAGTGAACTTCTGCATTTTATTCAGGAAGACATTACATTGCAAATATGCATTCTGCTCTAAACAAATTAGTAGATTGACAGACATAGGTCATAAGGATAAAATGAAAAACGACTGGTTGGCTGACAGACGACAAAAACTGAGAATGAAGAAATTATACAAAAATATTAGAAATGGGTCAATTGTAAATATCTGTTAAAGGTATTTTAACAAAGATAGAGATTTAACTAGTAGTATGGAAATGAAATTAGCAAAATTGATATTGAACATCTGAAATCTTTTTTCTGTCAATGTGTGATGCACATTTGCTAGAGGAAGATTTGTCTCTTGGGACTGGAAAAAATATTTGGATAGAAATAATCATGATGGAGTAGAGATGTGGACCAGATGGTCTCATTATTTCAGTAAATAAATAATGTAATGAGTCTAATACCATGATCTATTAAGTAAGCAAATGCCATTTTTCATTACCAGTTTTCTAAAGATAGTTTTTGGAAGTAAATGGTCACTCTGAATGCAGAACATACTTTAAAGGAATTTTAAGAAGAAAATAATTCCATTTTCAAGGAATCTGAGTAGGTATAAAATTAAAATATGCATCTACCTCTTGGTCTTAAAGCAGAGATGTATCTTGGGAAATTGTAATATAGCATAGCCCACGGTAAACCAGTTTCATTGAAAACCACACAAAGTTAATTTCCTAGACTTTATCTGTTTTCTTATATAAAATATTGTGGGAACAGTTTGATTTTACTGGTATTTGAATCAAACTCTAAATTCACTTTTAGAAAATAAAATAAACTGTAGACTCTAAACATAATGAACACTTCAGAAAAAAATATCAAACAAAACAGGCTTGTTCATCCACCAGAAAAAAATGCATTAAAATAACATTAAAGTTGTGATACGAAATAAAAATGCTAAAGAATTTTGTTAAAATATTACTTACCATATGGTGTACAACACATTGGCACAACTGAGTACATTTTAAAAGTAGTTAAGAGACACCCTGTAGTATCTAGGTGTAGGCTGACATCTAATAACTCTTCTTTCTTAACTCAGAGTTTAATTTCTTTCTATTTTGCAACACAATCCTCCTTTTAGCATACTGAACTAACTTCCTAATTCTAGTGGGTGGACTGAAATACATCAAAATGTACTCAGTTCAGAGAACAACTTAGAAAGAGGGAGATATATACAAGAGATTTTATATAAACTAAGATTCTCCCCCCTCCCTCCTTGGTTGAGATGGTGTACCCACAGAATAGCAATAAAAGGTTTGCTGTCACAGCCTTTTACATAACATACAAAAAGTCATATGGAATTGAAACCTATTTCTTAATTTTTTGTAGGCCATCAACCTAACACCAAAGTGCTACATCATTTTACATCTTTTTCACCAGGTGTTGTTATTGAGATGTCTTCCATTTGTGGTAATATGCAGTTTTTAACTATATAATGCATCACTGAAGATTTTGTTTGCATACTCACCCATAAAACATATGGTGCCTTGAACTTTCCTGTGTTAGTTGGCCAAAGTGCATCTGACTTGTTCCTCAAACAAGTCAAATTATAGTTACAGTTTAGTTGTCAGATGATAAGTTCCCCTAAGTGCAAACAAGTTGCACTTTTAAAATTTAACCTCAAAAAAGATAAACTTGCTATTCTGCTGTAAGCCCTCTTGATTGTCTCAAATGATACCAGAAGCCTACACAATTCCCTAAACACCCTTTTTGGCTTACCTTTTCCATTGGGTATGGTTCTCTTGTATGTCACCATCATATCTGTCATCCTTTCCTTTTGCAGATAACTCAGATATTCTAGGGTAGTGTTCTCCAAACATTTTTTTATTGTGCACCCCTATCCGTACAAAAATTTTAATGTGAACCCCCACTATATGTGTGCACCCCAAAAAAAACTATGATGAAAATATGTACACGTACTACTTTATTAATAGACTATGTACATTAAAACATTCACAAAAATAAAAAATTAAAAATGGTGATATAAAGATGAAATACTCTTTAAAATATTATATATGCATTTTAAATACTTTATTTTATTATTCATACCAGAAAACGTATTTTCTTCCTGTACTTCAGTGGTCTTACACACCTCTCTTGAGAGACCAGTATCCTACGGCACCTCTTATGGTATCAGGCACCATTATACAGCCAACCAGGCTGTGTTCAAGGACTAAAATGAGAGTTTTTTTATGCAGCACACATGAAAACAATAAATTTTAGGCGTTTTACCCTAAACACTATCCCACCTCATCTGTCCTCATCTTCATGGCTCTGAAGGGGAGAGGGCAGGAAACAGAAAGAAACAAATTCCTTTAAACTTCTTTCATATTTCCTCCTGTCTTATGTCATTAAGTCTTTCCATCAGCTCTCTGCAAAATATAAAATTATCAGCTGATGTACAAAACTGAACACAAAATAACATCAATGCAAATATACTAGTGAATGAAACATGGCATTTTGGTTATTTATAATACTTAATTCTTGTAACAGCTGTTGGCACACAGGCTGAGATGGAGTTAATTTTCCCCATAACAGCCCTCATAATGTGATTTGCACTGGTAGCTAGAAAGGAGTTGATAGCACACCAGTGTTTTGAGTTACTGCTGAGCAGCACTCACACAGTATGAACTCCAGTAGGCTAGGGGTGGGCAAGATCTTAGGAGGGGATATAGCCAGGACAGCTGACCCAAGCTCACCAAAGGGATATTCTATGCCATGCGGCATCTGCTCAACAACAAAAGGGGGAGGATGGGGGGGGTGCCGGGCTGGGGGGGGGGGGGGGGGGGAAGAAGTTTTTATTATGACATTTGTCTCCCAGAGTAACTGCTACGTATATTGAAACCCTACATCCTGGGAAGTGGCTCGACATTGCCTGCTGGTGGAAAACAGAGATTAAATCTTTTGTTTTCCATTGCTTCCATATGTGGCTTTTACTTGTGCTTTATTAAACTCCCTTTATTTTAACCCACGAGGTTGTCTTCCCTCTTTATTTCTCCCTGCCCTGTCCTCATGAAGAGGGGAGTGATAGAAGAACTTGGTGGGCACATGGCATACATCTCCTGCGTCCAGGAGAAACCAGGTTAATGAATTAGCTCCAAGACCGGAAAAAATTCATTAAAAGGTATGGATTCCATCATGAGCAGACAGTTTCTGAAGAAATTCCTCAGCACCTTGGAGTCTGTGAAGTGGTTATATTCAATAGACACTTCTGCCTCTAAAAGCAACTGGTAGCTAATGTGTTGACAAGAGTCATAAGAATAACATGTCCTGGAGAGAACTTGTTCAAATATGTTCACATACCTATTGTATAACCTTGATAGTGAGGTGGTATTTTTAATACAATACTCAGATAAGGCCCCTCAAACATGACCCTTTTGAATTGTTCCTTCAGTTACCAAATTTCTATAGTCTGAGTACAAACATCATGGCTTTTTGTATGAATTGGTCTCTTGCTTTTCCATACACTGCTTTAACCTTGTACATTGTACATAAACTCAGCCTAACTGAACTTGGATTCCCACACAGCCCCTATCTGTCTTCCTCTTTTGTCTTTAATTCAGTCTCTACCTATCTTTTCTCTGACATCTAACTAAGGGCAAACACTAATTCCCAGACAATCCTTGCCCAAACGAATCTAACCTATTTATCTACAATCTTTTTCCCTTCTGCTTCTTACTTTGTATTTTCTGCTAGCCTAAAGGTTTGGCAGAAAGGGAGATTTTTACTGATGGAAGGTGCCCCTCAATTGGGTTATTTCTTCCAAACATTTTTGTTATCCCAGTGTCATCTCCAAACTTCAGTTTAGGTAACTGTCATATAACTAGGTGCATATTTCCCTAATAAACAAGATAGTTTGGAATTATAATACCTATTCTAGTGGAAAAATAACAGAGAACATAAAACGAATTTTTCTGAGTTAGAAGAAATATCCATCTAGCCCAGTTTTACATCTTTGAGAATAGCTCAATAACAGAGACTGCACAATAAAAAAAACAAGCAAACACATATATTTAAGATAAAACCTTCTTGTCACATACTGCCTACCAACTTCTGGTATTCAGTCATTTGAAACAGAGATTACATCTGAACCGTATTTTACCACCTCTACCAGCTCTATTCCCAATGAAACCATTTGACCTTTTAAAACTCATTTATGTTTTTGTTCCTAAAGCAATCTATGGCAATGGATCCTACAGCTGAATGATGCACTGGTGTCCTGGGTTCAACAGCACCAGTAATTTTTCTCGTTCCTAGTAGCTGGTGCAGTGCTGTGTTTTTGACTTTCAGCCTGGGAGCAGCGCTGATAACACCGATGTTTTTATTTGCTGTATGTTTACAGCATTGCAGTAATGTTTACTCTGACCAAGGACTTTCTGAGTCTCATGCTCTGCCAGGGATGAGGGGAAGCCGTGAGAAAGCAGAGACAGGACATCTAACCCAAACTAGCCAAACAGGTATTCCACACCACAGCACATCATGCCCAGTATATAAACTGGGGGTGGTTACCCGGAAGGGCTAGATCACTTCTTGGGTCAGGCTGGGTATTGGTCTGCCGTTGGTGAGTGGCTGTATTCTCTTCCCTTGTTATTTCCCTTATCATTATTATTATTGGTGGCAGTGATGCACGGATTCACTCCACAACTCGTTAAAGTTGTAAAGTAGGTATGCTTTTTATTCAGCACTGAGACACACGGGGATAATTCCTCAAAGTCATGCGTGCCTCAGTGTTGTTTCCCTCTACATTTATTCTCTAAAGTTATATATATTCATAAGGTTGCACAATAGGCTTATACATATTCATGTCCTATCCCCGCTTCGTATTATAATGAGTTAGAAGGTCCTTTGCGCCTGCGCAGTGCCCCCTCTGGTCATGGGCAGGGGTCTCAAGATGAAGTAACTGAGTCTTCCTCCTGTGGGTAGGGGTCTTCAAGATGAAGTAAATGAGTCTTCCTCTTCTTGAACTTTTCACCTTTTAGTCTTCACATATGGCCTTAAGGTTTGGTCATTGTCCCAGCCATAAACCATCTGCTTCTCCCCCTTCAGGGGTCTGCTTTTCCTTATCAATAGCTGCTTATCAGTAGAATCAGGCCTCTGCTTTTCCTTGTCAATAGAACCAGGTGTCTGCTTTTTCTTATCAATGGTTAGTGCCTTTGTTCTGCTTAGTAGGCATGATAGGTACAGACAATACTTTTGTTTAAGCAAGCGAATTCCTCTAACTCCCTTGTACAACCCCCCTGTACATTGGTTAACCCTGTATCAGCAGCAGCAGTGGTTTGTGTTATACCTTAGTTACTGGACTGTTCTTATCTCAGCCCGTGGGAGTTACATTCTTCTGATTCTCTTTTCCATCCCTCCGGGAGCTGAGGAAGCAAGGTGAGGGGGAGTGAGCTAGTGGCTCCGTGGTTCTGGGTTGCTGGCTGTGATTAAACTACGACAACTGTGTGAAAAGCACTTTGTTTTTTTGTTTGCTTTAAACTCTCTGCCTAATAATACATTGGGTCGTCCTTAGTTCTTCTGTTGTGCTAAACAGTGAATAATTGTTCCTATTGTTATGCAGCACATCACTGTGATTAATGTCTTGCTCATATTGCTAGCAAACTGAGTTCTAGTCTATTAACTGTCTCCTTTTATGAAAGCTGTTACATATTTCTGATCCTCTTTCTCTCACTTCTCTTCATTTTTTATTCTATTATGTCTTATTTCAGGTAAGTGTACCAGAACAGTACATGTTATGCAAGATATAGGTGCGCCATAGATTTATACAGACTGCAGTGATGTTCTGTGTTCTGCTGAGTACTTAAGATATTACTATCACAAATATCAGTTGCATTGCAAATTCTTCTGCTACTGTGATTTAACAGAAATGAGAATGAGGCTACAGATGAGAACACAAAATAAATATTGTGGTCACAGATATGACACTTGTAAGTACTGTGTTGTATCTCCATTTAATCTAGGCTGTCTCCTAAATATCTTCATATATAACCTGTCTCATTTATCTTCATGTATAAGTATGTCTTATCAGCATAAGAAAGATTTTTCTTTCACAATTTTCTATTTACTATTAAAAAGTTTGTTTAAAAAGGCTGGGTTGGCCAATTCCGTGATTTCTTAAGAAAGAAGGAAAGGAAATAGTACTGTGAACTTGATCAGAACTTCACCATGACTTCTAAATTCTCAGCAGAGATGTAGGGGATGTTTTCTTCTCTGATAAGTGTTTACAATAATTTAAAATTTAATGAGGACAAAAAATTTGTCAGGAATTGTTTTTCTCTTATAGCAGAATGAGCAGACAAAGGAAAGATTTTGACTGCATTCATCTTATGACCATTGCCAACAGCAAGTGATCTAGCAGGATAATATGCAGACAAGAAAAAATAATGACTTTGTCATAATTTGCTTGGTTTTTCACTGGTGTAAAAAATAAAAATCAGATTAATGAATCTGTAAGAGAGCATTCAATTAAAAATGCTTCATTGGACTAATGTTTTAACTGGAGAATTGCCTGTGATATCTTCAATAATGTTTCAGTTATCGTGGTTCTGTGCTTCTCATAGGAAATAAAATTACAGTGGATCTGCTTTTTGAAAGCTAGTCATTCCTCTCTTATTTAGTGAATTGGTAGCATGTGTTTGTTTAAGAATATGGTTCAGTTTAACTTGACATAACATTTGGTGGATGAATAATAAAGAAGAATCTAAAAGATAACAGCAAACAGAGTTAAAAATATCCTACAAACCAAACAGAACTAATGTTGCTTTATTAATGCTTGAAATCTGAAAAAAAATGTGCAAATTAATCATTGCTTAATGCCTATTTACCAATAACACTAGTGACAATAAATTGCACACCAATTTAAATTCTAATGCAAATGCTTAATTGCAGTGTACATTGTTAGGTCTACAATGTATTCCATCATTGATTTTCACAAGGAATTTCACAGGCACTAGTTTCTTTTTCTTGTCTCTAAAATGGGAATTAGGAGGGATCTTATATTATTGCTTTTTACATGCATTTTTCTATTTTGTTTTTATTATATTATATATATTATATAATATATATAATAATATTATATATATTATATATGATAAATTATATATAGCATTTTACATGCATTTTGACATGAATGGTCAAAAATCTTTATTGGGTTAGACAAGCCTTCAGGTCTTGGCATACCATGCTTGTTCTGTATGTCCCTATTAAGTACCAAAATCTATGCCCAAGAGGTAGCTTAGAAAACAACAGGATGCTCATTTAAGACAGAAAGTACAGGTGCCAAAACAGGCTGATCTCTCATTTGACCTCAGCAGTTCTGTCCATTTTTGCATTGTGTACTCAGTTCTTTAGCTAAGCTTAGCATGCTGAACCCAAAACACAGAGTGGTGTTTTTACACTCTGATATTACAAGTGTAATGAATCTGAAATTCTTAGCTACACTGCATTTGTACTCTGATTTAATACTTTGGTGCTACGCTCTTGGTTAGACAACTCAGCGTCAAACCTACACCTGTGATGAGTCTCTTGATTACTAGCTATTTTGGCAATACAGTGGCACTTAACACATCTACTGATTTCAGAAAATCACTGTGGGTCTTCAATGCATTTGAAAGTCAGGTTTTTTTTCTACTGAGATACCTATATATGAATGTAAGAACAGACTTTTAGCCTTCTTCACCTTTAATTTTGAAAGCATTAAATTAATTTGGTTTAAAGTTTAAACAACATAAATTAGAATTGCAAAAATAGCTTCTTGGCATGTGAATCCTTTGTGGGACTGGTTTGTTGTTTTTTTCCTTTCTTATTAGTATAAAGCATATTGTCAGAACTTAACTTATAATAAATAACAGATAACTAAAGTATGCTCACTCACAGTAAGGCTGAATTTGACCCTGTATTTGTGAACTGACAAGCCATCTAGGCAGCAACTGTGCCTCAGGTGGTGCTATTGTATTCCTAATCATACTTACTGTCAATTAAAAAAAAAAAAAGAAAAAGTAGAAGTTGCTAACATAATTATTACAATGAAAAGAAAGAGTCATTCTCACAATAACACTGAAAGAGCTAAAAGGTCACAGACTGTCTTTCATTAAGAGATTTTTAAGATATGATTTTTAAAGCACAGTGAACCTAAATATCCGTTTTGTTCTTGAACAAACTCCCAGGTCATTGCAAAGGTGTTGTAATGAGATAGTGGTTTAGTGTTCTATTTCTTCAAAGCAATAGGCAGTAGTTCCATCTGTCCCCATACATAGCTCATTTCATGAGAGTTACATGTGCAGCTTTTTTACAGAAAATATGGATTTTTAACAGGGGTTGAGGAATCAATCATGAGGTATCAAAATTCTTCCCATTGTCTTTAATTGCACATTTTTATTGAAAATGAGATGGGAGCTCTATATTTTTAGTATTTCAAACATGCCGTAATTTGCATTTCTTTTTTTTCCTTTTTTTTTTTTTTTTAAATCCTGAAAGCCATTACATTTGTTTTTACTCATCTGCATTGTAAAACACAACATACAGAGGGTGGAAGCAAGAATGGGTAACCCAGGAGGAATATGTCAACATTGTCTGAGCATCCAGGGATGAAGTTAGGAAAGCTAAAGCCCACAGAGAATTGAATCTGGCATGGGATGTCAAAGACAAGAAGGGCTTCATTAAGTAAGTAGGTCACAAAAGGAAGACTAGGCAAAATGAGGGCCATTGCTCAATGAGGTGGGGGACCTGATTACACAGGACATGGTAACACTGAGATACTCAATGCCATCTTTGCTTTAGTCTTTACTAACACAACTAGCCTTCAAGAATTCACAGGTCCCAGTGAATGACTGGAGCAAGCAAAATAAACACTCAGTGGGGAAGGATTAGGTCAGGGAATACTTAAGCAAATGGAGCCATGATAGGATGTACCCACTGGTGCTAAGGGAGCTGGCAGATGTCATTGAAAGGCAACTCTCAATAATCATTGATCAACCATGGCAACTGGGGGAAGTGTCCAATGACTGCAGGAAAGTAAATGCCACTCCTATCTTCAAGAAGAGCAAAAAGGAGTACTCAGTGAAATACAGGCTGGTCACCCTCCCCTCAATACCTGGGAAGGTGATGGAGCAGCTAATCCTGGGAACCATTTCCAGGCACACAAATTCTTCAGGAGTAGTCATCATGGCTTCACCAAGGGTCATGATGGGGCAGCACGTACCATCAGCAAGTCTGTTGATAACACAAAATGATGAGTATCTGACCTAACTATTGATCTCTTAGGTTGCAGTTCAGTCCATTTTATTTATCCTAAAGATGGGAATCTAGACTGAGAAGAACTAGTCCAGGTAAGACCTAATCTAATATTGCATCAGAGGATTTTTATAAGGAAATTGTAGACATGACTCTCCAGAAGGTCATTTACTACACTTGTCTAGGGAAACAAAGCTTTGTTCTGAACAGACATAAACAGCCCAAAAGAAAAAAAAAAAAAAGTGCTGTTGTACCAGCAAGTGGTTACTTTAATACTTTTGGAACAAGCAATATTTAAAAGCATGACTGAGGCTAAATCCTCCTCCTCCTTTCTTCAATAACTACAGTATCTTTGGCATTCAACTGGAAGAATGTCTGAAAGGCATTTTTAATCCAGAAGACTTCAGGGACTGCTGTGGGGAATGCAGAATTACAGCTTGCATAAGACAGAACAACACAACTCAGAAAAAAAGCTGTGGTACAGGGTGATTTCTAAGTATAGGTAGAATTCAAAAGAAACCCATCTCAAGAACTCGGCTCCTTGTTTTGCTTTGGAACTGTCCTGAAACCCAGATACTTTTGCAGGAATTGCAGCAGAAAGCCTTTCCTGAGAGCTTTGAAGTAAAATGATGGGAATTCCTCCAACAATTAAAATTATGGGTAGAATCGTAGAATCATAGAAACATAGAATCGTTAGGGTTGGAAAGGACCTTAAGATCATCTAGTTCCACCCCCCCTGCCGTGGGCAGGGACACCTTACACTAAATCATGTCACCCAAGGCCTCATCCAACCTGGTCTTGAACACTGCCAGGGATGGAGCATTCACAACCTCCCTGGGCAACCTATTCCAGTGCCTTGCCACCCTAAAAGGAAAGAATTTCCTTCTTATATCCAACCTAAACTTCCCCTGTTGAAGTTTTAACCTGTTACCCCTTGTCCTGTCACTACAGTCTCTAATGAAGAGTCCCTCCCCAGCATCCCTATAGCCCCCCTTCAGATACTGGAAGGCTGCCATGAGGTCTCCACACAGCCTTCTCTTCTCCAGGCTGAATAGCCCCAACTTTCTCAGCCTATCTTCATATGGGAGGTGCTCTAGTTCCCTGATCATCCTCGTGGCCCTTCTCTGGACTTGTTCCAACAGTTCCAAGTCCTTTTTATGTTGAGGACACCAGAACTGCACACAATACTCCAAGTGAGGTCTCACAAGTAATTTAATGTAACATCAGCAAAACAGAGAACATGAGTAAGCAGCTTTGTTACGCAAGTCTAGAGCAAATATGTAGTTTTCTTCTCTTCCCAAATGTTTCTCTACTTATGTATTTTCTCCTCTACAACTGGAACACATTAACAATTTTTGTTGTTGTATATCATGCTATGGCTGATGAATATTTTAAAGAATTTAAACAACTGTGGCTCAGGTCCAGTGTTTTCAGAAGAGATGTAACATGGACAAATTAGATCTTTTCTCAAGCATTTCCATATCTGCCACTTTCTGTGCTGAATTCAATGCCAGCATTGCATCTGAAGCACTTCTATTTACATCTATGTTGTTACTCATGCAGAAGCTGTAACATTCAAGGTCATGACTCATAACAGGGAAAATCAAATTTTCCTGCAGTTCCTTTACCAGGGTCTGCCAGTAAGTCCCATTAGTTGTTATAGTGTTTCAGAAGTCCTCTTGCTTTGTAAGCACAAAGAAAAAAAATACCTCCGTCCTTTATAGGCCTTTCTTGTTTCTGCTTCCTCTGAGATCTCTCAGACTTCACACAGCTGATGGTATCTTTCTCAGACTAGCAGACACATCTCTCTAAGTAAAACTGCCAGCAGCAAATGTCAACTATTTTCTTTTATCAGTACTAAGATGGTCCCTAGCAGCTTGGCTTAGTTTCTTGGTTCTTAGCTGTAGTTGAGAGCTGTGGCAGTTAATGATAATGACTTACGTTTGTCTAGTACCTTTCATCTGGCAGCATCTAGCAGGATCCAAAAATGTTTTATCTGATTGACAAAACGTGCAGAGGGAGCTCTGTGCCTACCACTGAAACGCAACCAGAGAGGAGAGCACTGCAACTAAATGAAAGTACAGAAAGATTTCATATAGACATCTATATCTTCCTCTTCTGTGATAGCTGGGAAATAATATTGTGGAACAGCGCTATCATGGACTCCCAAGAAGTGGTTCATGCAGTAATTTTGTCGTGTTATAGCATCTCTTCCATCATTACTGAAGGAACAAAAGCCAGAGGTGGGGGGCTGAAAGGGAGAACAGAAGCAAAGGACTAGTATCAAGACAAATCTCCAGTAGAACAATGGGGATCTTGCTTCCATGTAGAGCACTGGCAAACTTGCCATTGTAATACCATATCTAGGTTTGGGGATTAGAGAGAAAGATTAAATTACCATAAAGTACTCTAATGATAATCACAAAAATGGTCAAACGATTTTTGTTTTTTAATTAGTACCATTAGTTGCATTTTTGAATTTGACACAAAAGAAGAAGACCTTTAATAATAGGTATAATCGTCAGAGAGTCAAGAGACAATGCAGAAGAGGTGCACTGGATGTTCAAAATACCATTTAAAAGGAGCATGAAGCTATGACAAATGCAGTAGTAGAAACAGAAGGAGAGCAAAATGATGAAGTTCAATGACTTTTGGGTATCTAAAAGAAAAGTAATCCCTGCTACTGTTTGGGCCCTCATCTATTAGAAGTGTGAGAGGAGAAGAAAGACTCTTGGGAGGATGCAGTGATTGAAGGTCATTAAGGTCATGTATCCTTGGAAAGATCAAATGATCTCCTAGGTTACATCTGAGGAAGTATTTCAAACAGTAGTGTGACTGCATAAGGCACTGCTGAGACCATACCTGTAAAGATTTAGCAGTGTGTGCACAGGAAAGATTAAATAGACCTGGAACTGTGCACTGATAGTCCAATAGGACTTTAAAGGGAGTGTAGTGTTTCCATTGTGAGAAGAAATAAAAGAATGTGACTAGTTTATTGGCATGAAGTCTGAGAAAAGTTGTGCTTTGTTTCAAAAAATGCAGAAGGGAGGAAACACCTAGGAGAAAGAAATATTTAAGTAAAACGGATGCAAACTGTATATGAACAAATGCAGGCTCAGAATCAGAAAAAAATATTTCTAAAAACATAGTAGCAGAACAAAAAATTTTAAGATTAAGCAAAAGAATTTCTGAAAGGATAATACTATGTAGCCATTAACGGAGCCTGAATCCAGTAGTTCAGGATGTCACTCCCAATAGTCATTACCAATACTGCTGTTATGGAAATATAAGCTGATCACCAGGAGAACAAACACAAGGAAATTATCAAAGAGTTACAAGTAACCACATGTCAAATGGTAACCAGTAATTCTCTTTGTCCCTGACCTTTGCCCACATTAAACACAAGGCTCTTTGACAAGTGAAGCCTTGTTTTGGGGTCCTACTAGCCAGAAGCCAACTACTTCATTAGATTTGACCATCAGTCACAGAACATAGGAAATGGGTGGAAATATAGCATATCAAAACTAAAATAATTTACAGGTAAATGTCAGTTTTAACAATGTTCCTCTTAAAAAAAAAAAAAATAAAATTTCAAAGCATTCATTTTGGAGTTGCCTTACCTTTTTCCTGCTAAGATTTTGAAGTAGAAGGCTTTTCTGTTTTATTTTTGAGTTTTACTTACTAGTACAATAGGTTTAGAATTTTTAAAAGCTAAAATTAAATACATATATTGTCAGAATGAAATGCATATACTATCAATAATAATAATTCTGTAGAGTTAATTGAGATTTGCTGAAACTTTTGGGACTTTTTCAGTCTGAATTGGGATTGGAAGAAAATTTTGGATCTGAGGAAACTGTCAAAGGACTGCAAATATTTTCATAACCATATTTCATTTACCCTGATCTGACGTGACCATTAAACCACTTAATTGAAACACGAACATTTAACATCCTGCTTGCTATGGTATAAAGCGGTACAGAAATCCAATAGCAAGTTTAAACATGACATATATTTATAGATATTTCTCTAAGCACCAGAATACCCCAAAAGCCAACAATATAAAACTGTGAGTTTTTTAACATGAATTAGCTTCTCTGATGCTGTTCACAGTGTGACACCAAACAGTGATTTCAGTGGTTTGTCTGAGGGAGTGAGATGAGACAGTGATAATCAGTGAGGCTTAGGGCATGCATAAGAAAACACTGATGCCAAAATAAATACTTGTGTAATGAGAACCTCAGACTTACTCTGAAATTATTGTTTCCTCCCACTGTTGCTTACCTATCCCTGTAATTTTTTTATCTGTTTTAATTATTTGCTTGAAAGTGCTCCTCAGCAGGACTGAGTCATATGTAATACTTATAAGTACATCTTGTCTTAAAGACAAAGTTTTATTTCCACTGGGGGGGGTGGAGGGGGTGGGCGGGAGGAGAATATAAGCTGGGAACACTTGTGACCGTGAACAGTTGTTATTTCTGAAAAGCACTTCTTTCACTGAATAAGATGATCAATTATTATAAAACAAAACATCTATCTATAATTTATTTTGCTATTGGGTTAAATGAAAGAAAGCATTTGCCCAGCTAGTGTTGTCACAGAGTATAAACGCATAGGGGACACTTGCAATTCTTCTTGGGACTTTAGAAACTTAGAGTTATTTTTTTTTTCCCCAGTCCATGGATTTTATTCAATTAATTGAAATAGTTTTAGACATGGTAATGTTAGACTCAAGATGGATAATTCTTGTACTTTAACCAGCATGGGAAAAAAAAAAACAACAACAAACACATTAACTCTCAAATCTGTCTCTATTTTGTACACTTCAAAATGAAGGTAGACTGTTGTTTGTTTTTTTTTTTGATGCTTTTGCTAATTTGAAGATATGTGAAACATGAGTTCTCTTTAGGTACACCATTCTTGTTTCCCTGCAATATACTCCTGTTTATTGCTGAGTATAAGGTAATTTCAGAATAGTGAAGGACTGTTGATTTACCAGCTAAATGATTACTTTATTCACTCCTGTATTTAACCAAACACCAGCTTGAGTGATTACATTCTGCCTACCTAATTTCCCCCTATACTTATAAAGAATTTGAGCCTCATCTTGCTTATTCAACTCTACATCTGTGTAACAATGACTGCATCTGCCCGTGTAGTTAAGCAAAAGAATAAATGTGCTGTAAAGGATATATATAAAAAACATACTTTTTCCTTCTTTTTTTGAACATTCACCTGAGTGGTGGTTGAATTTCAGTGACTGGTGATTCACTCCTTCCATTTTTAATTATTGCTATCACCAGTATGGCTTTCAGTTAAGGAAAAAAGATAAATACAAGAAAATTAAAATTTCTTTTCAGTACTTTCAGAATGAACGGCTGACATCTGCAATGGGGAAATTTTCCTAAAGCCATTGGCCTGAGTCTGATCATAGCTGCCTGAAATGCCCTACCCTTTATCTCCTTAAATAATTCAGAGATGCAGTTGCATTTACTACTGTGCTGTGTGTCTGTGTGCAGTTAAGTTGCCACAACCTACCCTAAAGCTATTGAGGTAATCTCCAAAGACATGGGGTGAAGTACAGTTCAAAGAAAGCTTCTCTGGGCATTTCTTTTTCCCATACCTTTAGCTTGGTTGTAAGTAAACGTGATTTGAGTTAGACAGGACAGAACAAACTGTCTGATGGTCTTTCCTGTGGGGACATAGACATCAATCTGTAAGAGTTCAGATAGTACAATTTTTTTATACCTGGAAACAATGCAGTCTTGTTTCCCTCATCTGGTTATGCGCAATAGACTGACAATCCTTTTTCTCCTTATAATAGAGCTAATGGCAACTGGAAATGACAATTTCAAAGTTAAGTTAGTATAACATTGTGTAACTTATTTGTGAGAATAATGTTAATGAACACATCGCTTTGCATCATGCTGGAAAAATACTGTCATTAATTTCATTAAAACCTCAATACATGATGTTTGCTTAATACGAAAGGTGTGTCCTTTCTGGTACTGATTGACAAAAAATTTAATGGAAAAGAGGATTTCTCTATATTTTTATTAAAATTCTTGGAAATTGACCTGGATTTTTACTAGAAGATTCATTAATATTCATTTGTATATAATTGCCTTAATTTTAGAGATAATGACTTCAGTTACCAACTGTGTGATTGATGGGACTTGTGTTTTCTCTCTGAAGGAGATGAGCTAAATAAAAAAAGTAGAAACTTGCCATTCATGCATGATATTTTTAGCTGCTTTTAATTACAAGCTAGCTAAATAAGCATGCAAATGTTGCTATGATTGATAGCATCTCTATGCTATAGTGATTGTTTTGCTTGAAGTTAGAAGGTGCTTGATCAACTGAATTCTAAAATTAACTGGAAGTTGCATCTCAAAGAAGCCTCAATTCTTACTTAAATCAGAAATGAAGAAGAAACACTTAAATAATTTGGCTGTTCCAAATGCATACATACACACAAGCCCCTCTCACTCTCACACACATAATCATCTTCATAGTAATCTGCAAAGATGCCACCAAGATGGGTATTGTGTATATCAACTAGATAGGAGCCATTTGTCCTTTCCTTTAAAATCCCTTGTGTTTTCAAAACAGTCTTGCTCTTCCCTGGGATGAACTCATAGCAAGGAAAACAAGATATACAGGTCACTCTCAATATTATTTTCATTGTTATGCCGGGCAGTCAATATCCTTGCTTTGTCATTGTCCTGTGTTGCAGAGCCATAGTCAAATAGACACACTTGCCTAAAACACATAACCCTCCTTTTGCATCTTCTATTATCAGTTACATCTTCCCTAAAGTAAAAGATCCAAATCAGCTGAGCCTTCTACCGCTTATTCTAGTCTCCTGGCCAAAAGTGCCAAAGTGCCTGACCAAGTGCCCTGGTCATCTAGAACAGAAAATTATAAAAGCTTTTTTCTTATACTTTCATGAGAAACTCTACTATGTTTCTGAGGGAAGTGTTGAAATTAATGAATACCCTTTCACTATATTATACCCATATTGAGTGAATGCATGATGCTGTTATTATAATCTGTTAGGCTCAGTCATTATAGAGAAGGTGACTTACAAGTGCAATGAAACCATCAGCGTGGTAATATCATAGAAAGCTGAAATAATTTCTTATAGTAATTGATATGTTTTGCTGAAATGATTTTCTTGGTGATCAAGACCATTTCTCATTATTCATTCGTCATTTAAAACAATATCATACTGCTCATAAAGTCCAAGATAAATTTATGTTGAGAGTAGTGCTAGAGAGGGATTAGAACTTCAAAATAATGATTTCTTAATACAGGATGACCTACATTTTCCTTCACTTACTTTAAAGAAATTATCCCCAAATAATGCTATTTAATAGAATTTTTTAAATTATATTTTTCAGTGGTTCTATGAATAGCTGTCTGTGAGTTTACTGATTCTATGGTTACTGGAAAAACCGGCAAACCTTGTGTACACATTGCAGGGTGTAATTACCTGATATCAAATTTCTGGTGTTGTGTTGTCGTTCTCCTTTCTCTGTATGTGTCCAGTATCAGAATAAGGAGCACAACTGCAAGAAAAGCCTGGGTTTGACCATAGTGTGGTTTTAAGTCAGAATATTTGAAATTACAAGCAACCAGCTGCAGACTGGAGTAAACCCATTCAAACTCAGTCTGGATGACTGGTGCAGTACTGGGGAGCATGGCAGCATTAACTTTATATAATGACCTGCAAGAACTATGTGTTGATGAAAACAGTTTGGAAGCACTGTACAATATGGAAGAGACAAAATAGACTTGTTTACCCTCTCTGAATGAATGATCTGACTATATTCTATAACAGTGATGAGAGATGATTGATGTATATAGCACAGAAAGCTCATAGACAACACAGGTTGTAGTGTGCATCTATGCCACTTGCTTAGTATTAATAACTGCTCTTTTTATTATTATGTAGTGATAAGTCTTCACTTTCTTTAATATTTAAGTAAAACCAAAATGAATGGTTTTAAGCAGTTCATAGGCTATTAATTGCTTTTAAAATCTTAGTTTATTTTTACATTTATTTACTAAATTTTTAATTTATTAAATAATTAAATATTACATTACTAATAACCTCAAAGACAATTAAAAACTAAGACTGTTTAAAAGCTGATTTATCACAGTGAATATCAGCTTCACATACAACTGCAAGTGCAATAGTGGCATTTTTTGTATCTCTTTATTACTTCATTAGCTATCACTTGTCTGTACAATTTCAGGTATCATCTTCAATAGTGGTCAATGGAACCATGTCATAGAATCATAGAATAGATAGGGTTGGAAAGGACCTTAAGATCATCCTGTTCCAAACGCCTGCCATGGGCAGGGACACCTCACACTAAACCATGCCACTCAAGGTTTTGTCCAACCTTGAACACCGCCAGGGATGGAGCATTCACAACCTCCCTAGGCAGCCCATTCCAGTGCCTCACCACCCTTACAGTAAAGAATTTCCTCCTTATATCCAATCTAAACTTCCCCTGTTTAAGTTTTAACCCATTACTCCTTGTCCTGTCACTACAGTCCCTAATGAATAGTCCATCCCCAGCCCCCCTTTGAAAGACAGAGAATCAGCTGTCAAAGAAGCTTTAAGCCAAGTGTTACAAACATTTTACACTCCTTGGGTAGCAGCCTTCAGCTTAGAAATGTCAGGTTTTGAACAGGTACACAGAGGAAGGTTTCTGAGGATAACTGGACAGCTTCTGAACAGTTCCAAATTCTCCTGAGGCTACCAGCTTCAGAACCGTCTGTCACACTGCTGTTAACATTTGTTTTAATTGTGAAAAATAAGACAGAATGTGTGGTCTACTAAGAGTGAGGACAGGAATTCCATAAATATGAGCTTGAAGAGATTTCAAAGTTATACCTGAATCTCCTCAATTATTTTTTTTCCTCTCTAGACCATATCTAGCCCAGTCACCATAAAGGCAAATCTAAGAATTAATATTTACTAGTGGATTTAGATGACTAAATTGAACCCAATTTAAAGGAACTCCACCCAAACTAATTCTGAGAGAAATTTCACAGTAACATTGGCCTAACGTGGAGTTTTTTTCAAGTGAGACAATTCTAATGTATGTTCTCACAAGCTTGAAAAGTGAGGTCTTACTTGAAATTTATACTTGCTGTTTGTCTCACCTTAATGACGACATGTGAACATTATAAATATATATCTGCATTAAGAAATCCAATAAATAAATGTCCTACATTCTGAAGTTGCCTACAATAGATATGAGTAGGCAACTTCAGAAAATTGTTTCAACAAAGGGTTCATTGACTTGACTGAGATAACAGCTCCTGAAGATAAGATAGTCCTAGATAGGATAACTGCAATATGAAAGCAGGGTTTCCTTCACACTGCGAAGGAAAAGATATTGTGCACCTGTGGCTGTTCAAGCTTCACAATGTGTCTGATCTACTTTTTCTACATACACGGTTATGAAGTGTGAAATCATGGTAACATACTAATCTTTAAGTCATGAATTTTCATAATCTGGCAAATCTTTCTCCTCTTATGCACACAAACATGCTGCACCTTCTACCATTGACTGTGAGAAGTTGAAAAGTGTTATATTAAGTCATAAAACCAAGAAGATGGAAACCCCAGTAAGTAGATTGTGCTTGAAACTAAATGAACAAGAATTTCCACAGGCTTACAGAAAGGATGAGATGGGAAGGGACATCTGAAGATTGTGTAGTCCAACCTCCCTACTTAAAGAAGAGTCATCTAAGGTAGGTTTCTTAGAAATGTGTCTAGGTGGGTTTTGAATATCTGTAAGAATGGAGACTCCACAACCTCTATGGGCTCTCTGTTCCAGTGTTTGACTACTCTCATGGTAAAAAGTGTTTGCTTTGCATCTGCAGGCTGTTACACAAAGAGACATCTTAAGTTTGTTTTGTAATTTCTCATAGGAAAATACTGGAAAAGACAGTGAGCAGTCATTTCCTAGCATCCTCTCATACTACTAATTTTTTAGAAACTACCCCACCATATTCCCCTAAATCATCTCCTTTCTGGGGTGATTACACTCAGACTACTCAACTGCTTAGAATTAGAATACTAATAATTCAGTAATGCTGTGATACTCCATAAATGCAATACAGTAAATCTTTATTTATTTATTTATTTTTCATATTTCTTTTTTTTCTATCGTGATATAATGGCAGAATGCATGATAAAGAGCAATTCCTAAGTAAGTTATTTGGTTTCTTCAGCCAATATAGTGCCTGCAAAAGGTGCTTTGCTGACTGAAGACTGTGTTTATTCATGAAACAGTTAAAACTCATAACTGTTTGTCTCATCACTATCCCAGCATTTCTATCACAAACCTCCAGAGGCCTCAAATTTTATGTTCATCTTTATACATGACAATGGGTCAGCCGAGAAATCTATTTCATATCTTCTCACCCTCTGATCTTCTATCTTTTTTCTCTGTAAAGTATGATTCAAATGATCAAGATCTAAGAGAAAAAGAAGCAATTAGATAGAAACCAAGAGTCAATCAAAGTGAAGAGGGAATATATTCATATATTTTTCAGCTAAGGAAAACAGCCTTGATGCTCACAGAACTGTAGCATTATGTTTCTGGAGATCTCTTCTTAAGGCAAGCATGCCTGAGGTGCTTGGTTAATTATTCTGCTGGTTCAGAAAGCCTGAGGTGAGCATGGGTACTTGTGTACTCATTCATCTCTAATTATTAGATTCAGATTGGATGTTAACTAATTCTGTTTGTGTACAAATTCCTCCAGATTTGAGCCATAACACTATATAAAAAAACACAAGGAACACGTAAATAAATTGTCAACTATATACAAATCAGCAGCTCAGAGGAGTAAGGAAACCAAAACTGGTAACACCACAACATGAAGAACAAGTATTAACTGAGCAGACAGACTGGAATTCTGCTACTAAACTGATGAATCCCCTAGGAAAGTCAGAAAGCAGCAAAGCAGACTACAGTGGGCTGCATAATGCTGTACGTACCCTTAAACTTTGAAATCTAGCTGCTAAAGCTATATTAGATGACAAAATAAACAGAACTTACACAATACAAAGGGGATGGCTTGCTGTGGTGAGATGCTTCATGTAGCAATGGAGAAAAGTTTTACAAGTCACCATTGTAAGTAAAGCAGCAGGGTCACCTAGTCATTAGAGATGAAGACATCTGTGAAGTTTCATATATGCACTTGTAATCATAGAATCACAGAATAGTTAGGGTTGGAAAGGACCTTGGAAGATAGTCTAGTTCCAGCTCCCCTTCCATGGGCAGGGACACCACACCCTAAACCATGTCACCCAAGAATCCGCCCAATCTGGCCTTCCACACTGCCAGATACATTTACCACTTCTTTGGGCAACCTGTTCTAGTGCCTCACCACCCTCACAGTAAATAACTTCTTCCTTGTATCTAACCTGAACTTCCCCTGTTTAAATTTGAACCTCTTACCCCTTGTCCTATCACTGGAGTCCCTAATGAAGGAATAAGGAGTATCATGTAGAGCTTTCCATCATATATGACTATGGGCCAATCACATTATCCCATAAATATGACAGACTGAGTCTACTTTGAGCTCTCTCTGCTAGGCAGTGTGGCTGCATGATGGTGATCTCCCCTTGAGCTAGGATGCTTCCCAAGTTTTGAGATTCCTTGCCTGAGACTGAGAGATCCTTTCTTATCCAAGGCATTTGGGTAATCTATTTGCAACAGATCCTTGGTAAGTTCCTGATAGCATGCTAAATTAATATGAATAAAATCCATGTAGTTAATCTCTTTGACATAAACCATTGTCCAAGTCTGAGACTAGTACTGGACCTAGATGTACCTAGATCCACCAGGAGTTTAGAAAAGAAGGAGGTCTACTCTGAACCTCATGACTCATCAGAAGGGTCTCCCTTACTCTTTTGTGTCTTCAGTCTCTGTGTAAATCATGTTAAATTGACTTTAACTTGATTTTCCTTTGTACATTTTATACATGCAGTAAGTAAGAGTACACCTTGAACTTTTTCAAGCTTCTCTTTTATAAATCCATATTAAACTCACTTTTGCTAATACTTTTAGCAGCAATTCTTTAAGGATCCTAACTCAGGATCCACCACAAATTGGCTTAGTTGGCTTAGGAGCTGTGATAACTATGTACTTTTACCTCTTCAAGAATACACAGGAGTGATTTACCAATTTCAAGTAGCAGTTGGGTATAATTGCCACCATAAAGCTTTCAAAAAGTAAAAATGTCAGTTTGTGCTAAATGGAAATAAATAACTAGTTTATATACAAATATGTATGCATGCATGCATACAGAAATTTATGAGGAGAAAGATATTTCCTAACAGCTCTTCTCTGAATAATTTTATGGAAAGTTGTTGTATATTGGTGTAGTTACAGTGATTTATATCTGATAAGGACCTGTTATTCTGTACTATTCTATTCTAACACATACATGAAAAACATGTACAAATCAACATTTGTTATCTCCACAAATATCTTATTCAGCCACAGGAAAAAAAGCAATCACCTGTCAAGATCAGTTTTCTTATCACAGATTTTCACAGTATGAAAATAACTATATAACTTAATGTATTTTTCTCACTGAATCAGAAGCCAGAGAACGATTTCATCACCTGTCTGTGTGAAGAAAACCTGTTCTCCCCTGGACCATGAACTCATCCCAGGCACCATTCTAGAGTGCCCTTTGATAAGTGAGACTCCAAATGAGAAGTGCTGGAGACTGTGTTGATTAGGATTGCGCTCTGTAACTTATTTATGAGACTTCTGGTATGTAGTAAAAGGCAAAGAATAATGAAATGTAATGTTGTTGCAGTTCATTCATTTATATACTTTTTCATAGACTCAGAAAGAACTTTCAAGCAAAAGCTAATTCTTGCATTTGGGGAAATGAAGCATTAAAACCAGTTAAAGCAGTAAGCTAGAAACAACTTTTAATAGCACTGTTTCAAAGTGAAACAAAGAAGACATTATTTTTTCCTCTCAGTCTCTAACCCTGTCACACTGAAAAATGGTGAGTAGTGATGAAAGCTGAAGACAGGGAGGGTGAAGAACATTCCCATTTGTTTCTCCTGTAAGCCTAGTGGCCACTTTCAAACAAGTCACATCTTCTCACTATGTCTGTTTATCAGAACTTTTATTTTGAGTACAGTGATATTAACTCCATTTTCACAGTACTTTGAGATCCTTAAATGAAAACAGGATCGTTAGAGCTACATATTGTTATTGTTTCATTCCTTTCTAGTACTTAAGATTTTCCACTGCCTGGAGAATCAGAGACCATTTTTCCCCCCCCATATATTCTAATTTAATTCCACTCCTCATCGCTTGACCCTGCAGATCTTTTTGAAATAGAAAGGGGTTGGGTGAATAAAGATATTTTCTGAAAAATAGATTAGCAAAAAAAGAAAGGAAAATGTTTGGTATTATGCCTAATGTTGGAGCATGTAACATTACCTGAAGTAAACCTGCAGCTTCAAGCCTTCTGGCTGAGGTTTCAATAAGCTTCATAATGGAGTTTCCAGTATGCCCCACCTGTCATTGGTGCCCTGGGACTTCTCCCAGTAAAGCAAGCAGATTGTCACATACAAGGTCTGCATGAGGTTCAGGACATCTGGAGGAATTCATTGCTAAAGCAACACAATTTAGAGCTGCACATCTGTTTTTTCGTTGCACTCCTCAGAATGTGACATCTTGATGAACACATCTCTGGCCAACTTTACCTCAATACAGAGTCCACACTTCTGAAAGAGCTACCTGTTAAAAGTTTATATGAATTGTATTCAGGGCTGTGGAATAGTTGTAGACCAAATATAGCATAAATAGGGCACATAAAGGTGAAATTTGCAATATTGCTGCTGCTACTCTCTCTCTTACAGACACAATGGCTGCAGATGAGCATGTAGCTCAAAGTGCAAATTAATGCAGTGATATCTTCTGTAACAACCATGTTAAAAACATCAGTTCTGAAGTTCTTAGTCTTATTTTAATAGCACAATATTCTACGCAGGAGCCCCATACCTTTTTTAGTGGACATAAATTTTATATGTACATTGATCATAGAATCATAGAATAGTTAGGGTTGGAAAGGACCTTAAGTTCATCTAGTTCCAACCCCCCTGCCATGGCCAGGGACACCTCACACTAAACCATTCCACCCAAGGCCTCATCCAACCTGGTCTTGAACACTGCCAGGGATGGAGCATTCACAACCTCCCTGGGCAACCCATTCCAGTGTCTCATCACCCTAACAGGAAAGAATTTCCTTCTTATATCCAACCTAAACTTCCCCTGTTGAAGTTTTAACCCATTACCCCTTGCCCTATCACTACAGTCCCCAATGAAGAGTCCCTCCCCAGCATCCCTATAGGCCCCCCTTCAGATACTGGAAGGCTGCTATGAGGTCTCCACGCAGCCTTCTCTTCTCCAGGCTCAACAGCCCCAACTTTCTCAGCCTATCTTCATATGGGAGGTGCTCCAGTTCCCTGATCATCCTCGTGGCCCTTCTCTGGACTTGTTCCAACAGTTCCATGTCCTTTTTATGTTGAGGACACCAGAACTGCACACAATACTCCAGGTGAGGTCTCACAAGAGCAGAGTAGAGGGGCAGGATCACCTCCTTTGACCTGCTGGTCATGCCCCTTTTGATGCAGCCCAGGATACGGTTGGCTTTCTGGGCTGCAAGCGCACACTGAAGCCGGCTCATGTTCATTTTCTCATCAACCAACACCCCCAAGTCTTTCTCTGCAGGGCTGCTCTGAATCTCTTCTCTGCCCAACCTGTAGCTGTGCCTGGGATTGCTCCGACCCAGGTGTAGGACCTTGCACTTGGCATGGTTAAACTTCATAAGGTTGACAGTGACTATATTTTTGACAGTGACATTACAGTGTCACTTTAAATGCTGTTTTCTGCTTTCATTTCAGAAATATAGTGACAATAAAACACTATATTAGAGATAGTTTGTTATGAGAATTCATTTGGTTTGGATAAAATTTGTGTTTCTGTGTGCATATGTGTTATAGAGACTTACTAGGATAATCCCTACAATTCACATTTTTTTTTGTTTCAGATCAACAAAATAAGATCTGTTGCAGCCTTACTGCTTTCAGTATTTTGTCATATGTGCATATTACAGAAAGATGTTATTTATTTTACAATATCCAAGTGAATATAAAAATGTGAAAAATTTTATGGATATATAATTCTTCAGTATTTAATAATAATACTGGAAAAGTCAGCAATGGAAAAAAGGGACATATGTAAAATATACATGTAATTCAATAAGTAGATAATTCAATTACTTAACAGAAACGTCTGAATTGTTTGGTGGCTCTTCGGGAATACACTATCCAGACTATACTCAAAAAAAACAAAAAACAAAATTTACCCATTAAACTAACAGAAACAGTGCTTTGGAACTACTCATTGTCCTTACTGCTATAATTGTCGTTTCCTTCTTCTTTCTTCAGTTCCTTTTTTTATTTGTCTTCCTGTGATTTCCACCCACTTAGAAAGGTCATGATATATGGCTTATAGCAGGACTGGAAATTAAAGGCTCAGACTTTGAAGAATCAGACTAAGATACCCAGACAAGGTAAAAGACCTTTTTATCCTACTGTTTTCTTCAAAAGTAGTCTTCAAATTTGCTCTCAGTAGTTTTTCACAGTATGCAGATAAATTTAGGTGTCCCTGAACGGAAATACTGAGAAAGATATCTAATATTGTGCGAGGAAACAGAAAATATTTGCAGAAGTTGACATAGGGCTTGTTCAGAGGAAAAACACATGAAACCATTAAAAAAGCAAAAGCTGTGGAAGAGAATATTAAGCAGTAAAAAAAAAAATAAAAACCCCAAACGAAACCCCCCAAACCAATAACCTTATCTAATATTATGAAAAGGCTCTTTCTGTTTTTAAACCAGTTCAGCGAGCACTAGGACGAAGGGAATTTCAGCATCTGAGGACATCACCAGCATTCAGGAATACGGGCTCCAACCACTGTTCTACAGTTTCTGCCCATTTACAAGCTCCATCATCTCATGTGGCTTGATACTTTCATTAGTACTATCATACACCAACTGTGTATAAATAAAAATGAGCAATAAGGATACCAGCAGGTAACGGGTACAAGATACATTCTATGAAAAGAATTGTGGAAGACAAGGGCAAAGGGGTGCGTGTGAGGCAGATAGGATAGCAGTCAGGCAAGAAGTTTCACGTAAGTGTTTTGGTCCTGAAGAAACCCTTTGATCTAAATCTACCTTTTGAAAATTAGCAGTTAAAAGTTTTCTGTACATCCAAACACAAGAAAATAAATACTTATCCCTCTTTCTAAGTTAAATTTGTCAGATTTAAGGGGGAAAAATGGTCTTTATAAAGCACATTGAATAACAATCATTAGTAAAGAGAATACTTTGGTACCTTGCAATAAGAAAGCTTTGCCAAGCTGAAAGAAAGTAAAATTCCATTTCAAACATTGCTCAATTAAAGGGGTTCCACAGCCCCTTACATTAGATAATTAACTTATCTGGCCTACAGCACTTGCACATTTCTTATCACTATTCATAAATACAACTTTTTTTTCCTCATTTTCTAGATAACCTCAGATTCACAGGTTTAGGTAACTTTTTGTATAGTAATTCAATGTAAGTTGCTTATCACCTTAATAAAACAGACCCCTCAGCTGAAAATTAATTTGAGGAAGATTGCCAGTCTCTTTTACCCTGTCCACCTGTTTGTAAATGCTAAAGCAAATAAACAGCTCTTTAAATACCTGTGTCTAGCACTTTGTTCTCTTGAAATATTTTCTGTGCCTAAACACAGCTTTGTATATCTACGATTAAGCATCATTTTAATCTAATGCATTCTTCCGACTGTGAAATTCAGTTGTTCTCCCCAGTTTAATACAGTTTGCTTTGCATGTAGAAGAGAGCATACACTGAGCTGCATCTTATGTAACTCACAGTTATAAAATACCAGCCTGCACTGAATCACAGAAGATGTTTTAAAGATCCATTGTCTGTCTCCTGTTTCAAATGATTAAAAGCTAATCTACTTTAGCACAGATTCTGGCATGTTGACTGAGGAGTAGGGACTGAGTCCGTAAACACTGGCTCATGTGGGAGGAGTATCCCAGGTCTCTCATATTAGTATGAAAAAAGATAGCTGTTATCCAAGAAAAAAAAAGAAAAATATATTAAACATGCCTTTTTTGGATCTTAAAGGCAGTATACAGAATTTGGCAATGAATAACGTTTATTACTTGTGTAAAAATTTTAAACACAATTTCTTGGCTGCACACATAGGCTATTTTATTGTAGGAGAGTACTAAGCAAATTGGGAATCAATGTAAGAACACTTGAAGTAATCAATTGTCTGAAAATTTGTATCAGAAAATAAGTTATTTACTATCTGTTATTCCTGTCCTATTTTGCAATAGTTGCTCAAGATTTAGTGTGGCTTAGATGACCAGTTTTTCTAGAAAGCATGCATAGCATATGCTTACAATCTAGAAAAAAATCAGGATTGCAATTATTTGAATTAATTAAGAAAAATCCTTATCTAGAAATTAAAGAAAAAATATTAGTGGTGACACTTTTCTGGCAGTAGCAACTAAAATTTAAGCTTTGTTAAAGCATATATGTAGATCAGTAGGTCCTATCCTGAGGTTTAGCAAAGTAAACAGAATATAAGAAATACTGAATTTGAAAAATTCCTGGAAGAAAGTTCACAAATACTTGAAAGGGAGCTTTGGAAGCTTTTTGGTGATCAGTCTTGCAAAGCCAACAACTTCAACTTAACCTACCAGTAGTACAATGTAAAACCAAGGTGACCTAGATAATAATTACAAAAATACTAAATTTGAGTATTGAGGTACCCAAAGTGGGTCCTTTGAGAAAAAGCAATTAGGGACGGGTTGTTTATCTACACAGCAAAAAGGGTAGAGGTAGTAAGGGATCAAGGTGTATGAGTAAAAAAAAAAAAAAAAGCATAGAAAAATAGAGAGGAAGGAAGATAGAGAGGGCATGTAAACAAGTGTTTGGTCAGTATGATCAACCCCTGCACCTGATTGCTGCACTCTGTTCTGCCTTCTTGATGCACTCTATTCCTACCTAGTGCGAGCTGTGCTACCCAGATTGTAGGAGAAAATCAGACTGTGAAAAGACCCAAGGTAAGAACTGAAGCTGGATGAAGTGTCCTAGGATCTGGGCATAGGTCTGGACAGAGTCATATTTGGGGCAGAGCCCAAGGGAACCTCAAATGAGTGTGATGTGCCTATAAATTAAGGGAGTGCCAGACATACATGCCTTCCACCAGTAAACTTTAAGTCCATCTAGCCAGAAAGGAGGAATAGGATCAGACCATTTGTGTTGTTCATGATTTATAGAGTCATCTGTTGTGTATTTTCACTGTATATGTGTGTATTCATAGCTCTGTAACACAGGTTCTGCTTCATGTTTACCTGCACCTAGGAATTGGGTTTGGTCCTGGAGCAGGCAGCCCTGCTTGCTCTCAGCTTCCCTTGCATTTTTTATCCTATTGACAGCGTCCCACAGCTCAGCCACCTGCTGCAGGAGGACCTCCACCAGGGAGCACCGAGTGCAGCTCTTCCCATTGTGCACCTTCCCCTCAGGAGGTCAGTGCAGGCACTCTCTGTGCTCTGAGCTCAGGTTCCTGGACACTGAGCTTCCCCCTGCTCAGGTGTTGAAAGCGTCTTCTCTCGAGCTACTCACCTCAGCAATTAACACAATATTGATATAGGTATACATAGATATATTATTGGGGCAGCTGAAAACTCTGTATACAAGAAGCAGATTGAGGCATCTAATCGTGATATTCATGAAATATTTGACCATATGAACCAGGATTATGGATTGTGGAAGTAAAGGTGAAAGAATATTTTGTAGTGTTATACTTTAATTAGCTTAAACCCTCTTCTGTATCATAAAAATCAGCCTGATGGGTTTTAGTTATGTTTACCCACACTTTGAAACAAACACCTTTTACAAGACTTTGAAGGCTGATTTTTTTTTTTCCTCAGAATGCAAATACATTTTAAATAAACAAAAGATTATTTTTTAAAAAACATACATAATTAACACCACCCAGCCCAGACTGGTCCCGAAGGGAAGGTTCCTCCTATTGGTTACAGGATATGACGTTAAAATCTGTTGCATTTTGGTAGATTCCTAGAAAAAAAACTTGGTCAATCCAGAGATCAGATTCGGATTTGGTTGAAACTGTCTTGCTTTTTCTTTTTTGGAGTTTGCTATGGGTTTTGGATTTTGGCTGACACAGGCAAGTATCCTCACAATAAATTTATAACTGGGTTACGTTCTCAGTGATATCAGGTGGCCAAACTCTGCAAATGTTTTCGTGTTCATATAGGTCTTGGGAGTTATGGTCTAGTTTTCTAATAAGTATAAAGTTTGAGTTTTACATTCTTAATATAATATTGAGAAAGCTTCATGCAATTGGTCAAAAGCTTTTTTGAACTTTTACAATGAATATATTAAAAATATACCCTTCTGTAAATATTGAAGATACATTATACTTGTGCTATTATTTATGAAATGTTTTTCCCTTTTCCTTTATTACTGTATTATAATTTTCTTAAGATATTTTTAAAATCTTTACAGAAGTTTTCTCTTTCTTCCTATAAAGATACACAGGCACAGAATTACCAGTGAGAAGTAAAGGGGTTTCATCCCTTCTGCAGTAGCGTTGTTCTCATGATAAGTGGTGCAATTTGGCTTTTCAGCCTTCACCTATTTGGAACAAGACTGCACCATTCCTAGAGGCTCATACCTTTCTCTCTCTCTCCATATATATATATATATATATATATATAAAACTTATTCAGCATCTGTGTAACACTATACATATGGTGAGGTATTGGCACTTGTCCAGACCAGTTGTGGAGATCTATTCCTGGAAGAATTCAAGGCCAGGTTGGATGGGGCTTTGAGCAACCTGATCTAGTGGAAGGTGTCCCTGCCCAAGGCAGAGGTTTAGAACTAGATGATCTTTAAGGTCCCTTCCAACACAAACTATTATATGATTCTAGGAAAAATCCTGAAGTATCATCATCCCAACTATATACTGATACATACAGAAGATAACATCCTTTCCAACCCTAACCATTGTATGATTCTATGATTCTATATGAATAATGTCTAACAAAAATATCATAGTTCCATAGGTCTATACTTGGAAGTTTTCTAAGGCTACTTTCTTACTGGTACTCCCATACATAAATAAATATTCCATACACTATTGGGGTATACCTTTTTTCCTCCCCCAGAAAAGTCAGCATACTTGAAGTACTGAATCCTTCTTATTTAAAATAATGGATTACCTCTTATAAAAATATCTATAGATTACAGAATACAGTCCACAAGTATTTAATAGCACGAACACCGAATACAAGCATGTTGCCTGCTTTCAGATTCACCAGTGAACTCTTACTTTCCTCATGCCAAGTACAGCTGAGTAATTGATCAATGAATAGTACCGAGTGAATAAACAGAAAATACTGTGCGAGCTGATGGGGGAAGAAAATGCTTGCAGAAAAGTCCATTCTTTAGCATCAGAACCTACCAGGAACTGCTCCTTTACTGATCTATGCTTGTGTATCTCTGAATTTCTATCTGGGCAAAGAAATTTTGATGTCTGTATTGCCATAAATAAAGATTGTTTTTTTTTTCCCACTGCTTTTTGTTTCTCTCCCCTGTCCCTTTTGAAATGGCTGAAGGCTATAACTGGGAAGGGAATATGATCTAATGTTTAGCTGACCAGAAGGGAATATGATCTAATATTTAGCTGACCAGAAGGTAAGGCGCATCCTGTTTCCCTGTACAACATAACAGGGTAAAAAACCCCACAAACAAACAAACAAACAAAACAACCCCCACTTTATAAATCAAGGGGTTTTTATACCATTTCCTCCCATATGTGTATAGAGAAATCATTAAGACTTCAGTTTTAATGTCTAGGTTTGCAATAAGGAGTTAAATTGACAATTTTCACCCCATCTAGCTCCAGTACTGAAGATCCATAGATATATTTTAGGAGGGTTTCTGTCCGGTTTTTTCCTCTGTGCATATGTACAACTTACTGCCATCACACCTGTCTCACACCCAGTGCATGTGGGATTACCTTTGTCATTCACAAAAGCAGATGTCCTTGCCATGCTCAGATTGAAACTAACTTTCTACAAAGAGATGCTAGACAAACCTATAGGAAATAACTTATAAGATTAACTATTAATTTTATAATCGAAGCACTCAAATATTGAAGTACAAGTTTCACATCTCAAAAGTTGATTAGCATGTCAGAACTGTATCTTCAATCACAACAAAGGTAAATGAGAACATTATTTCAGCTACCCAGACTGGTTTTAAAATAAGAGGATGACTTCACCTCTAGAGTAAGCAAAGTGCCTTTTTGTTTTCCAATGCATACACCAAAGTTTGGAGTGGAGCACAGTTTTGTATGAACATTTAATCACAGACTGTAAACAGAAGCCAAGTTGAAACATAACTCAGGAATTCAAGATATATTTCTCCATGTGCCACAGTCAAGCACTGATTTCCTGTCATGAGGTGCCAGAAGCTATCATGCATTTACTGATTTGTTCTGTGCATTTCTAGAACTGGAGCTTTTAGTTTAGCTATAATATAGCTGTGGGTAATAGTTCGGGGAAGTAAAACTATTATAAACCTAGTCTTTATGTCCTAGCTGTGGAATCTGAAAGATATAGACAAGGAAAGATAATTTCCCTATGATATTCAAATTGCTGTGAACTTTGAAATTTAATTTGCAACTGTCATGCTACAACACACTAATAATCTTTCCCCTGTAATATAGAAACAAATGTATGGTCACTTTCTGCCTCAAAGATTGGTAGAATTCTATTAATTTTCAAGGATAAATTCAATTAAAATAATATATTAATTTCTGCAGTTATACTACCCTGTTTCATGGACAGATAACTCTGTAGGTTTATAAATATTTCACTTGTTAGAATACAAGTCTAGCTTCATTTGCAACTCTTTTTGTGTCACTGTCCTACTTTTTGCATAGTCTGCTTGACAAAAAGTTTTTATGCCTTACCTACCTGAATTTTAGAACAAAAGCCTTTGGGACTAATTAAGATTTTTATAGTAAAATAATGAGAGAGATTTTCTGTGTCTCAATTTTTTTTCCTAGTTTTGTGCTTTGGGTTATTCTTGGGTCCACCAGAGTCAGATTCAATTTATAGAAGCATATTTGTTGTTCATCTGCATGAATAGGGCATTGTACAATAACAACAACAGCAGCAAAGATTTTGACAAGTTCTAATATTTTCTTTTAAGCTAAATAATTCCCCAGCTTCTTTCTGTGTAAGACTCATAAAACAAAACATGTGCTCATTAATGTAGGAAAAATCCAATTGCTCTGAAAATATTTTAAATAAACTGAAGGATTTTTTTTTTAGAAGGCAAATTTAATCTGGCAAGGAAAAGCCGGTAGAACAGGCTAGACCAAAGCACAGACTTCTTCTGTATCTGCCAAAATTATCCAAGAATCATCATCCAGGAAGGCTATATCTGGTTATAATTCTTGCACACATCCATGACAGGGAACATTTACCTTTTATCCTCCAAAATGCTGACAAAAGCAGAAGAATGTACAATTCCAGTGCCAGCAAGAAGCTTCCAGGCTCAACATTGCCCAAGGAAAGTTCTGAATTAGCCTCTCCCTCCCCAAAAGAAAGCATCAGAAGAGTTCAGGACCGCAAACTAGAATCACAACAGACATCATTCAGAAAGCCAACTGACAGGAGGAAAAGCCAATGACTTCCTGTCATATTTTTGGGAGAATTCTTAACTATGAGATAATAGCTGCCACATCCATTTTGGAAGTGACCGGCCCAAATTTAGGTTCCTCTTCTGTGTCCTTGGACTTAAACATATGTATCACAGCACGCATGGAGGATGCTCTGGCTTTACCAGTGAATAAAATAGACCAAGACCCACTTTCTGGGTCTATGGGGTGAGCACCATGTCCATGCAACTTATCTTTCTACCTGTGAAATGTTGCACCGCATACAAGCTGCCTTTGACAACAGTCCCATGGAGGTGATACCCAAACCTCGGCTCTCTGTGCCAAAGCACTTGCTCACACAGACCAAGATTCCATCACAGCATGCACTAACAACTAAAAAAATCTGCAAAACCACAGGAACAGGTCTTGCTCCCTTTTAATTTACAAGTGGAAGAAGAGCTGATGATGGAGGTGGCAGCATTGATGGGTGCTTCTTACCTGGTTTTGAGCTAGGTGATAAGCAGAAACCCCCCTCTGCAGGCTTTTTTCACCTCAGTGTTTCCAGTCTCTTGGTTGCTGCAGGCACATGATGATCGTTATGATGGTTGGTTTGTGTGAAGCACATCTGTCACAATTTGGGTTCCCTTTTCTATCGGCAAACCCACCATCCCAATGGGCAGTCACCGAGGGGTACTTTTAGTCTTCCTTTAAAATTTTATGATTCAGTGAATATACATTGGGACTATACATGGGCAAAAAGGAAAATCAAGAAATTATTGGCAGCTATGAAAAACTTGTCTGAGGTGCAGTAAATTTAGGAACCAAATTCTAAAAGTATTTCAGAAAGTGAAAGAAGTTCACTGATTTCATTGAGAAATATCTAGAATATATAGAAATACTGAGAGTAAGAAGATCTCTTCAGAGGACATCTAAGGTTTCAAATTAAATTAAAGGGAGGATGGGTGTAACTAATGACATCTGACTTCCCACCTGAAGGGGGACCTGTAAGATATAAAAGAAGCACCAAGGAACTGGGCTTTTTCTTGAGATAACTCCTAGTTTCTGGCAGCTTTGATGAGAGATTAGGGCTTTGAGCAGGCCTGTACATGCTAAGGTACCTCTAAGAGACTTTGCTACTCAGCATTGAGCGTCTGTAGTATTTGGTATGTTTCTGAGTTATCAGAGGTTTGTGGGATCTAAAACTTGAAGTGGCAGCTGGGCATGTTGTCTCCCAGTGAATTAAAATGATCCAGCTGATCCATAACATGGATGCTATTAGACATTTTCAAGTGTTAGATAAAATGATTTATCTCAAGACATTTTTACTATAGACTAGGTTAAAGTGCATTACTTCATGACTGCAGCAGACTGAGAACATGCATAAAAGAATTTACAACATCTAAATTGGTGCTTAGTAATGTGCTAAAGCACAAGAATTGCTAGAATTAATTCTTAAAGTCCTCCTTTAAATCAACACTCTCCCACACCCTGGTTACAGAGGTACAATCCTTTTTACAGGTGTGAGTGCTACCACTTTCCAATGCCATCAGTTACTCCCAGAATTAAACCCTTTGGCACAGGCTGGTGTAAACTGTGCTTTTTCTCCAAATTCACGGTAACAGTTTTGTCTGTTCACCAGTCTCCAGCCATCTGTCCACCTGTTTGCTATTTTTTTCATTTCTTTTACTTTTTTACACTTACGCCTGTATGCTGATATCATTTTCTTTGCTGCCTATGGACCGATCTGGGCTGTATCCCCCCTTGTTCCTCATGCTCCCTCACATTCAAACTGCTGTGTTCATCACACTAAATTATGTGATGATGTTGTAATATGGACAAAGGATAAGTGGGGAATAAACTGAAACCAACAGAGACCTTTTCAATTAAAGTCAAACTTCCAGAGGTGCAAAGTTAGTTCTTTACTGTGCAATCAAACCCTCAGCAGGAGTCTGCTGCTAATTGTGACATTTTTCAGCAAGATGCTTGCAGACAGGTCACTGGAAACCCATGTACTTCAGATCAGAAGTAATATAGTATGCACAGAGGGTTTTGCCACCTTAGCTCTACAGAGTTTCAGCTGAAAAGGCCACTTAACATTTTATAGTAAAACTCTTTATAAAGCAGAAAATGTAAAACCCAGACATATTCTCAAATGGTTAATTCAATATACAGCTTGGCTCTTAAATGCTCTCTCTCCCATTGGAACATTTGCAGAAATAATCTCCCTGACTATGCTATGAGCTATGGCTCATGTGTTTGAAATTTAGCACATCAGCAAATGTCCTGTTGGATCAAAGCCCTTGAATGTTTTAATTCATAAATATATTTATTTAGAAAAAATACACCTTTGTATAGATATGCCATAGCATAAAGATCAAAAATAAGAGATAGTGCAGGATCAAGTCCCTCTAATTTGTTTCTTAGTTTAAGGCTCCTAATTAAAGAATGAATCTAAACCAGGTGTTTTATTTTTCACTCTATAAAATGGAGAAAAGTCACTGTCTTTTGAAAGTTTACTTAAAGAAGCTACAGAATTGAACAGAACTGATCCTTTTAGGATTTCAAAACTCCTTCTAGTGATTAAAGAGGACCAGGCTAAGAAAACCGTCATCTAAAATGAGTGTGAGAGTTATACGCCTAAATCAGAAAGACAGCTGTAGGAGAAAAGAGTGGGGTTTTTATGTGAAACAAACGAATATGACAAAAGTAGGAATAAAACTTAGGGATAAGGAAGTCTGTTTTCTCTCTTTTTTTCTTTTTTTGCATTTCTGTGGAAATAATTTTTTTTTCTGTAAATTTTGAATACTGAGATTAGCAAAATCTTGAGTTCAAGCCTTGATATATCAAGGAAAAGCACAGATGTTTTGTGGAAATTGTATTTCCCTCTTCTTTGGTATTGATATTCTCTTTTTGGGAGCCTGTGTGGCTGTAAAATTCTCATGCTACACCTTTAAGAGTGGAATGAGTGCCTCAATCTGTGAAACCAGGCCATGGATGAGCATGGGGATACAAAGCAAGAGAACCAATTTTTATGACTTGGTGAAATAATTCATCTAATCTGAAATAAGACTTTAGGTGAAACAGTTAGGGGGGTTAGGATGCCTTTTTATAACTCAGGTAGAAGGTTTGTTTAAAAAAAAAAGAGTGGATGGAAAGTTTACAACTTTCTTCCAGGCCTGATCCAGGCCTGATCTAAACCTGAAAATGTGAGAAATACTCTGAGAAAAGTTTTCAAAATTTCTTTCCTAGTTTTGTAAAAAGAGAGTTCTGCATTTTGTAAAAAGAGAGACTGCATTTCCTTTATGTTGATGTTCAGTTTCCCTGAAAACAGCGATTAGACAGCTACAGAAGTTGGCTCATATACCTTCAGTCACGGCTCTGTGGCTTGACAGGCTGAATAATAACTACCTAGTGAAAAAGCTGATAAATCCATTGTTAATTTGTATGTTAATAATATCTTTCATCTGACATGATGAAATATATATTTTTTTAAATATATTAATTAAATAATTAATTTAATAACAACGCCTGTGAAGGAGGTAGGTTAGCACAACTAGAGTTTGCTTCTCTCTCCCTGGCCAAGTAGAACTTGCATGTAATACTTTGAAAAATACTTTGAAAAATACTCCAAAAAATACTTTAGTGATTTAGGAATTTATGTCATTTTTAGGACTAATGGATATTGGCCGTTGTGTGAAGCGGTGTACATAACTTATTTTCAGTGGAGGTAAGTATGTAACCTTGAAGGCATCTTTGACACTTCCACAATATGTAGAGAGACAAGATCTTTTTAAACCTTAACTTCAAGACAAGTTTCAAGAACAGGAACTTTTTTTGGGGGTGTATGTAAATATCCTATACATAACAAAGGAGAAAATAATATGGTTACATTGCTGTTTTTTTGATAGCCTTTCTTCCGTAGTGCAAAGAATATTTAAATGTATTTGTAAGATAATGCTAATTGAAGACATAAAGGCAGGTGGAAAATATGATAAAAATATAAGAAAGGTTTGTGAAGATAGATTGTGTCATAGTAACTTGATATTATTCTGTGATAACTGATTTTCTAGTTAAAGGACACACAGTAGATCTAATCTGTCTGGGTTTCAGTAGATCATCTGATATGGTGTCAGAGAGAAAATTACTAGTTAAATTGGATAACATAGGAATTAGAACTAAAAATGTAATGTAAGTAAAAGACTGGCCAAGAGAGACAAAATTGGATATTATTAGAAGGGGACATTTCAAATTGGGAAAAGGTTACTTGTAGGTTCTTCAAAGACTGATCTTGGGATTAATCTTATTAAATACATTCAGTAAAGACTTTGTGCAAACCAGGTGTGAACTAATAAAATTCATAGCTGAAATTATGTCGAGAGGCATCATATGTGTAGTCATGGGTGAAAATATCATACAGAGAAACTTGAGGACTGGATTTACAGAATAGAGGCAAATTTAATGTATTTATGTGCACCGTCATGCACTTTTACACTGTTCACAAGATCTCCTGCTTTACTTAGAGGCCAACCTTTGGAAATGAGTGAGGAGGAGAAATATCTGACTGTATTGGTTGATTCCAAAATAATGTGAAAATGGAACTGTGTAACTCAATATTTGTAAGGTATATCTAAAGGAATTAAGGAAATATTCCTTCCTTTAACTGGAAAAAAAGACAAACTGCAAGAATAAGAGAGAAGAAGGAAGCTCTACTGTATAACCCAAAACTGAAAGTTATGTCCTTTTAGTCTGAAAAGTGGAAAAGTGAAAACCTGTTATTATTTACATATGACAAATTAGGCTAAATGTGGTGCATATATTAGAGAAAATAAATAGGCATAAATTTGCAATGAGCACATAATGACAGATAATCAGAATGGTGTTGTTTACCATACATAAATTGAGATTCTGCAACAGCCTGTCAAAATGGTCAGTATGGGAAAAGTCCTAGTTTTAAGTCTTCCAGAAATAGTATGTGATTTAATTGACATAAAAGCAGAGGTTTGGACTTGAAGACTCAGAACTGCCTTCAAATTCTATCATTCATTACCCTGTAAATAAATTATGTTAATTTAATTCAGAAAGCTTAATTTTTACAAATAATTTTCACACTTATATTCCATATGTAGTTATATTTACTACCAGATTTGCTCTATACCGTGATTGTAGGCAGATAGGACATGTCATCCTTAGGGTCATACAGTAATAATAACTGAACTAAAAAATGCAACCTAAAAATAAAAATACAATATTTCATGTATTAGAGTTTTTCATTAAGATGGTACAACTCCTTTAACATTGCTGCATATTCACTGCACTAAAAAAATCCAGTTTCAGATTTCTGACACACATTTCTTTCTCTAACCACTGTAGCCAACTGAGTTCCTAATATATGCATATGTATATATGTATGCATATACATCTCAGCCTTGGGCAGAGCATATATTTAAAATGGATTTACCAAAGTATTTCCACAGAGACTTATATTCCCTGGGGTTTGGGGCTGGGTTTTTTTTTTTGTTCTTTTTGTTTCTCCTGATGGTAGTTATAGGCTGCGCAGCATTATCTAGCTTGGAGGTGTAAATACACCCCAGAGAAATAGCCTGATTTAGTTTTCATAGTATAATTGATTATTTTGAATAATGTATGTGATAGCTAGGTAATGATTGGAAAAACAGTGTCTAAATGTGACTTGGTACCACTTTCTATAGTATCTGTAATTTGACAGCATAACATATTAGGTTGGCCTCACAGGACAAGATAACTGTTCCATTATTTTCTGTAAGCAAAATTCATTCAGCACATTGCCTGAGCCCCAGAAAAAGAATATGAATATGCAGAATTTAAAATGCATTTTTTAATCTGAGATAGTATAAAAATGATGCACAGGGTTAAATTATGGCTGTTTTTTTAATTTTAAATGGTTTATCAGAAAGGGAAGAACAAATGCCTCTGTGAAAACAAAAACTGAAACCAAATATTTACTAAAAAAATCAAACCCTTTTTTTAATAGTTGCAATATGACTGGCACTCTGCCTTAATTCTAAGGTGTTATGGGAGCTGCAATTAGAATGGGCTTATGCCATAGCACCAAAAATTTTCATTATATCATCCTAAACACAGCATGGTGTTGCATGGGATCTTATTTGTTTTACACCAGATTGACTTTTAGATGTACATGAGCCTGGAGTTTGATCTTGAGCAGCAGGCCAGGTCATAGAGTGTCTAGCTTGTCAGCAATACCATTTACTCTACCAGTCCATAGAGGCCTCTATAAGCAGCAAGCGTTTAAAGCAGATGCATTTTTAAGGATGTAGTCTGTGAAATATCAAAGTTAATTAATATTTAGGTGTACATGTAGAAACAGAACTGTATAAGAAGTACACAATGGATATGTTTTTGTTGCATTTTTTTGGTTACAGCTTGTAGGTCACTGGAGGGAAAAATGAACAAATTGATGGATTTGGTTATGTGTGAAATGGATATGTAACAAGGGAACTAGAAAATCTTTTACATTTCCAGAAATCAGAACTCCCAAGCTACCATATAATACTCCATTCCAATTTCATTCAGCTGTGATGGAGGGAAAAATTCCATAACATTGGTATGCACTTAATTGTCACAGGAAGATAAAATTACAAAGTTTAGTAATACTGTAAAAATGTGTGGTGTTATGCAAAAACTTAAAATTACATGCTCTCTAATGTAAAATTATTACACTACAGAGACTCGCAAAAGCTTTCAAACTACGCAGTATAATCTCACAGTTAAGAGCTTTAAGTTCTGGTTAAGAAAGAATAGAATCACAAATGCCATTGCTGTCAGGACCAAACAGTACAACAGACTCAAGGTGAACTTTTATGTGGGTTTTGGACACATTTCCTATGCTAATGATGTTGATAAAAGCATAAGACATAATAATTGTGTTTTCCATGCACAGCTAAGGTAATAATAGCAAAGCCAGAACAAAGGAATGACCATTAATATATGGACAAATAGATATGCACAAGTCACTGACACCTTCCAACCAATGAGAGAATAAGAAAAGTCAGATGCTCACTCTCCTGAATTCATCAAGCTAAAGCCATATATCTCCCATCTTATCAAGAATACCACCATCCAAAGCTTATCTGTGGAAAGATTTGATTGCAGGAAAAGACAGACTATTCAAGAACCAAATAAAATGTCAAAAGGCTAACGGGTACCTTATACTGAATGTTCTTGTTTTCCAGCATGATAGCAGGGACTTACTGGCCAGCAGAGCCATTTAACACAGAGCCAGCTGATCAATATGCATTGCATGAGCAGGCACTGGTTTGGAGTTCTCACTCTGTGTCATTGAAGAGATTAAGCAAATCCATGAACAGAAAATATGTATTCTGGATGACACAGACCTAATACACTTTGGCCCTTTGTGGTCCCTACTATGAAATTCTAGGACTCCTCAAGATTATCCACTGAACTGCAAAGTAGATCCATGCTTTTTCAAGCTGGTGAAAGCAGTGAAAAACATGTCCCCTTGACAAAATGAACCAAATAGCATTTCTGAAAAACATGTGATTATAATCAATATAAAGAAAATGTAGTTCACCAAGATCCAGAAATTCAGGCTTGTGTCTAAAGTGTCCAAATTTGTCGTCTAAATGACAATGGCAATCTGCAAAAAATACAACTACTTTTTAAACTTGTGGGCAACCAGTTGTCAAATGGTGGGCATGCATAAAGATACCTAAATTTGGATAGTTATCTTACAGGCAAAAAAATTATTTAAAGTCCTAGTCTAAGATGTGAATCATGAAAATCTTCACAAGGGACTTTCATGTAAATAACCCTCTCTGTATTTGCACTGTGCCAGGAAATGCAGCACACCCGAAAGATAGGTACTGAAAGCGCCATCTGGAACCTTGGAGTTTGGAGAACTTTCATTGTGAAAATTGTTAAACCGCAACTCTGCAGATTTGATTCACATTTTAGGGGAATGCAGCTGTTGTATTTTGGTTATCGTACTGATGTTTTTCTCTTTATTTTCTGTTAAAGTTGTCAGAATTTCTAACAACATTTGAATAATTATTTCATGAAACCTGTGGATCTGTCTTCTATACTGCGGCATTCCAGGCAGGTGTCCTGATCACTGCCCTAAGATCAGCTACTCTGTGTCACTCAATATTTCAATTCAATTCTAAATGAAGAAGCTGCAAAAGGGTATGCAAGGGAACAACTTTTTTTTTTTCTTTTTAAATTTACTTTTTCCTTTTTGTCATTTTTCAGGACCAGGCTTCTTGGGATCTTTTCTTTTTGTAAGGAAACCATGAAGGTTTAACCTGGAACTGTGGCTTCACTGAGTTCAAATGATAGTGGGCTGAGTTCACAGGAGAAAAATTAAGTGATGTTTACGAAATAGACCACTTCTGGCACAGGACATCAGTGAGAAACAAATGGTTGGAGGATGGGAGAGTACACAGGTGAAGCATTGTCTGTAATTGCTCTGACCTTACACCCTGCTGGTTTTGCTCACTGTCAGAATAAAAACCTGAGGTAAATTGACTTGTGGTCTCATTGTGCATGGCCCACTTTTATATCCTTAAGATTAAGATGGTCAATTGACCAAGACCATAAGAAGACAATTTTCTGAGCTTCCAGGTCTTGGCCAGTATGAGCATGTTATCTCAATTCCTCTGGCCCACTACCTTTTCCAGCTCTCTGTTCAAAGGCATTGATCAGAGTGCTCAAATGACAAGACAACGAGTGACAAGGCAACGAGATCACTAGAAGAACCTGAAGTGACGGAAAAGAACGTGACACAATTAGAATTATTTTTCTAAAGCACGACGAGAAACACTGATAAAGATCGCAGAAAGCTTTTCATTGCAAAAAGAAAGGGTGAAGAGGTGGAATGCGTAACTTAAAACATAGTATTCCATTCTCAGTGCTCTGAAACTGTAAAAGCTTTTATGAATAAATGCTAAAAAATTTATGCTGCCCTTTTTCCCTTTCTAGTGTCTGGATAATTTTGGCTAAGGGCCTGGAAAATAAACTGTAATTTATTATCTATTGGCATCTTGGATAGAGTGCTTTGTTATTTTGCTTAGTTGTTTTTCACTTTTTTTCATGGAAGAAAAAGGAAAGATTGTCTTCTCTCCTGTAATACTTTTGGAAGAAGAAAATGGTGTTTTTTTCAAGGTGATACACTTTTATTTCATAGTTGAATGCCAAATTATGAATTAAACTTGATATTTTGTTTCATGTTCATTCCTGATGAAAGTATGTTTGCTATTAAACACCACAGCTTTCTGTGAAATTTAATTTCTGTTGCAATCTCTAAACATTGCTATACAGAATTCTTACCTTTATGAATAAATTCATGGACTACTATACCTCACTTTTTCATATCTACAAAGAAGGGATAATAATACTTATCTATGTGACAAATGAGATAAGCAGTTTATTTATTAAAGTTTGTAAACTGCTTTGAGATCATTCAATAAAAGTTCCTATGCAAGGAGCAAAGTAATAGCAGCCATATCATAAAAGAAACTTAACTTTTAATTTTGCCAAAATTCCCTGGGTGAAAAGTGAACTCTTTAATGAGATTAAGGACATGTTTGAGATTGGCAAATTTATAAAACATCCCCAGTGGATACAAACATGTAAAGTTGTTTGGCATAACTTTTTGCAATTTCATTTATAAATGTAATTGGATATTACGAGACTATGAATAGTGGAGAAATGCAGTTGGGAGTTCCAAGTCATGAATTACATGTCATATTTTATCACACAGACATAAGCTGCTGTTGTTGTGGCATTTGAATGTGTTTTTTTTCAGGTGATTTATTAGCATGTGTGAAGTATTTGACTAGCATTATGCTTATTCATTAATCTCATAACAGCCCTTTGATCATATAGTAACATAATGAAATAATTGCAACACTGATTTAAATGTGTATTTTTTCCTATCTGAAGCAACCCTAATATGCCAGAACATTTGTAATAAGTTTTTAAAGTATATGAAGACTCAAAAGTATACTATAACCTAGGATAAAGAAGTATACCTCTGACTGGTTATTAGTTTTCCCTGTGTGGACGGATGGAAAGTAGTACTATGCTGTTTCCTCCTAGGAATGAGAGGTGGGTCTCATTTGAAAGGAACCCTCATTGTCTGAGATTACCTAATATGTGTTTTGATTGAATAGTTCTATGCTACCCAGTTATGAACAGCAGCCTCAGAATAGCAAGACTGGATCCATTCGCATTTTGACAGTTTTCTGTTGATATTTTTTCCAATCTTCAGAGCAAAAAATTTAAGGAAACAATTTAAATTGCCATGCAATAAAAGTCTACAGCTTTTGAGTATTTGCAACTTTCATTTGCTATAAAATAAGTATTAAATACTTTCAAGCATCGTTACACCTAAGAGTTGTCTCATACGAAAAGAATAAAATTAAGATCCACAAGATCATGACCCAAAGCTGTGTTATTTATATATACCTATCTGCAATATATCCTATAAACTTAACTATGATTGTTCCTGTGCCGTGGCCAAATGTTGTTTCAATGTACAAAAATAAGTATAACAACGATCTTGCCGGATTCCAACACTATTATTATTAATAACAGTCCTGATGTTAATAGTCATGCTAATCTTGCTGTTTTAGCAGGAAAACAATCCTGGTCTTAGGAGTAATTTTGCAACTCAGGAATCCAGTCTTGACCTCAGAATCAGTCTACGTCTTTAGGGTCAGCTGAATTGTGCCCAGGGTGGATTTAATGCTGGCTCCGTCTGACACAGCTTTGAGCAGCAGTAGTCTTTGTTCCTGTTCACAGAGTCAGGTGCCCCAGCTGGCTGGCTCAGATGCTTCTCCTGATGCTGAGTGTTGGGGTGAGGGTGAGATGGCTGCTTGTCTCACTTCTTCATCAATATTTGCTCTGTCAGAGTTGCAGAAGGCCTTTTTGTCCTCTTAGTCTAGACACCAGAAGCCTGAATATCTTCTTACACTCTACCAGCATAAAACGACCTCAAAATGTTCTTAAGTTACAGTGAGCCATATATTTACTCCCAGTTTAAGGTTCTTTGTAAGGCTTGCTGCCAGAGTAGTGTCAAATGTAAATCAGAACCAATATAAAAAAGGGTTCATTTAACATACAGTGCTGAGTAGAAACTAGAAAGTTTAGAATTAAGTAACAGTTTTTTTTCTCTCTTACAAGACTTTCATATCAATTTATGTTCTGATCACTAATGCATGCCCCCGTGTTATTAAGGGAGTATATTGCCTCCTCAAGATGGTTTTTTCCTTGTTCATAGTTTTAAACAATTTTCTGAACCATATTAGTTTCACTGAAAAAAATAACATCTTTTTATATAAAATTACAGAATTACATTAAAAGAGGAAAATAATTGCGATCATAGAAGGGAATTTTTGAATTTGCAGCCACTGTTATTATCTATCTGACTGTGTTACTCATTTACAACAAATGTTATAAGATCATGTTTCATGGTATGACTTGAAGGCAGACTACAGTTTGGTCTTTAGTCTTTTGTTATTAACAGCCTTGTTAATCTAGCTGGATAATTGAACAAAGAAGCTGAGATCTATATGACAATGGGAGAGGGGCTTTTTTTCCATGGTTTGTTAGACACACATCAAATCTTAACAGTGTCCCATGACACCAGCTTGTTGTAAATGGATCTAAATACAGATTATTTTCCATCTAGTTATTCTAACAGGATTCCTAGAGCTAATTGTCAGGCTTTAACTCCTCTGGGAGATTCTGTAGTCCATGCCTCTTAAACCTTGCAGCTAGTTCTGTGTGTATTTGCCCTCCTTCCTTCCCAGTGATTAATATCAATTTCTTCATGGGACTCGTGGTCTTTTCTTGGCTTGCCATCGTAAGAGGGTAAAGTATATTAAAAAAAAAACAAAACACAAAAAACAAAGAAACCAAACCTCTTAAAAATGTGATTTTATGACAATTTACACTCTTCTTTTGAAAAGACATTTGACCCTGATGTCAAGTCTTTAAGAAGACAACAAAATAAAGCATTTTTAGAAGTCATTTCTTATCTCTGAATTTACTTTTGCTTTTAATTGTTGAAACTGGGAAGAGTTCTCTTATTTTCTCACTTTCTGTTTCTTACATGAGGGTAATGCATCCTCCTGTGACAAAGAACGTGTCTCTTCCTGCTGTCTGCCTTTGGTCTCTCATTAAAATACCCAGAATCTCTTTTTAATTGTGTGTCTCTTATTTATTGTATCATAATGATTCATCAGCTGTTCTGACACTTGATTCCAGTAAGACAAATTCACATAGGCAGTACTGTGTGATTGTTTCAGAATTTGTTCAGTTTAAATATGAATCCTGATTGCCTTCCACCATAACTACCAGGTGCAAAAAATTTTCTCAGATATATTTGAGGAGAAGGTTGTGGAAAGGTTCAACATGAGATGAAGGAGATCTGTGAAGGAATTCCCAGGAAGTAATGAAAGACAGACTGAGGCAGACAGATCTGCTCCATTACATCAGATAAAGTTTAGAAACAAAGGGTTTCATAGGTACTTAGTAACAGCTACCTTCAAAATATAAAGATACATCTTATTTTAACCTTGTCTTAAGTGGTTTTATTCCTCCACAGACTTTGGGGAAAATGTTTGTTCATCATTCAGATGACCCCTATATGCCTGTTTCATTACCTGATTTTTTTCCCTTTTCAATATAAGGTTGTCTTTTTCCCATTTTATCTGATTTTAAAAGCTTCTTATTTTTAAATATTTTCCTAAGGTTGCCTTTATTGCAACTTCAGCCCATTTATCTCCAACAGATACTGGAAATATTTTCTTACTTTCTTCTTTCTAGTACTGTTATATTAAAGCCTGTTATCAGGTTTACCCTTTGTCTTTTCTACTCTAGTCTTCTAATCTGCTCCCTTCTGGTGTCTGGTCATGCCTTGCAATTGAATTCTAATTTTGTAGACTGCTGAGGAAATTTCAGATCAGCTGTTTGGATAATCAACAAGTCTTTAGTACCTTCTCTTCTAAAAGTAACTAAGGGACATAACATACTTCTGCATCTTCAAGTCATAGATTCTTAGTTCTTTAAAATTTTCATTTCTGAAATAAAAGGTTTCTTCTATATTTCCATATGTGAAATTTTTTCATTATGTTGAATTAAGCCTGCTTGCAAGCTGTCCTGTTATTCTCACATTCACAGTCAGTTCAGCTGTCACAGAAGGCAGATGTAGGCACTTTCCTTCGGTTTGTATCATCCACATTTCACATCCAAACTTTCCTTTTATAATTTTGTATTTCTTTGATAATCAATATTATCCTGTAGTTTGTTTTTTGTTTGTTTTTTTTTTTAATCAAAACAGATGCTGAAAGAGTTCTCTGCTGTAAACTGAGACAGGAGGCCAAGTAATTCTTAGATTTCTTCAGGTGTATTGGTGATTTCCTGTCATTGATTTGGCTTCATTCTCTATTCTTTGCTTCCTTCTAATTCAAATGATTTAACCACTGTTCTCTTCCTGTCTATGCAGTGGCTGTAGAAGCAGACTATGTAAAACGTCAACAGTCTTTCAATCTTTCTCTTCCTTTAATACAGTTTTTCAAACACAAATCAATTACAAGTTATTTTCTTCCCAGCTAATTTATGTCTGTGACTAGTGTAATTATATCCAGGGGTGCTATATCACAATCTTTTCATAGCAAAGATGCATTTAAAGGCCATAACATCATAGATTTACTGACCCCAACTCTGATTAGAAAGGAATTTGTTATAGTACTTATACCAAATGAGTCTTGAGATAGACAATAGCCACTTTTTACCAGAGTTCAAGATTTTGTTGCCTACTTTCTCTAAGTCTATGCAGTAGGTGTTTTTATTCCATAAATCACTCATTTTTTCCCTCCATCTTCTTGCTTGTTTGTGATATCTGTCTGTACTTTTTGTCTTTTATTTACACCTTTTTTTTTTCTTGAATATATCTGTTACTTTTAATTCAAACATTGAAACATTTTGTATCTCTTGCAAGTAGAATCTAGATGGCAATCCCTATTAGGAAGCAAGGTTTCTTCAGACCATTGCATCATACCCAAATGAAGCAACTATAGAACAAGAAGGACTAACTCACTGCTCACTAATGCTGAGAAATTTTGTTACAGTTATGAGGGCACACTTTGGCCTCACAAAGTTGATAGTTTATTTGGAAACACATATCCTCCTTTTTTTTCTCAAATATTGGTAATGAGGTCTCAAGGGCTTTGCATCCATTTATTATTTAGCCGTATTAGAGAAATTCAGTTATGAAGAAGTAGTTATAGCCTGTGAAGCTCTGTCTCCTAGTTTTGCTGTTTCTCCATTTAAACTTTGTTCAGTCTTGATATTTTCTCTGCTCTTCAAACTTAGCTAATGGCCAGAAAGAGTATATTAACAAATCATTGCTAATTCAGTTATTTCTAAGGGATGCCAAAATGCAGAATGCTGTACCTGCGGGAAAGAAAGGGACAGAAAAGGAAAAAAAAGAAAAAGGTGTCTATTGGCCTTTTCTCTAAAGGACAGCATTGCAACTACAGACTGTACTGATAATATTTGACTTCTCTCATTACAGGAAAAACAGAGACATGAAAAATTTTATTAAAATAAGTAACTTTCCATACTGCTCTTGCTTCCTTACATCTGGGCATATTAAAAGCCAGAGGTAAATTAGTTCAAAGCTGTTAGTGTTAACACCACACCAGTTCTTACATTGTGTTTCCTGATCTGACCAGGTTGCTCTAGGTCTTGATCAGTCTCATCTTGGAAAACCTCCAAGGATGGAGGCTGCACAGTATCTCCAGGCAGTCTGCTCCACTGCTTACTCTAGCATTGTCTCCCTTCTCAGTGTCAGTCCAGAAATGTGCCATATTTCCCTTTTGTCACCAAGAGAACAAAGGCTCTAATGAGGGTTTGTATTAGAAGAGCAGTAAATCTGCATTATGTATCTAGGCTGGGATCTGACCTTACAGGGGTGTAAGAAAAGGCTCATCTGATCCCCAGAGTGCCATGGTCACAGCTGGAAATGAAAGCCTGAAAAATAAACTTTATGGTAGCTACTAATATTACAAATTGTAGCACTATGGAATAAATCACAAGAGCCATGAAGCACAACATACGGTACCTTGTTTTCAGCCAAATGATTTATTCATGAATGTTCATAATTCAAATGATTGGCCATGAATATTCATGGATACTCCTTTGTAACCAAATATTGTAAGGAAATCTAGGCTAATTACAACAGAGGCTGTTTTCTAGCATTTGCATAGTGGCAGTGGCAACATTTTGGAAGCTGGAACTCCTTTCTGGAGTCCCAGCTGTAACTACTTCATGTGATTGAACATGTACAGAGGTCAACAAAGCAAATATGCCTGTATGTAGTCTGCTGGCATCTACCCAACCTATTTGTAGAATATGCACCATTAAACCATGAATATTACATAACTTACTGCCAGTAAAATAGTAGATGTTCATGCAAGAGCAAGCCTTAAGCACAAGTAAGTCAAGCGGCTTCTGGGCTATGTTCCAGTGGGCACAAAAGGTCAATTTCTGCTCACAGTTACATTAGTGCAAATTCGCTGATTTCAATTAAGTTACTTTGGTGTGAATATAAGCCATATTTGGTCCTGTCTACAGATATGTAACTCGCAAACTGGCAATTTTATTTTCCAGAAACAGCGCTAAGAAAGAAATTGTACCATGATTTCTCATCTGTTCCCAGTGACACCAGCTCAGGTTAAATATCTCATAAATCTGGCATTCCATTTTTAATTCTTTTCTCAGAAACAGCAGCAGGAAAGGATGTTGCTTTTTTTTTTTTCTCTCCTCTCTGTTCCTCTCCCTTAAAAAAAAAAAAAAAAGAAAGAAAAAACCCCTGAGATCGGCATGGAGCTGTCTGCAAATATATCTTGAAAGATCTGGAAGGGATGTCTAGCTTTGACATTAATGAGAAATTAAAAGGAAGTGTGGGACAATTCTAATAGCTGGGTCTTTGTTCATCTAGAGAATGACAAGCAGGTAAGATCCTTGGTGAGTTCTTAGACTCTTAGACAATTCTGAATTGGTGTTCTCAGTATCATAAACTAGATATTTTCCCCCAACTGTTATTGTGTCTAGACCAGATCTACTGATAAGCTGACCTAATTTAAAGATACAGAAGTGAGGAGTCATTTCTCTTAAGGTTGACATCTACGAGTCAAGAACATATATATGATCTAGTCACCTGAGGTATAAGCACCACCAGGGTGTTATGCACAGAACAGATTTCTAGAGCAGGAGAGATGGATGATTAATAAAATTAGTTTCTAGATAATAAGAAAGCCCAGGTGTAGACGTCAATGCTTACAATACCCTGCATGGATTGTGATTATGTCACCTACTAACCTGTTCTGGGATACATTGCTGATGGAGCCTTTTAAGCTTTTTATGAACAGAAATTTTTCAGACCGTATATTATTCCTGCAGTTTTCTTCTGAACCTCCAAAACTTTCCAGTATAGTTAATGAAATATGAACACTGTCAAATAAACACTATTTTTCCCACTAGTGTTGTAACCAAAATTAAATACTATTTCTCTCCACAAAATTTTATTTTCAGTTATAGTGTTTTGTCTAGTGTTTAAATTCATTATGGGTTTGGGTGTAAGACTGTCTTTGTTGTTTTCAAAACTTTTGCTTTCTGGAACATGGTCCAAAATCTTTGTTTCCCAGGTATATTGGGACGCTTGAGCTATCCTCAGCTGAATTCCATTTTTTGTTTAATGATATTTCTGGGTTACTAGCCAGTTTCTATCAAATGCATTGTGTGCAAATTTGATGTACACATCAAGACAACAGCAACAGAAAGTGTCTTGGCAATTTGTGTCAGGTCAAATAAATTAACTTCCTTTTCTAATAACTAGATTGATATAGAATCATAGAATCATAGAATAGTTAGGGTTGGAAAGGACCTGAAGATCATCTAGATCCAACCTCCCTGCCACAAGCAGGGACACCTCCCACTAAAGTAAAACTATAGTTATTACACAATTATGAGGAATGAACAATTACAAGAAACAGGAGGAAAAGATCTCCATTCCCCTTAACTTCTTGAAGTTTTGAAGGAACAAAGTGGAAGTGAACTTTGTCTGTCAAGGATGCATGTTAAACCAGCACTAAAGTGCTAAAAAGAAAAAGAGAAAAATAAAACTGAACAGAAGATAAAGGAAGTACAATCAACATAAGCACAGCAGGACAGTCTTTGAGTGCCTTTGATAAGAAAAAGGGTGCTCTTATTCCAAGCTTGTAGAACAGCAGTTCTGCTCAGTGCTTGATTTATATTGTGCCCTTCTATGGAATCAATTGCTTGAATGCTGGCAAGATCTCCATACCTCTCCATTAAATGTAAGACCCACTGTGCTACAGGGTACTGATTAACATGGAGAGGAGCAGACAGTGATGCCTGAAAATACATTGCAGGCATATTTGTAAAAATCTAAAATCATAACTTAACAAAAAACCCAATTAGTGCCTGAATATATTCTCTATTTTCTCTAGCTGTGGCATTGCCATTGTTAAAATAGATTAAAACTAATGTATAATTCCCAGAGTGTAAAATGATATTATAAAATAAATATTCTAAATGAACTCTTCTTTGTCCCATATTTGCAACCCAAGATGTGGAAATACACTATTGTATGGATTATAAATGAAGATCAGCTTGAATTTGTGAAATTATTGTTATATATATACTGCAAAAGAATATTGAAATAATATTTTTCCACTCGCATACATATGATATATTTCTGATGAGTTGAAATTAGTCACTTCAATTATCCTTTTTATTTTTTCCCCTAGCAGATTATACTTGGTATTTGGATGCATTTAACTAGAATCATTAATGTATCCTTTTTGTACCATAGGAAGCAAAAAAGGGGCTATGCTTTTTTATATCTTTTACTCCTTGAAAGAGGATTTCTAAGTAAGTATTAGTGTCTGGGATCCACTGAAACATGAAATTACAGACATTTAAAAGAAGACATGAAAAGCATAATGTCATTATACTTCTATAAAACCATAGTTCTGGGCTTCGATATTCTTCATCTTATTTTTAATGTTTTCATTACTTCAAATTTTATTTTTGCATTTTTATTTTGCATTTAATGGTTTTGATGTGTGTATCTGGGGAGTGATACTAGTTCTTCTAGTCCAGTCACTGTTCTCCTGTGTTATATCACTTTAAAAGGATGCCAAGAAGCAGCAAGCAGAGTGCCTGCATACTTGTTTTGTCTAATCTGGAGCTCTTTGAATCTGACTGATTCTCCTGTAGAATTGCAAAATTGTGATAGACTTGTTCTCTATAAAACTAAATGAAATTTATGAAGTTGCCAAACTGAGAGCAAGACTGGACTGGGTCAGTGAGTAAGCAGTGGAGAGGTAAAGATGGATTCACATTTTGTTGTCTAGAGTTATCTCATGTAGGTCTGAGTTTCCAGATTCCAAAACAATCTTCTGGCTTTTTTTCTGGTAAAATTTAACAGTGGAAAGTCAAGACCTTGTAGATGGTTTTCCTCTGAGTTCTTTAATGAAATAGTGCATACCAACCTCTTCAAACCTCTGCATTTGGTGGGTGCCTCGACTGACACACTTGCAATTCTCAAGCATCATGAAGGAATAGTGCTTGAATGCTATTAGTAATGCCAAAGACTGATGTAAATACCTCTTATGTGACTTCATGGTGGAAAGAAAAACAACAAAACCCCAACATTTTTAACAAGGAATATTTACGTAAGACACCAGGAAAAAAGGTATTCTAATAGAACAGATTGCTTCAGGATTTTGTAAAGCTAATTGATGTCCTTAAGAAAGAGCTGGGCAGCCAAAAGACAGGAATGAAATAGGTAAAGCCGATCCTGCCATGGGGAAATGAGATAGCTTAGAGTCTAGGATGTCTCCCATGATTCTGAAAACATGAGAAGGAACCAACTGTGTTTTAGACCATCCTACAGAATAATAATAGTAGACAATTACAGGCAGTTGCTAAAAATTCAGATGTTTATTTTCAAGACAGTTAGTAAAAAATTTTAACATTCTGTCCCAAATGCTTCAGCTAAAATGCAGCAGAAAATGGGATGAGCAGAGATGTGAGTCAGATCAGAGCTGGTCCCTCTGCCTGGAGATTCTGCACTGGAACACGTTGATCATTTCCCCCAACAGAGCCCACCTCACAGTTAATGAACATGTTTGTTCAAAAACAGGAATACATTATTTATGTTAAATAATTACCCTCTCGTAAAAGCCAGGCATTTTGTCTGAACAGCAGCACACTGCAGTAGGTGTCATAATGCGCTTGTGAGGAATGACTTCGTTAGTGACATCACCATAAAAAGCTTTCTTTATCAACAGCAAGGAGTACAATTATCTTTTCAGGTTGTTGCTGTTAGACATTATAAAGGATTTTCATGTCAGATCTTTTCCTTCCTCTTCCCACCCCCCCCTCCCCCCCAAGTAGTTATTACAGTGTTTCAGTGCAAAGATAGATTTAGTAGGAAAACTTGAAGACAGCGACTCTGATGATAGTGCAGATACTACCACCTTTATTTTCTCTAAATTGTATCTTCCTTGATGAGTTGGTTTACTCCCTATAGTTATCACTGCAAGGGACAGAATAAAAGCAGAATAAGGTGCTACTTATTCTCCCTCCTGCTTACTTTATTTTTTATACTGCTAAAGACAATTACTCTGCAACATTTAATTCAAAAGTTCAAAGCTAAAGCTATTGCAGGATATTTTATTGTATTTCTCATTTCATGAATATTTCTCCATCATCAGTTTACTGGATATGAATTGTAAGAAGTATTGTGCCACATTTGCGTGCTTCAGAAAAACAGTTTGCATGCACAGGCAGCATATGGCAAATGTATAAATGGTTATGAATAAATCATGAATCATCACAATTATTAATAACTGATAAAGTCCTGAAAAAGCCTTTAGCTGAGCAATCTGAAGGCAGAAGAGAGTGCAAATGTCTTGGAGAAATGCGTCTTCACTTAAGAAGTGAGCACTCCCACAGCCTTGAACACTGGTTTTAGTAGGAGACTGCGTGGAGCCAGCTAACAAAATGGTTTTACAGCAATGACTTTAACAGAGTGTTAAGTTCTCCTGGAATCTAATGATAGAGGAGGTGGTGAGAGGAAGACAGGGGGAAAGACTGCTCAGGGGATTTGTAATGGGAACACCAAGATAACACTTGCCATTTAATTGTGCTTTTCATCGTATGATGTCAGAGTCCTTTTCTCATAGATTCATTGCTTTTATGGCCAGAAGGGACTGTTAGATCATTCAGCCTAGCCTCCTGCTTAATGCAAAATTTTGGCCAGTTATACCTGCGCAGAATCCAATGTCTTGAATGCTTTGGAATGTCTATGAGCTTAATTCTGTAACTCTCACACATGTTGAGAACTTACTTAGGAGGGAAGTCCTAGTTTCAATGGGATAAGTTTTGTGGATAAATACTGGAACCTGAAAAAAGCAATATAACTAAATCCACAAAGATTTATTCTGCAAATTAATGTTCAGGACATAACCCTGGACAAGTGCTGCTGCTGAAGGGTCTGCTGAAATGCATCTCTTTTCCTTTTCCTCTGATAATTATCTTCTCACATAATTCCAACTTTTACACTAAGATTACATATATACTAAACCAATTTGCACCTTAAAGAAATCAAGGCCAGGTTGGATGGGGCTTTGAGCAGCTTGGTCTCGTGGAAGGTAGGGTTGGAAATAGATGATCTTTAAGGTTCCTTCCAGCTCAAACCATTCTATGATTCTATGAAATGGAGCCTCTCTTCTGCAATTGTTAGGGCAAGCCATGCTACTTCTCTGTTTTTTTTCTGTGTTGTGAGATCCTGGAGAACCTACTCAGTTGGGAGAAAGTTAAGTACTGAATTGACTTCTTAGAAGGAAAGATCCTTAGCATGGGTCTGGTTCAAAGACACATGGTTTCCTCTCTCCTCCCTTCTTCTACAGTTACGGTAAATCAGCTCCAGCCAATAAGCCATTTAGCCACATAATCATTACTGCCTAACCTAATACACTCTGCAGCACAGCTAACACATCATTTCTCCTGCTGCTGCTTCACAGACATCACTGATTTGGACACAGAGCCAAACTAACAGCTTTTTGTATTTTGAGGGAGAACTACTTCCCAGATAGCCCTCATGTAGAATTAGAGCAGATCTGTCTGTATCTGCTTGCAGAAATAGGCATTTAGTTTCTTTTACCTCTACATTTCATGAGATGTAGTCAACTGGGACTAAAAAATACATCCATCTAATGAGATGCATGAGGTGAATTAGTCCAGATGTTGAATGACTGAGGCAAAAGCATTCATTTGATGCTGGAATGCTAAAAGCAGATGGTAAAATTTGTCTTCTGGTGTCTCACATATCACAGGAAAAGTATATATAAAAATTTCTTCCTTCTCTCTCACTCTAACTGGATATTGCAATCCATCACCAACAATCAATACCTATATTATTTGATTCTTTTTCTGTATCACAACATCTCAGTCTACAGCAAATTTTCCAAGATAGTATCACAATTTGTTGTTGATCCAGACAACTGTGCATTTTGAGGACTATTCCAATCAAACTTTAAAAAGATCCCTGTAACAGGAGAGAGGAAAATGACCATGTTCTTAGCTGGCTTAATTTGGTAATTTTAGTCCATTCTACTTTTAGATCATTAGAAAGTCTGTAATTGACATTGTAAATATAAGATCACAGCCATGACATGATAAATTGACAATAACCACAATTAGCTTTTTTTTTTATTACATCATTGTGAAAGTGGTTAATATGACTTTTGCATTGGTACAAATGGAACGAATGACAAAGACTTAGGGACACATTCTGATATATTTTGTACTGATAATATGATAATGTCTATTTTATAAAATGATAAATTCATCACATTTTTCTTGGAAAATGAGAACAGTGATTTCTTATGACATTTCATTGACTTTCTCTTCACATCTTCTCAGACATAATATTGAACACAAAGTTTTTATGCAAAATTTGGGAACTTGCATGTCAAAATCTCAAGAGACACAAGTGTATAGTAATTGGACCAATTATCATAGAAAACTTGCAATTTTATATTATATTTATATATATTTATAATACATACATTGTAAACATGATTTTTACTTAAACCAGGTGTCTGTGGTTGCATGAATAAGAAATAAAATGCAAAAATAAGTGTACTAAAGTAGTGATCAGCAGTTTGAATTCCAGCCAGCAGGTGGTTTTTAGCAGAACATGGCAATCAGAGAATCCTAGATTTGGGAAGGAACAACCCCATGCACCAGAGCAGATGGGGGACTAGGAAGAAGCTCTGGAAAGGGAGTTGGCGTTGGTCATGATGAACAAGAAGTGAGCAATTTATCCCTGTGGTTTTCCACCTCACACTAAACTGCATTAACCAGCAGATTGAGGAAGTTATTATTTTTTGGTATTTGGTACCTGTGAGTCTTCCTTGAAGACCACTATACCTCTTTTTGTCCTCCCCACTACAAGAAGGATGCTTTGAGACTGGGGACAATGCAGTGAAGAGTCACTAAATAGGTTCTGAGCATATAAAATATCATATATGAAGAGAAGACTGGTATTGAAACTAAATGATCTTTTAGGTCCCTTCCAACCCAAACCATTCTGTGATTCTTAGATAATACCAAGCTGAGTGGGAAGGGATGCCACCTAAAGGAAACTTGATAGGCTTGAGAAGTGGGCCTGTGTGAATCTCTGGAAGTTCAACAAGGCCAGGTGCAATGTCTTGCATATCTACATATCAATTTTCTGAGTTCTACAAGTCTATGAAGCGGAATGAAATACCTTTCTTTGTCATTAAGGAGAGAAGGCTAAAGGGAACTGTATTTTCACCTACCATTAACTAAAGACCAGGTATACACAAGATGGAGTGAAACTCTTTCCAAAGATACAGAGGGGATAAGTAGGAGTGAACACAGTTTGTATTAAGAATAATTTTCATTAAATGTAAGGAATTTTTTATTCACCTTGAAAGTGGGCAAACCCTGGCACTATTTTCCGAGAGAAGCTACTTTGTCTTCATTTTTGGAGATATCCAAAACTTGGATGAATAGAGCCCTGAACAGCCTAACTCTAAAATTATCCCTATTTTAAGCAAGGGGTTAGATAAGACAGCTTCCTCAGTTCCTTTCCAACCTAAATTATTCTATGAATCTATAGTATTTCCTACAAGAAAAATTATAAAGAAAATGTATTAAATATTTATAAAAGATAATACAGTGATAATTGCTGTATAACTACCTCAAATGGATATTCTAGAAGAGTTCTCAGGTTGAAATCTAACTGTATTTGGGATTACAGATAATATTCCCAGCTTTTGATGAATCTAAAAATAATATTGATTTACTCTGTTCCTTAAAGAATGTTTTATAGTTCATAATTTGCAGGGCTCCTCTGAAGAGCAACACATTTGCAGGTATAGCTTTCAACATTTTTAACATGTGATGGAATCCTGATGCTGTAAAAAAAAAATGGAAAAAAAATACTTTTATGTGTTTACTGGTGTCATGAAACATATGTGTTTGATTTGTGGCATAGAATCTGTACATAGTCCATGAAGAGAAGCTGTAATTTGTTGATGTACTTAATAGAACAAATAGCATGAAGATTATTATAGACCATAAAAATAAAACCATAGGTACTTCAACAGAGGGAAACTCATGTAATGTCTTATTTTATGAACAGATTAAGGGAGAGACTGCTCTTGGATAACAAAGTGATTCTTCCACCAAGTCAGGGCAGGAATCCAAATGGCATATCAGGGAATGCTCAGAAATCTAGCTCTGGAATGTCTCAGTTTTGTCACTGTTAGGGTGCAGGGGCAGAAAACTGTTTATTTTCCAGATCCCAAGTAGAAATAGGAATAAATCAACTTTTTGTTTGTACTGAGGCTTTGATTTCTGTAAATTCTTTAAGATTAGTATTTAATTCTGTGAACAGCTGAAAGGTAGTTGTAATCCTCATCACATTTTATATGAATGCTCATAAATATGTGAACTTATGGTCAAATGGAATTAAATTAGCAAGGACCACCAGATGGGTGTCAATACCTGACTGTATCCACACTCCTAAACCAATACAGGGGTGAAACAAAGCATACTGTTTTTTAATTTTGTACATTTAACTTTGCCTGTAAAGAGGTGGACTAAAAGTTTTCATGTTTTCAGCTACCACAGCCTCTGTTGACAGGCAGTAATATATTATTTTGTAGTATCTCGAAATTTTACTAACATAGCCCTATACCCTGACTACACAATAAAGAATTGATCCATGTCCTCTTTTACTTGACACCTGTCTTGCTACATTTCAGGGACAAAAGTCTAGCTGAGAAGTCTAGTTTTAGGTATGCCTTAAGTTAGAGATAAAAGTAAAAGGATAGTATCTAAACATTCCAACTGCTTTGCCATTACCATAAATTGGCTATGACATGTTGCTCTCTTTTCTAATGGAATTACTCGTAATTCTGTACAGAAAAACAAAAAATTAACAGGACAAAACACAGTAAACTCTGTGCTATATTCAAGGAAAAGATGTTAAGCATTCAAATGAATTAACCAAAGAGCTGTAGCACAAAACTCCTCATATTTGCTGAATCCAGAAAAATTGTTACTAGCATTTTAACCTTTGAACTGAATGTATGCTTGGCAAGCCTCAAGGGCACATCTCTTTAAGTGACCTTATAGCAGATATATTTTTTTCTGCTGAAGGTTCCTTACAGTATAATGAAACTCCACACTCAAACATATGTTCTAATTATTCAGTACTTTATTTCCTACATCATTTCCCTTCTTTAAGAGAATAACACCTCTACTACCTGAGTAGAGATTTTTCATTAAAATAATGAACCATGTAACACCTTGAATGGTGCAATTAACTGAAGATCACAGAACACTTTATAAATTAGAATTTCAACACCCTGCAAGCAAGAGTTTTTAAATAACCTTATTGCCATTTTCCAGGAGGTTTGGATTGAAACTGACTGGAGTTCATTCAAGTTCCTATTTGAAAAAACTCTGTATAAGCAATTCCCTGATGAGGCTCCAGTAGTGGCTTACGCTCTTCACTGACTACATATAGTTCCTAGGTGTCTTAATCTAAAAAGAAGTTTTATCCACTGCCCAAGCAAAGTAACACCTACTCCAAGCACATGTAATCTGGATCTTTCACTGGTGTCCCTCCTTCAGCTGTTGGCCAGAGTCCGCATGAATGACACAGCTGAGCAAGTATTAAGCCTGCAAGAGATGCAATAGGTGACATCCACCTCTGTGACATCCCAGTCTCCTCTTGAGGAAAGGGCCCCTTTACTGGGGACTGTGATGCAGAGTTGTGACTGAGAACATGAATTCTGTTTAACTATAGGTGGTAAGAGAATCCAGTTGGAAAAAAAAAAATAAATCTTTTGTATCTCTTTATAGAGTACTTGACAGACTCATTTATCTCATACATATTTATAAATTTTAAGAGCTTTTTGGAAGTCATTTGACATTTCATTTAACATACTTGTATTATTAGCCTTGAATGCTTATTCGTAGCATTAAAATTCATTTCTAATTGTTACAGGGGCATAATCAGGGTTATACCAAAGTCATTCTACATTTTAAGTCAGGCTGTATATGAATGAGAAGAATATGTTAATAGATGTCTAAAAGTGTATATGCTTCTAAAGTATGTATGCATGCATGTATACTTTTATTATCTGTATCGCAGTCTTGAATTATTCTATCTTATATAACATTCTGGACTCTCATTTTATAAAAATAACCACATGAGTTTGCATGGTCATGTATCAAGAGTCTTTGACTTAAGGAACAGGAGATAGATACAGAAAATCTGAATCCACCTGGGTTAGCTTTTTACACCTTCTTCATAATCAGTGGAGATAAACTGGCATTTTTAGTGTAAAAAAGACATCTTGCTCTATCTTACGTGGTTGCATTGTTTAGACAAATCTTGCATTAAATCTGTCTGCTCCCTTTACTTTAAGAAAGTCACAATTAGTTGAGAAAAAAGATGTCTATTCTGTGAGCATCCAGTTTTCTTCTGGACTTCAATACGTTTATTTTCCAGTCCTGCTGGGAAATCTATAGAGATGAAGATGTTTATAGAGAGAAGTGGTGTCCCCAGTCACTAGTGGTGCACCTCAAGATTTGGTGATAGGGCAGGTGCTGTTTAATATCTTTATTGATGGTCTAGATGAGGGGATTGAGTGTACTCTCAGTAAATTTGTGGACACCAAGTTGGCTGGGAGTGTTGATCTGCTGAAGGATATGAAGGCTCTGCAGAAGGATCTGGACAGTCTGGATTGATGGGCTCTGGCCAGTGGTATGAGGTTCATGAAGGCAAAATGCCAGGTCCTGCACTTGGACCACAATAACCCCATGGAATGTTAAAGGCTTGGGGAAGAGTGGCTGTGGTGGAAAAGGACCTGGGCGTGCTGACTGATTGAGCTGAACATGAGCCAGCTTGCGCCCAGGCAGCCAAAAAAGTCAACAGCAACAGCATCCTGGCTTGTATCAGAAATAATGTGGCCAGCAGAGCCAGGGAGGTGATCATCCCCCTGTAGTAGGCACTGCTGAGCCTGCACCTTGAATACTGTGTTCATTTCTGGGCCACTCACTACAAGACATTGAGTTGCTGGTGTAAGTCCAGAAAAGGGCAAGAAAGCTGCTGAAGGGTCTGAAGAATAAGTCTTATGAGGAGTGGCTGAGGGACCTGGGGATTTTTAGTTAGTTGTTAGCTGTTAGTTGGAGAAGAGAAGGTTCAAGGGGGATCTTATTGCTCTCTATAACTACTTGAAAGGAGGTTGTAGCGAGCTGGAGGTCTGTCTCTTCTCCCAGGTAACAAGCGATAGGACAAGAGGTAATGGCCTCAAACTGTGCCAGGGGAGGTTTAGGTCAGATATTAGGAAAAATTTCTTCACCAAGAGGGTGATCAGGTATGGGAACAGGCTGCCCAGGGAAGAGGTGGAATCACTGTCCCTGGAAGTGTTCAAAAACCATGTAGATGAGGCCCTCACTGACATGGTTTAGTGGTGGTCTTGGCAGTCATGGGGTAGTTGTTGGACTTGACCTTAAAGGTCTTTTCCAACTTAGTTGACTCTGATTTAGTATCAAAGCCACATTGACAATAGTGATGGACTTCAAGGTAGTTAGTAAAATAAATTTTTATATCAGAAACTTTTCAAATTAATGTGCCTATCTCTATGAAAAGTCTCCATGAAGGTTTCTAGTCAAAACAAGCAAAAGAGGAAGTGAGCTAAACAAATTACAAATCGGTAGAGAAGGAGATTGGTAGAGAAAGGAAAAGAAAGATTAAAGTGAGCTAAAAAAAAAAAATAAAAATAAACAAATAACGTCAGCATTCCCTAAAGGAGAATGTCTGGATTTGAATTCTGAGAAAAACACAAAGATTTTGGTTGGTTTTTTTGTCTTTATAATGTCATACTAAAGGACTGTAAAATGTCTGGCCTCCTAAGGGTGACAGTGATAATAATAGTAATAATAATAATTTTTTATTCAAATATATGATGCTTAAACACTATCTCATATTTTAGACAAAGCTCGTTGAACATCTTTAAACAAAGCACTTATTATGTGACTCCTCTAGTTTTATAAAGAAAAACAAGTGAAATATAAGAAAACAGAAACTTTCAACATCATCTACAAATTATAAACTAAAAAACATGCACTTTTGCAAGGCCACCTTCTAACACCATTATCCACTCAGCTACTTCCAGTCATATAACATAAACAACAAAAATGAACCAGTTACCAGTTTTGCATAAATGTCATCATCCTGTCTTTTTGCACATTGCTAGTGCTATCCAAAATAGATGTATGTGCTTGAAAGATTAGTCCTGTTCTTATATGCATAATGTATCAACATCTTTGCACAGCTCCAAGCGTGGTTAATTTTTATTTAAAATGAAGAAGCATAATGAAGACTGTGTGCTGGAAATGTCACAAGGAACTGCTTGCGTATATTATCCACTTTCAGTTTCTATGATTTATGTGATGGAAATTGTAGGCATGCTGTGAAAAGTGAAGCCCAATACTTAAAACATATGAAGCTGAATACTACAAGGGACTTTGGCACGTGAGTTACTCTGAGAAATTATTTGAATTTACTGTTATGAGGGTGAAAACAAAATAGTTTTCCTTAACTTTATGCTTTGATATATGACAACATCCCTACTTAAATTTCCTTGTTCTCATGTCAAGGTTAAAATGGTACTTTTAAGAATAAACTTAGCACAAAATCCTTGACTGGGAAATCCTTCTTTAAACAAATCTTGCTTGTGGAATGTATCCATAATTACAATACTCTTCCACACATGATTAATCTCTAAAAAACCATACACATAAAAGTGCATGTAAATAAAACTAAGTATCATTTTTGGCCAGTAGGAAATGCTCTTCTTACCAGAGCTGCAGAATGCTGGCTGAAGTATTACCTGGATCTGCTGAGATTACGATTAATGTATTAAAATCTGTGGTTAAGTCTATACTAACCAATGGAATGTTATATGTCATTTTTAATTTGTACATTCCTAAGGGATGAAAGCTTCATAGTGCATCCATCTTGTTGCAGAATGGCTCCAAGAGCAAGGCCATGGAGCCTTAGAGGCCTTGTGCGAGCAAAGCAAGGTGTAGGCCTCACAGGTAACCAGATACCGGATGTGGGAGGAGAATGTGAAGGAAGCTGTGTAGAACTAACCAATACTGTTGTGACTAGTAGGCGTGGCTAAACACCATGCCGATATAAGCGAAGTGCACCACAAATAAAGCAGAAGCTTGCTTATCACCCATATTGGGTTGGCGTGTCTTGCTTCTCCTCGCCGCTAACACCATCTGTGAACGAAAGCCCCTCAGTGCTGCAGTGCTAGTATTAGCTACATTCTACAGAATGCCAGAATTGATTGTGAAATGTGTTTTATAGTCTTTTTTGTTATAACAGTAGTTTAGCTATATGCCAAGTATGATGCTTTGCAAATAAAGATAATAGAAACATAGAATGGAGAGGTTTAGAAGGCAAACTTCAAAGATCATCTACTTCAACCCCAATGCCCATTGGTAGGGACATCTTTCACTAGACCAAGTTGCTCAAACCCCCATCCAGCCTGGACTTGAACACTTCCAAGGATGTGGCACCCACAGGTTCTCTGGGTAACCTGTGCCAGTGTCTCACCACTTATGGTAAAAAAATGTCTTCCTCATGTCCAATCTAAACTTACCGCCTTTCAGTTTAAAACTGTTGCCTCCTATCCTGCCACTACAGGCCTTGGTAAAAAGTTTCTCCATTTTTCTTACAAGACATCATTGTAAAATGAAAGGCCACAATAAGCTCTTCCCAAGCCTTCTCTTCTGCAGGCTCAACAACCCCATCTCTGTCAGTCTTTCTTCACAGGAGAGGTGTTCTAACCCTCTTATAATTTTCGTGGCCCTCCTCTGGTCCCACTTTAAGAGGTTCATGTCTTTCTTGTGCTCAGGGTCCCAGAACTGGGGCCAGTACTCCAGGTAGGGCCTTACAAGAGCAGAGTAGAGGAGAATCACCTCATAACTCAACATACTTGAGTTATAGCTAAGCTTCTTTTTATGGAGCCTAAGATACTGGCTTTCTGAGCTGTAAGTGCGCATTGTGAGCTCATATCTAACTTTTCACCTGCCAATATCTACAAGTCCTTCTCCTAAGGGCTGCTTTCAACCCATTCATCCCCCAGTCCGTACTGGCCTTGTTGAACTTTCAGAGGATGAACTTCATGACCAGGAACTTCTACATTCCTATGTGAAAAATCCAAGGAAAATCAAATACTGGAGTCAACATATGTTCTCCAGCCTAATGACATACATTTGCATGACATGTTTAATTCCCATGTCAGGCTTTCACCATCTGAAGAACAGGGAAACTATGCTCAGAAGGCGATATTGTGCAATCTGAGTCATTGTTTTGGAGAAGGGACTACACAGCAGAAACCTCTGTAGTCTGCTTTGGTAACTTGATTTGGGACCCAGCTACATGCACAATGAAGGAACAAGATCCAGAGTTTGCATAATCTCATCCCTTAAGAACATTTCTAGGATCTTCTTCACTGCTTGGCAACCTGAGGTATAAGAAATGTGTTTATGGCAGTCTAGCATGTAAAGACATAGTAAACATGTGGCTCTTAGGGGCAGGGAGACTGACCACCCCAAACTACACAATTATTTTCTTGTATTTGAACATTGGGGTGATTCTGCATACACTTACAACCAAAAGATTAGTTGTTTATGTAAACTTTCTGGGAAAAACAGAGACACAGAAGAAGAAGTTAATCTTGGTGCTTATTTCCTTTTAATGAACCAAGGCTCAAGTTGGTGATGATGCCAATTTAAGACCATAAAGAAATAGTCTGCTTTATGCTCTTCATAAAATAGATAGTAGACATGAAAAACAGAGTATTAAAAAAAAAAAAAAGCGGAATGTGGGACCATAGAAAATCAAAGGAGGGAAAAAAAAACCCACAAATATTTATGGGAGTAGGTCACACACTGGAAGACATGAACAGGGGGAAGTGAATCCCCCAGTTTTTGAAGCCAAAGTCTTTTTCAGGATATCTTTGTAATGGGCAGGCTTTAGCAAGCGCAAGGTTATAGATTCACCATGGGGGATACTGAATGAAAGACCAAAGCTTGTATCAGACAGGAAATCAGATTAGCTGAAACTTTCTGAGCTCAAAAATATTTGAAACCTGTTCAGTGAGGACCATCTATCAGATGCTGAAATAGGCAGGCATCCCATAGACGATCAATAACATTTAAGGTAACAGGAAGATGTATGGTAGTTGAGTTAAATTTGCTTAGGAAAACATGCATCAGACACTTCAGCATGCATTTCACCAAATGTAATGAGATTGTTTCAATTTAAGGCTCTTTATTACTATTTAATATTAGAGACAGTATAATTTCAGCTGGTAAGAAAAATCACAGCCCCACTGAAATCAGCAGAGCTACACTGATTTATAGCAACTGATGATTTCACGCTGTATTTTTACATTAATAAGCTTAGAAAAGCTATTTCTTCACAAATAGGAAAACTAATTGTCTGACCTTTCAGCCGCACCTCTTTTTATAGCTGTCTTGGGGATTTACAGAGAAGAACTATGAGCAGCCCTTCATAGTACAGGATTAGCTGAACCTCTGCACGACACAGGTTTCTCTGAGCACAGCTAGGCTACCCAAAGGGACATGATGGCAGAGCAGTCCAAGTGCCTTAGTTACTGAAGTTGTGGCATTTCGTATTGCCGCCAAAAGACAGCTCTAGAGGGTCCTATGTGCAGGTGGGGCCTGGGAGTTCAGGGGGAACCACCTTAGGCTTTTCTTGTCACAGCATGGAAACTGTGATCCTTAGATGGGGTCATGCTCTTCTTTTTAGATGTTTTTCACTTTGTGGGCTGGATTCAAAGTGTTTCAAGCCACTACATTTTATTCCATTCATCAACTTCAGCTGGTGGGTTTTGACCTTCTTCCCTAAAACCAAACAATTCTATTTAGCATTTGGTAACATACATTAGAAAACATATTTTAAAATAATGATGCATACTTTTTATATTCTACCTCTCTTCTACCTCTCTATCTATCTTGTAGTTATTCTCAGCTATATGTTTTGCTACAAGTCAAATGAGATAAATTTTCCTCTTAAGTTACTGGGGCAGAACTAAATCAATCCTCGTCCTTTTAGCCAGCCCAGATCCTGCTGTGTCTTTGGGTCTTTCAATCTTGTTCTCTTTTGTTCATGCTACCTTGAGTGCTCCCCATGAGAGTGGGCTGGAGCCATTAAGACTCTTATCTCTAGTATTTCTTCTTAATGACCCTTAAGTGTAAGCTGTTAGGCACCAATTAGAAAGGCCTCCTTCCTCTTTCTCTAAGCGGGTAGGCTCTATTAACTTGACAAATCCTCAAGGTGAAATATCTATCGGGTACTGATTAAAGTTGTTTAGGAGTTTTTTCTTCCCAGAAGAAGCTGATTCAGCAAGACCAAAATGCTTGTTAAGAATATATTGCTTTTAAAAAACACCCAGTAAAAATCAGCCACAGCTTAGTGAAACTGCTTGCTTTTCTGCTGATGCATTCAGTGGGGAAACCTTACTTCCTTTACCATATGCAGGGATATGGGAATTACAATATGAGTACTGCCAGAAAATCTCAATATTTTACTAACTCGGAGCTGAGAAATTGGAATTTTTTAGATTACTTTTTTCAGTCTGGTCGAGGAGTGCTGAAGTGTGTGTTGATAAATTCAGTGATTTCAGACCCTTCCACATACCCCATCTCTATGTGCATCTCTCTGTTGCTCAGTTCCTGATTCTCCCTCTCCGATTCCCCCTCTTGTAAGTCATATAGAAACTACAAAAACGCCAGAAACCATGCATGAGCTGAGGACCTGCTTTGTCAGGTTCAGTACTATTTACTTTAAACAATTTCTTGCTTATTGTAAGTATTTTATGAAAACTGCATTGAAACAATGTTGTTTTTTCTTTCACAATGAAGCACTTAGTTTCTCCTCTCCAAATGTCACATTTTTCTGTCAGGAATTGTATCAGTTTTCTTTATTTCTAATATTACAATGCCGATAATAGGAGATTTGGAACCAGCCTCACTAATTATCAAAAAACACTCCTACCTTTATTACACATCTCAGACATGAGCTTATGAAAAATAATTCTGTAGCACTGTTGTAGAATATCATCTGCTTTGTGCCCATGACGCAAGGGTAGAGGAAAATTTTATACCCATAATGAAAGTTGCATCATTTTGCATCAAATATGTATCTTTTTATGCAAATAGGATTCCCCACTGCTTCTATTACAACTTGCTGCTAGAAACCACTACCTGCAAATGCTCTTTCCTTCTATGTGTTGGCGATTTCATTTCTATTGATGACAAATGCTATTACACAGTAATGGATTACAGGAATTGATTTAGAATGAAAAATATGAGAAGGATTATATATGCAAATGGAGGAAGGAAGACCAATAGAGTAGTTTAGAATGCAATAAATGATGGAATAAAAAGCAGAAATAAGAATGTACTGCAAAAAGTAGATAGCATTTCTGGTAGTGATAATTAGACTGTATGACAGACATCACACAAAAGTGCATAAAGGCAGTGTTAGAATAATTTTTGGCACAACTGCACAACTGGAACACTTTTAAATATTCGCATGGGAATAATACTAGGGTTTTGACTATGTGACTTGTATGTGATCTTTGAGGCCATATATTCTGCTAATGTAGAATTCCATAAATTTATTTCAGTGGAGCTTAGATTTATACCAGGATATGAGTTTTGCCCCTCCTTACTAAATGTCTCTGATTGTTCAGCTTCTCCATCATGATAAATGTGGAGAAAATAACTGGGCTCTGTTATGCTGTTTCACCAATACATCTATTCTTGCTTTTGCATAGGTGCAGGGTGAGCCCTCGGATGTCTAATTTTGATCAGTTTAGAGTTTTCTTTGCCATTATTTTAAGTGCATAGCTCCTGGAAATGAGTTGGCTTTAATGAGAAGATGCATGATTGTTCCTGCGTATCATTCTGATGGAACTACAAGAGCAGGACAGCCCGTTAATCATCCAAGCATACAATCAGCCATCCAGATAGAGAAGAAATGCTTTCTTTCCTATGAAAGGATTTTGCATAATGGAAACTCACTATGATATCTTTGCTTTCCATGCAGCTTTGAAGCAGAGATGCAGGAATGATGAAGAAAGTTTATGGAGGAATCTGTATCTGCTATGAACTGCATGAGTTTCCCAGGGCTGCTGGGAATCATATAAAGGATAGGCTTTTTTTGTTTGTTTGTTATTAAATTATCTCCCTCTATCCCTTTTTCAGCTTTAAATAAATAATTTCCCTAAAAACTATAAAGCTGAAAGGCAAGGCAAAGGCAAGGGCAAGGCAAGGCAAAGGCAAGGGCAAGGCAAGGCAAGGCAAGGCAAGGCTCCAAGAAAACACTTGGACAAAGTATTCCTTCTAGAGCTGAATTCATCAAGAAAGCACATACTATTATTTAGTTGGAAGCTAAGTTTATCTTACAGACATGAGACAAGCCTTTTTTTTTTTTTCTGATTTTGTCTTTTGTTTAGTATTACTGTACAAAGAAAAATAAAAGGAGATGCCATCTTTTTCATGTATATGGTGACACATGGTCTTCCCACATGCAGCACTTCACACTGAAGCATATGGCAGTCATTGATTCAGCCTGAAAACACATAAAGACATTACAAAGTTTCTGGGGAAAAAAAAAAATAAAAAAATCCCCTTACCAAACCCACCCCACCAAATCCAGAAAACAATTATAAGAGCTATAGCCACTCTTATTTTACTATTTGTTTAAAATCATTCAATCAATTGTGGAGCCACTTATAACAGCATAGTCCAAAACACACTCTAGCAGTTTCTGCATGAAACCACTTATGAGCAATTCTAAAGTGCCTGTACAGGCTTCTTATGCAATAGGACAAAATCCATGGTGCAATTGGGAAAACAGAAGTTCTTCATGCAGAGGACATTCATCTTTCCTACTGAAATATTTCAGAGGATATTTTAATATTCCATTTGTGGTTTTGCAATAAATGTGTACTGGTAATAAAATCTTTGTCAGAAAAACATTTGCCACATTTAGCTGGGCTAAAGCCAAAACAGAAAGCAGAGAGTGCAGCTCAGTAGCATTTATTCTTTGAGTATGCTTATAAAATCTTGCCTCTCTCTGAATGCAAACAAACTAGTTCTGAGCTTTAATCAACAGGGAGATTTCCATGGACTGCTACTAGATGAAAGTCAGTTAAGACGATGAATCAGTGCTCAGAATAAGAAAATTAAGTCTTGATTTTCTAAAGTTCATATGCACAATAAGCAAATGTTATCTGCAGAGATTTTTGAAGTATTCAGTGATTATTAAAGAAGTTCCTGGCCCTTTGAAAACTTACAAGATGCCATATTAGTTGAGATGAGATCTCTCTTAAAAATCATATTGTACTTCTTTCTCCCAAAATCAGTAGCATTTTTTCCTCTGGGAATGAGTTTTTCTCTCTCTTCTACATGCCTGTTCCATGAAAAACTGAGAGAGGAGCTGTTCAGATCCTCCAAGAAAAGTGGTCATACATCTTCCTTACAGATGTACACAATTAGGTAATAAAAATCAATTCAAATGTTTCCAAAGTAATCAAATAGCCATTGGTTAGATTTTCACCTGACAGCAGGGAAGTATAATGTATAGGAGAAAATAACACAAAATGCTGTGTTTTATAGTAGGAATACACAGGGTTTTTTCACTGAAACTAAATCCTTTCAGAGATAATTAGCTTATTTATTTACTAATGATTACTCCAGATACAAAGCTATGTCTGCTCAAACATAGGATTTTCACAAGGAAAAAAGTGTTGTTAATTTCAGGAGGAAATTTTATATTTTTCTCTTAACTTAGAAGTCATTAAGAAAATGATTTGTCAACTTGCATGTAATAGATTTACTTTTATTGATATTGATCTTTCACAATATTGGGAGAGAGAAGTGATAAAGATAAAATCTGTGAGAGATGCCAAATGGAGAACATTTATTTCTGTTTTTCCCAATTAAACAAGCTTTGTAAGCAAGCAGTCCTAAACTTTATCACGACCTCTTCTTACTCAAGATGTATACACTTATAAGAACTGCCATAATAATTTTATTTAATACTCTCTCTGGGCCTATTACATAAAACTTTAATGAATAATTTGTCAACACTAGACATAAATCTCCCTGCTGATGCATATCTTAATCTTTTTCATAATTTGCAGGTCAATGTCTATTATGCTTAATGAAAAAAAATGTATCCGAGCAATATTAAAGATACTGTATTCAGACAGGTTTATTGCACAGATACATCTATTTACACTCTGTTTCTCATTATTAGTAAAGATATAAGTATTTGCAATAGTAGATTTCAAATTGTGCCTTTTCTTTCATTACTCAGCTGCATTGTAAGATTTCCTGGTCTCCATTTAATTTCTTGCAACTTCTTGTTATGCAAAGAAAGCATCTCCTTAAAAAAAAAAAAAAGAGAAAGAAAAAAAAAATCTATGTATCAGATTGTATAGAGACTTCATACTGGGAGAGAAATTATTAAAATGTGATTTATGTTTCTGAATCTAAAGTAAACCATCTGATTGTGAAATAGTTTCTAAAAGAAGCTGATTTCACTTGCTTGTTTTTAGCATATTGTAATTTAAATTAAAGGTAGGTCTCCCTATATTTTGTAACTTAGCAGGATCATTTTGCAAGTTTAATTTTAATCTCAGTGTTGCTGTAATAATTTTGTTTATTTCTTGTTCAATCTTCCTATTTGATCTCTATTTTTGGAGGAGTTTTTTGGTTTTGTTTTGTTTTGGCTTTTTTTGTCAATAGACTGAAATTAACAGTGTCTCCCGCATTTTAGGTTATTTGACTGATGTTTTTACACCAATTAATTTTTCTCAGAAAAGTTTTCTATTAAACCCCTGGTGATAGGAGGTGGAGTTCTCTAACAGTAATCTGGAATTTCCACCGTCCAATCACTGGGGGGTTAATTGAAGGTTTTTCTTTGGAAAAAATTGATTGGTATAACCAACCAGGAAAAACTGGTATAACCAATCAGGTAAAAAATATGAGACTATAAGGAATACTGTTAGCCTTGGTCTATCTAAAGAGAACAATATAGGGTTACATGAATGATAATAATAAAAAAAAAAAAAACAACAAAAAGATCACAAGAAAGAGATGAAATCAGCCAGCATACTGAAGGAAGAATTAATTAGTGAACTCCAAGACAAATTCTCATTGCCTTTTAATACAACACCTTCCTGAAATGGCTCTCTAATTTCAGCAAGTCACAGTGTGTCTTGGCTCTTCCTGGATGAGCTATGTGAAAAGGACAGTGCTTTTCTACAAGTCCCTACATAGTGTTAATTGGCAAATTGGCTTCTTTGCCTTTGATCTATAGATCTATGGTTAAAAGCACTGAAAGTTCTGTTCCTAAAACAGCAGTTTTCAAAGAATTAAAAAGTTCCTGCCAGTAACTGTATTTGCTTCAGAATACAAGCAAAACGAACAAAGTCACAGCTCTGAAGAAACTTTGATAGGTTTGTTTGGTAGTATTCATGACAAGATAAAAGGGTCTGGGAAAAAAATGCAGATTTTGTATCGAATGAAAAAGGATCCTTCAAAACCCAGGAGCTGGAATCCACCACTTTTTAAAATATTCTATTAAATGCAAAATAACATTTTCTCCAATAAATAGACTCTTTGTAAACCATATACTGGTGTGAATGAGTATCACAGATTACAGTACAAACCCCTTGATATGCATTTGTCATTCTTTGCAGAGCTGCTACTTTAGATTAATGCATTGATAATCTAATGGAATATGGATTCAAAAGGAAGAAATAATTACAGAGCTATAGTCTTCCATTGATCTTCTTGTAGTTTGATAGTTAACCATAAGCAGATTTGCTTCTTCTGATCCACTAGGCACAGTCTCTAATAAGTTTTTAATCGGCTTTTTAGACATTTCTGACAAAACATTTGTCAGGAGTGAGGGAAGTATTTTTTTTTCAGGTTTCATTAGTGTTTTGTTGTTATCTAATGTATAAACAGCCTGGGACTCTTTGCTTTAAGCTGAATGAATTAACAATAAATTGGAGATATACTTCTTGTTTGCTCTGTGACCTCATGATGTGCATTCCTGTCTGCATAGTGGGGCCATTTAATGGGAGAAATGGAAATACATTCTCTCATAATGTGCCACAGCCAGGTGGCTAATGTGTTTATTCATCATACAAAGTCAAAACTTTCTGGGATGAGAACCTGATCTAAACTTCTGTACAAAAGCAAAAAGCCACTGCTACCACATCCTCCTTACAAGAAAGCTCTGATCTGCTATGCACATCACTTTCATTTTCCAGTTTTACAGAGGAACCCAAAGACAGGGTTTCTGGTATCCTCTGATCTTTTCGCTGTTACATTGCATAGCACCATAGCACCATGCATTTCCTACTGTTCAGAATGGTGGGTGCTGCTAATCTCCACAGAGACATGAAATCATCCCCTGTCCATGCACAGAGAGACCATAAGGAATGTGCATCAGCCTGATGAGTTCCTCTCCTGGAGCTGAGCACTTAAGGGTGGCTGAGCTGATTACCACTTTATCCAGCAATTTTCTTATCAGTTGAATGAGCAAAATCAATATTTTTCATATAGTAGTCATGTTAACTCTTGTTGCCAAAATCTTTTTTGCTATGGGGGATAACTCCATTACTAAATTGCTCTGAGAAACAACTCCACATCCATTGTGCAATCTATGCTATGATAATAACCAGACTTGATGTAGAGACTGGGAGATTTTGTAGAAGCCATGCAGCTGCCAAATGTGGAGTTCAAAAAATATGTGGAAAGCTACCAATATACAATCACCTTTCTGTTGAAGTGTGAAGACACTATCAAAGAGTTTTTCTGCCTTAACTCTGTAAACAGCTGCATGTGTCTTTTGACCGTTCACTTGTACTTAGAAAAATCCTGGAAGATGACAACCTGATAATGTCAGAGGCATTCAATAAAACACTGGAATTCATATCGCCTCAGAAGTCTAAGGAAATAATTGATGATCCACTGAATATATTTCAGTAACAGTAGTTAGAATATTATTCTACAAGATATATGAGGAAATGATGATTTATTAGTATTCTAAAATCAATAGAAGTGATCATATTTCTTAAAATGCTTCAAAAGTTATCTAGGATATACAGTTCATTAAACAAACTTCTCAACACAATCCCTGATATATATACACAATAATGTATATTCAATAAATATTTAGCCATCTATCTCCCATTACAATTCAATGAGAATGGGATGTCAAACTCTTTTTCCTTCCAAGAAATCCCAGAACTGATACTTCAAATAAGGAAGGGAATTATTTAAAGACATTTGTCAAAATGATCATTAGCTTGCATGATAAAAGAAATGCACATTGTGTCTCTGAAGAGGTGTATCATAACATCTGAAATGTGGATTAAATTACACTGGCATTTCAGGTGCACGCAGGAGTGAACATAATAGACCTGATTCTTTAATTTACTAGGATTTCTTTGTCCATTCATGTTAAATATATGATTCAAGCTAAAAGCATCATAAGTAAAGTTACTTCTAAGCAATCAAGTTCCATCATGATTTTTTCCTTTTGATATCCAGACACTTTTGTGATGGATTTCATAAAGGTATCTTTCAATCATTGTCTGTCTTCAGCCTTTGAAAAGGAAAAATACTCTTATCACTAAGCAGTGGATTTACACAACTTATATCCACCATGAACAAAATAATTCCAGATTTATTAGATAAATATGAATATGATTTAAATTTATCAAAAAAAAATGCATATATATTTAATCTAAAATACATGACTAGCTAATCCTTGTTCATCCAGTGTTGCCTGTCCCCAAACCCATTTTCCTGCGCACTCAGCATTCATACTCACTACCCTGATACATATATTTTGCAGCTGCCTACAGATCTTGTGTAATACTTGGAAGCACTTCTCTGCAGAAGCGTTTCAAATCTGGACCCATTTCTCACAGAGCTTAGTTCTATTTCTGTGGTCTAAAGAAGGAAAGCTTTAGGGGTCATGAATTTTAGCACTGCAGAGAGAGAGAGGGGAGTTCTAGAGTAAATTTATCCTTATTACCAAACATACATATTTTGCGCTGCTAAACTTCAGGAATTTTCCCAGATAACTCTAAGTTGTACATTTTAAAGCACAATACTGCAATAAATCAAGCGTGAGGCTAAGACTGAACAGTACACTACCCTTTTTTATGTTTGTTTGGTTTTTTTTTTAAGTTATATGTTCCATACCACTTATTTTAACTCCAATTAGTATTGATTTCTCTTGTAATTTGTTATTTTGAATTTCAGGCTACATTTATGAGAAATCGCAAACCCAGAATAATTTAGATGTGAAGGGATACCAGGTATCATGTGACTCAACTTCCTGCTCAAAGCAGGGCCAACTTCAAAGTTAGATCCAAATTCAAAGTTAAATCAGATCCCATTGACCTTTGGATAGCTATGGATGGATATTCTACTATCTTCCTGGGCAATCTTTTCTTCTTTTGTCCCCCTTACTTGTGGTAAAAAAAAAAAGAAAAGGCAACAAAAACCCAAATCAAAACAGAAGAAAAAAAAAAACAGAAAAAAAATCTTCCTAATGCTAAGCTGAATTTTCCTTGCAGTCTGTTACTTCTAATCCTACCACAATGCACTTCTTAAAAAAGTTAGTCTGTCTCCTCTACAACTTCCCACCATGTAATTAAGACAAAAATATGATCTTCTTTATATGGTAATAGTCTGTATTTTTCATTCTACCTCCACCTCTTCTTCCAGCACCAAAATTTTATTTGAGTGATTATAAAAGAACCTTTTCTTTTTATATGTTTTTGCAATAAAGCTTCCAAATGCATGAAACCATGACATATTGCTTGAATTAAGTATCATTTAAACATTAGCTGTAATTGCTCAAATTCAAGTGCCTAAATGCTCTATGATCAAGAAGCTGTTACTTCAGTGAACAATGAAATCTATTTCTAAAATAAAGTTAGTGTTTTGCTTTGTTTTGTTTTTTTTTTGTTTTGCTTTTTTTTTTGTTTTGCTTTCAAATACCTCTATGCATTTATTCTTTCACATGTAAAAATGGCATATGCTGAAATACACCTGAGAATGTCAGCTCATTGTGATTTTAATTCTAATTCTAATAAAAAATGTAGTTTTCAAAAAGCAAACAGCAAGTGACTGTTAATGTGAGAGCAGTAACTACAATTAGATATTCTCAAATGTAAATTTCTTATCAATATTTTAGATTAATATTTCTGGGTATGTTTTTTTTTAAAAGTTATATTTGAAATTTAAATCAAAGATAAGTTAGCTGACTTCTCTGAAAAACTCTAATAAACAATAGCAAATTTGTTTTGTTATTGTCAAACAGACTTAAACAGACAGACAATACTGTTATTTTGCATTTTCAGCAGTAAATGCAAAGTAACATATAGTGATCTGTTTCTCATTTTCTGAGAAATCAAAATTGTTCCTCTAAATAAAAGCATCTTGATTTCACCTTATTTTTCAGGTTGTCATTTTCCATTACTAATGTTGTAACAGATATATAATTTAACACCATTGACTATTTTGCAGAAAGCCTTTATTAAAAGTTACTGCAAAATAATAGCTATTTCCTTGGACTGAAAATAGAAGAAATCACACTTAATCCAAGCAATCTTTCAGCAAATCCATTTAAACAAAAATCTACCGTCATTGAACCACTGTTACTGAAGCCATTCATAGGAGCAACGGTTTTAAGGTCTGGGAAAAAAAAGCAAGCCACCTTCTGAAAATTGCTATTGTTAGTAGTCATCAGCCATTTTAGCTCCCATTTTAAGAGACAGAATTAAAATGGTCACAGCTCTCACCTATTTGAGCTATGCACTGTGAAACCCATCATTAATGAAAAACAGCCAGTCAGAACTTTAAGGTTCACTTATTTAAAGTCCTTGCAGGTTTATAACAATTCTAGCTCCTTCTCGCTCAGTGACAGCAAAAGAAGTCAGAATAATCCAAACAAATTATATTACAATATGTATTCCAGTGTCTCCTAGTTTCATCTGGGATAGAATTAATTTTCTTCCTAGTAGCTGGTGCAGTGCTGCGTTTTGGCTGTAGTCTGAGAACAGTGCTGATAACACCGATATTTTAGTTGTTGCTCAGTAATGCTTACCCTAATCAAGGGCTTTTCAGTCTCTCATGCTCTGCCAGTGAGGAGGGGCACAAGAAGCTGGGAGGAAGCAGAGATAGAACACCTGACCCAAACTAGCCAAAGGGGTATTCCAGAGCACAGCATGCCATGCCATGCCATGCCCAGTATATAAACTGGGGGGAGTTACCCAGAAGGGGTCAATTGATGCTTGAATCTGGCTGGGTATCAGTCAGCAGGTGGTGAACAATTGTGTTGTGCATCACTTGAATTTTTTTTTTGGGGGGAGGCAAGGTTTATTTCTTCCTCTCTCTCTTAGTATTGCTGTTGCTGTATTCTATTTCATTTTTATTTCAATTATTAAACCATTTTCATCTCAAACCTCAGTTTTTCACCCTTTTCCCAGTTCTTGTCCCCATCCCATTGTGAGTGTGAGCAAGCATCTACTTGGTATTTTTTTGTTGGCTGGGTTTAAACCATGACACTATACATATATATACGAATTAAAATTATAGGACTTCGATTGTAAAACTAAACATGTATAAATAGTTTAAAAAGGTGGACTGAAAAGCTTATAACAATATCAGATCTATCTGTGTGTAACAAAACTACTTCCTAATCCTTAGGTAACTAAAAACAACAAAACAATAAAGATAAGTTGCATAAATTGTTAACCTCAGCTACAGAATTTTATCACAAGAAATAAAATAGAGCTTCGGAGAAAGGTAATTATTTCACTATTTTGATACTGGAATTAAATTATTTTTCTATTTGTTGAACTGCAATATAAGAAAGTGTTAATTGGTTACAACATTTCCATCTTACATTTCAGTTCCGATAGAATTTACCACCAAAGCCCTCTCTAGCCTGCCCTTCCAAGATTCCACAGGAAAGATGCTAGCAGAGCAGCCTTGTGGATGGCAGGCTGACAGCTTCTGAGAGCAAGTCACAGCTTGTGGCCTCAGGTTTCTTTGGAGTTTAAGCACAGAGTCATATTAATGTGTATAGCCCAAATCCACAAAGGTATTTACTCATCTAATTCCCTTTTGGATTTCTAATTTTTGTTGAAATCCATGGGTGAAATATGAGTCTCTACAGCTCCCTGGGAGCTCTCAGTTGAAGAAGCTGAGTTTTTATAGCAGTTCGCAGGACAAGAAGATTATGACCCATCTCTTCATAGTCTCTAGCCACTGTCTGACTCCTTATTTAAAAGATTTGGGTCATTAAACATGTAGAAAAAGATTAACGTTTTTTTTTTGTGTGTGTACGCGCGTGTGTGTGTTTCTTTTATTGTTGTTTTGGGCTTAGGTGTTTGTTGTTTTGTTGACGGGTTGTTTTTTTTTTTTTCATTCCTCTTACCAAGTCACAACTCTTCATGAAGGAGTTTAGGGGTCTTTTTTTACTGTTGTTCAAACTAGGAAAGATTTATTTCTGGCATCCTTTCCTTGTGAATTTGAAAGCTGCTGAAACACACAGATATGCATGAGGTTACACTTTCACACTCTCTAATTAAGGAATAAAAGTGGAGTATGTGTCTTAGATCACAAAAAAAAAGCAAAAGACAAGACTGTAAAAGGGAAATGAGGCACTTGTGATGAAAGGAAGTTCACAAATCTTTGGCTCTCAAAGTCTTTTTTCATCAGAATTTCAAAGCTGGAGATGATGCATTGTCATGCTCATTTCACTCTTTCCAGGTGAAGGAAGAATGGTGAGGAAGTTACTGATCCTGTGATCAGTCTTCTACCATATTATTCTTCCTAATTCTAATGCCTGTTGTTCCTAGGAGTAAGGGTGTCCTATCCCCAACCTTTACTTACCTGGTTTTCTGTCTTTAGTTTTCCTTCAGGTCCTCATACAAAGTGGGGATTAAATTTGCAGTGGGAGTATGCTCCTTCTCTCACCAGAATTGAAGGCACCTTGACTCTAGGAAAAATCATGACTAAGTGAGCAACTGCGGAAAATACTTTACATTTATCATAAAGAATGCACACATGCATATGTAAAAAATATAAATGAAGAAATACAGAATAGGGAAGGCTGGCATGATTGGAGAAGGCAAAAACCTCTGTGATAACTTTCATGAAGTTAGGCATCAATTTGTGTTATGCTTTGCATGTAGTCATTGGAGAGAGGTTCCTACAGAACCAGACTTTATTAGGCAAAATTACTCTCTGGAAGTGACAAAAGCCCTGCACTGAATTTTGAGAACCACTAATCAGGAGAGTATTAATTTGTCTAAAAATAGACGTCAGTATTATAAACCTCTATAGAGGGAATGTAGTACTTTCAAAGTGTGTTTCATTTCTTTTTCCTATGGACATATACCACAGGTCAGATATATTGCCACACAAAGTATATTTTTCTCTACAAAGCAGAGTCTGAGATGATGAAATCAGATAATGACATTAGGCAGGATGAATCCTACCCTCTGTGGTAAACAGAACAATCTAGTATTTTGGTATTTTGATATGAATGAGTTCACATAGCTCTGCTTAAAAATCAATGCCTATATACAAAGCCAATATTCCCATCTACACAATTTCCCATATTTCTATGTACTTCCCTGTAATTATACTGTAGAATCACAGAATCATAGAATCATAGAATCATAGAATAGTTCGGGTTGGAAAGGATCTTAAGATCATCCAGTTCCAAACCCCCTGCCATGGGCAGGGACACCTTATGCTAAATCATATCACCCAAGGCCTCGTCCAACCTGGTCTTGAACACTGCCAGGGATGGAGCATTCACAACCTCCCTGGCCAACCCATTCCAGTGCCTCACCACCCTAACAGGAAAGAACTCCTTCCTTATATCCAACCTAAACTTCCCCTGTTGAAGTTTTAACCCATTACCCCTTGTCCTGTCACTATAGTCTCTAATGAAGAGTCCCTCCCCAGCATCCCTATAGGCCCCCTTCAGATACTGGAAGGCTGCTATGAGGTCTCCATGCAGCCTTCTCTTCTCCAGGCTGAACAGCCCCAAATTTCTCAGCCTGTCTTCATATGAGAGGTGCTCCAGTCCCCTGATCATCCTCGTGGCCCTTCTCTGGACTTGTTCCAACAGTTCCATGTCCTTTTTATGTTGAGGACACCAGAACTGCACACAATACTCCAGGTGAGGTCTCACAAGAGCAGAGTAGAGGGGCAGGATCACCTCCTTCGACCTGATGGTTACTCTCCTTTTGATGCAGCCCAGGATACGGTTGGCTTTCTGGGCTGCAAGCCCACTCTGCCAGCCCATGTTCATTTTCTCATCAACCAACACCCCCAAGTCCTTCTCCACAGGGCTGCTCTGAATCTCTTCTCTGCCCAACCTGTAGCTGTGCCTGGGATTGCTCCGACCCATGTGTAGGACCTTGCACTTGGCATAGTTAAACTTCATGAGGTTGGCATCAGCCCACCTCACAAGCATGTCGAGGTCCCTCTGGATGGCATTCCTTCCCTCCAGCCCATCAACCGAACCACACAGCTTGGTGTCATCAGCAAACTTGCTGAAGGGCACTCAATCCCACTGTCATCTCAGTGATGAAAATGTTAAACAAGACCGGTCCCAACACAGATCCCTGAGGGACACCACTCATTACTGGTCTCCAGCTGGACACTGAGCCATTGACCACAACTCTTTGTGTGCAGCCATCCAGCTAGGTCTTTATCCACCAAGTGGTCCATCCATCAAATTGATATCTCTCCAATTTAGAGACAAGGATGTCGTGTGGGACAGTGTCGAACGCTTTACACAAGTCCAGGTAGATGACATGAACTGCTCTACCCCTGTCCCTCAGCTCTGTAACCCCATCATAGAAGGCCACCAAATTGGTCAGGCAGGATTTCCCTGTAGTGAAGCCATGCCGGCTGTCACCAAGCACCTTGTTGTTTTTCATGTGCCTTAGCATGCCATCCAGGAGAATCTGCTCCAAGATTTTGCCAGGCACAGAGGTGAGACTGACTGGTCTGTAATTCCCCGGGTCATCCATTTTCCCCTTCTTGAAAATGGGGGTCATATTTCCCTTTTTCCAGTCATTGGGAACTTCACCTGACTGCCATGATTTCTCAAATATGATGGCCAGCGGCTTCGCAACTTCATTTGCCAGCTCCTTCAGGACCCTTGGATGGATCTCATCAGGACCCCTGGACTTGTGCACATTCAGATTTTTAAGATGGTCTCAAACCAGTTCCTCTTCTACAGTGGGAACAAGGTCTTCATTCTCACAGTCCCTGCATCTGCTTTCCAAAACTTGGGTGGTTTGGTCAGAGCCTTTGCCAGGGAAGACTGAGGCAAAGAAGTCATTCAGAACCTCAGCCTTCTCCAAATCCTGTGTAGCCAGTTCTCCTGAGAGCTTACTGAGGGGGCCTACATTCTCCCTAGCCTGATTTTTATTTGCTATGTACCTGTAGAATCCCTTCCTGTTATCTTTAATACCTCTAGCTAAGTTTAATTCTAAGTGAGCCTTAGCTTTCCTAACCTGGTCCCTAGCTTCCCAGGCAACATCCCTGTACTCTTCCCAGGCCACCTGTCCTTGCTTCCACTTATTATAAGCCTCTTTTTTCATTTGAATTTTCCTCAGGAGCTCCTTATCCATCCAAGGAGGTCTCCTGGCCCTCCTGCTGCACTTCCTTCTGGTTGGGATGCAACACTCCTGAGCTTGTAGCAGGTGATCCTTGAATATCAACCAAGAGTCTTGGGCCCCTCTGCCCTCTAGGGCTGTGTCCCATGGAAACTTCCTAAGCAGGTTCCTGAAGAGGCCAAAGTCTGCTCTTTTGAAGTCCAGGGCAGTGAGCTTGCTGCACGCTCTTTTCACTGTCCTGAGGATCTCAAATTTGAGCATCTCATGATCGTTGCATCCAAGGCTGAATAAGGGACAATGATGGGGATAGAGATTTTATTTCCATATTTATTACCATGGGATATCACTGAGGCCAGGAACACAGCAGGATCAAAATAAAAAAAAAAATAAAAAAAACCCAACAGTATAAGCAGCTATATGGATAACAAGAACATCTGCAATTATATTAGATTAAACAAAAATTCATAAGGGATATAAACCTTCATGCTTCAGAGCATAAGCTAATCACTAACTGATGGGAATTAAGAAATTTCTGTTATGGAGAGGTTAATCCCTAATTGCTCACTACAGTATTTCTTGCAACATTGTCTGAAGCAAATAGCACCAGCACTGGGTACTAGACAAAACAGACAATTAGTCTGATGTTATATTGTAATGTCTATCTTGCTGTCTTGTGACTGTAATATACAAAAAACAAATTCATGTTTAGCCTGATTTCCTAAAGAAATGAAACTTGCACAACCACATCATCTGCTATACCTACCTAATAACTTGAATCCATTAGCCAATTTCAACATTTGTCACAGGAACTGAGCCCTGGAGGATAATAAAATTCCTACACATTCAGCAAAATCAGAAGCTTGGCCAAATATAAAGGCCCAAATCAGAGTCCCACTGCTGGGAAACCTTCAGAAAGAGCTCAGTATCAACTTGTTTGGTTGGCCTGCTGTTAGCTGACCATCTCATTAATCCTGGCTTGCTGGCTGGCCCATACACCACTGAGAAGCAGTTTGTGCATGCCATCTCCTTCATTGCCAGGAATTAGGGAAAACAGGAGCAATAGGACAGTGCAGATGGAAGAGATGGAGGTTGAAGATGCACATGCTGGTGGAAGGAACATCTGAAAGGCTAATGGGTTTCTGAGCAACTGAGGCAAATCAGTAAAACTCTTTGGTGAACAGATGAGTGTGTCTGGGACAGCAATGAATTGGAGACCTGAGTTAATTTTTTTATTTTTTTATTCACAGAACAACAAATTTTAATGTTGAAGAAAAAATACGCCTGAATCATGAAGGTGACTGTAGGCTATTCTGAATGAGTCTGTGCACCCTCAGCCTTCTCAGCATCCTTTCCCCTACCTTACTGCCCTCATTTCCACATCAATAAAAGGGACATCCATAGTGATTCTTATACTTTTCTGCATGAATAAATATTCTGTCCTGCCTGATTCCTCTATTCAGGAAGCCATGGCTTCATCTTCTATTTCTGCTCAGCAGGCCACAGACAAAAAGTTAGCACACAAGAGTTGGCTTTGTTTTGCTTCATTCTCAAAAATTGTACAATTAAACATGGTCATATTTCTGTATTCAGAAAGGAAGATAGGAAAGCCACTAGTAGTGTGACCTCATTTAAAACTGCTTGAGGGTTCTTCTAACTCACAACATTTTTATGAGACCAGTGAAAGACATTCTTTCTGCCCTGTGATTCATCCTGTGTATGTCCATCCCACAGGGTTGACAAGGTATTTCTGGGAATCGGCTGTGCTGACTCTGTACAAGTAGAGAATTTCCCTCTGCTGGGAGCAATCTCCACTTGCAGATGAAATACATTCGCTGTGCTGCAGAGCAGTGCAAAATGATTAGAGCTGAACCAAGACCTTAACTGACACTCATTATTATGGTATGTCTACACTGTAAGATGTGTGATTGCAGCATGTATCAGCATATTCACACTGCCTTTAATTTAGCCAGTGAAGATAGCATGACATGGAGCTTAAGGATGAGTTTTACAAGTCTGCTAGTGACCATTCTTATACAGTTCTTATGCTGTATGTGCATAAGTATACACATATGCATATGTGCATGTATATATATATATATATATATATGAAGGCATATATTTGTAAGTATTTAAATAGAGTAGACCAATAGTAGGAAATTAAAACAGGTCCAGGAACAGGTAATGCATTCAGCTGTCCATTCTAGTAAATTACTGGAAAAGCTCCTGGTGCAGTTTTGTTCTGAGATCTAGCATAATTCCTCAGCCATGTACAGGAGTTCTTGCGGCTCAAGAACTGCAGTTGATAGGCAGTTTGCATGTATCTGTTCCCCCATGTCCTGGGTTCGTGGGTTTAAACCACGACACCCCATATCCCTAGTTTTGAAGTCTAACAGGGCATGAACACAGACAGGATATGGGAACTGGCCTAAGAGTAGCAGAACAAGCTCCAACACTGTTTTATTGGTATGGGCACAATCAATGACAAGTGTATGGTCATGGACCCCAAAATGGCTAAACAATAGCTATCCCTGGTACACCCATATGCTCAATGATCACTGTCTTACTACTGATCAAGCAGACTCTTGGCTACATGAGGCACTGGTGAAAATTATACTGTTCTCTTGTTTTTATTCATGTGAGTTCAAAGGATTGTCTTAGTATCCCCTCTTTGCCTTAGATCTTGGCTGCCATATCACCATTCCCTGATTTGTCTCTGTGCAGAAAAATTTATGTAAGATTCTTAAATAACATAAGAAAACTCAAAATGTGGGCAGAGAAGTTTAGGTGGATCATCATTAGATGCAGAAGCGAGTTTGCTGAGAATTCTTCAGGGGTTTGTATAACATTTGTCCCTATAACCTGACTTTTACAGGGGAAAGTGGGGGAGAGCTAGGTGTTTTCTAAAGACTATATGGATATACAGTGAAAGGACAGCTTTCAAAGTTGATCCTATGCAATAAATGTAATTAATTGCCTGCTGCATAAAGACAACATACCAGAAAGAAAGAAAGAAGGAATTTATTAATTTGAGGAAGAAAGAATACATCTCTATATATATTTCAAGTATGTGGTAAAGGGAATTCATCATCATCCCTTCAAGAGCATTGGGAGAGGTCCTTATTTCTCCTTGAGTAGCTGGGTTGGCAGTCTTCAGACAGGAGGAACAACACTCTTGCCAACTGTCAGTAACAAATTTAAAAAATGACAAATTCAACTTTAATAGGATCACTTGCACTGGGGAGAGCAAATAGCCAAGGAACATATGAACAAATTTTAAAGCATATGGGCTTTCTGCTCTTGTAGTAATTAATATAATACTGCGAGTGCATTTATGTCCTCTCTTTTTCCTTTGTAAACTGTGTATATAGGAGGCTATTTGGGACATAATTAGCACTTGCTGTTTTTATAAATCATAAAGGACACTTGAAAGGCATGTATTAGTAATTGAATACATTAAATACCAGAAAGAGATAATACAGCAGTAGATCCTGAAAAACGAAAACATTATTAAAGAGTAGATAGTAGGTCCTTCAAACTGCAAATCACCCACAAAAGTCATAGAAGCAAGAAAAATCAGAGATTATATTATCCAAGCTTTCCCTTGCAAACCACCTACTCCATTATTCTCTTTTAATTCTGTGTTTCAGCTACTGAAAACTGACTACTATTTCTAGAAAATCCATGGACAATTTATATTCTGTAAAGGTATCTTACCTACCTCATGCAAACATTTAAGCTTAACTTAGCAGAAATAAAAAAGTGCCTTGATTCACCTATGTGTTAGATGACTTCATGATGTGAAAAAAATTCTGATTCTGAGGTGAGAATGATTAGATGAGATAGCAAGAAAATTCTATGCAGAGACTGAAGAAACTGTCAACCTTTAAGTTAAAAAAGAAGGGAATTAATGATAAAGAAAATCCAAAGCTTTTAGTCAGAAAAATATTTTTTTAAAAGAGGATTTATTTAAAAAATCATCTTCAAATAATACTTTTTTTTTAGGTTTTTAACAGCTTGAAATATACTATTTTTAAAGAAACAAATTTTTAGTTTTAATCAAACTTTTATCTATTTCCAGTAATTTTTAAACATTTGCATCATGAAATCTACTTGTTTGAAAATTTGGGGTTTATTCTCCTCTAGTTCCTATACTACCCTCAACCCTTCCAGTGCAAAATAATGAAGAAGTACTTGCACTTTCTACACAGCTTTTTTGTTTTACTTTCTCTTCAATGCAATATGCAAATCTTTCTTGAGACTAGTAAAAGTCTGGACCATTAGGAGAGAAAATTAGATTTTATAACTCCGACTTTTGGAACGATCACCTCTGACTATTGGAAGCATTTCGGAATATAAGACAGCTACTAAATGAAAGAGTTTTGGAGTGATCAGGTTATATCATAATTGTCCATATGAGGATTTCTCATTCACTTTATCTGAAGTGTTTGATATTGGCTTTCTGTCAGATGTATAATATCAAACTACCTGGACAATATTTGCTGTTATATAATAATTTCCATGGCTCTCCATCATCCTTCAAATTTTGCAGATTCTAGATATACATGCATTTTTTTTTGTGAAAACATAGACTTTAAAACGCCTAGCATAGTTTTTAATAGTAGACTTGAATGTTGCAATAAAAAGTGTTTCTAATCACTCTGTAGATTTTTGCAACTTTTTGGGTGGGAGAGACAACTGCATAGAGAGTTACCTACGATGCTTACAGGGTTTTAACTGCCACACTTCCTGGACCACATATCACAAACACAAATTTAGATGTTATTTAGATGTTATTTCAACTTCTCTGTTGAAAAGTATTATTTTTTTTTGTCTTCCACAACCATACTACTCCCACTTTGATAAAGACAGAGGGAAATAGTTTTTACTTATCCAGAGTGCAAGAGAAATTATGAGGTTTTGGTGAAAAAAAAATTGGAATAATACTAATCCCAAGTACATTGAAAATGCTCAGAACTTCAATGCTAATATTCGTATCTTCAAATTCAGTATTTATAGGCTCAGAATATTCTGTAATATTTGCTTAAAACTACTATCACATGCATTCTGCCTTTAAATATGATTTATAGAATATTCACAAAAGTCAAACACTAAGGAAATAAAAAAGCTACTGCAGAGAATTTAATTAATTTACTTGAGTGCATACTCATAGAAATATTTTTTAAGCATTCAGTCAATACAGGCACCCATTACTATGTCAGTAAATCAAATCATCTTCAAGCAGCACCATTAAAATATCATCACTTTTCTTTGCTGATTTATACTTGTATTTCTCTTGGGCCAGTGCTTAGTTTTCACTCAAGAGCAAACAGGACCCATTATTGCATCACTTTTAACAAAAAGGTATAGATATTCTCAATATAGGAATCAGAAACCATGGCATGCAAGAAAGTTGTCCCGCTCTTGACAGCTGGAATGGAAAACAGTAATCATGGTTAGGTGGAAGTATAAATATCTTTTTTCCTTCTCTGAGAAAAAGGCTTTGGGTATGGAAGGTCTTGAGATTTCTGAATTCATGAGAAGAAAACCAAGCAATCTAGAAAATAGGAAATAAATGTTATTGGGAGAACTTAATTATCTCTTCTGGAAAGAGGTAACAATTGGAACTAGCAACAGGCCACTGAGATTCTTGAGTTGTTTCAGCATTTGCAATCTACTGGGGGGAATATAGTTTTTACTGATAGGTGGAGATTTAACAGACTAGTTGAACTACTTCTCAGAATACAAACAAAATGTATAAAATTTCTGTAGTTTTGGTAAATTAGCAATTTTACTAGAAATGTATTATATCTAAAAAAAATCTTTAACATTTTAAGTACATGTTCTCTTTCTGAAGATCTATTTTGTGACTCCACTGTTGCTCTAGACATGAGCAATAAAGCATCTCTTCTCCCTTCAGCCTGCTACTCTTAGTGCTTTTGAATCTAGCCCATGTGGTGAAAATGGCCTTTTGCCTTCTCTAACTTTCTGCAGTTCATCAACTGACTCTTGCAGCATAATAGGTCCCCCTGGAAAGAAAGGTACTGGAGAATTTGGGACTATACAGATGGAACCTCCAGACAGTCATTTAAACAGGCTTGATAAAGACCAAGTCTTTCACGTTACTAGCAAATTACCTCACATCCCAAGGGGCTCAATTTAACAACAGTGATTATCAAGCCAGTTTATTGCTACCTTCTCTCTGGAAGTTGGAAAAGCTCTTTCCTCTTTTCTTCTGTGAAACTCTTTAGCTTCAGAGTATCTGGTTTAACAAGCTCAGCTAAATATAGAATTAGCTATAGACATATTTCTTTGTTTGTCTCCTGTCTGCCTTCACCCTGACCTTATTAAGGGGATAAAAACTATCTGGGATTAACCACTTGCTCTCAACAAATAAAATCTACAGGAGAAAACTTACTCAATATTATTTTTCAACATGCCAGGTGTCTTATATGTATTTGCTTATCTGCTTTTTTTTTGTGCAGAATTATGCCTGTGTTTACACAAGAATCTTAGATTTATGAGTCTCAAAGGTTTAGAGTTGTAAAAGCCAAACCAATTCTGCTATAATTAAGAAATAGAAATAAAAATATACTGGATCTCACTTTACTGAGGACAAAGCAGGTGGCCAGAGCACTAGCTATTTCTATCATTTTCTTGAGAATATAATAAACCCTCTAATCTATTAGACCTATGAGACTGTTGATGTCTATTTCAGTCAAAACAATTCCTCATCTAGTTGCTTTTAACATCACCAAAGTTTGCTAGATTTTCATTCTATCTAGTATCACCTTGTTGCATTGTCCTGATACCCTTATGTTTTTTTTTTTTAAATCCTGAGGAACCCTAGGGTATATGAAATTCAGCAGAGTAGCATGCATACAATATATACCTATGATTGGAGGCAGGAGCTGCCTTATTTTACTAGCAAAATCAACTCAGCAGCACAAAAGTAGCATACTCCCAGACGTAAGGAAAGAGACCTTCCTCCAGGCTATGGATTATAGTTTATGTATTTGGGTTACATTAGCATTTCACACTGTAGAGGTTTGATTCAGCCATAAATTCCACAAGTGTAACAGAGGATGAAGGGTCTAAAGCTACAGAAAGTTTACCCAGCAGGGCTTGCACTCCCTCCTCACCAGTTTGGCATGGAGGGATGTAATACAGCTGCAGAAGTACAAGTCACAGACCAAAGGACTAAAGACCACAGATGTATGGGCTTTACACAGATTTAAATCTGTGACTTCAGCATGGATCCTGACTCTTTGCAAACATACATATACTCAAAGATTACCAAACTCTTCACCTCAAGGCTAGAAAAAAATATTAAGTGAGCAGGGCTCCATCCATATCACATATTGCTGGTACACAGTGCTTGCTCCAAAGTTATAGAATCATAGAATCATAGAATAGTTAGGGTTGGAAAGGACCTTAATATCATCTAGTTCCAACTCCCCTTCCATGCGCAGGGACACCTCACACTAAACCATATCACCCAAGGCTCTGTCCAACCTGGCCTTGAACACCGCCAGGGATGGAGTATTCAGAACTTCCTTGGGCAACCCATTCCAGTGCCTCACCATCCTCACAGGAAAGAACTTCCTCCCTATATCACATCTAAACTTCCCCTGTTTAAGTTTTAATCCATTACCCCTTGTCCTATCACTACAGTTCCTAATGAAGAGCCCCTCCCCAGAATTCTTATAAGCCCCCTTCAGATACTGGAAGGCTGCTATGAGGTCTCCATGCAGCCTCCAGGCTGAACAGCCCCAACTTTCTCAGCCTAAGTCCTTGAAACAGGAGAAGTATATTCCTAAACAATGTATTTCCTTTCCTTTTTCCTTTTGATTTAGCAAACTGTGCATATTTCAATCTACCATGATACGAAGTCATGTTTTTGTTTTCCTCACATGTCTTTCCATTCCTTTTCCACAATTGAATCAGAGCTGTGAGAAGGGGCAATGCCCAATAGATAATAAATTTACACAGTAGTGACTATGTACTTTACCCTATACGCTTGTGCTGCACTCGGCAAGGACTCATGGAGAAAATCAGATTACTGCTTCCCCTTTCTCTTTCCAACCTTCCACTTATAAAATCTGCACCTGGGCTTGCTTTGGCAGTCTAACACTGTTATTCTATTCTATCCAGCAGGTACTGTGAGATGCTGATTATAACATTTGGGATTGCTTCTTTTCCTGTTCTTCCCACAGGAGGGGGAAATGTTATTTGTAAATGAATACAAGAAGTAGTAATTAACTATTATATAAACCTAATTTCACCACTGGAGAACTTAATAGCAATCTTTATGTTCATTTCCCTGTTATCAAGACTTCAGACTGCTGAGATGCATTTGGAGGGTGTGTATGTACCAAGGGGTAGCACAGTCTCCCCCAGGGCCAAGGATGATGGGAGCCAAGAAGGCTGTAACTCTGAAGAGTGCATGAATAGTAAGTCTGTCCTGGGATTGTTCGAAGTCATGATTCCTAGCCCTGGAGCAGACAATTTTGGCAAGTGTGCCCTAAAGCCAAAGACCCTGAAAGCTGATTCTAGCAATGAAGCTGACAAGTAACATCAGATTCAGTGAAAAGCTGCACAGTCTGAAGAACTTTTGATTCATCACAAACTTGAAAAAAAACCCTTGGATTTACATACATATTAGAAAAAAATAATTAGATAAAATTACATTTTTTGTTTGAGACTCAGAAACCCTTTTTACGCCTGTCTGAGCTTGTATGTGTTTAATAGATTTGAATAGAGATTACATGTCCTAATTTTCTGTTTTCTGGACTAAACATTTGGTTTTCATCCTTTCCTGACAATTTATCTTTTTGTGATCTTTTATTATCTTTGTTAATCTCTTTTATAATTTACAGAGTTTTACCAGCCTCCTTGTTAATGAGTAGTACAAAGTCTAAAAACTTGAACTGTATCAAGACCTTGGTAGTTCAAGCAGAATTAATAAATAACTACTTTTTAAAGTCCTGCATGTAACACTGAAATTAATACACCAGCATAATATTGTCTTCTTTATAACATCACATATTTAACACATATTCGGTTTATACTTAACTGCAACTCCCCATTTTCTATATTGCTCTTCTTTGGTTTCCCTTTTTTTAGTATCTTTTTAATTTTCCTTCTTCAGTATAATTCTTTGTTGCTGCATTTCACAGATTTCTTCTTTTTGATTTCAGACTATTTCTCTAATATACTGTAATGTCTCTGAGTTACTCTTCTGTCCTCTGAAGTGTTATAACCACTCCCAGTCTGAAGTCCTTTAACTCTTCATAGGTATATTCGCTATTCTGTCATCCATGTCTTTAATGAAAGTACTAAATAATACATGTCCTAGATCTGCCATATGTCAGGCCAATTTGAAAGAGCCTCCTAGTTGGGCAGAAACTAGTGATAACTCTGCTGTATGGTTTTTTTTTCAACCTGTTCTGCATTAACTGCTTTTGATCAATACTGTTACTTGTAAGAATGTCAGACTAACATATCTGGTGCTTCTCACATATCCACCTGGCCAGTTAACATGTCAAGAAGGAAATCAGACTGGTTTGGCATGTTTTGTCAAATCCTGACAAATCCATATTGCCTTTTTCTTAGCACCTTATTATCTACCAGCTGCACAAAAACAGATTAACAATTTTGTTTCAATATCTTTTGGGATATCAAAATGAGGTCAAATGATTTTTAAGTCCTTGGGATCTCCTTCCTCCTATTCCAAATATCAGTATTTTGTTGTTTGCTTTTTCCCTGTTCTCTGAATATCTTCTTCATACATTTGTGGAAATAATTTTTGGTGCTTTGGTTTATATTTTAAACAACTGGAGGGTATCTTTCTGCTATGGAGTGCTAACTTATCCAAGTAACTCTGACCTCTTCTTACCGTATTTTGGTCTATTTTCCTGTTCTGTCGTTAACTTAATAATGATTTTTTTTTAATAACAAACTTAAAAGGTTTTTTTTTAATATGATATTTTCAGTATCATGTACTAACTGCTACTTTCTGCACATTTTAAAATAAAAATCTCTCCCTAATACAATCTAAAGATTTTAGAAAAATATAAATGTGCAGAGATAATAAGTCAATGAACTGGAGCTAGAACTAGCACTGGAATTCTGTTTTCTCTGCTGGTGAATTGTAATAGCAGTGCTTTTGGCCAGACCCAACTAGTTAGATAATTTCTGGATCCAGTTCAGGAGTTAGCACAGGTCAGGGGTCATTCCCAAATGGCAGCACAGATCTGACCATGCTGTGTTGGAAGCTAAGAGAGTGTAAGAGCATGTGACTAGACTGTGCCAGTTGGCCTCAATGTCAGTAAATGATCCCTGCACTGTTCAGTTTATTAGTACAGATCTAGCCTGATATTTTCCTTATCCATCAGATGTTAAGTTAGTTCAAATTCCTCAGTCCCATCAGAGCTTACATTTAGCTGTCACTGTTATGGGGTTAATAATTCCCATCAATACATTCTCTGGACTTGGTGTTCTATAGGAGTCATGCATGCCTTTTATCTTAACACATGGATGTTTAACAATTCCATATCTCCCCGTCTTCTGTGTTTGCATTTGATGCATTTTTTTCTTTGATATATAAGGCAATATCTTCCTCATTTCTCTTTCTGTTAGTTCCAGGGCAAGCAGTTCTCTTCTCAACCTGTCTACTTTTCATTTAAAAACAGGCAATGTGAATGACAAGTCTTTCTTGGTGACTTGATGAGCTGGTTACAAGCTCCAATAAAAGAGTCGCTATTAATTTTGTTTTTCTTTTGAATAACAATAAAAATGGGTTTCTGAGAAAATTACATCTTGGATATTATATTTGATCCAACTTTCTTCCTGCAAAATGACAGAAATGAGAAATCAGCATTTTTGCTAATTTGTTAATTATATATAGTTGATTATTAGAATTTAGTACAATATTAGCTCTGCACCTTTTTCAGATATTTTATATGAGGCATTCCAGTGCTTTCTTGTCCTGAAGGTCCACCCAGATATCCATGGGGATCTACACAGGTGCAAAAGCCCTTTCAAGCAGAGCATATTGAAGGATAAAGACTTTGGATAGGTGACCATTTAATTGTTTTAACAATAAGTGGTGTATTTAAACTGCATGTTCTGGAAACCCTAATTAGCAAAGCCTATTCAAAGTGGTATAGAGAGGAAAAATGGCATAAAAACTTATAAAAAGAACTCAAAAGTTTATTTTTTCCACATCCATACACATGCTGGAATATATATGCTGTAAGGAGAGAAAACACTCCAAGCCCTCAGTAACTGCTGAGCCATTGAAACAGTTTTCACAACATCATAGATAATTACAATTATCCTTCTCTTAGGGACATTGAAGCTGCCAGTTTTCTGCAATTGAAAATAAATAAATAATTCAGAACAGATGTTGACTATTCATCCCAATTTAGTAGAAAGCTTTAGGCAGGCATGTCAGCACTAAACCTGAAAACAGTGATAGAACTTGAAAATATTCCTTCTCTTTCTTTTCTCCTTTTATTTTTTTTAATTTTCCTCTTCCTGTTTTATCTTTTAATAGTTAGGCAGGGTTCCAAGCTTGTCATAGGCCAGTGGAAGAAAAAAAAAACAAACAACTTGACTGCTTATCAGTTCCTTTTGGGTTAGAAATATAAAGTGGGAACTTGCTCAGTAACCAGGAGGAACATCAAGTGCCTGTGGGGGGCACTTTAGGTATTTGGTCATGAATTATTAACAGCACCAAGCAGTGATTATTGTGCTCCTCACACATCTGTACAGTGGAGGTTGTTCAGCCTCTAATCAAAATTGTAGTACGACTGTGGCACTTACTGGAAATAAGATTCACATGACCAAAAGGATTTTCTTCAGGTTTTTTTGGCTAACAAAGGTTATCAATGCATCTAATTGGCTATTTCATGTGATATTATCAGCTGCATCTTATCTTTGTGGTGATAGTTGTATTTTTTTAGGTCAGGATAAATTTTCTTCAGTCACTTCTAAGGTGTGCTGTCCTCCACCAGCCTTAGCATTGTGATAGCATCATATGTCTAATGCCATAACTTTTTTTTTTTCAGTTTTTGCTAGATGTGGACACTTCTTCTTCCAAATATTCAGCTTCCAAGATGCAGTGCCATCTTTCAGCTTGGTGTTGCAATAAATACAGCCAAAAAACCTGCTCAGACTTCTATTTACAGCTTACAGCCAAACACAGATTTTGCTTAATTTCGGTGATTGGGTTTTGGGGTGAGGGAGAGGGTTAAGGAGAAATCTGAACAGGTGAAATGAATATTTCTTTTTATTTTAGCCAGACTTTAAATGTTTCAGTTCTAGTACATGCTACAGTTAGGAACTTTGTTATATTATTACCCTTTTAGAAATTAAAGTAGGACCCTTTCAGCTTCTGAAAAAGCCAGACTAGTGCCTGCATGTCAAGGAAACACAAGGCATTTGTCCTATTACCCTGTAGTTCCTTGATGATGATCAGATTATCAGCCTACTGCTGAATGACAGGGAATGTGTTCTGGATATTACATACATCTGAGATCTTCCAGTTGGGATGCAGCAGGAAATTGTGATGGTTTGTTACATGCCCTTGTGGGTCTATACCATCAAACTAAATAGCGCCCAGTACGTTACTGGGCTTTCCATTACAAACATATATATCATCTATACTTCAACAGTTACATTGATAGAACAGTGTCTGACTTGCTTTGGGTTTGTCCTAGTTGGCAGTTTCATAAACAGTCCTTGGGAACAGTAGATTTCTTCGCATTATTTCCAACAAACCACATGCAGCCACTGTGATTTTGGAGAGTAAGGTCTCCTCCATGCTTAGCTGGCCAAGCATATTCTCGAGAACATTTATTACTGTAAAGGTAGCCATAGGTAATCCAACCTTAGAAATGTGTCTGAAATATTTCTTCAGGTGTGATAGAAACCAGTCCTCCCTCTTTCTGTTTTTTTCTTTCCCTCACTCTACTGCTTACAGCTCCTTCAGCTGTTGTAGGAGAGGTATACATAGCAGCATATATCTAAAGAATACTCTGAATACACTAAGTACAAGTTTCACTAGCTGGTCATCTGTTTTTAGATTAAATTAAACATTGTAGTGCTGTGATATGGAATACCCCTTTGGCTAGTTTGGGTCAGGTGCTCCTCCTCACTGGCAGAGCATGAGAGACTGAAAAGTCCTTGATTAAGGTAAGCACTACTTAGCAATAAATAAAAACATCAGTGTGTATCAACATTATTCTCAGACTAGAGGCAAAACACAGCACTGTACCAGCTACTAGGAAGAAAATGAACTTTATCCCAGCTGAAACCAGAACAATACACCTTGAGGATAAATTATTTTTATGGGGACAAGTTATTTGCAGACTTTTGGTAAACAAAAGTCACCAACTTGCAGAACACAGTGATAATGAAATGTGCCCTGTGGTGCTTGAAAGAACATCTTCCAGTGTGTTGACTTATATTATTCTGGATACACACTGGAATAATTGTACTGCTAATTCTACTAAAAAGTCAGTATTTATCACATTGTGAAATGTTCTCAATGTCTTCACTGCTTGTGACAGGATATGGGTCTTTTGAAGCTTCACTGCAATTATCCTCAGAAACCTGGTGGGATAAGAAAGAGCTTTTATGCCATTTCCACATATCAGGAGTAAAAATATAGGAAACTAGCTCAGACTGTTAATGGCAGATCGGCAGCAAGGTATGTTTTATATATAAGGTGCTCCTTCCACTGCATCGCTGCACTGGTATTTTCCTCTTACCTGCCTATCACTATACCATCCTGACACCAAGTGAACTTGCACAAACTCTCTTAGCAGCTGTGGAGCAGTTGCCAGTGACATTAGAACATATTTTCCTCCAATCTCCTCCTAAATGACCCATAAAATGCCATTTATGCATGATTGCTCCATCAGTATAATTTCTGACCAGCGCATCTAGGTTTCCTTTTCACAAAATCACGAGTATTAGGGAGCAAGGGGAATAATTTACATTCGTATTTTGGCTGGACACACAGATGGGACACAGCCAAAGCATGCATTAAGACCTGTCAGAATGCAGACCCCTTGCATCATGTTGGTCCCCCAGTCTTTCAAACATTATAATCAATGTAATCATATACAAAAGGCCTATGATTATTTGCTAATTTTGTGAGGAAACATAAAGTTTACTGGAGAATGAATTGCACTGAATCTTCAAGGGCTAGAACAGGCTGCTCCAATGCAACTGTATAATATATTAAATATCCCTGGAAACTAAAATGCAAGTGATTTTTGCAGTAGGATAAAGTCTTTTACTTGACTCTAAACAAAAAATTGAACAGGTAAGATCAATAAAACTTCATGGTTTATTCTTTCCTTTCTGATATTGATAATAATCTATATGCAGTTATAATTATAACTTTTAATTTAGTCATTAAGATGTGATTTCTTGGTCTAAAATCGCAGTATTATGCTTGTTTAACTTAAAGATAGTAATGATAGACTTTCTTGTCTTCAGAATAAGTGTTGGAATCACTAGTTCATCTTAAGGAGGTACTGGAACAATCTCCCCAGGGAAGTGGTCACAGCACCAAGCCTGTAAGAGTTCAAGGATGATCTGGATAATGCTCTTAGTAATCTGGCTTAATTTCAGGTAGTCCTGCTAGAAGCAGGCAGTTGGACTTGATGATCTTCATGGGTTACTTCCAACTTGATATTCTATGATTTCTATTAGTCAGCAGACATCCAATGAAACCGCTAGTAAGGACTTTTATTAAATCTGCTATTCTGGAAACTTTCTAATATTTTTGAATAATTAATGATGTTGATAAATACTGCTACTACTACTGCTATTACTACAACTAGACTTAAGAATAGGAAAGAAAGAAATCTGGACAGCTGAACACCCATTAATTGGACTGCCACATTACCTAGGCATCAGAAGATATTTTAAGAGGATGAATAATTAAATTTATGAAAGTAAATGGGAAATAGAGGAAAATGTGACATGGATTCACCAAAGATGTATCACGTTAGCTTCGGCGCATATTTCTATTGGATGAGTTAATTGATTTTCTAGACAAAGGAAAGGCAATAGATTTAATCTAACTGGATTTCAGTAAATAACGTGACAAGTTGCCATATGGGAAATCGTTGGTTAAGCTGCAGAAAATGTAAATTTGTATAAGAACTAGATGCAAACAAATGGAACAATATAATGAAAAAGTATTACTGACTTGAACAAGTTAGGGATAACTAGAAAGTTGAGTCAAATATTATTCTTGAGGTTTTTCTAGAACTAATGCTTAAGAAATTAATCATAATATCTTCATAACTGATTTTGGCACAAGTCTGCTGTTAATGCAAAATGTTAGAAACTATTGTTAGTAAGAAGAGCTTGAAGACTGTACTAAGAGAAATGTGAAAAATTTATTGTACATTCTTACAAAATGTCAGAAAATGCACTCAAAGATTAAGAGGAAGAATTTCTTCCTTTAGGTGGGTACCATCAATTAGGAAACACAGAGGCAGTAAAATCTCTTGGAGTTCATCTCAGACACCCAGGCTGCTCAGGGTCCGGAGCACTTGCTGTAATGATGAGGCTAACGGAGATGGATTTGTCAGCCTCATAAAGAGATGGTTTCAAGAGGAGGTCAATGTTGGAACAGTGTCCTGGGTTCAGCTGTAACAGCTATTTTTCTCCTTCTAGTAGCTGGTGCAGTACTGTGCTTCACTTTAGTCTAAGAACAATGCTGATAATACACCGATGTTTTAGCTGTTGCTAAGTAATGTTTACTCTGATCAAGGACCCTTATGCTCTGCCAGTGAGGAGGGGCATGAGAAGCCAGGAGGAAGCAGAGACAGGATGCCTGACCCAAACTAGCCAAAGGGGTATTTCATACCACAGCACGGCATGCCCAGTATATAAACTGGAGAGAGTCACATGGAAGACCCAGATTGCTGCTCGGTTTAAGCTGGGTATTGGTTGACGGGTGGTGAGCAGTTGTATTGCACATCACTTGTGTTTATTGTTGTTTTTTCCCTTTCCTTTTTAGTTTTATATTCTCTCCCCTTGTTATTTCCCTTATCATTATTATTGTTGGTAGCGGTAGTTTTGTATTATACTTTAATTGTTGGACTGTTTTTATCTCAACCCATGGGGTTTACATTCCTTTGATTCTCCTTGCCATCTCGCCAGGAGCAAGGGGGAAAATAGGTGGAAAGTGATCAAGTGACTGCGTGGTTCTGAGTCACCAGCTGGACTTAAACCATGACAAACAGGCTGCCTAGGGAGGCTATGCAGTCTTTGTCCCTGGAAGATTTCAAGACCTGACTGGACAAAGCTCTCAGCAACCTGGCTGGACACCACACCTGACCCTACTTTGAGCAAAAGGTTGGACTAGAGGCACCCTGAAGTCCAACATGAATGATTCTGTGATCCTATATAACTGAAAACTTAATCAATGCAATGCTTTATACATCCACACTGAGGTAGCTATATGAGAATAAGAAATATTGGTTTTAGGATTTTTGCCTTATGTTCCAACATGGTACAACTGATCAAATAGTGAAATAGAAGCTTTAGCATACTGACTGGCTAACCATGAGTCAAGAGACCCAATTTCTTCTTGTCCTGTATGTTCAAAATTCATATATGCAAACCTTATGGAAGACACTATTGATTCAAAAGAAATGTTTTGCATCAAGTCTGAATGGATGTAGATCACTTCCTAGCCTACAAGCAAAAACTGAATAGGGACCAATGAATCATGTGCATGGCTTTGCTTCTAAATAACAATATATTTTTAAAACTAGAATTATAATAAACTTCAGGAACTACTTAAAAGAGTAGTGGGTTTCCTCAAAAATATTTCTAACCAAACAAGCAATTTAATTTTGTTCCATTTCTTTCATTAAAAAGATTACTGCAGACTGTGAGCTCCTTTTCCAATTTCTAGCCTGCAGAGAATTTTAATGACTGAGACATAAACCCCTCAAAAAATGGGATATGTAATGGAGATGATAAGGGATCCTTAACTATAGTAAGTGTGGTGTTATGCTGCAATAATAATAAATAATAACATTAATATTAATAAAAATAACACAGTTTTATGTGAACCCATAAAAGGCCATTTATATGATCACTGTACAAATACTTAAAATTCCAAAAGACTGCATTTTTCAAAATTACAGTGATGCTACAGACTTTATAGACTCTTCCAAAACCTTTGAATCTGAATGTGTTGCATGTTTTCAACTCAAGATGGGTTAAGGATATGAACTGGCAGGTCTCTCGCACTGAGACTACTAGTTAGTTAAAATGACTGGGTTTTTACTATTTTTTTTAACATTTCCATTATATATAAATTTTAACATATACCCATTACTGAGGAACTAAAAGATTTGAAGTTTCATGAAGTTCTGAAAAATCTCCAAGTACAAATCCGTGGTAGATGACTATTTAATAAATTATGAACTTAAAAAATAATCAGTTAATATTAATTATCAAAAAGGAAGCTTCTTATAAAACATTTTCTGTGTGTCCCCAGGCCATAAAACTTACTCCTCCGCTTCCCAATGTGTGGAAGTCTCAATTAGAATTTCATGTTGAAATGCACACTAACACCCACCCTCTTTATGTACATATTTTGGTAATGTCTGTTTAACTGTGGCTATAACATCTTGGAATTTATAGTTTTTCCTTTTCCAATAAAGCAGTTGAAGAAAAGGGGGCAGATATCGAACGGTTCATAAATATATAATGTTTCCCATTTGTTATATTCTGCAATCAGAGGCAACAGTTTTAAACTTGCATATTAATGCATAATTTCACAAACTTAAAAAATTGATCTGCTAGTGTCTCCCCTCTAGCAATCTTTTCATTAAATGAACTTTATTCACCTTATTGCTAAACTCCTTAGGTTGATTTTATGCTGAGATTTGATGTATTTTTCAATGGAGTTTTTGGTTGTTGATTTTAAACTGTAAAGGTTGTTTAGTAAACAAGTGTTTAATAATGTATACAAGGTGACTGAACATAGATCAATGCCAATTATTTATTCACAATAAAAACTTGGAAGTAATGAGGTTGTTATGTAATCTTGCCAGCCAAAGCCAAAAGCAGGCCCAGTTTTCAGCCACAGTAAATAAAATAGTGCTTTTAATTTGTAGGAAACTATCACCAGCTAAAGGTCTGCTTTAAGAATACCATTTTCCCCATACTCTTACAGAATAAAATTTTTAGTGATGGCAATATTGTTTAACTACATCAGTAAGTTAGTAGATTTCTCAACAAAAAGTCATGATAAAATCAGTAGGAACCTATTGCGTATTTCTTGCTATTAGTTTGAAAACGACATCCGATCAAGTACACTTAAGAGCTCAGGTTACAAAAGTACAGGCTGAACTACAGCTGAAAGAAGAGGCAAGTTTATAGCTCTATAGTCTATAGGGTTAGGATACAGACCGTAATAATTGATAAATGTAGCAGTTGTACATCTTTGGACTTTTTAAATGCTGTAAGAGCGATGCTCAAATGCAGGAACATTCGGCAAGAATGGCACAAAGAAGGTGTTGGACATGTAAAATTGCACCACATGTAAAATTGCATTCACAGTTCCTGAGCTTTAGGAACCAATACATAGGGCTATAAAGAGTGAAAGATGAAATACACACTTCCTGAGTGCACATGAAAAGTTCTATTCATTGCCTGCACCCAGGCAGCTACTGATCCTGTCATTGCCAGGGTGTCTTCAGTAAACCCAAATTACTGGAGAGCCCTGCTGGTTTCACTGTCTTACTGGGTAGGGTAGGAAGTGCATAGAAGCTAAGAGTACCTCAGCTTTTCCCCATGTACACTACAATCTGCTGCCAAGAGAACAGGAATTCTAGCTGACTTTGTACCCCGCCAGTTAAATACTGCCCTCATGTTTTTGCTGTTTTCAAACTGGTCTGTACAAAGAACCTCAATGGTAGAGGAAGATCATGATACTTTCCTTCTCCATTAACGTTTTGAGACCTTGCCTAAGAAAATCTTCCACTGTTAAAGATGAAAGACAACATCAGCAACTGTATTTCTCTCTCTGCTGTATATTATAGTGCTGCTTAAAGTCTCACCAGAATCCAAAGAATATTTATGTTTCTAGGCATCCCACATGCTTGTACATTGAAGCGGCAAAAGCTAAAAGCACCTGCCAGTGTTTTTCAATGCCCATAGAAAACATTGCTCTATTTCCCCTTCCCCTCCACAAAAGCCATTGCTTCTAAACCATTTGCAAGACTGTTAAGGAATTATAACAGTAGCACCAGACGTTACATGACAGCTGTTTTAACAGAAATACTAATTGCTTTCATATTTAATTAGCTATTGTTTAAATTAAAAATACCAACAAAACAGTCACAGCAGGCTCATTTTAACAGGAGGTTTATTGGGGCAGGCACTAGCTCAAAGAGCAGCAGGCATTGGATTCATGCGTTAGCTCTCTTCAGTCTGGAGAAACTGCCAGCGCATTCCTCACTGAACAGGTGCTGGTTCATCCCACTGGCCTGATCTTTTTCCTAATGGTCTTTTCCCTCCTGAAAAGGCAGAAACTGAGAGATATCATCCATGGCAGGGGTTTTATCTCACCTATCCTTAGATATTAATAATGTAGATGCCTACAATCCCTATATTAAAAATGTGGTGCAATAGCCCCACTTATGTTGCTAATGAGTGCTGTACTTTGATGTCAAGGTGTATCACATCCATATTCCTCAGGGCTGTCCACTTTAAGCAGAAAGAGTCTGCTTCCACACATAAAAGCACTTGGCCCTAGAACATTGTGATTACTTGTGTGACATTTTTCCAATTCAAAGTGACTGAAATGACACAAAGGCTCTGCCACAAGGAACGGTGTTTTAAAATTGGGAAGGTAATGGTATGTGTTCTGCACTCTGTAAGGTGATTTGCAGCTGTGACACCTGTCCTATTGGATGTGGGAGCTGGGTCCACCGTAATCTCACATAGAATCATAGAATAGTTAGGGTTGAAAAGGACATTAAGATCATCTAGTTCCAATCCCCCTCACACTAAACCATGTCACCCAAGGCTCTGTCCGACCTGGCCTTGAACACTGCCAGGGATGGAGCACTCACAGTCTCCCTGGTCAACACATTCCAGTGCCTCACCACCCTTAACAGTAAAGAACTTCTTCCTTATATCCAATCAAAACTCCCCCTGTTCAAGTTTGACCTGTATGAAATTGTCTCTGGTGTTTACTATCCCCAGATTGACCTCGGGCATCATCTTGGAAGACATCAAGCTCAGGTGAGAGAATATTTAACTGGTTTTCATAAAGAAGTGAACAGGTTATGGGAGCAAAGAGGCAAACTGAGTTATTTGGTCATAAGGATGAGCACTTATAGTATTATGACACTTACAAAACAAACTCGCTCCTTCCTAAGGTCCGCTACAAATTTGGTACAAGACCCTGTTTTCTCTATTTACTTTAAAAAGACTAGGCAAGGTTAGGTGCAAATACCTATGCCACAGAAATCCAAAGCTTGGTAGGATGAGTATAAAGCATTGGGCCATATAAAAGACTGGTCTCAAAGGCTGCCACTCCCTGACATATTTAATCTTCTGTCCATTCTCTTTGACTCTTGTGCAAACACTGAAAGCCTCACTCCAGGTAATAGGGGAGTTGCACAGCTGGTGCAAATGCAGTGCAGGACCCCAGTGTACTGTGTAGTGCACACTGTGGGTGTCCCAGTGGGAGGGCAGTCTAAGAGATCCAGAGTTGTTTCTCTGAACGTAGGGATTCTGGATTATTATGTGTTTAAGAAATCACTACATGGCAACTGTTTCCTTTTTCAGTTGAATGTTGTGCTACACAATTACTCTCATTCCCTTATTCTTCCTAGTGACATCTACAGAAGTTATTATTAATATATTTCAAACTGCTTTGCCAGCTGCGTGACCAGTTACTTCACTGATTCTCAAAGAAGCTGTCAAGTATATTGCAGGTACAACTATTTACTTTAACAAATATTTGTGCGAATTTTCATGTGAGATTCCCTTTCTGCTGATATTCATGAAAAGAAAATTGTCTCACCCAAATATACATGAAAATCAAATATTTAACTGTTACAAACACCGTCAAGGACAATTTTGTTTAAAATGTGTGCAAATATTCCTGACAAATGTTTTGTGATATTCAGCTCTGAATAATTAACAATGCTTAAATTGCCACACATGTAACAAAACCTATTAGTTCTAATAAGTCAGTACAGTGGAATTAATCAGGTTTTCATTTAAGCAAATGTAGTAGAAGCTAAATTGTTTCATAAACTGTCAAACACATAGAAACACAAAAGTTTGCATTTGTTTTTACTACCAAGTACCATGGTGGTATGTGGTTTGGTTCAGGTTCTGACTAGAAACCCATCTTGCAAGTGGGGGAAGTGGTTCTTGGAAAGGGACTTTGTGGTGGGATCTCTCACTCCTAACCTCAGCTCTCTGAAAAATAAGGGTGGGAATGAGTTGCCTCAAGCTTCTTGAAAAATCAGTGGAGACTGCAGAAACACTTGCTCTGCCTCAGGACAGGCATCTATGACAGATGGAATTAACTGCAGTCTGGAGGTTCCTGTCACTCTCCATTAACTATAAGAGGAGCCTTGGAAGCTCATCTAAGATCTAAGCTAGACACCTACAAGAAAGATAGAATTAGGTGATACAAATCTCTTCCATTACAGGTCCCAAACAACAAACTTAGATTAGGCAAAATGAACTTGCCTCTAGCTGGCATTTCCAAGACACTGGAGGGGAATTGAATGTCCTGCTGAAAAGAGTTTTCATTACAGCTCCCTGAATTGGTTATTATGTGCCATATTTCTATGCCTGCAAACCCATGAAAGCCTCCTTGCCAAGATCATGATCTTAGTATGAAGGTCAAAATAAATAATGATATATTTATTCAAATCTGACTTTGTGACTGAAATGTACGCATAAATATTGGAAACTTTTCTGTCAAAACCCAAGTTTCTAAATAACTTGGTTAAAAAAAATATTTGAAGATATATCCCAAGTGTCTCTCAGTACACAAGGTAAGAAAAAGAAAAAAAAAGGCTACTTGAAAGGTATTATAATTTTTCCCATTCTCATGATTTTTAAGACACCCTCATAACTTTCGAGGACCCAACCCATGAAGTTTTAGCACCTAGCATTGGAATTATTAAAATAAAAATATACTTCTCTTCCTCATTGGGATTTGTGAGGATGCATTTGTTTTCTGAGGCAAAATATATGTGCATTATATTACTCATTTGAAAAGTATAATAAGCAGAATCAAGGAAACTGTCTGGCACTGATGCATGACTTCATGGTGAATGCATACATACTCTGTAAATCTTCACACAGTCCATGAACAGAGTACATAAAAGAAAGCAAATGTGAAATATTTTTACTTATACTGCATTATCATTATTGTGTGAATGTTTCATTTGGTTATGCAAACATTAATACAAAGTGAGCTCTTCTCTATTCACCCCACAAATACCATTTTGATTGAAATATATATCATTTGGCAAGGGAACAAGTACTTGATGCTTGAGAAAACCAGTGTGGAAACAAGCTCCTTGCTAGCTGCTGAGGAAAAGTTTGTCTCTCTTACTCATGCATTATAGTCAGCAAGATAGAGGATGATATGCTGATTTCCAGCTACTGCTTTGTGAAAGGCTCTGACAGAATCTAGTTAGATTTCAGTTCACACTGGAAAATTGTGTGCTATAGATGTGATTCTGGCAATGCCAGCACTATTGTGCCTGCCCTACTGAGGCATACCACACATTGAGCATCTGGCATAATTAGCAGGCTCGCTCTTGGCATACCAGAAGCATACGCAGCCACAATGTGCTTGTCTCTTCAGTAGACAAAGTGCAGAGGAAGCACAGACTGTAGTTTTGTGATTCCTAAACAGCCATAGTAATATCTAATGCAACTGTGGATAGATGTGAATTTCAATGTGACTTATTCACTGAGTTCTTCATTCTTCAGGTTCTGAGTTTTAAAATACCACATCAGAAAAGTTCAGATGCTATATTAATGAGGGTCATCTGCATGCCTAGAAAGGTGAGTTGGAGATCCTCAGTTTTACAAATTTTCCACATAATTTTTATGTCATGCTAAACTTCAAATTATCTTCTGAGTTTGTTTTTTTCAAATTAATTCAAAAATTTGCTATCAGCAAGATTTCAGCTCAGTGTAGTGTTAACTAATTTGTTTTCCATCAAGTTCTTATTAACAAAGAAATCCCTTGATTATTACACTTCTCTGACTTTTTGATAATCTCCCTTGCAACCAGTTACATAATGCCTGAATACTTTTCACTGAAATATTATTGAGCCAAAAAACCTGATGAGGGCTGTAATTACCTTCCAAATAATACCAAAGTAATAGGATGCTGTAAATACTAGGACTCAGAAGTAGATTTGTGCCTTGTTCAGGAGAACAGTGTCACTGAGAACATCCTTACAGCTGAGGCTCACATGCCTTTCCTTCCTGTTCTTCACTCTTACTAACAGCTGCTACATTTTCAGTGCAATGCAATTTGCATTTTACAGTGCTTTTCCTGGCTGCACTCTGGGATACTTAACATGTTCAAATGACCACAAGCTATTCAGTCCTGATGGGCAAGATGAAGCACAGTGATGCCTCCACAAACTTACTTCCTTTCCAATTACAAAAATAAATTAGCTGAACCTAACAGCACAAGCCTGAGAAATAGATATTGCACAGAACAGAGTACCTTCAAGCTGGGCTGAGAGTGATAATAATCTAGCCCATAATTAAGAGTAGAAATATGCTTCAGTATTAAAACAGCCATTGCTTCATTTGCAGTTGATGTGAAGAGAGTGAACTCATTACAACAGCAATGTAAGGCTTTTCATGCAACTGCCATAAAAGGATACTACAAATATAAATTAGTTAGCTACATAACATTCCTTGATGACAAGAAATTTCTGTCATAATCTATTTTATGGAGAGATAAGTACAGTCAAATCTTGCTCAAAAGTGGAAAAGTAGCTGCAGGATGAGGAATATAAATCAGGATTTCCCTTTCTCCTTGAAGCCATAAGGGTTCATTGCCCCATATGCACTACATGGAAGTGTAGATGTCCTGAACAACTAGGTTATCAAAATGTGTTTTAAATGTTCTGCAGCAGTAACAGAATTTCTTTATGGACCGTACATGGCTACTTTGCCTCTGGAGATGGGGTAGAAACCTGGTAAAGGAGCAAGAACATTTGCTTTGCACCACTCATTCCAATCTACTGAGATCACTCTATGCACGTGTATGGAGAGCTAGAGAGAAAATGCAAGCAGAGTGAAGGACAAAACAGTCAGGAACAGTAAACTCTCATTGTCGGCATCCACCAGTAACCTCTGAGAACATGCCCGATGTGAAACACTTTGTTTCTTCAGGAGTTCACAACAAATGAACTTCACAGAGGGATTTATTTAACCAGTTGATACAACAACAAGCAGATTTTTTTACTGTTATAGGGTCTCTTTCTTTAGCTTTCATCACTGCTTCTTTGGAGCAATGAGACCCAGGAAACAGTATTAAATGTAAAATGAAAGCCTGAGGCACAGGTTCAAAAGCAAACTGGAACTCAATAATGTTTAAGGTTATTTCTTTTGTCTGCTTTTAACATTTTCTGCCTTACCCAGCAAACTATATTCCTTTTAAAGCTGAGATTTTGAAAATGAAAATGTAAAGTTTCCCCTTTTCAAAACATGGATGACATTTTCAAGAGTCCTTCCTCCATAGCGCCTTCTGTATTTTTTAAAGCAAAGATAATATAAAAAAATCAAATAATAAAATTCAAGAGAAAAGAGAGAGAAAAATACAGAGAAAGAACTTTTTATTTATTTTCTGACTAGTTCTGAACTGCTTGTTCATATATCCCTTACTCTGTCAAAATGACCATCTGGTAATATTTGTTATTAATAACAGGCTTTAGATGGTTCATAAACTTGCTTACTGTTCTGCAGAACAGGTCATGGACATAAGAAAATACTTTGATTCAGACCCAAAATTTTACTTCCCACAAAGGATTGTGGCTTGTAATAATATGATTTCTCAGCAAATTTTCCAAAGACCATAATCCATTAATACCAGCACAGTCTTCTACTGTGAATTGTAAGTAGAAGTCATTCTGTTTCTTGCTCGATTTCCCTATTTATGTGCTTCCTAAACTGTCTGCCTAACTAAAAGTAGCTCCCTAACTGATCAATCTTTCAGTAAAAAATGGCCATTTTTATAGATGAGAAAGAAATGCTAAATGGAAATATTTCCCTCAAATTCAGTAAGCAATCACCAAAATTTTGGTGGGATCAACAGACTTGTTTTGATCGATTAAACTACTGAGATTCTTAAAATCCTGCAAACACCTTTAATACATTAGTAGGGGAAAATAAAAAATAAAAATAAAAAAAAAGCATTCTAAATGATCCTGAAGTTTTTAGGTGCTATCCAGGCTGGTATTATCCATATAATAGGTTATATAATAGGTTAATAACATGACTGCTAATCACTGCTTGGCTTAATGTGAGTCACAAAAGGCAATGAATTTGCAGACTATAAAATAAACATTTGCAAGGCTTGATCTCTGCTTGGATCTAGAGCCTGTAAATAATCCCTTATCCTCATAATCACTGGAGTTCACCAAAGGGTACCAAGGGAAATGAAATGGGAATGGGAATGAAATTTATCTACTGTTGTAACTCTGATTTGAGAATAGGCAACTGAAGTAGAACTGTAAAGTATCACAGTTCTGAGCTAAGCCCTGGAAGTACACAAAGCATAGCTAGGTGTACCCTCCAAAAATTAATAGGATAACTGCCTCCTTAGTGAGAAATTACCCTATGCATTTCCTAGGGTAAACAGTGGTTCTCAAAACCTGCATACCTTCCATTCATTTCATTACCACTGACTTCCTCAAGCTTCTGTTTCCTCTATTTCACATTCATTCCTTCTAACTCTATATTTCCAACTTCTCCATTTCCCACTCTTTACTGTTTCATGTTTTATTTTGCTCAAAGCTCAAAAAGATAGTTCAGAAAACTTTCATTAGAACAGCTCCAAGAGGATGCTGGTCTCTCAGTAGCTGCATATTATCTCTCAACCCCGTATGATACAGGCTATGAATGCAGAGCACTCAAGCTCAGAAATGCCATGCACAATATTGAATCACTGTAGCATCAGTTCATTTTGCAGTGACAAGGATCCTTAAGATAAGGGTTTAAAACTTCTTTAAAGCCAAAAAATATAGGTACCTGTTTCAATAAAGCTGAAGCTTATTTCTAAGTCTTTTATAATCCTTCTCATTTCTCATGATCTCTTTTTCCTTCATCTTTCAACACCTTTCAACATCTCTTTCAGCAACCTTGAATATGAGAACACAATAAAAATGCTCTGATGTTCCTGTTTGTAAATAAAAGAGCATGGCAAAAGCAGGGTATGTATGTATTTAGTTTGCTCCTAGTATTAAGCTATTAGAGCATTCTGGGAAAAAAAGTAATTATGAAATTATTGATCTTCTATCAGTTATATGGTCAGGTTTCTAAGGTGCGTAATAATATCCCTATCACATTAGTTCTATATTAGAATTCCCTATTATGAGTTCTAATACGAGTAAGATTATTTTAGTTTAGCAGCAAAATTTAATGGAGCAAAATATTACAAACTATTAAAAGACAAAGTCTTTTTAAAAGCATTTTTTTGCTTTGTTTAGACTGTAATACCCTTATTCATATGCTTATGGTGTGAAGCTACTATGTAGGAGGAAATATTACAATAGATGGAAGTCTATCACAACCAGATTTATCTAATCTTGCTTCAGTTTGTTAATTATGTACAATTTCTCTGTGTTGTTTTGTTTTAATGTAAAGGCCATTTATTCCAGTATTACTCATGAAGCATAGCGTCTTACCACACAGAATGCCAGAAAGCACTCACAATATTTAAAGGTTTTTGCAGTCACTCATCATCATAGTGTCCAAAGGCAGGATTCAGATCAAGATTCAGGCACTTCAATTTAAATTTTTGCCCATGCACTTGAAGGTTTAGTTAACTAAAAAGAGAAATCTAGTGTCATTTTAGCTTCCCAATGTTTTTTTTCTCTTCTTCTCCAGAAGAATCAAATCTCTTCTAGGTTCTTTATGATCCCTGTCACATCTCTGGAGATCTCTTGGATACACTACAATAAAACCAGCCCGACACTGGCTGTTTATGTTGGTATATGGATCACAACATTGGAAAATGGGTTTTTAAGCTGCTGATGCTGTCAGTGGAGATCTCAGAAACACTGAGTAAGACCTGAAGAATTACTCCTGACCAGCTATTACAACTGACCAACTATCAATCCCCATTTCTATAGCTAACACACAGGCATCAGTTGACATTTAAGAAGCTTTGATTCCTTTGACTGCTAGCTCAGGATGGTACCTTGCACAGGCCCTCTATAATTTCTGCCTGCCCCATTAGGATGTCTCAAACTCTATATGCAGCTTGCCTGGCACCAGGGGCCTGCAGATATGGCTGAAGCAAGTCCCTGACGTCCACTGCATGGTGAGCTGAACCCCTTCTGACGGACTTGAGGGTGTCTGAGTCACTGTTAGCTCACACCAGGGCTGCTCCCAGCAGGAAGAACAGATGCAGCCATGCTGATCGGGTGGAAGAAGCTACATGGACACCGATCACTCCTGACAGTTGGCCTCATGGCCAGGAAACAATCCCAGGCACTTCTGTATTGCTGAGTATAGGTGTGGTCTTACTGGGTAACCTATTTTTTTCTGTCTTTTTGCCTTATATTGCCTGTTTCACAAACTAGGTTGAGACATGTTTACACTCAAGAAGATTTATTAGGAGGCTCTGTACCTGGTGTCATTTATCAGCTCTAAGGCTGAAATTTACTTCTAGAGAAAATAAAAAATAGAAAAAAAAAAGTGTGAGAGAGAGGGGAGGAGAAGCAGTGGGGGTCCCTGGATGAGCATCCTCTCTTGTGTCCCCATGAAGTGCAATGGGTGTCCCTGTAATATTTTCCCATAGTAACAGTATACTTTTCATTAGAACCCACTCAAGCCCCCCACTGGTGGTTACTGCTTATGATACTGAAGCACACTGTGATTAGCAACAGGGGCTACACACTGAATGGCTGCTAAACTTTATGCTTCTGTATTATTAGGGTCCCTAAGGTAACCAAAAAGCTGCAACCAAAGAGGAGGAAAAGGAGGTAAAGAAGGGATGAGTCTCGCACTTGTGGCAAACACTTCCCATAACAGCAATACCATTGTGTTTAGGCACAAGAGAATAATGACACCAGGAAAATGGCAGGAGAACGACAGCAGAACAACAAGGGGAAAATGCTCTGGGACAGCACTGCCACTGCAGTTTGAGTGAAAGAAAGGATGCAGAGCTGCTACAGGCTAACAGGCAGGAGACCTGCTGGTGGAAAGTCCTTGGCTCTAAAAAAAGGCCAAGGCAGCTACCTGCACTGATGATGCGCTTCTGACTTTAACTAAAGCACTACTGAATTTGGAATGGTGTATTCTTTCCTCTTTATTATAGAAACAGTGTTCAGTGACAATTTAAGAACCTTCATGGCTGTTGTAAGAAATTCATGCTCTTCCAATGTCCTGTCACTAAGATGACAGAGAGATCTATAAGTGCATGGCATGGATTACATAAACTGAAGTACATTAGGAATCTGGGCAAGTTTTTTGTCTCACTTAAATCACTGTATACTTGAAGCATGTAAATCAGTATCAACTAAATTACTCCTGATTTTTTTGTCTTATTCTAAATGCATCAGTGTAGTCCATGAGTCAGCTTCTTAATTAGAAATCCTAGTGAGACTGAAGCTGGCCTGGCATTTTCCACGTTAATTATGTTTTATCAAGGAGACTTGAAAATGAGAAATTTGCCATAATTTGGAACAAAATAAAAATAACATTAAAATGATATAATTTGTTAATCTACAATCTTCATTGTTATAAGTGCTCCTGGGTCTCCAGCAGTGAACTTGAATTTAGAGTATAAATGAAAGATTGTTCCAGGACTATGGAATTGACAAATCATAAAAAAGCATTAATAACATTAAAACAATGAATAGTATTAGAAATAGAGTAAAGCAAGCAATTTTTCTTAATTCTGAATTTGGAAATTGTATGAAACGGAAGTCAACATCAGCATTTACACTGATTTGACTGTTCTGTCTAGTCCCATACACAGCATCAAAAACACAGGCTGTAACAGCACTGAAATCTGTACTGCTGGGCTTCTGGGTCTGCAAGAGAATAACAACCTGCAGACTTTTAGTACAGAAAAGACTTTAAATGAATATATATTATAGCATAATATATTATATTATTCACCATTTTCATGCAAGTAATATTAGCTTTATGGTTAATTCCACATTTGAATTGCTTCTCCCTCTCCTGTGCAGCCCTGCAGTCTCTGGCATGTCTCTCTCATGTGGCTTTTTCTTCTTTTTGCAATAGACTGACAAAAGTAGAAGACACAATGGCTTGTGAATTAAATGACACAGTGTCCTGGTTTCAGCTGAGATAATTTCCTTCCTAGTTGCTGGTGCAGTGCTGCGTTTTGGCTTTAGTCTGAGAACAATACTGATAACATACCGATGTTTCAGTTGTTGCTCAGTAATGCTTATGCTGATCAAGGACTTTTCAGTCTCATGCTCTGCCAATGAGCATGTCTCATGCTCTCCCCAGTATATCAACTGCAGGGAGTTACCTGGAAGGGAAAGATCCCTGTTCAGGTTGGGCTGGTTATCTTTCAGTGGCTGGTGAGCAATTGTATTGTGCATCAGTTGTTGTGTTGGGTTTTTTCCTTGGGGGAAGTGTTATTCCTTCTTCTCTATTTCAGTTGTTAAACTGTTCTTATCTCAACCCATGGGTTTACATTTTTTCTGATTCATCTCTCTATCCCACTGGGGATTTGGTGAAGAGTAAGCAAGCATCTGCACGGTACTTAGTTGCTCTCTGGGCTTAAACCATGACACAGAGTCTAATACAGCATGGCTAATGGCTTGGAGTTGTCCAGACAACAACCTTTTCATTGAGGGGGGTAGACTTTCAGAAGGGGGCCTTTCAGGAAGAATGCCACGTTTCTAATAATGTTCAGTCCATAAAAATAAATGGTAAAAAAAATTATCTGAAGCAGATGTATGCATAAAAGACTATTATACAGAGATGAGAATGAGAAACTATCTTTAAAACCCTAATCCCGTAGCTGGTCAAGCTTAACTCCAGCAAGTCACTCAAAAGAGAATTTGGATGGTCTTTGGCCTCTGCGAAAGTCAAACAGTATACAGTAATCTCTACCTTTGTCAATAAGGAAAATGTTACATGATATTAACAAAGCATCTGTCTACTCCAATTTCTCACTACTCTTGCAACCAAGTTTCCTGCTGTAAAAGACTGTGAACTGACTTTCTTTAGCAATGACTAATAGAAAAAAAGCTCTGGAAACAGAAACTCAGATCTAGAATGTCAACAATGCATACTTGTGAAAGACCCTGTGGCAAAAAAAAAAAAAAAAATTAAATGGTCAAGGGGCAGGTAATATGGTAAAGAAAAAAAGGTTCCAATGGCAAGTGAGGGTGGAATCATAGAATCATAGAATTATATAATTGTAGAATTGTTTGGGTTTGAGGGAACCTCAAAGACCATCTAGCTATAATACCCTGCCATAGGCAGAGACAAATACCACTAGACCAGGTTGTTCAAAGCCCAATCCAACCTAGCCTGGAACACTTCCAGAGATGGAGAATCCACAACTTCTCTGGGCAACCTGTTTTGGTGTCTCACCACCCCCACAGTATCATGTACACATGGACATGTACACACGGACATGTACACACGATTGACAGAAAGCCTATAGTTAGAGCTAAACAGTATTTGTCAAAAAAATCAAAGCACAGTTAAAACCAGATAGATGTTAGGCAAACAGAAGTGATCTTTTAATTGGTAAAATACTGTCCTCCCACCCCTTTCGTAACCAGCTGCTGGACTTCATGGCATTCTGAAGCAGAGCGTAGATGGCAGCTGTGTAATGTCTACCATATTCCTGGCTGTTGGAGCTCTAAGAAGGGCAGAACCAGCAGAAAACTGCTGGGCAGATAATATAGTTAAGTCTGGTCAAATAACAACTAAAATCCAAGCAGATACAAGTTAAAGATCCTAATATTTTGCTGAGAGTGCATTTTCTCTTATTTCAAATCTCTAAACTTATATGACCCAGCTGGTAATGCAGCCCAAAACATAACCTGTTTTTCTGACACTTCCAATCTAAGCAGCATAAGAAGATTGCAAGTCTTGTTTTTTAAAAAAATATTTTCACACTGCATGTGGGAATCGTAAGAAGTCTAGGCTCACCTCCAATTTTGGATTATTAATGTGAAATGAACAGTCATTTCAGCAAAGTAAGGCCTGCTTAACACTGGTTAGAAGGCAGATTTTGATTCAAGGAACTGGGAAACTAAGAGAAATAAGAAGTCAAACTAAGGGAAATAAAAAAGTAAAAAATACAACAGAGTAGAACTATGTAGAAAACACTATTTCCTCCTTAGGATTTCTGAAAAATCAAATGCCAACCTGAATGAAAATCCAAAATCTTGAAGAATGCAACTGTTTTAAATACATTCTGCATCAGCCATTCCAAAATTTAATTTTGTGGAGTTTATTTTTTGCTGTTTGTCTGGGGAAAGTTCTTATTAGTTTTAGCAGATATTTTAAAGGCAATTGACAAAAGACAATTGTGAACTAAAAATCATAGTTTTCTCAGATTATAAGTGCTGACAATGTCCAAAACTTCTATAGCTTGTGGTGTACATTGTGGCCATCTTTAGGGAGATAGCTGCTATCTAAATTCTGTAACATTTCTCCCCATTTTCTCCCCACCTCCTGACACAGAGCGTCTTGTCTACTGATATGATCCAGTGAGACAGATTTATGACTTCTCTTAATGTCAGGCCCTTTATTTAGGCACTTACTCCAGGTTCCGCTGCTGCCGAAGGCCACTCTGCCTATATTTAAGTTGCTCATAAGGAATGTCGAATGAATCAACGCAGATTTTGACCCGAAAAAGATTTCCGTTTTCAGAGTCTGCTATATTTTCCTCAGTCCAGTTGAAAACAATATGGAAAGTGATAATCAGATGTTCTTGCCTATGCTCATTGTCAGAGGAATCAAGAAAATAAAGCAAAAGCACAGTATCATTTCCCTGAGCTAGTAAAACTTCGATAATGAGACAGCTGCTGATAAATTGTAAGCAGTTGATGGATATATTTAAAAAGCAAGAAAGCCAAAGCATAAATAGGTCTATGGGTAAACTAGTGAAAATAAAGCTAGCTAAATTCCCCACATCTTTCTCCATTAAATGTTTATTGTCATGTGAGGGATGAATCACCCAAATATGTCAGAGTACTTGGTAGTTGGAGGGCATCCTTGCTGACAAGCAAATTTAATAAGATCTGAGTCTTTGTAGCTAAAGTCAGCACGTTCTCCTCATTCTCAGAGGGAAAATTAAGTGGGACAGATAACTCCTGATGTGTCTGAAATAGAAACAAAAAAAACAGATAAACTAAAAGAATTACTGATTTATTGCAGCATGTCTTGAGGTCACTATTTTTAGGACTGATTTTACTACTAACTTATGGGAATGTACTTCTTCCTCTTAAGCCATTTTCTCTTTGTAGATTTAATCATCTGATTCTTTGAGGCTTAAACTGGCAAGTGATCCATGATCCTGCCATCTCTGTATCTATACTGGATAGGTAGACAAACCCCAGGAAGGAGCTGTGTTACATTGTGGGACAGTTTAGTCCAGTGTGTATTCAAGAAAATCTGAGAAAAAGAGTTACACTGATATCTCTTAATTTGCATTGGTTATTTATGAAAGAACAGAGAGCTCCAGGGGGCAAATTCAACTTGCTGGAAAGTGTCCTGTGCAGTGAAATCTCAGCTTAGAGTCCATAGGCATTGTCTTCTAAAAATAATAAAAACTAAAAAAAAAAGTAATAGGTGTTTGTATTTGTCCTGAGACATGTAACTTTTGTCCCAGTACCTATAGTAAAAATAATGGCTATTGACTATTTCTGCACTATTCCCTCATATTTGCAAAGAAGCAACTTTTATGACCACATTGGAAATCAAGTTAGAATAGACAAGGAAAAAGTTGCATATCTGTGAGTAGTGCGTATCTGTGAGTAGTGTATGATCTTAGGGTTAAATGAATCCCCAAAGAGAGTTATTAATCTGTGAAACACACTTAAGATTAATGCTTGGGTGGCGGCTTCTGAACCCTCTGTACTAAAAATGCAGAAGGTCTCATGGCTTTAAAATCATGTAAGTAGCACAAATATATCTCAGATGGTAGGAATTCATTTGCTCTTAGCTGCACCAGCACTATCCAGCCAGAGTTAATATGTTGTGCTGAATTAATTAAAGGGATACTGTTAACATAAATATCATACTTCATTCAGAAGATATTTTAACCACTGTTATAAGAAGTAATACTTTGACTGCCAAGAATTAGAAGAGATAGATTAGGAATTCTGCTTTGCTTTCTTTCATCCATATACTTGGCAAGGACTTTTTGTACCAAAGCTGATCAGATATTTTCTGTTATAACTGTGCACTTACAGATTTTTTTCTGTTATTGTTAAAAAAAAGCAAAGTTTGGTTTAAATTTTGTAACAAATTTCTACAATTGTGGTTGTTCTTCAAAAATTTGCATCTTACGTGAAATTCCTCTGCAAAAGAAAAATGTGTGAAATTTTCAACTTGCTCTTTATGGCATAGAGAGTTCTGTGAGCACCTTTTGTATAGCCACTCAGTCTGTCACGATCATTCTCCAGTGACTTTGTCTTTCACACAGAAATAGGGAAAAAGAAATACAGCTTAAATATAGGAAAATGTGAATGCAAAAATGTAGCACTGCCAGGATGTCTCAAGGTAAGTGCTTTGTCAGGAACTGCATTTAACTCCCTTTAAATTGACTAGATTGCAAGTTGAAAGTTTCCCATTAGTGCTTGAAATTAATGTGTCATTTAGTTTTCAAATGGCAAAATACCATATAGCTAAGAAAAAAAGATATAAGAAGGAAGCAGTATAAAAAGAAAGACTAAAAGCCACCACTCCAGAACAACTTCTGAGACTGTGAATCAGTCTGCCAACTGTCAGACTGTATAACCCCTGGTTCCTGAGATGCAAGAAGGGAGATGGTGCTTCAGTTTGACATTTATGTCAAGAGCAAAGAAAGCCAAGTCCAAAGCTACCCACGCAATTGTGCATTCATGTTGGAAATACAGCTCTTGATAGGGTGTTCCTGGAGGTCACTGCATCTGAATTAACACACAGGGAAATGAGTTCTTCAGTGAAGAGGAGAACTTGTGTGAAAACAGACACTATAATCAATATTGTGTAAGGACTGTCCAGTCACAGCCCTTATGCCTTGAGTATACAAAAGTGAAGCATACATGGATCTTTTCTTCTTGTTTAACGAGAGTTTAGCTTAACGAAATTACCTAGAGCTATAATGTAAGCAGTAAGGTTTAATTGCCTTTTATACCAGTTGAAAACTATATTCTTGCTTTTAATTTTTTTTTTTTAACTTAACTGCATTGATTCTAGCAATAAACATAACAAAACTATGCAAAATCATCTTCAAAAGCATATTTAAAAACTAAATAAGGGAAAGAAAGGACACACACGAAGTAACACCTCATGTAATACTGGAATTGGACAGCTGGCTCAAGTTATTAATAAAAATGTCAATACAGTCTGGTGCATACAAGAATATCTTTTTTCTTGTTAGAGATGATACAAAATATTTTGCACTGTCAGTACAAAATAAGGAGCTGAGGACTGTAAGTCAAAAGTCTAATTCTCTGCTCACTTTTTTTGATGTAAACCAGAAGCATCTTCCCTTAAATCAGTGAAATTTCAGAATTTAAAACCAGGGAAAGAAATAACATAAAGTCCCAAAAGGCATATCATGCAGAAGACTAAATCTTGTACTCTCTAATAGTACAGGTGTTTGGAGTACAGCCCTGTTCTCAGAATGTGACCCAGAAGAGTTTGCCAAACTGGTGATAGCAGAAACACATTTGAAAGAAAATAATAGCTTCATGTGATTCTTCCTGTCCAATTTTCTTCCTTTGTAAATCTTTTAATCCAACTAGAATCATTATGTGGATAATCCCTCTTCTAAAATGTTTGCATTTTGAAACACTATCTAAACAGTGCTAGCATCTGACAAAAGATTCTATGATGAGGAACTGTCAAATATTAACTAAAAAAGAGCCCTCCCTCATGTTTGCCCAAAAGTTGTACACTCTTTAATGGCACAATTAAATAGCAATAAATACAGCAACACATAGCACTAGTTGAATTGTTCTCATCTTATTCTCACTTCATAAATCATAAAACATTCCTGAAAGAAAGCTTCATATCCTTGTCTCCAAACAAGGGAGGGAAACTCAGCTCAGGAGGCAAGATGATCGTTCAAAGCAGCAGGCAAGCCAGAAATGAGACCCTTGAGAAAAACATTAGTGCTACAGTTTTCATGGACAGAATTCATATCCATATCTCCCGAATCCAGACCAATGTCTCATCCAGAGCAATAAAAAGCCATATGCAGTAAAACAATGAGAAAATATCAACCTCACTTTATGGTTGTTGTTGTGTGTGAAAACCCATCATACAACAGGAACATGGAAAAGCACACTGGAAATTATGATAGAGAAAAAAGACTTATTTATAAACTGAGGTGTGTTTTAGTAGATTAAAACATGCCTAAACAAGAGAATTTATAATCAAGTATATGTTGGAAAACTGTCAACAAAAAGGAAGTGTATAAGAGTTTATGGGGCACAAAAGAGTCTAAGCTGAAAGACAGGAATGAACGAAAGGACTTCATCTGAAAAGAAGAAATAAAATTTTTATTATGAAGATCAGCTGTGAGGGTATATATACTATACTTTCCTGTAAGAAAACTAATAGGAATCTGGGAAAAAATAGTGTATTGAATTCCATAGTCTCCAGTTATCTTTGCACTCATTGCTGATTTTACATGGCATCAGCTGTGTCTGCAAGGGATGTGAGATGCAGGCACAGTTCTGGATACAGCTGGTCATACTGTTAGGAGAGAGTGGGTAGATGATGCTTCTGTCAGCCTGGAGTAGGCAATAAGATAGTGGCACCAGAACGCTGAACCATCCATCTGGATGTTTGCCTAACAGCCAGTGAAAGCACCTACCTTGGTAAAGACAGCCCAAGTCCTTCTGATGGCAGTGGCAGGTTTGATTTGCATGGTAGTGCCAGAAAAACAGATTTATTATCATGATTTAGGCTGCAGTGATAAAGTGTAGGGCTGCCCTGCAGGTACGCCCTTGGACAGCTTTGGTCACATAATTTGTGTACCGTATTGTCCCTTTTCTTATTTCCTAATCCTCTTTTTCACTGTTCTTCCACCTCCCTATGTCTGCAGCACCTATGTCTGTAGTCTGTCTTCTCCAGGATAAATTAGTTCCTTTTCCTACTCACATGTTTCCTTACAACTGCATTTAAATTTGGTATTTCTGATGCCTTTACCTAGATAATCACAGCCTTATTGATATGCTTCCAAGGGTTCTGCTCACCAAAAGGTCCACATTGCTCCCTTCCAATTATATGTGAGGTCTAGCTGTTTCTTATGTAACTCCCCTCCTAACTACGTGTGCACTCCTTTTATTCCAAGTGGATCCATCTGTAACTGTTGTCAGCTTCTTCCATAGTTATCTGTCATAACCAGGAATTTCTCATGTCATGTTCAATAGTTTTCCATGTCCTGTTCAGTTAACCTCAGGCTAAGGCTTATTCAGCAGCCAATACATTTGCCTAAATCCTTAACAAAGAAGATGCCAAAAATACAGTATTAAGGGTTTGGCTGTCAATATAGACCCCCTTGCTGAACAGCATATCTAACGTTAGTTTCATCCCTGTGACCTGATCTAAGTGGACACCACTGTGTATATGTAAAGTGTTACAAAAGAATCTAAAAAAATTCTTCTATCTTAACATTTTTCTCAAGCGTTGGAGTTTCTGTTCAGTAGTGCAAAAACTAACCACTGGATCTTAGTCTCACGCAATATCAGTTAATCTATTTATTGTACTTTATCTATTGTGCTTATTCTAAAAACTTGGATTACCTTATGTTTGCAAATATAAGATAACAAACTGAACACACTTGAAGAATGGTTGACAAGTGTACAGTACAATATATGGCACAATTTCCAGTATGTTTCTTTACTAATTTTCAGATTTCCAGGTTTTAAAAATGGCTTTCTGACTACAATGACCCAAATTAATAAAATCTCACTTGCATTATTTCTAATTGACAGCAACTGTTGCCTTCTGCTGTTAGTTGTACAATTGATCTGACAGTCAATGAGGAAAAAAATCCAAATCTTCTCCTTCTGACCAAACAGCTTAACCTTTTCATGTTTGGTTTTATCTCTAATTTTAGTTTTCTAATTTTAAACATTTGCTTCAGCAATATGTTGGATTTCTGGTATAATTCAGGACAGGGGTTTAGTCTCTGTAATGACCCTCATATCTCAGCAATGTGTATGGTAAGAGAGAAAAAGTACCTTTTAAAGTATGATCTTTGCTAAGTGCAGTGTTTGTTTCAGATGAGATGTGTCACGTACCTCGTGTGCAGCACTGCCTGTTTGATGTGTCTTGTCACATTACTTCTTCCATCATGTGTCACATTATGTAAGGCCTTGTTACTTTAAGACACAAAGAACTAAAGCAGTGAACTGTTTGCCAGAGACTCTTACACTTCATGTCTCTTACAACAAAGAGCAAATCAAGAGCTGCAGCACCTAACTACTGAGCCACCTGAAGAAAAGAAAGTAAATGCCAACTGCTCTTAGGACAACAGTCAATAGACTTTTTGAAAGGTGATCTAGAGCCCACTACTGTATTGCTTACATAGTCTAGCCTCCCATCCTAAGCAAATGAACATTTACACAAACTAAAGGAAGATACAGTGCCTTTTCCAATGCGTTTACAATTTGCAGTTCTTTGTACTGCCTATATTGTTTCCATCACTGGAGACATGCAAGGCCAGGATGGATGTGGCTCTGGTCAACATGATCTAGTTCAAGATGTCCCTGCTCATTGCACGTGGGTTGAACTAGATGACCTTTCAAGGTCCCTTCCAAGCCAAAGTATTTTATGATCCTATATTCAGGGCATCAAGTAACACATACCAGATTAGCACATTAGATAGATTATGTATTTCCTTTACCTCTTATTTAAAATACTGTTACTCAGGACTAAATCCACCGAAATCAGTAGTACTATGCTGGTGTAAGTGAGAGGAGAAATGAAGCATCTGTCTCTTTTTTCCTACTTGCATTTCAGCAACACAGCTGCTTTTGCAGAACTAAAACTGATAACAGTGCCAAAACTATTAATTAGTATACAAAGCATAAAGAAAAATCCCTGCATCAAGATCTTAAAAGAGAACAGTTACTGGGGGTCAATGTCACAGAGATGTAAGAAAGATCTGTTCCTACTCTCAGGATCCACCCAACTATTGTGCAGCACTAACAAATACTTTCATTATTTAGGTTACATACATTTCCAGCAGGACATTTGATACCTTTCCTGTGTAATTATCTGGAATTTGAATACTACCACTATAACTTTAGTAGGAAATTTCCAGACTTTCCTTTGTGATCTGTGACTGAAAATACTAGAATTGGTAATCAGTGGTTCTACTAGACCTGTGCCCAAAGAAACTATCTCAGTTGTTCTGTTCAAGAACATTCCCAAGTTACAGCTGGCTAACCATTAGTCCTTTTGTAGATAATTGCATCTGGGGACAAATAACCCAAGACACCAGAACCTAGGAAGACAGCTGGCTCTGTAGAGAAGGAAACTGTGGTCCTGGTGGACAACAAACTGACCATGCGCCAGCAAACAGTCTTCACAGCAAACAGCTTCCTGGGCTGCATTAGGAGTGTTGCCAGGTCAAGGGAGGTGATGCTTTCCCTCTACCTAGCATTGAAGAGGACACATCTGAGTGGTTCTGAGCTCCTTAGTGAAAGAAACTAGAGTGAGTCTAACTCAGGGCCAAAAAGGTGATTCAATCATAGAATAACAGGATCCCATGTTGGAAGAGACCTCAAGAATCATCTGGTCCAACCTTTCTAGCAAAAGCACAGTCTAGACAAGATGGCCCGACACTCTGTCCAGCTGAATATTCAAAGTGTTCATCATTGGGGAATTTACCACTTTCCTGGGGAGATTATTCCAATGACTGATTGTTACTGTGAAAAGTTTTACTTTTGCATCCAACCAAAATCTCCCCAGGAGTAACTTGTGTCCATTACTCCTTGTCTTTTTCATGTGACTCCTTGTAAAAAGAGAGTCTCCACCTTCTTTGTAGCCACCCTTTAAATACTGGAACATGATTGAGAGGATGGGGCGTCTTTTGTATAAGAAGAAGCTGAGAGAGCTGGGATTGGTCTGGCTCGTTCACTAACTCCCCCCTTTTCCTCCCTCTTTTCTTTCTCCCCCTCCCCCCCCCCCCCACTTCCCCACTCCCTCTGGGAGTGGGGAGAAGAATCAAAAGAATGTAACCCCCACGGTTTGAGATAAGAACAGTCCAGTAACTAAGGTGTAACACAAACCTACTGCTTCTGCCACCAATAATAATAATGATAAGGGAAATAACAAGGGAAGAGAATACGATACCACCTGTCGAAACGAGTCTGACCCAGAAGACCCCGTATCCTTCCGGGTAACTCCCAGTTAACTCCCCGGGCATGACGTGGTGTGGTATGGAATACCTCTTTGGCTAGCTTGGGTCAGGTGTCCTGTCTCTGCTTCCTTCTGGCTTCCTCTCCTCCCTGGCAGAGCATGAGACTCACAAAGTCCTTGGTCAGGGTAAACATTACTTAGCAACAACTAAAAACATTGGTGTTATCAGCACTGTTCCCAGGCTGAAAGTCAAAACACAGAGCTGCACCAGCTACCAAGAAGGAGAAAAATTGACTGCTACTGCTAAACCCAGGACAGGGGCATATGAAGTAGAGGGAGCCAGACCCTTCTCAGTAGTACCTACTGACAGGACAAGAAACAAGAAGCACAAATTATAAAACAGAAAATCCCACCTGAACACAAGGAAGCACTTTTTTTGTGTTTAGGGTGAGGACGATCAAGAGCTAGAAAAGGTTGAGCAGAGAGGTTATGGAGTCTCTGTCCTTGTAGACATCCTTGAAGACCCAGGAAAACCTGACTGGACATAGTGATGGCCAACCCACTCTTGCTGACCGTGCTTGAGCAGGCAGGGGTGTGGAATAGAAGATCTCAAGATGTCCTTTCCAATCTCAACCATTCTGTGATTCTGTGACCTTTATGTGGTGGCCAGTCATTTTATTTATATGTTACACCCTTTCCAGGCTATATCAAATCACACTACTAGTTTCATACTGTGGTTGTTTCTTAGATGACTTTTATATGAGAAGAAAAAAAGAAGATAGAGGAAGCAAGAAAAAGTCCCTAAAAAGCAGTGAACACAGGCAGGCTGACCTCCTGCTCGAGAGTTCAGCAGAGCTTCCAGACCTCATATTGGCATCTGCCAGCGATTTAATACATAGACAAGTTGCAGCTACAGTTTTTCAGACCCGACAGCTATATAATGAGGAGAGTGTGTGTAACATGTGCCCTCTGTAGATCACATCACCTTTAGCTGCACCAGCACAGTCAAAGATATGTATGGCTACTGGGACAGCAGAAACCAGTCATTGTACTCTAGCACAGGACAGACACTACAAATGAGATGTGATATTGTGGAACTCACACTGGCCAACTGAAGAAAATTAAAGTTGAAATATAGATCTGTAGTTCATTTAAATAGACCATTGGAAAACTCTGAATCAGGAAAGCATGTTTCTTGTTATCCTAATGAAAAGGGGAATGTAGAAAGTGTAACTAAATCTGCTGAACTGTCTTTCTACAGAAAAAACTGACAGGCTTTGTGCAGCAGGAACATACTATTCAGAGAAGGGTATTGTGTATGACTCCATCAGGGTTTTTTAAGAAAAGCATATTGATGGATTTCTACATTTGAATTCAATTAAAATGCACCTTACTTCACAGGCAGAGAGGAAGGAGCCAACCAAATTTTCCTCCACCTATGTGCTGTCTGCCAGGGGTTGACCGTGCCCTTTTTAGTTTGGCTATTCCCTGCACTGGAACATGCCTCTCTATAAAACTAAAAGAAGAAAAAATAGAACCTTGACTATTTGTACAGAAAAGTGAAGAATGGGATGTTAGCGTAAGAACTGACACATAACCACCGGAATGGTTATATGAGGTGCTTTATTGCAGCTCTGGGAAACCAGGGGCACGCACCCAAATCTGGCTTCGACCCTGTCACATTGCGTTCGCAATTTATACACTAAAATTTCGTAACTAATACATATGCATCAAGGATTACTTCATTAGTCCATTATGACATCAGCCTCTTCTGCGCTTGCGCAGCCGTCTTCCTCAGATGAAGTAAGGAGCCTTCCTCCCCTTTCTGTTCCTTGGACAGGCCCCAACCATTATGTGGATGCCAGCATTGTCACTTCCTTGCTTGGCCTGTTCTTTAAAGTTGCAATGATTTCACAAAGCTACCAATATTGCAGAGATGAAATTTTCTGCTGCTTAAGATACATGGTTTCCATTTCTAGACAAAGCTTCCTTGTAAGCAAAACAAAAATTATGAACGTCTGTATTATCAAGACGCACAGTTAGACAAAGCTTCCCTGTTCTAAACTACAAGGTCTTAGGCCAGGCATCCTGTGTCCTTCTCATTGTTACATTAGTTTCTACTGCTGCGGCTACCACAGCAAAGTTACGACATTCTTTTAATATACAGAAGTCTACTATTGATTAAAAAACTTTTCAAATATAGTCATTTGTATTGCTCTATATAATCATTTTAACGTAAAATTTCACTCTTTTTTCTAACAGGGAGTTGACACATTTGTCCTGAGAGACAATGAGAGAGTGAGAGTGTGCTGTACCTTGTTTGATAGGACATTCACTTGAAAAAATGAAGAAACCTTATTTCTTCCCCAGGATGCTTACGAATTTTAAAAAACTGCTATTTTATGCAATATTCAGAAAATTTCTGGAAAATAGGCATCAGCACACGGCTTTCCCTTTTCATATGATCAATGTTACACTGACCCTCCAAATTTAGTTTGCTACACATTATTCCTCTGCTCATATCCGTTGTATGCTGATCTCATTTATTGTCTTATTTAGAATACAAGCCTTTCTAAAGGTAGTCTGTCCTCCAGCTGTACATAACTCTGTCAGAATGGGTTCATGAGGTTGCATGAAATGCAATAAAATGTAATCAGTAACAACAATGGCTAGCAGAATTACCATTTCATAGACCTGAAAGATGATAAACACATTGTCCTGAATTTGTGAAATTTCCTTCCACAACTGCTAATCTTCCAGTCTATTGATGACTCATTTTAGTTTGAAATTTAAAGACTAACAAAAGCAAAAGAAAATATTTGTGAATATTTAACATTTAAATCTCACATTTTCTTAACCAGATAATCCAAATGCACCACTTAAAAAAATCAGTATTCTAAAACAAATTTTAGAAAACAGTAGAATACTTTTGCACTGAAAACACAGAAAAGTAGCATGCTGACTATAGCTGCCTTCATGCTAAAAAAAAGCCTTGGAAAATAATTATCCAAATTCAGTAATAAAAGTACTGTTTTATCATCATACACTAACTGTATTTTAATTAAATATTGCTTTAATGTTACTATTATGGGAAACATTAAAAAGTAGCTCAACAGTTGCCACTGGTTATTTTCTTAATAAAACTGTTGTGCAAAGATTTAATCTTTTCAAAATGCCATATATTATAAATCAAAAATTTTCCATTTTAACCATCCAAAGTATATACTATGGAATAGCTAAACCAAGGAGCTGCCTGAGAGTTTTTAGGTTAGATTCACATCTTAGCAAATATTTGAAGAAATAAGGATAAAGTTCCTATATTTTTTTACCAAAGTGATTCTTTGCATAAGTACACACACTTGTATATCTGTATATACTATGTCTATATATGCTTATATGTGTGCATATATATATATATATATAAATACTTATATGCCATCTCCACAGGGATGACTATTAACGTCATCAAGACTGCTCAAAGTGCATCATGTCCTTCTTGCCCATGCAGCTCCATTGGAATTAAGAACCTAATCTTGTAAAACTCCTCTGACTCCACTGGGAGCAGGATTGTATTCTTGCTTGCTTACAGTACATATCTAAAGCCACAATGTTTTTTGTATTGGCACTATGTCAATTCCTTTTTCATTGATGTTGCTGGGTTAATTCAGCTGGCAAGGACTTGCTCCTTAAAAATCAGAATCATTTCATGTGTTTGTCTAAGACAAAATATTTTCTTCCACATTTTCTTACAGTAAATAGGTCGTTAGTTTATCTGTACTTGCATGCTACAAAATAGAAGTTTTCTAAAATTTTTGAATTTATTATGGATTTTATGTAAAAGAGTATTAAAAGAAAAAGGGGGTATTTGTGAATGCTTCACATGCAAACCCCACATATTCTTAATCAGATAGTGCAATGCACCATGAAAAAAAAATCAGTCTTCTAAAATGAAAAAAAAAAAAAAATGTTTTGAAGAATCTCCTCAAGTTCCTGCTCAGGTCAGTAGCAGCATTCCACTCACTGAAGTCACTCAGCCTATTCCTGACTGCAGTAACTCTTACATTTGGGGGTGTACAGTACAGAAGCCTTAAACAGGCCATCTTATTTATTTTATGCATTAACCTGAAAACTTTGCATAGAAATTCTTGTGCACACTCTTTTTGAAAGACTCTCATGTTAGGGCTTCATGTTTCCTCCTGCAGAAGTTTAGCTTCTGCAAGGTCTTTGGGAGTCTTTATCAGCATCCCCTTGGCAGTGGCTCCTCTTCTTGTCTTCTGACCCTGCTGAAACTGTTTTTAGTTTGCCCAGATCACACCATTTCCACAGCCTTTAAGTGGGAAATAGGGTGGGGTATTCATGCTCTTGAGTGTGGTAAATTCAAAAATAAGGGCAGAATAAACATGACCTTTAGTAAATACTAGTGGTACTTGAACAATGCTTCAGATTCCCAGCCACAGACCCTCATTATACCGTAAGAGAGTGATGTTTTTGCGCTCATATTATGCTGCTTCCACAGCACATGCAAATTGTCAGTGAAGCTATTTGGACACATTCAGTCTGAAGCACCTTCTGATAGAACATGCCCTTCTTGCAAAATTGATTTTTTTTTTTAATTGTATTTTGTGAACAAATATTCAAATTTTCCACTGGGAAAAACCAAACTGACAGGTCTCCAGGCTGTTCACCTGGAAGGCTTTTGTCAGTTTCATTTTCCACAAGCAGAAAGTAAATTTGACAAGTGCTGGCCCGGCAGATTGCCAGGGCTGAGTACCTGAGCTCTCTGCCTCACCCAGGCTGAGCCACCTTTCCTCCCTGCACTGGTAGGAGGGGTGACGACATAGAAAGCCTGAGTGCTAGTGCATCAGCTGGCTTCCTGGAAAGCTCTTGTCAATCCACTATCATTGCAAGCAGGAATGATACATACTGAGGAGAGACATGGTAGTAAGAGACAAGTTTCTTTTTCTGTTTTCTTTATTCTTTTTTTTTTTTCCTTTCTAATTCTTTTTCAGATCAGGGCAAATGCTATCGCACTACGTTATTGTCCTGGGTTCAGCAGTAGCAGTCATTTTTCTCCTTCTTGGCAGCTGGTGTAGTGCTGTGTTTTGACTTTCGGCCTGGGAACAGAGCTGATAACAAGGATGTTTTGGTTTTGCCAAGGACTCTGTGAGCCTCATGCTCTGCCAGGCAGGAGGGGAAGCCGGGAGGAAGCAGAGACAGGACACCTGACCCAAACTGACCAAAGAGGTATTCCATACCACAGCACGTCATGCCCAGGATGTAACTGAGAGTCACAGGGAAGGGCTGGTAGACTGCGGGGTTGGAGGTATCGGTTGGTGCTTGGTTGGGCTGGGGGGGGCGAGTTATCAGTCGGCTGGTGGTGAGGTGTTGTATTCTCTTCCCTTGTTATTTCCTTTATCATTATTACTATTGGTGGTAGCAGTAGTGATTTGTGTTATGCCTTAGTTACTAAACTGTTCTTATCTCAACCTGTGGGAGTTGCATTCTTTTCGATTCTCCTCTCCATCCCTCTGGGAGTAGGGGGAGGGAAAGAAGGGGGGGAGTGAGTGAACAAATTGCCTGACTGGGTTTAAACCACGACAGTTCTTTTTTGGCGCCCAACATGAGGCACGAGGGGTTGACATAATGACAGATCTGACCAGATTAATAGTCACTCGTCACAATGCCGATTTATTGGCTCTCAGAGTTGTTACTCTTGATCTCACAGTTTCAGAATGTTTGTGATAAACACGTAAATATATTGGCTTTCGCAAATCATAGGTGTGGTTATGTGGATATAACTGTACCAGTTTACAATAACAGAAACAAAACTCGCTAAAGACACAAGACTAGACAACAAGTTAAAAAGGTTCAGCTTTCTTGATCAAAACGGAGTTATATAGCAAAAGAATTTGTAAAGGTAAAAAAAGAAGGGGGGGGGGGGGCTTGATATAAGGAAAGCTAGTGCCTGGATAGCATGGAGTTAAAGTAGTTTTTATCTTAACTTAGGTTGTAGAAAGAGAACAATGTTTATGTTGTAAGTCTGTGGAATGTAGTGGCCCCGCTAAACACGAGTTAATTGTTTCACACTAGTCTTCTAAAGTATATTTAGTTTTAAAGAACAGTGTTTGTGTTGTCTGTGGTGAGATAACACGATTTAGTGGCCCCACTAAACATGAATGAGTTATTTCATACCATCCTTCTCATTATCACTTAGTTTAGAGAAAGAGCCTCCCAAATATCTGCTAGCTTGGGATACTCCTTGTCTGCCCATCCTGCAATAAATTTTGCAGGAAGGTCACACTGTTTTAAATCTTTGCTAGTTATCAGAATAATTACAGATATAGCTGGTTGTGTGATTACTGGGGCGTCCAACTATGCCAAAGGTAAAAAGCACACTGTGAGGAAGACTGCTTACTTCACCTTGAAGACCCCTACTCACAAGAGGAAGACTGCTTACTTCATCCTCAAAACCCCTGCCCACAATCACCTCAGAGCAGTGCACAGACGCCAAGAGGGGGAGACTTATGATAATAAATTCTTGGAGCTAGTTATAATATCCCCTGTCTACATGCAGGAATTATGAATATGTATGTAACTAATGTAATAGTGAAAGTATATAAACCTGTAACAAATACTAATCACTTGCACCTCTGGCTACGGTCATGCGCCCAGCACTGTTGCTTTTGCTTTATTGACTTTGTCCCTCAATAAAACCTTGTTATCTCGTTTAGAGGAGTGAGTTTGTATTTCACAAATGGGGGCTCGTCCAGGATAAACCCTGCTTTGCTTCCATGGGCCTAGGGGAATCTGAGTCAAAGCCGTGCCCTGCCAATTTTGGCAGTTAGCTCAGTTTCTTCTGGTCTCATTGGCGCTTGCAGGTTATATCCTTGGCAAAGAAGAGGACTCATAAAGCAAAAGCAGGGAAGGGCTCCCAGGAAAACCACGGTCGCCTGTAACTCATGTGCACACAGACCCAGACAAGAAAACGGACTGTAAGTACTGTTCAATTAGGCGGGAATATGGGGGTGATCAGTGTGTGAATGAGACACGGACCGGGTAACCTGGATCTGTGAAGACATGGACCGGGTAGCCGGGATCTGTGAAGTGAGTGCGGAGTCTTTCTAACCACGGTTCCAATCTCCCACGAGGGAATTGGCCAGTGAAGAGATGAAGTGAACGAGTAACTGAAGAAAGACTGAAAGACCCCCCAGGGTATAAGTATGTGACAAGGGGCAGGTAAGCCAAGTCCCGGGAAAGAAAGGGAGCAAGGAAATGCCGGCCAAAATACCCCCGGACAATCCACTGGGGGTTATGTTAGCTAACAGGGAATATGGTTCAGGTAGGAGAGACAAGCCTAGGGGTGTCAGGGGCTCTACCTCCTGGGGAATATCAGGTAAAGGGGGTACCTATAAGTCGTAAGGAGACGTCCTACGCGAGGTAAAGAGCATGGGTGCTAGCCCCAAGGGTTGGTTTGGTACAAGGGTAACTAACGGCTTTACCTTTGGCACGTAAACAATGGCTTGAGATTTATGTGTTACCAGTTATTGGCTTAGACGACATTCTGTGTAAAGTGGGTGATTGAGAGATGGACCCTTGTGTGAATGAGTGTTTTGTGTGAGTGAGACGTGGCATAGCTACGAAGCGAGTATGGAGTCATGATCCACAGTTCTGTGTTCTCTGTGAGGAGAGTGGCCAGAGACGGACGAAGCATATATGTCCTTTGAAATTGAACCTATTGTTGAGTTTCGTTGTCTTGTCCACCGTAGCGTTGTGTGCAAACCAATTTTTGTCTTTGAATGTTTTGTTTGTGAGGATAAAGTGTGGGGGAATTTGATCAGGATTTTTGGTGTGTTAATTGCCTGGGAAACTGGTCCAATTGGGACCGGACTGAATGTTTGGACGAATTAGTACAAGTAATTTGTGGGAATTTCTGAGAACTAAAGAACCAGTAGAGCAATATAGGGGTTAACTGCCAAAGTAGTGTTTAAGCTCCCTGGCACGGGGCTCGAACTAGCCCTTGCCCTATCTGTCATCACTGTAGTTTGTATATCCAAGCTACGTGTCCTGCGTGTTCAAAATATGTTATCTCTTTTGGTGTGAGACAAGAGGTTTATTTACAGAACTGTTTGGAATTTAGGTGTATCTGTTGTGGGTGCAGCACTCTGTTATACCTCTTACTCTGGGTAAAATGTTATTGATGTAGGGCTAACCGTATCATATATCTTTAAAGGATTACAATGGGAGGACAACAGGGTGGGGGAATTCTCAGAAGGAACCCGTTAGGTCGCATTTTATCTCATTGGAAAGATATGCGGGGGGGGGGGGGGCAGCAGGAGAAAGTGTGAATAAGAAAACTCTGATCAAATATTGTAAATATTTGTTCCAATTTACATAATTGGAAGATGGGAAAAGTGGCCCTTCAATGGAACTTTTGAACTATAATACTTTGTTCAATTGTTTTTCTTAAAGCAACAAGAAAAATGGGATAAAGTGATGTATGCAGATATAATTTTCATTTTAACAAACCACCTGGCATGACAGACCAAATAGGAAATTAATACAGCTCAGACAGATCCCTTAATTTTGCTTTGGAAAAGGACAGGGAAAAACAGAAAGCTAAGCTGGAGCGATGTTGAGCCTGTGATACTGGGGAAAGATGTTTAAAGTTAAAAACACAACAAAACAAAAACAAACTAAACAAAAAAAAAAAGAATAAAAAAAACAAAGCCGGAGTAATCAGGAAGATAGGTTGAAAAATCATGTATCACAGGAACCTCCAAGAGGCGCACCCTCTGTATCTGTCCTATCTGATATTAATAAGGAGAAAGAGATTGCTGTCACTGTTAACAAGCAGCAGATTCACATTCAGAGTTAAGGGTGGGTTAAACCAGAAGTGCTGTTGCACAGGCAGGCATCTGCAGCCTCTGCAGAGCAAAGTGAGCGACTGTGAGGAAAAAAAAAAAAAAGAGGGAAAACCAAGGGGAAAAGGAGGGGAGCTCATGCAGCTCCTGTGTTAAAGCATGGGATGGGTACTGGGGCAGGCAGACAAGTGGGAACAGACATGCTGACAGACGGGACTGAGGGCTTGCTGGACCCTCACAGGACAAACTCTTTTATTTGTATGAAGCGATTTTAATTAATAACGATGATTTAACATTAATGGTGGACAAAAGTCTAAACCTTGCTCAGTTTTTATATGGGGAGCAAAAAGAAAGTTTAACCCATAACTGTTTAGAAGTTATACAATACCAGATCAAGATTCGGGAGGATTTAATGGAACGGGCTCTCCTGGAAGGTGAAAGAATGTATGTAGACAGACCATCTAGATGTCTACAGGGAAAAACGATGTCAGGGTATGTGCTAGTTAACGGAGAAAAGATGCAAATCATTGAAAGAGGGGAAATTACCCTCAGGTTGGTCTGCTGAAATGTGTGGGCTATGCGTGAGTTCGTATTTCACAATGTTGTAACTTACTTAGAGCCAGTATTTGCTGTGATAGTGTTTATCAAGTGTGGGGCTTGGGCTAAGGTTCTTGTCTCACTGTACTTTATGGCAATGACATAAATACGGACAGGCTCCAGCAGCTGGGCGGGACGGACGTGGCCGTGGACTTGTACCTGGCCGTCCGGCTGCTCTTCACCGTCCTGGCCCTCGCCCTCGCCCCCGTCTTCGTGAGGCAGCTGGGAGCTGAGGGGGGAGCGGCCCCGGGAGCCGGCGGCAGCCAAAGCGGCCCGGGAGAGCGGCCCCGGGGACCAGGAGGGAGAGGGGCCGGAGGCCGGCAGGGAGCGGCTGCCGGTGGAGGAGGTCGGGGCGGTCGAGGAGCGGAAGGAGGCGGCTGCAGAGCAGAGGGAGAAGGCGGCGGAGGAGCCAAGCTCCATGGAGGAGCCGGGCCCCGCGGCCGAGCCCAGCCACGCGACGGCCGAGAGCATCCCCCGGAAGCCGCCCGCCGAGCCCCAGGAGGATGCAGGAGACCACGCAGCATTTCCCAGCAAGGCAGAGGAGGAAGAGCTGGACTCAGGAAAAGAGAAGCTGGCGGTGGGAGAGCCGGCAAGCACAGCAGCTACACCAGCCCCAGTGACAAGCACAGCAGCATCAACTGAGAGTTCTGAAGGTTTTGAATGGCCTTTGGGTATCCTTGGGACCTGCCTGCTGATTGTGATGGGGATCAGCATGTTGGCACACATACAGGCTGTGTTTTACCCACGACCATTTTGTCTGATCTCAAAAGTTAAGCAGAGTCGGGTTTGGGTCTTTTCTGGGGTTACATGACAATATAGGAGGACCAGGAGATTTTTCCCCAAGGCTGGACAACCATGAGTGGCAGGGTATGTGGGACAGTATGGACAAGTATCTAGCCCACTGGGCCCCTCCAGTGCTTTGGAAGCATCAGACATGGAAGGCAGCTGTATGGAGTCCCCAGCAACAAGCTGCAGAAACTGCTTAAGGGGACAGTGAATTATTTTGAGCCTGGTGGGCCCATGACACTGCAGGCCATCAGAGCAGAGATGCAACATAAAGATGGACTCATGATCGAGGGGTGGACTTAGCAATGGACACTATTGCCCAGGTTATTCATGAGTGTGAACATTGCACACAGTCTCTCCTGCTCTGAAAGACTGTTACAAGAGATGGAGCCTGACATCATGGACCAGATGGACTCAGCAGCTTTATAGGGACTGGTCCATGTACTAGGATAAGAGTTCACTGAGATAAGAGTGATGGTATATTGAAAATGTGGGATCTGAGCATGATGTTTTGCTATGGAATAAGGGGTGGATAATGTCCTGGGTTCAGCCGTAGCAGTCATTTTTCTCCTTCTTGGTAGCTGGTGTAGTGCTGTGTTTTGACTTTCGGCCTGGGAACAGAGCTGATAACAAGGATGTTTTGGTTTGGCCAAGGACTTTGTGAGCCTCATGCTCTGCCAGGCAGGAGGAGAAGCCGGGAGGAAGCAGAGAAAGGACACCTGACCCAAACTGATCAAAGAGGTATTCCATACCACAGCATGTCATGCCCAGGATGGTAGACTACGGGGCTGGAGGAGGTATGGGTCAGTGCTTGGTTGGGCTGCGGGGGCGAGTTATCAAATCGGCTGGTGGTGAGATGTTGTATTCTCTTCCCTTGTTATTTCCTTTATCATTATTATTATTGGTGGTAGCAGCAGTGATTTGTGTTATGCTAGTTACTAAACTGTTCTTACCTCAACCCGTGGGAGTTGCATTCTTTTCGATTCTCCTCTCCGTCCCTCTGGGAGTAGGGGGAGGGAAAGAAGGGGGAGAGTGAGTGAACGAGCTGTCTGGCTGGGTTTAAACCACGACAATTATATATAATTACATTATATCATATATATAATATTCAATTTATAATTGATGGCTTGATTTGGGAAGGGCTTTAACCATGCTTACTGCAAGCACGATGACCAAGGGCATGTGGGATAGGCAAATCTGGTTGGAAAAAAAAGAAAAGGGTGCTTAGGCAATCAGGAAGTGTCCGACCAGGACTGTCATCTCCTGCACAATGTCAAGCAATCCATGCAGTGGTCCGCCTGCATGCAAGGTTGGATCTGCAGCTTCCCATGCACCTTGTCACCTACTGTTTTGACCCTTGCCTGTCCATACAGACAAGTGAGAGTCAGCCCTTCCAGCCTGAGCAGTGGATTTTTAATATACAGTATATATTTAGCTATTTTTGTGTGTTTCTGTATCTCTATACATATATATACGTAAAAACTTGTATTTTGTTTTCAAATAATGTTATAGTGATTGCCTTTTACAGGCCTTGTTATGTCGTTCATGTTCCAAGATAGAAAGCTGTTCTCTTTACACTTGTTACAAATTGTGGCATAAATGAAATACAAAGTAAATTACTGTGTTTAGGAACACTAACACAACTAAAATCCTCAACACTGAATAAAATGGACTGCAATTGAAAACACCAGGTAATGGTGTAAAAACACCACAAGGTAATGCCTAACTCAAACAAATTTACATAGCTACAAATAACTGTAATATTTATCAGCATGTAAACCTACATATAGACTGAAAGACTTGATGCATTTCCACCTTTACAAAAGCTTCTTCAATTCTTTCAGTAAAAGCTGGCCAATTTTCCACTTCTATCCTGAGATGATCAATACTTCCTAAGTGAGCCACCTTTTGAAGTACTTCAGGACACATTTAGCTCCCTCTTTGATCTTTCCATGTCTCCTTTTAGATATAATGGATTTTACTCTACTAAGGCTATGTCCCACCAGCTCCATTTTTATTATCCTTTATCTGACTTTCCACAAGATAAAAGCAATTTAAATGGATAACTTTTTTTTTTTTTTTTTAGCAAGAAAAATTAATCATGCAACTCTATTTTGGGGAGTATCAGACATCTTGGAGCCCTAGAGAAATCCTCAAAGCAATGTTTTCTGCAACATTTCCATTTGAGCAGAGGCTTACTGGATACCACATGGGGTACCATATTTCCTTGCTGCAGACTCAGTTTACAGATCCCTTGCTAATACAAATGTATACTACTTAACATAGAATCATCATAACATCATAGAATAGTTAGGGTGGGAAAGGACCTTAAGATCATCTAGTTCCAACCCCACTGTCATGGGCAGGAATGCCTCACACTAGCCCATGTTGCCCAAGGATCTATCCAGCCTGGCCTTGAACACTGCCAGAATGGAGCATTTAACACTTCTCTGGGCAACCTGTCCCAGTGCCTCACCACTCTCACAGTAAAGAACTTCGTCCTTATATCTAACCTGAATTTCCCCTGTTTTAATTTGGACCTGTTACCCCTCTTCCTGTCACTACTGTCCCTGATGAAGCGTCTGTCTCCAGCATCCTTGTAGGGCCACTTCAGATATTGAAAGGCTGCTACCATTACTATTCTCTTGAATTTACTCTGTGAAGATGTGCATCTCCAGAAAAGCTACATTGATGCATTTTTTTCTCTCCTGCTGTGGTGTAACACAAGACGACAGAGAATCTGAACTCAGACAGGTGAAGGCATGGCTGCAATATTGCTATCTATGATGACAGGGTAGCACCATCATGCCAAGCACTCAGCTGGATTTGAGGAAGAAACATTTCCTGCATCCTTCAGATACCATCTTCCTCAAACCTCACCTGTGCCTTTGTCACATTGAAAGAGAATTTGCATCAGTAAGTCTTCCCCTGTCCTCAGCTCTGGGCCCCTCATAAGCCCCTTGCTTATATTTATCAATCTTATTTTCACTGTCATATTCTTATGATGCTAGGTACTGGGCAAAACCAACTCAGTATGTCTAAGCAGATATCTAGGGAATATTTTTTGTTTCTTTTTCCTTTCTTTTTGAACCTAGAATAAATACAAACATTCTGAGTAATATATGCAGAAATCCTGGAGAAAAAAAAGGGGGGAGAACATCTGCTTCAGATTTGGGAAGAAGAAAATATTTTTTCTCCTCAACAAATCTGGGGAAGGTATTCTTCCCAAACAGCAACCTGGAGAAAGATGAATGTTTACTTTGCTTTTTAGTGTACATCTGAATATGTTTGTTATTATCAGGAAGTCTCAAGAATAGAAAATTGACTTTTCATACAGTATGAATTTTAATCCACAGTAAGTGTGGATTCAACAGAGTTGCTGAAATAGAAGGTAATTTTCTGAACAATGTCCTTATTCTTCTACCTAATTCACAATCTGGTAACTTTTTGTGTGTGTGTGTAAATGAGACAAACCCTTGCATTAGGTTAGTGTCATCATTAGAGAGAGAAACAGAAGAGGAAGAAAAAGAAACCAGCTCAGACCCAATGTGTCAATTTAGCATCCTGCTATTTTTTATGCTGATGGAACTGAAATCCACAGAATGGGTAGAGAAAGGGATCATGAAAGAACTGATGAAATAATAACGAAGCTAACCCAAGGCTAATGAGGCTCAGAAAAATGTGAAGTCTACCTCCCTCCTCATGCCCAACCCTGGATGTGCAAAGGAAGTTCTTCTGGCAATATTTCTTAACTCTGCTGGAGGGTCCTTGAAAATACCATCAGGTAAAGGCTGCTGCGACCATACACTGATGTAGGGCATGCCCTAAAAGTCTTGCCAGACATGGTCACCCTAATGGTCTAAAGCTATATCAGGCTCACTGAGCAGCATCTTATGATTTCAGGAAAGTTGCGTGAAAGCCTGATCTCAAAACTGAATGTAGACTGAGTTATGTAGAATTAGCTGTTGAGCATCAGCTATAGCTGAGATGTGCCTGGTGTCTCAGGCTGAATTTAAGGCTAACATCACAATATATACAGTGCTGATTTAGAACTAAGGTCTTTCTATGAATGCTGTTCACTGCAGAGAAGTAATGTGTATACTGCAATTATGTCACTGGTGCAAAAGGGAGTTCACTTGCAAAAAATAGTAGAAAGAAATAAAGATAGTTGATATGCAGGATGCCAGACCAGAGGAGTGAATTCAATTCGAAATGAAGACATCAAATACAGATGTCTAAAGGAATGTGCATGTAGGTGAGCTGTGTGTCTAAGTTGCCACATAATCAATAGAGACATAGTCAATACAGTCGTTGTTTTTTAGGGAGAGATTTCTCTGACAAGCAACTAGGGGTGCAATTCAGTTTCTTGCACTCAGCACAAATGGTATTTGAGAAAGACTAGTACATTCAAAACATCCACCCAAGGTTCACAGATGCAATACACAGGACGTACATTAGGTCCATGGCCTCAAGAATGGTGACTTGTGGCCAAGCAGGAAAACAAACACACCTCAGTTATGATTAAATATGTCTCTTCAAGCATTTGAATCAAACACTACCAGTCCAGTACACTGAGTATTATTCAGTCTCCTCAGACCATATGGATTAAGACTGAGATTCAATACTTTAAGCATAGGTTGTGGATTTATTTTAGGCACTGAGGAGTATTTTACCTAGCCTCCAGCTGCTTCCCATAAGTCCCTGTAATATCTGCCAGCCCAGCAATGTTATGAACATTAAAGGGCAGCTCATATTGCACCAGATGCCTATATTTGAGCAGCTTCAAAAAGTACCTATTGGCTCAGTGACTAAGGTCATTCACTAGGCTCCACTGGCTGGCTATTGACTATACTATGAGCTAAGCATATGTGTCTACACGTCTGCTTAGGTGTCCCTGTTTCAAAATGTACCTGTAGAAAGACACAAGGGCTTAATTTCTCAGTACGAAAATTTTTCTGTTGTGGGATCTTAGATAAAGAAAATACTTTGTGTCAGTGACTCAATGACATTTTCAATATCCCATTGAGTGAATATATTGTAAATCTTCCCAGCAAAATCCTCATGCAATCAGCCTCTATCTTTGTCATAGGCAAGTCATTCCGGTAACAGACCTTACCACCATAATAAAATGTTCTTTTGTCTTGTGTCAGAAAAGTCCTCTTCACACTTTCTTCAAGAACAAAATATGAAAGATGTTCATATTTCAAATCTGATCTCACACCTAAAGAAAGTCATTGCATTTAATATAGCAAGCTGGTGCTGGGAAGAGAAGGGTTGTTTCATCATGCTGCATTTGGCTCCACACTTGCAATACCTCTTACAGTACATAAGGGCCCCAGGATCAGATTAGCAATACATACAGCTTCCCTTTGTGAGAAGGTAGGGGAACTTTAAGAACCAGTATCTAGTGCTCTGCTTCTTTCTCTTGTTTCAGTGAGACTAAATGGGCTACCTCTGCCCCTTCTGCTCCAGTGACTCTCTCCTATTCCTTTGATACAATAGCTGTGGCAAGACTAGAGCTCCACTCTAGTTCTCTAGATCCATCTCAGTGGAGCTTATCCTTATTTACCTTTCCCATCTCTCTGCCACAAAGGTGCATTCAGTCATTTGAGATGCAGAAAGTTCATTTTGGATCTTTCTCTCTGACTATTTAGGCTCCAAAGGAACAGACACTACCAATGAGAAAATATATTTGTCTTACAAACTGTAGGGCTGTGTTTGCTACAAAGAGCAGTTCTGTCCATATTCTGCTTCACTAATAAAAATGATGTGACAGGCAAGAGAGTTGTGGGAAAGAAATCTTCACTCTGCGTTCGAAGTGATTTCGCTTTTACAGTGGCAGCTTCTGAACTAGCTATTACTGTTCTGGAAAGATATATTGAAGTTACAGCAGGTAACTCTATTACAGAAACTATTAGCTCAGAGTTTAATGGATGCCAAAAGCAGGTAGAATTAGGAATTACTTTTCAAGAACTAAAAACAAGATAGAAGACATCATAATGCCACTACTTAAATCCCTCATGTGTCTTCAATATAGGTCAGTGTTCCCTTGTCTCCAAAAGAATACAATAGTATTGCGAAAGATGCAGAAATGGGAAATTAGGAGGACCAGTGGTGTTGAAAAGCTAAACATAACACTTCTCATCTTGGAGTCACTGAGGAAAGGATATGACAGGTGTCTATAAAAAAGCAATGACACAGAGTGAGTGAAATGAATAGAAACTATCTAATTTTTGCTAAGACCATCAAATAAAATTACAAGTAACAGATTAAAAGTAAGCCATAGAGGTACTTTCTCATACGTGTAGCTGCTACAAGACATTGGTGGATGCCTAAAGCTTATCAAAAGTGATGACACAAATTAATGAAATAAAGTTGACAGGATTCTATTAAACACAAAGCATTGCCTTTCATTCAGGAAGTCCCAGAGGCATAAGCCACTGCTGACAAAGGAGTGTACCAGAGAGCTGTCACCATATGTTGTCCTGTTCTTACATGCCTCCCTATGCATCTGCCATCGGTCAGTGTTGGAGATGGAGCTAGATGGCTTTTTGCCCTGACCCAGTAACAGTGTTCTTATGTTCACACAATTAGTGCTAGCATTTGGGGAAGAGATTCAGGCCAGCTACTTTAGATGTTATTATAATGCTTAAAACATACATTCAAGACCCTGTCAGCATGATTTAGAACACCTCAGTTAGGCACTGATTTGTATTCTGCTGTCAATGAGGGAGCACTGTAGCACATCTGGACTCTCCAACATTTTTGCACACTTTGCTTTTGATTTTTAGTTTAAATAAATGTATTTCTGTTCAAGAAAATATTTATTTGGAAAATGTTCTGAAGAATAATACAGGAAAAAAAAGTACTTCCCCCTGCTTATGAAATGATCTCTTTCTGAGTAGGGGCTAGAAGCTGTAATTTCAGATATTATTAGCACCATCATTGTATCAAATGAAAGTATAGTACAAAATTCATTGATGCCACATTTTAATCTGATATTGATGATTCATACAAAGTCAGATAATTTCATCCCTGGTAATATGATACAAAGCTGTTACTGCATGAGTCAGTTTCCAGTAATGAAGGATAAAAATATACCAGAATTCACTATATAATGATATTAGGGCTGTAATACACTTCTCAGGATAACCAAGATAGACTTGGAACTACCTCCCATGTTAAATTAAAAGGCTCTTCTTTTGTTGTTGCTCATCATTAAATGTATTGAATACTGTGCTCTTACCTGGGGGACTGTGGGAACCTTGTAATATTTATAAAGCGATGAGCCACTCATCTCAGGGCCATTTCTGCTTTATGTATTATTTATTTCCTGATCTATCCCCTCCCATGTTCACTGTCTTTAAGAAGTGTGATTAATAAAACATTCTGTGATGAAAAGTGTGATGAAATATTCTCAAGCATATATTCAGGCCACTTCTATGCAAAAAGTCAAAATAGAAATTTTTCACCACAAAAAATGTGTGTATCCTTCACTTAATCCATTCATTTTGCATTTATTGTTTAGATTAATTATTTTATTTCCCTACATGACTGGTTTTCAGCTGGGCAACCCAAAGGGATTTTGTAACCAATGAAGATAGACTTTGGTTTTTAACACCTGTGAGAAGTAACTGTAGAAGAGACTTAAAAGAAGTGATTTAGAAAAAAATGTTCACTTTTTTAACTTGTTTTTTTTTAATAATATTTTATTTATTATTAATGCATAAGAAAAAAGAGGGAACAATGTCATAAACTTCCTACAGAATGATGTAGTATATCAAGAATGAAGTATACATTGTCTTCATCTAACTTTAACCAACATTCCCATAGATACTGGAGTATCAATAATAGCAATACCCTATTGCTACTGACAGAGTCTGGCACCACAGGTTCTTGTTGTGGAAACTCTTCTCTTGATGCCTGTTCATTGATGGGGCTGTGACTGGCTGCTTGCAGTCTCAGTTTCTGAAAAAGCTAGTTCATTAGTCCTGGCTCAAGAGAACGAAAACCACCCATACCTTATGAGAGAGGTCAAAAATGTAACTTTGACAATTGTTTTTTTTTAATTTGTTTGTTTGTTTCAGGCTTTCTTCCCCTCATATCAAGCCACCTTGTCCTCATACAGCAACTTATTACTAATTTTCAGACAGTATACATGTATCTTCCAGAAAACATGTCAGTAATACTCCCTTCTTGTGTATATTTTCAGTTCTTGTTACAGGAATAGCTAATGGACTTGGTAGAAGAGCTGACGTTCTCAGACAGCACTGCACCAGCAATGTATAGTCCCTCATAGTCAAAATCCAGATTCTAAGACTAGGGCAAGAAGCAGATGAAATAGAAGGATGATGAAATAACTGTAAGAGAATAATAAAAAAAAAAAAAAGAAATCCTACTGATACCAATGAAAATGCCTTCTATTGCCTCCATTGAGGCCAGTTATATACATTAATTTATGTATAAGTAGTCACGATATTCAAAGTATAGCACATCTCCTCTGGTAAGTTCAAAAGGCCCAGTACATGTGGTCTTAACACACTTTTGAATGCAAATTTATTCTCAGTTTAATTAAGTTGATTTTTGATCTTGATTTTTAACTCAAACCTTCAGTCTTGAGTCAATCCTTAATTCAGGCAGGATATCAAACACCATAAGTAGGAACAGGGTGAGAAGGAACAGGTGCACTGGGCCTCCAGTCTGAAGTGTGATTCTCTTCTTAAATGGGGTGTTACTACAAACCAACATCACTTGCTTAGTGCACAGCCCTTTCTCCAACTCATTAAGAAAAAAGTTCTAAGAACTGCAATCCCTTCAAGACAAATTTAAATGGAATGGAAACTCTACTCCTGGGAATAAAAGCCTTGAGATACATACCCCAAATCACTCCTGATTTATGAGCATCTTGCTCCTTGTCTCCGTTCAGTTGTTAAGTCTCTGAAGTCTTAAATGTTAACCACAAATTATTATGTCAGTGCAGGAAGGACATAATTTGACAGGTAGGCAGATGCCAGGTTACAGTTCTAACCTGAATGACTTTAGTCATGAGCAGGAAGAAATATTGACTCAACTTTTTACCTGATCTCAGAAGGCGTTACACATGGAAAAAGACTGCAGGACTTGGCACAGAATTGCAGGATTGGACATAAGATAAGCAAAACCTCATTATCATGGTAAATAATTATCTGGCATAGAGAAGGGACTACTTGTTAAATAGGGTAGGAACAAGACTGGATTAGGACATGAGTTTCTAGAAACTCATTGCAGAACAGAAAAGTTATTTGGGTGGCTCATCACAGGAGCTAAATCAGGTAAGTATTACTAATTCTGTTGCAAGCAAGAGTGTACAGTCATAGTGATGCCCCACAGAGTCTAAGGGAAACAAAGAACTCCTTAGAAAATACTAGCTCACTCTTTTTTCTTCTCAGTAGTAGTATTGGAGAATATTCCTAGGGAGAGGAATTAGCTGTTCTTAGCAAATTAGAGTGTAGGTGTAAGTTAATCGTCAAGACTGTGGATATGTTCCCGTATAAGATTAATGTGCTGACAAGAAGTTAGGTATTTAATTTATTCACAGGTTCCATGCCACATACACTTTAGGTATCTTCTGTAGTCTAACACCTGACCTTTTCTAGAACTCTTAAAAGAACCTTCAAGGATCCTTAAAAGATCTTTTTGGACCCAGTTTTAAAGGTCAAGAAGAGTTTTCAATATCAGGAAAAAAAAAGTCCTAAACTGCATTAAATTCTGATTCTTCATTGTTTTGTTTTGTTTTTTTCTTTAGAGACAATACTATAAAGATTTGAGAAGTGCAGATTAGTTTCTGGTGCTCAACCTGATTCATAAAAGGGATCTAATTTAAAAAACACTTTTGTCAGACTTTTCACCAGAAAACATAAGTCATTTTTGACTTATTGACTGGTAAATTTTCCTGTCACATAATTTCAAATGGAAATGCCTAGAAAAAAATAGCACTCTGCCTTTCCACATTTTGAACTCCAGTACTTGTCTAACAGACCATTTGTTGTTCAGAATTTTATAGAAGCAACTCTGTTTCAGCCATAATATTTCACCTGATTGAGACATTAATTTCTAAGAATTCAGAAAAAGCATGATACACGTAGTACTCTGGGTTTATGCTCAGCTCTATTATAAAATTCAGACTGCTTATGACAGAGACTCATTAAGGATGTTTTTATGATTTAGCATTGCAACTACAGTCTCTAGGGGAGCCTGTCTGGTCATTCTAAGGAAGCATCCCATGTTAAAAAATTATGTTAAGGCAGAAATGTGAGTGCTGCAGTGTCTACAGCTGAAACACCCTAAAGTGTGAATAGCACTTGTCACAGACCAGCAAAGCTAAAAAGGAAGATGATTATTATCCAGTTTAATTGCAAAAGGATTTATTGAAAACAAAAAATCACCTTGAAAAAATACATTTAAAAGAATATTTTTTTTTTTTTTAATTATAACAGCAGGTAGGAACTGTGAGTGACAGAAAGAACTAGAGAAGCAGTCAAAATCTCGTTTGGTCCTGCCAGAAGTCACCACATGACATCATCAGCACTGCCCAGGCCAAACTGAGCATCCTCTTCTAGGGCTCCATGAGGACTCTAGAAGGGAAACAAAGGGCAGGTGGTGGTAGCAAGTAGGGCCCCTCAGGTTGCATGTTTGCAGCCTGGTGGAGATTGCTTCCCAACATGTACATTGAGGGCTGCAACTAGCAACACTAATACATTCACAGCTGGAGCATCCTCACCTGCCACAGAAGTGAGATGCAAGTAGGGACTGAAAACCCTGGAGAGAGTGCGTGTGCCTGAAACCCACACACTTTGTGACAGATGTGACTGTGTGCATGTAAGTATAAGCCTGTGCTTGTTTTGGGTGTAATTTAGCTACGGAAGAGCATTTAGAAATTTGTAGCTGGATATTTAACAGTTTTGACAGTGTGTAGTATTGCAGTATATCTGTTGCATTGCTTACACTGATTCTGAATGTATAGTTCACTGAATATTAATAAATAAACTCCTTTGATACTGGTTTGATTCAAACCCATTGAACTGGGAAAGCTTTCTCTGTGACACAAACCTGGGTTACTTTTTAAGTAGCAACTCACAAATATGAATAGGAACTTCTTATTACATGAATCTTGAGGACATACTAAGTAACAACATTGTTTAAATGCTATATAATCACAGAACAGTTTGGAACCTTTAGCATTAGGCAGAAACAGAACATAAGTCAGCAAGGTTGAAGATACCTCAATGGCCTGCAGGCAAAAAACACCTAAGAGTTATTAAGCCAGAACTAACAATGTCATGGTGCTATTTGAACCAAAAAGTCATTCTAAGCTTTCTCCTCCTGGGAACTGATCTCTATCAGTTTCTATCAGATTCCTGTTATGATAAGACTACACAAGTAATAACCCAGGAATAGCAGGTATACTTCATCAAGAGTGCTGATCACAGTATCATGCTCCTTAACCAAACAGTACAAGAGAGGAGGAAAAAGGTCTTCTATTTTCTGATCTCTTTTGCATATTGTCATTCTTGCTTCAATTCATTTTTTCCATAAAAATATCTTTGTGACAGAGAATGCCAGATGATGATAATGAATAAGCACCAACCGCTGACTAAATGACAAATTGTGTGCACTCAGCAGACCAGGATGCTTTTAATTTTTTTGGCCAATTATTTCAATATACTTGCAAGAAAGGACATCAGATATGTGGCCATACAGCTGTGATTGTTTCCATTATATATGCAAATGGATTATTATCATATGTCATAAGCCCCATATCATCGTAGCGCACATATGAACACGGTACTGCAAGGGACTTCATAGATTAATGAGTTCAGTCTGCTTTTACAAGCAATTATGTTACACATCCCATTTCATAAGCTAATCAAACTTTAAAATTAATTAAGCTTTTTGCTGCTCTTGTATTGGTAGTTTTGCAGAGTACTGGTTCTCAGAAACCTTCTTTTAATTTCCAACATAAATTTTATTCAGTTCCAGTTTATTTCCATTTACGCTGGCACCAAGTAGCCTTTCCCCCCTTAGATGTTTATCATCACTAATATATTTACTGAAAGCTAGCATAATTCATGTTTAGCCTTCATTTTGCAAGGCTAACAAGCCAACCTGCTTCAGTCTCTATTCACAAGAGAAGTTTTTAATTTCCTAGTCATTCCTGCATACCTTACTCTGTACTTAATCTAGTTTGAGTTTTATTCCTGTGGGATACAAGGACTATCTCACTTGGGACATCCTCAAAAGTATTTTGTCTTTTTTTCTTGGCTAGATTATATTGGTAATAGTTGGTAAACAGTCAGTTCTAAAGTGTCTATCCCTCTATTATTACCAGCTCATGAAATCTCAGTTTACAGAAAAATTGTTATTATTTCAACAGTGCATTGCTTTGTACTTTGTACTTCTGAATTTCATCTCATCCTTTTTATTCTAGTCCTCAGGGCCATCTCTCATCTCTTCCTTTCTGTACAACAGAAAAATTCTCCTCTGTATTAATGATGACTCCAAAACTCACAATGTCAGTAAATTTTACCGGTATCTCCCCCACTTCTTTGCTGAGATAAATAATGAAATCCTTAAATGCTACTGATAACTTCTTTCTGTTCAGTATTTTCCCTGTTTGTTACAATTCAAACATGTAGCTTCTGTTTGACTGTTCTTCATTACCTAGTATAACTCTTCTTTATTTTCCTCTTGGCATCATGTCACATGCTTTGCTGAAATCCATATATATCAGAGCTACTATCGTTCAATAGAGTGTCTAGTACAGTCTATTTTTGCTGACCTAGCTTTGTGTATGATTTTATATTTCACTTACCATCCTTTCCATATATTTTTAAAGAAAGAATTTTAAATGCTTCTGTATAATGAATTAACAAGTTTGTAGTGGCTTGGATCACTTCCCCCTCCTTCCTTCTTAAATGTAGGAGTTAATTTGATATTCACAAATAAGGTGTTAGATTTATCTCACTAGATTACTTTAAAATACTTACTCCCTGCCCTGTAATTTCATGTGAATCTCCTTCAGAAATGGGGGTCAGAAATTATCCAGTGTCTCCACACTTGAACACATTCAACCCTGTTAATTTTGCTTCTTTGTTCACTGTATCTTTCCTCATTTTCTTACCCTTTTTTATTGAGGAAGGAGACCTTTGCAATTTCTTTTAATAGTTTTACAAATCTATCAAAACTTGCCTTTAGGAAACCTCTTTTTTACTCTCTACATGTTACGTCTTCTGCAGTTTCACTGGAAGTTGTCCACAGATTTCCACCTGTGATTTCTCTTGCGAGAATGGAATTACTGAACAATCTGTTTTTATGATTGATCATGGCAGCTCATAAGTTTCTGTTTTTATGTAAATGTGAGGTTAATGCTTTTTAAATTAGTGTAAGTAAAGGCAGCACAATGTCTGTGCAGGTTGTTCCAATTTGAAAATAAGAAACTTTTTTTTTTTTGCCATGTCCTTTTGTGTTTGGTTCTTACAGTTATTCACTTGAACAAGTTTATTAAATAGAAGACACGGTGAAACTACTAAGTTACATTTTTAAAGAATAGTCGTTTCCATTTTAAATGGCAATCCTGAGCTGCTAAGTGAAAGTATTCACCCAAGAAATCCACCCACAAAAGCTACATGCTTCATTTCAAGCAAGAGAAACAAACACGATGATTGCGTACAATCACAGTAACTAGGATTTTGCATACCCACTGTGAACTGCTCAAAAATCATCAATCACACAAGAATCCTTTGGAGAAATTGTTATTGAGCGCAACTTTAAGAAACACATTTCACTTTTGCTTAAGTGAAAACGTGCATGCTGAGATTTAAGATTTATTGATAAGGATTTAGAGATGTAAATTAATATAGTGCTTACTCACAAAATGTCTGTTTCTCTTTCATGAGTCATTTCTTCACTCCTGCATTTTTATTAATGTTTTAACATTTTTATCTGATGTATTTTGATCTATTCTGATACGGAGAAAACTCCAGGAACAAATTTGCCAACAAAGTTTTCAAACTGACAAGCAGGTATTCTTTATTGCGGCGCCGGGAGACACAGGGGATAGCTCCTCCTAACGTGTATCTCCCCATTGCCACACAAGCCGTCCTTTTAAAGCCACTGGGCATACATACATATTCATGAGGCTACCTATGGATTACATCATTTTCCAGAAAGTTCCCCGCATGCATACAGAATTGTGGTGGTGGTCTCTGAGGGTCGTTTACTTCTTCCAACAATCTTCATCACTTCTGGCAGCCTTTGAAGCATGCGCAGTAGATGCTCATACCAGTTTAATTGCTTCGTTAGCACCAGAGACATAATAATCCTCCTCCTACTTATCAGTTAGTTTAACTGAAGCTCATCCTGGCCACCTGCAGTTCCCAGATACTCCTTATTCCTGTGTCCTGTTCTTCTAGACTGTTTTTCTTAAACTATGTCACAACTATAACGATTTATCTTGTGAGAATTCTCAGTATGTTCTCTAGCTGTTCTCTATTTTTTTTTCTCTATGTATCATGCACCTCAGTAATTTTCCATTGCTACTGTTACAAAGGCGTCAAACTTAACATTACTTCAAACTAAATCTAAAGGTTTCTAGATTCCATTTTGTGATTTTGTTCCCCCTTGTTTCAAATTCCCCCCTTTTTCTGTCCTTTTGCAAATTCTTTTGCAACATTTTGTATATTACTATTACCATCACCATCAAAATTCTTTCTGAAATGATTTCCTATTTCTACTTGGTGCTTAATTTCATTCCTTTTCCAATCATAGACCGTTTACAATACCAGAGGGAACATTGTATCATACCACAAGTAATCAATATTAAAATAATTAACATCAATATTCCTGCAACCAGTTTCCTCAACCAGGAGAGATTGGGTAACCATGAAGTTAACTTTTTCCGTATTTCTTCAAAACCCCAGGAGGTGTCATCCATGCCCATTTCATGAAGTATCTTTGTTTCCAGATTTCCTCCAGATCTGTTTCGATTCTGCCACTTTGGTCTATATAGGAACAACAGCTTCCACTGATTATGGAACAAAATCCTCCTTGTGATGCCAGTAACATGTCTAGAGCCATTCGGTTTTGTAATACCACTTTAGACAGGCTGGTTATCTCTTGTTTTTCTGCCTAAATTATATCAATGTTTTTACTTCCCATTTCCTCTATGGTTGCTGAGATATTTACAATTGCCTTCTCTAATTCACTTACTCCCAAAGATGGAATTAGCCCTTTTACAAAACTATGAAATGCACTGTGCCATTCAATAATAGGGATAAACCCTTGCTTAATCCGTTTAACAAAACTTCTAATCCAGGTCCCAGAAGGATACCTGTCGATAATAGTAAAATTGGGTATTACAGAACCTAAGGTGCATGCCCCCTTCCAGTTGGGGGGTAGAGTCTTATAAGCATTTTTTCCACATAACCAATACCATCCTTTCCCTTTAGGAACAAGCCACCACTGAACTATGATACCATCTATGTTAATAGTATGATTGCAATTTGAATGGTGACCTACATCTGTGGCATTTAAGCAAGATTTCCTACCCTGGTTCCTGGTGTAATACATCTTTGTGCACAGGTGTAATATTTATTACCTGGATTAGGATTAACTATTCCAAATTTTAACCTTTCCTTTGAATACAGATTGCTAGTGTTCACCCACAAATTTGTCCATGAGACAGTGTTAGGAGTTGGAACTCCAATTAATGGGAGATCCAGGCTTTCTCCTGATTTAGGCAGCTGTGCACACACGCAACAATCACTATGATTAAAACATTAGTAATGTTCTGTGCTAATTTCTGGTATAAATTCTGGTCCCAAGCTTGTGCGCCAGTTATCATATGAGTCCAAATTATGATCGATGCAATTTCATACATAAGGGTCCTGAATGTTTGATCCGCCATGTCTTCTCTGGCTCTGGTGCTTTCTTAATTCTTGAATAATGTATCCAAGCAGGTTGTTCCTTTATCTTCACTGCTGTAAAGGTGGTCAGTAATACCTGGTATGGTCCACTCCACTTCTGTAGAGGATCTCCTGAAAAATTCTTAACATAAACCCAGTCTCCAGATCTGAAAGGGTGAATTAGATAATCCAAAACTCTTGCTCTTGTCCCTACTATTCTCTTATTTAACTCCTCCAATTGTTTTCCCAGATTGATCAGAAACTGTTGGAGATAGCCTACTCCCACTTCCTGAAGACTTTTTAAACTGGGACTGATATGGTCTTCCATACAAAATCTCAAATGGACTGACCTCTTCTTTCGACCGAGGTTTAGTTCGAATTCTTAATAGAGTCAGTGGTAACACCTGGTACCAATAGAAATTTGTTTCCTGACATATTTTACTAATCTGTTGTTTGATCAGATGGTTCATCTTTTCTACTTGCCCACTGGCCTGAGGCCTATATGGAACATGTAGTTGCCAATCAATTCCTAATGTTTTGCTAATTTCTTGTGACAATTTTGCACTAAAGTGTGAACCCCGGTCGGAAGAAATTGCCGCTGGTACTCCAAAACAAGGTATTATATCATTTAATAATGTTTTAATCACCTGTCTTGCATTATTTATCCTACAAGGGAATGCTTCTGGCCAGCCTGAAAAGGTATCCGTTAACACCAGCAAATATTGATAACCCCCTTTTCTTGGTAATTCAGAAAAATCTGTTTGCCACTGCTGTCCCGGATAACTTCCTCTCCCAGTTGTCCCAATTTAATTTCTATTTTCAGTTTTAGGATTATTCTTAAGACATAACTGACATTGTTTTGTCACTAATTGAACTGTGGTGTATAGATTCCTTCCTACAATTTATTTGTCTAAATATTTATACAAAGAGTTGCTACCCCAATGAGTTTTATTATGTTCTTCCTGAACTAACTTCCAGAGTTGGTTATAGGGGATTACAATTCACCCATCAGGCATTTGAGCCCAACCCTCTTTATTTTCTTGTTTTTTTTAGATCCTCAATCAATTTTCTATCCTCTTTTGAATACCTAGGTTTAGATTTTTCAATTGTTAGTTTGCCGTCAGGGATTAAGGACATGATTTGCGATTGTTCAGCTGCTCGTCTGGCTTCAAAATCAGCCAAATTATTTCCAATTTCCTGATCAGAGTCACCTTGTTGTTGTCCTTTACAGTACATAATAGCTACTTCTTCAGGTAGCTGAACAGCTTCCAGTAAACGTAGAATTTCTGTAGCATGTTTAATCTGTTTCTCTTGTGTGTTCAAAAGTCCTCATTCTTTCCAAATAGCACCATGTGCATGTACCACATCAAATACATATTTAGAATCAGTCCAAATATTTATCCTTTTATCTTTAGCCAATTCCGGGGTTCTCGTTAATGCTATTATTTCTGCCTTCTAGGCAGATGTGTTTGTAGGTAAAGGTTTAGCTTCTATTACCTGTGAAGTGGTGGTAATGGCATATCCTGCCTTTCCTTTACCATTTTTCATGAAGCTACTACCATCAGTAAACCAAGAATCAACATCTTCCAGAGGTTTTTTTTCAAGTCTGGTCAGCTTGAATATACAGTCTCTATGGTGGTCAAGCAGTCGTGTGTTAGTGGTTCTGTCTATTGTTCCTGCAAAAAAGATGCTGGATTCACAACATTAGTGACCACGATTTCTATATCATCCTGTTCTACAATGGTGGCCTGGTATTTTAAAAAACGTGAAGGAGGTAACCAGTGGGCTCCTTTCTGTTCCAGGACTGCTGATACCACATGGGACACTAGCACAGTAATCTTTTGTCCCAAGGTGAATTTGCGAGCCTCTTCAATATTCATAACTGCTGCCACAGCCCTTAGGCATCCGGGCCATCCTTTGCTCGCTTCATCCAGCTGTTTTGAAAAATATGCCACTGCCCTTCTGTATGGTCCTAGTTTCTGAGCAAGGACCCCCAGGGCTATTCCTTGATTTTCATAGGAATATAGCCAAAACGGTTTAGTTACATACGGAAGTCCCAGAGGTGGAGCTCTCATTAACTCTATCTTTAAATTTCTAAAAGCGTCCTCTGCTTTATCAGTCCAGTCCAAAGAGGGAGGGTTTCCCTTCAACAGTTCATATAGTGGTCTTACCAGAACACCATAATCATGGATCCAAAGTCTGCACCATCCTGTCATTCCCATGAATGTCCAGTTCTCCTTGACGGTTGACAGTCGTGGCAAATGGCTTCTTTTCTGGCAGTTCCAAGTTCTCTCTGTCTTCCTATTATTTTATGTCCTTGGTAGGAAACTCGGTTTTGGATTAGTTGGGCCTTTTGTCTGGATACCTGATAACCATTCAGTCCCAGAAATTCAATAATCCCACCATTCACTGGACACACTCTTCCTTTGTTTCTGTAGCATTTAACAGGTCATCAACATATTGTAACAGAGTCCCCGTCTGAGCAGGTGGCTTTCATAATTCTAATTCTCGTGCTAACTGATTTCCAAAAATCGCTGGACTGTTTTTAAACCCCTGTGGTAATACTGTCCAAGTTAATTGAGTTTTTCTTCCTGCATCAGGATTTTCTCATTCGAAAGCAAATAATTTTGGCTTTCTTTGGACAATGGTAAGCAAAAGAAAGTGTCCTTTAAATCCAGGATGGCAAACCATTTCTGATTATTATTCAATTTAGTCAATAAATCATACGAATTAGCTACTACTGGACAAATATCCTCTGCAATTTTGTTGATTACCCTGAGATCATAAACCAATCTGCAACTTTTCCCATCATATTTCTTTACTGTCCAGATATGAGTATTATATTCCAATTCACATTCAGTCAGCTGATCGGAGCTAGCCTAGCTAGAGCCACAGCCGGCACGCTTCAGCGACCGCGAGGGTCAACGGAGATTAGGAAAATCAGAGAGGAGAGCGCAGAGACATCGCGATTCCCGACATCTCCCGATCCCCGAAGCCCCAGCAGCCCTTGCGAGAGAGAGGCTCACGTGGCGGGGGGCGTTCCCACGGTGACGGCGGGAGATTTAAAAGCGGCTTAAACTCGCTACTAGCATTCAGTCAGCTGATCGGAGCTAGCCTAGCTAGAGCCACAGCCGGCACGCTTCAGCGACCGCGAGGGTCAACGGAGATTAGGAAAATCAGAGAGGAGAGCGCAGAGACATCGCGATTCCCGACATCTCCCGATCCCCGAAGCCCCAGCAGCCCTTGCGAGAGAGAGGCTCACGTGGCGGGGGGCGTTCCCACGGTGACGGCGGGAGATTTAAAAGCGGCTTAAACTCGCTACTAGCATTCAGTCAGCTGATCGGAGCTAGCCTAGCTAGAGCCACAGCCGGCACGCTTCAGCGACCGCGAGGGTCAACGGAGATTAGGAAAATCAGAGAGGAGAGCGCAGAGACATCGCGATTCCCGACATCTCCCGATCCCCGAAGCCCCAGCAGCCCTTGCGAGAGAGAGGCTCATGTGGCGGGGGGCGTTCCCACGGTGACGGCGGGAGATTTAAAAGCGGCTTAAACTCGCTACTAGCATTCAGTCAGCTGATCGGAGCTAGCCTAGCTAGAGCCACAGCCGGCACGCTTCAGCGACCGCGAGGGTCAACGGAGATTAGGAAAATCAGAGAGGAGAGCGCAGAGACATCGCGATTCCCGACATCTCCCGATCCCCGAAGCCCCAGCAGCCCTTGCGAGAGAGAGGCTCACGTGGCGGGGGGCGTTCCCACGGTGACGGCGGGAGATTTAAAAGCGGCTTAAACTCGCTACTAGCATTCAGTCAGCTGATCGGAGCTAGCCTAGCTAGAGCCACAGCCGGCACGCTTCAGCGACCGCGAGGGTCAACGGAGATTAGGAAAATCAGAGAGGAGAGCGCAGAGACATCGCGATTCCCGACATCTCCCGATCCCCGAAGCCCCAGCAGCCCTTGCGAGAGAGAGGCTCACGTGGCGGGGGGCGTTCCCACGGTGACGGCGGGAGATTTAAAAGCGGCTTAAACTCGCTACTAGCATTCAGTCAGCTGATCGGAGCTAGCCTAGCTAGAGCCACAGCCGGCACGCTTCAGCGACCGCGAGGGTCAACGGAGATTAGGAAAATCAGAGAGGAGAGCGCAGAGACATCGCGATTCCCGACATCTCCCGATCCCCGAAGCCCCAGCAGCCCTTGCGAGAGAGAGGCTCACGTGGCGGGGGGCGTTCCCACGGTGACGGCGGGAGATTTAAAAGCGGCTTAAACTCGCTACTAGCATTCAGTCAGCTGATCGGAGCTAGCCTAGCTAGAGCCACAGCCGGCACGCTTCAGCGACCGCGAGGGTCAACGGAGATTAGGAAAATCAGAGAGGAGAGCGCAGAGACATCGCGATTCCCGACATCTCCCGATCCCCGAAGCCCCAGCAGCCCTTGCGAGAGAGAGGCTCACGTGGCGGGGGGCGTTCCCACGGTGACGGCGGGAGATTTAAAAGCGGCTTAAACTCGCTACTAGCATTCAGTCAGCTGATCGGAGCTAGCCTAGCTAGAGCCACAGCCGGCACGCTTCAGCGACCGCGAGGGTCAACGGAGATTAGGAAAATCAGAGAGGAGAGCGCAGAGACATCGCGATTCCCGACATCTCCCGATCCCCGAAGCCCCAGCAGCCCTTGCGAGAGAGAGGCTCACGTGGCGGGGGGCGTTCCCACGGTGACGGCGGGAGATTTAAAAGCGGCTTAAACTCGCTACTAGCATTCAGTCAGCTGATCGGAGCTAGCCTAGCTAGAGCCACAGCCGGCACGCTTCAGCGACCGCGAGGGTCAACGGAGATTAGGAAAATCAGAGAGGAGAGCGCAGAGACATCGCGATTCCCGACATCTCCCGATCCCCGAAGCCCCAGCAGCCCTTGCGAGAGAGAGGCTCACGTGGCGGGGGGCGTTCCCACGGTGACGGCGGGAGATTTAAAAGCGGCTTAAACTCGCTACTAGCATTCAGTCAGCTGATCGGAGCTAGCCTAGCTAGAGCCACAGCCGGCACGCTTCAGCGACCGCGAGGGTCAACGGAGATTAGGAAAATCAGAGAGGAGAGCGCAGAGACATCGCGATTCCCGACATCTCCCGATCCCCGAAGCCCCAGCAGCCCTTGCGAGAGAGAGGCTCACGTGGCGGGGGGCGTTCCCACGGTGACGGCGGGAGATTTAAAAGCGGCTTAAACTCGCTACTAGCATTCAGTCAGCTGATCGGAGCTAGCCTAGCTAGAGCCACAGCCGGCACGCTTCAGCGACCGCGAGGGTCAACGGAGATTAGGAAAATCAGAGAGGAGAGCGCAGAGACATCGCGATTCCCGACATCTCCCGATCCCCGAAGCCCCAGCAGCCCTTGCGAGAGAGAGGCTCACGTGGCGGGGGGCGTTCCCACGGTGACGGCGGGAGATTTAAAAGCGGCTTAAACTCGCTACTAGCATTCAGTCAGCTGATCGGAGCTAGCCTAGCTAGAGCCACAGCCGGCACGCTTCAGCGACCGCGAGGGTCAACGGAGATTAGGAAAATCAGAGAGGAGAGCGCAGAGACATCGCGATTCCCGACATCTCCCGATCCCCGAAGCCCCAGCAGCCCTTGCGAGAGAGAGGCTCACGTGGCGGGGGGCGTTCCCACGGTGACGGCGACCACTCCCTACTGCTTGCCTTGAAAAAGCCTCAGAGAGGGCAGCGAGCGGTCGCTGCCCACCGGGTGCAGAGAGGAACAAGCCGGTCGTGTTGCTGGTGTCCCAGACTGCAGACCAATATGGTTGTCTCCAGAAAGAGAGCTTGCAGTAAGACGACTACAGCAACTCAGACGGAGACCCCGTCCCAAACCGTGGCTGTTCAGGTCTCTGGGTGCAGGGAGTGCCAGAGCCTGCTGCTGCCGGGGGAGGGAGGACAGCATTCCACCTGCGTGAGGTGTGAGCAGGTAGAAGATCTGCTTAGCCTGGTGGCAACACTTAAGGAGGAGGTCGAGACGCTGAGGACCATCAGGGAGTGTGAAAGGGAGATCGACTGGTGGAGTAACTCCCTGGAGTGCCGGTCGGAACGGTTCCAGGGAGATACCCCCCAAAAGGGGAAGGACCCCCTGCCCTCTCAGGCAGAGGGGGATGGCCTGAGACAGCCCCTGCCCTGTAGCTGTAGCGCAGA